>NC_068280.1:27913379-28513379 GCF_025860055.1 Xyrauchen texanus | reverse complement strand
GACTGTACTTAAGTGGACTTCATGTGTATCTACATACCTTGTCCATATGTACCTTAGTTTGAATTAACTCACTAGTTCACAGCTTAAATACATGCATTAGCTTCTTTATTACATTACAATTACAGAAAATTACACAGGTATAAGCTACGTAAAATAAAGTGTATCAAGACTGTACTTAAGTGGACTTCATGTGTATCTACATACCTTGTCCATATGTACCTTAGTTTGAATTAACTCACTAGTTCACAGCTTAAATACATGCATTAGCTTCTTTATTACATTAAAATTACAGAAAATTACACAGGTATAAGCTACGTAAAATAAAGTGTATCAAGACTGTACTTAAGTGGACTTCATGTGTATCTACATACCTTGTCCATATGTACCTTAGTTTGAATTAACTCACTAGTTCACAGCTTAAATACATGCATTAGCTTCTTTATTACATTACAATTACAGAAAATTACACAGGTATAAGCTACGTAAAATAAAGTGTATCAAGACTGTACTTAAGTGGACTTCATGTGTATCTACATACCTTGTCCATATGTACCTTAGTTTGAATTAACTCACTAGTTCACAGCTTAAATACATGCATTAGCTTCTTTATTACATTACAATTACAGAAAATTACACAGGTATAAGCTACGTAAAATAAAGTGTATCAAGACTGTACTTAAGTGGACTTCATGTGTATCTACATACCTTGTCCATATGTACCTTAGTTTGAATTAACTCGCTAGTTCACAGCTTAAATACATGCATTAGCTTCCTAATTACATTGCTAATTATATGTTGTATTTGAAGGGAAAAATAAATTTACAATTTGACTTGTCATTTTGATAATGTCACCTTTTGTGTGCAGGCAGGTGGATGGAAAGGATAACCACATCAATTCAACTCTACACTATTGAGTTAAAATACAGTATTCTGTAATTGTAATGTAGTTGGGAAGCTACTGCTTGTATTTATGCTGTGAACTAGTGAGTTTACCCAAACTAAGGTACATATGGACAAGGTATGTAGATACACATGAAGTCCACTTAAGTACAGTCTTGATACACTTTATTTTACGTAGCTTATACCTGTGTAATATTCTGTAGTTGCAATGTAATTAAGAAGCTAATGCATGTATTTATGCTGTGAACTAGTGAGTTTACCCAAACTAAGGCACATATGAATAAGGTAAGATAGAAATGAAGTCCACTTAAGTACAGTCTTGATACACTTTATTTTACGTAGCTTATACCTGTGTAATATTCTGTAGTTGCAATGTAATTAGGAAGCTAATGCATGTATTTAAGTTGTGAACTAGAGAGTTAATTCAAACTAAGGTACATATGGACAAGGTATGTAGATACACATGAAGTCCACTTAAGTACAGTCTTGATACACTTTATTTTACCTAGCTTATACCTGTGTAATATTCTGTAGTTGCAATGTAATTAAGAAGCTAATGCATGTATTTATGCTGTGAACTAGTGAGTTTACCCAAACTAAGGCACATATGAATAAGGTAAGATAGAAATGAAGTCCACTTAAGTACAGTCTTGATACACTTTATTTTACGTAGCTTATACCTGTGTAATATTCTGTAGTTGCAGTGTAATTAGGAAGCTAATGCATGTATTTAAGCTGTGAACTAGAGAGTTAATTCAAACTAAGGTACATATGGGCAAGGTATGTAGATACACATGAAGTCCACTTAAGTACAGTCTTGATACACTTTATTTTACGTAGCTTATACCTGTGTAATATTCTGTAGTTGCAATGTAATTAGGAAGCTAATGCATGTATTTAAGCTGTAAACTAGTGAGTTAATTCAAACTAAGGTACATATGGACAAGGTATGTAGATACACATGAAGTCCACTTAAGTACAGTCTTGATACACTTTATTTACGTAGCTTATACCTGTGTAATTTTCTGTAATTTTAATGTAATAAAGAAGCTAATGCATGTATTTTAGCGGTGAACTAGTGGGTTATTTAAGATGGATAAGGTATGTAGATACACATGAAGTCCACTCAAGTACAATCTTGATTCACTTTATTTTATGTTACATACATGTAATGCTACAAAACGTACACATTTGCCATATGTAACTGCAGACCTTAGTAGCCTAATATATTTAAGTACTTCTTGTTACATTGTGTGGTACTAAGTACTTTCTTACATAATTACAGTGTACCAAGTTTGTAACACGTATGTAACAGACTCGGCTTGTTACATATTTGTAACAGGTATGTAACAGACTCTGCTTGTTACATATGTGTAACAGTAGCTGCCTATTACATGTGTGTAATTACAATCTGTAAGTACAGGCTGTAGCATAACTTAGTTACATGTTAATTACATTTTGGTACATGTAATTACAACGTTTATTACTAAGTAATTAACTAAGTAATTACTCTGTATCAAGGACTACGTAAAATAAAGTGTTACCGAAAATGGGAAATTTGTACTAACACAGGCAAGATATTTAGCATATTCAACACTGCTGACATACCCAGATGTAACTGTAAAGAGATGTACCACTGTAAATACAGCAAACTATATTCCCTTAGGGGACGAAGGAACACCACATTATTGTGCGGCAAATTCGTTAGCTTTCACACGTTTGAGACCTGACCTGGAGTCAACACCAATGGTTGAGGCAGAAGTAGAATACTTCGTCGATGGATCCTGTTTTAAGGACCACTTAGAAAATCATGCTGGGTTTGCTGTGGTAAAAAAGCAGGGAGATACTTTTGTGCCAGTTGTGGTTCAGCATTGTGAACAGCCATGCTCAGCACAATTGGCAGAATTGAAAGCACTGACCAAAGCCTGTTTGCTTGCAAAAGATCAAAAAGTCAATATATATACAGATTCTGCATATGCGCATGGAGTGTGTCATTTGTTTGGTGCAGTGTGTAAACAAAGAGGGTTCAAAAAGAGTGATTGAACCCCAATCCAGCATAATGATCAGATAATCAAATTAATTTCAGCAATGATGAATCCAAAAAAGTTGGCCGTAGTGAAATGCCAGGCCCATAAAAAAGGCAAAGATTTTGTTATTAGAGGAAATAATGCTGTGGATGCATATGCACGAGAAGCCTCAGGATGCAAAGTAGCAATAAAGGCCCCACAAGTGATATTACAGGTCCAGCCAAATTTAGCAGATATAGCACGGATACAACTTCAAGCTGGTCAACCTGAACTAACACAATGGCAACAAAGGGGGCGACAAGGGACGTGAATGTAATATGGAGGTCACATGAGGGGCAAATATTGGCTCCAGTAGCACTTCTTAATATGCTCATTTCTGATGCACATGGATTTGACCATTGCGCAAGAGGCAAAGTAGTGAGAAAAGTAAAACAGCAGGGCTACTGATCCCCATACTTGCAGGCCTCTGTAGATGAGTTCTTAGCAAACTGTGAAATTTGTGAAAAACACAATGTCAGGAAAGGTACAACCGCTCCATTAGGACATATTCCAGCGCCGGAGGGCCCATTCAAACATCTAGTGATGGACTATGTAGACATGATAAGACCGGTCAGAGGGAAAAGATACATGTTGGTCATAATAGACAGATTCAGCAGATGGGTAGAAGCAGTGCCCTCCGCAGATCAGGGAGCATAAACAGTAATCAAATTTCTGACAAGAGAAGTTATCCCGAGGTTTGGAATACCATCGCAAATTAGCTCAGATAACGGATCAGCATTCATTCAGAGAGCAGTAAAGACAGTAATACAACAGCTAAGAATAAAGCAACGGTTAGCATGTGTCTACCATCCGCAGTCACAGGGGATGGTGGAGAGGGTAAATGGGAACGTAAAGGCAAAGATTGTGAAAATCTGCCAAGAAACAAGGCTTAATTGGGTTGATGCGCTTCCACTGGCATTAATGAAATACCGCATGCAGACAAACAGAATTACTAATCTAACCCTGCATGAAATGCTGACAGGGAGACCTATGCCAGTGCCTTATCTAAGAGGACCATATGAGGGTCCATCATTGGAACAATTAGAAATGGAATTGAAAGCATACATGAGGCAATTGACTTCCATACATGAAAAAATCTGTTCACAGGAACAAAGGAGAAACTGTAGGCAAGACGAGAATGCACCTTGTGCAATAGTTCCCGGAGACCTTGTATACCTGAGAGTGTTTAGGCGAAGGTGGAATGAACCAAGGAGAGAAGGACCTTATGAAGTGGTGCAAGCAACCCCAACAGCAGTAAAGGTAAGAGGCAGTAACACATGGTATCATTTAAATCATTGCACCAAAGTACGCAGAAGAAATCTGCCGAGCAATCAAGAGCCTGAGGAAGAAGAAGAACAGCAAGTACAGAATCAAGAGCCCGAGGAAGAAGATGATCAGCAGGAACCGGCTACAGAATCTGAAGAAAGAGAAGAGGAAGTAGAAGGACAAACGCAAGTAGGGGAAGAGCACGCTGCGGCAGAAAGAGGAATCGAAGTAAGTGTTGCAGTAGAGCAGGAAAGTATAGAAAGTGAGACGTAAGTACATGTCACAGAGGAACAGGACCAAGAAGGTGAAGAAGGAGAAAGACAAGAAGAAAGTGATCATCCTGCTGAAACAGATACAGAAATAACTGAAGGACATGAAGCAGGCCAACAAGCGCAGTCATTCGATGAAGCATTGTGGGACATGGAGGAAAGAATGGAAGCTCAAGGAGGTATTAGTGTGGATGATGCTGTTACTAACATATTTGGGACAGGTACTGCCTCCCATACAGGGCCTACCGGACAGGCGATCGAGGAAGACCCAGACTCCCCAGGCGAGGGACCATCACACAACGACCATGGTATGACATCTCAATTGATCAATTGACATCTCAGACCTACAGTACTATTTCCCCGAATAAGCAGAGACTAGATAACATAGTACGAGAAATCAGAAAGAAGCGAACACCTGGATCATTAGGCAAAGGTGAACCCGAAAAGCAAAGAATCTGGATAAGCAATTTGGATAAGCAGAACAAACCGAATAATCAGCCTAAAAAGACACCTGACCATATAATCAACCAAAGAATGACAAAACCAATAGATTTAGTAAATGATTTGGAACCCATAGAGTCAGCAGGAACAGAGGAACTATTACAACATGCAAATCAAAATGACTGGTATAAATGGGCCAGATATACAGCTAAGCAAGCAAAAATGACAAACTGTAATGTGCTCGCCCTCTCCATTGAAAAAGTTGGTAGTAGTCCCGAATCAGTATGATTATAAACATTGCGCTGAATATTATGCCAAAAATTGTGGTAATACAAGGAGAACAGTGTTCTGCCCAGCAGAATGTTTGGCATTTTTGGGTCATCCGGAATATGATAAATATTATAAGTTGATAGGGTGGGGAGATGAATGCAAAAAATTAGACGTACGTGTGGATAATGAGAAAAAAGAAAGCCCATCATCATATACAATAAATCGACAACTGGAGTATGAATGCTTTAACAGAACTACAGGAAAAACGAATTGTAGGGTTTCTTGGTTTACGTTTGGGGAATGTACAATTAATATTAATGATTGTAATCAATGATTAATCATACGGTTTGAACCAGATAACAATACATTCTAAATTGCCCCAAAACAGGGGTTATATAGCCCAAAAGTCTGCTTCAGATATATATATAGATAATTAAACACAACGAATTATAATTAATTAGGAATATACATCATGCAGACAGGCTGTATTAATTTTCAGAACACCTTAATGGAATTAACCCGTACCGCAACCAATCAGTTCGTCCACCGAACCACTTTGCTCGATTCTCTTGATCAATTCTCCAGAAGGTTTATTCTTAGTATAAGCTTACTTAATCAAAGCACGTTAACTTTGATAATATCAGCTTGTAGTTTTAGATCACACATTAAAGAGGCTTTGCTTTATGACCAACAAACACAGACAATCAAGCCTATAATTGGGTTTAATACAAGGAACTAGGATATATCACAAACTTAACAAACGTAGAACACATTTAACAACAAACATTTAACATAGAACAAAGTAAAACAGGAAGGAAAATAAAGAGATTACAGGGATAGCAAACTTGTTACAACAGTTAAACCTTAAGAGCCAGCAAGGGAATTACACACACTAACGCATTTGAATTTAGATGGAATAATACTTGCAAAATGGACCTTTGTGTCGCTGAACAAGACTGCGTGTGTGCGTGAATGTCCTCATTGCGTCCGTGAGATGGAGGATTTCTTTTGGTGCTTCTCGAGCGTGGATCGCTCGCGGGAAGTTCAAAACGTCTTAAAGAGTAGTTGTTGACTGAGGGAGCTGAGTTTTGTCCGAAGACAAGGAAAAGACTTGAGAGATAAATGCCAAATAAAATAAAAGACAAAGAAAGAAAAACGAGAGAGCTTGAAGAGAAGTTGAAGAACACTTGAAGAGGTTCAGAAGAGAAAGTAAGAGAGAAGTGTAAGTGAGACAAGAGAGCAAGATGACGAGAGTTAAGAGAAGAGAGGAAGAGAGCGATTCCACACCAGATCCTGACTTTTAAGGTAGGGAGGTCACGCCTCCTTTGGGAGAAATGACCCAATGAGGCTCCTCAGTTTTGGCGCGAGAAGGTTCCCTTTGTCTTGTCAAGGCTGGTCATTTGCCTAATTTACAACAGGGTCCTGGATGTGGTTTGAATCACTCAAAAGATGGTAAAACATAGCAGAATACATTTTAATGTAACCTTATATATATTCAGCTAGGGCGAGTTGTAAGGTTTAATTTGATACCAAGAAACTTGTATTTGGTACACTTTAAAGTGAATATATACTCTTAGATTCTTTATATAAGCCCTCAGAATTTAACTACACAACTAAACAATCTTAACTAGTTTGATATAACAGCAGAAATACCCAAGCATACGGGAATAAAACATATTTCCTTAAAAATAAGCCATTTCTGGGTTTTAAATGAAAGGAACGTGTGTGTGTGTGTAAGAAAATCTCACATTCCTTTCTCATCTAAGGAGGGGGGTGTGGGGAGAGTAACAGTGTGTGGGGGTTTTAGGACCCTTGCAAGAATGTGTGCATTGCATTCAGCATTAATGAGTTCATGATTTTCCGTTCCTACTCTACAGAATGTAGGACAATTTAAGGGCAATTGCGCAGTAATATGGCATTTAGATGAGGAAATGTTTTTTAACAATAATGTAATTAGGTTTAGTGGACCACAATATGCAACAGCGACATTAGGACAGAACTTTACTGCGAACATAACTCCAGGATGTCTAGGCGTAGTTGTTGGTCATTGCCTTACAGGATGTGAAAATCAAACTTTAGTATCTCCTGCGAGAAAAATTCATGCAGAACAAACGGAAACTATAGGGGACTATTTTTGGTTATGTGGGGGAGATAAATTGAAAACCACACTACCTAAAGGCTGGAAAGGACTGTGCGCTAGAGTAAGGCTAATACAAGAAGTAACTATGGTAGAATGGGACCCCTCTGAAATCCAAACTGCACCAAAACCTTTAGTACACAAACAAGCAAGGGTGAAAAGAGCGTACACCCCAGATCCTGATGTTTACCTGGATGAAATTGGACAACCGAGAGGAATACCCCAACAGTTTAAAGCTAGGAATGAAATTAAATCAGGCTTTGAGTCAATATTCGTATGGGTAACACCCAACAAAAACGTAGAATGGATTAATTATATTTTTTATAACCAACAGAGATTTATAAACTATACTGATGAGGCACTGGAGGCGTTAGGACACCAATTAGCAGCAACTAGTAAAATGGCATTGCAAAATCGTCAAGCACTGAATTGGTTATTAGCAGATAAAGGAGGAGTATGTGTTATGTTCGGAGCAGAATGCTGTACATACATACCAAATAATACATCTCCAGAAGGAGCTTTTACCTAGGCAATAAAGAAACTGCATGATCTGCGAAAGGAAGTTAAATCTAATGCAGGTAGAGATCAGCTTGTTGGGACATGGTTTGATGATCTTTTTGGTTCATGGAAGATGGGGCTAATGAAAATAAGTATAATAAGGTAGTAGGATTGACCCTATTTGCATTATTGTTTTGTTGTATTATACCCATTCTGAGATCAATTATGACTAGAACGGTGGCTAAGCAAATGGTAACTGTATCAATGATGCCAACGCAAACAAGTATAGCAACCAGACAATATACCATTGGGCCAGGATTGGATGAACTTGATGAGATTTACTGAGAAGCAATCCAGAAATAATACTAATTTAAGGGGGATTTTATTTTTGAACACTTTTCTCATGTTTTTGATAGTAAGGGAGATTGCATGACTATTGTACTTTCATTTTGCATAACAGAATAGATAGCTTCTCAAGACAGGAGTTAGAGGGTGTTTTGTTTGTTATTTTTGACATATTCCCCTATTACTCTCAATGTAACCAATTACTTATAATGATTAATGAAGTACATCTTTATTACAATGTAACTAATCAAATAGAAGTAGTATTGCTGATGATTATGTTTATGCATAACATACCTATGAAGTAATTGCCAAGACAAGACATGCAAGGGAGATATGTGAAGAAAGGAGCGACGAGCACCTCAGTGCTTGGCTGCAAGAGCAAATAGACTCAACTGGTGGTTTAAAAACCCGCTCTCTGCTCCAACACACCACCAGATAGCGCTCCAGGCTACCGGAATTGTCTGTGAGTTCCTCTGGCAATGAAGGATGAATATTACTATGTTACTTTTACTAGTGTTTTGTTAAGCTTATATATATATATCTTCTATTTAATGGATAATCAATTGTACTCTACATCACGCAAGGCTTCACATTTGCATGCACATGCTTATTACAAATGAGTTGATTTTTGTCACCCACCTCCAGGAACAGTGATAGCTAGAGGACTGGGATCTTTTACTCCTTCCTAGCCAAGTGTGGAGGGAGAGGTTTGGTCCCAAGTCCTGCAGAGTGCAGCCCCATATAGACAGCATTGGATAAAGGACTGGTGTAGTCTAATTTGGCTACAAGATGGAATGGGACTGGCTGGCTTGTGTGACTGCACTCTGGTTTGAGGGACATAGAGTGTGAGACTTTTATAAGTCTCAGAGGGGGGGGATATGTGGTTGATATCCTTGAACAACAGGTGTATTCCTTTAAAATCCTTTAAAAACAGCATGTATTTCTGTTCATCAGCAGTATTCTGACATATATCCTTGATGTATTTCTTGGATATCTCTTATATGATATGCCTCTTGCATGGTGTTTTGCCTTGATGAGTTAAATATCTTTGGAGCTTGTATTTTCTTTCATTAATCAAATGATAATGTGAAGGAACAAACAAGGCCACGAAACAAACAAGGCCGCCTCATTGTATGGGTTTGCTGAAATGGAGGTGAAAAGTAAAAGGTATATGGTGAGGACAAGGCTTTGTTTGTCTCTTACACAAATGTTTCGAAGTTGATGTGTTCTTACCATGAACTATGACATATGTCCAAAATATGTGGAGTTACCAGCTGATGTATGGTTTTTAAAAATAGATAGGCGGGGGATTTTCCACCAATATTTTTAATTAATGAAGGAAATAAAACACATTGGTAGCGAGGGAAAGAGACAAGGGCAATAATCCCATTGGTCAGTGATAGTGGGTAAAAGATAACAAAAGGTATATAACTGAGAACTTAGGAGGATAAAGTCAGGACAGACTGCTGGCTGGACTCATGTTTGTTGGTGCTCAATAAACTACAACTTTGGCATCTGGAACTCAAGACTCCGAGAGTTTTCTTACAACTTAGAGAGATTCATCGCGATTTTCCACGACACTTCCCAAATTAGTTGATGATTTTGCAGAAAATAAGATGAACCTCTGCAATAAGTACCTGCAGCTTGTGAGCAAGCAGAGGGCATAAGAAATCTAGTCTACAGTATGCATTTCAACTCGGTGTAAATATGTTCTCGTCACATAAGTGGATCGCAACCGCTCTTTCCACCTGGGCGACCTCCGTGTATCCAGGGTAGTGAGAGCGGACGAGTGAAGGGCTGGTTCTGACCGCGTCGGCTCGTCATGCACTTCCAGGAAGAACGGGCCCAGGGGGAGGGGGGGCGTGGCTATGAGCGGGGCCGTGACCCGAGGAACCGATCGAGTAGCCGTGAGGGGGGGGACAGAGATCTCAGTCCAGCCTCGCGCTCGCGGTGGCCCGGGAAAGCATAGCGGACATCTGCGCGTCCGCCTCAGACTGGGTGAGCAGACCCAAAGGTGGCAGCCCAGGCAAGTCATCGGCATCAGACGCCACTGTGTCGCTCCCCAATGCAGCGGCGATGTCATCATCCAATTCCGGGGGCTCAAGGGACATTGACGGCTGGCCGTGAGGCGAGCCGCACTCATCCCGAGCACGGACAGAAGCAAGCAAGCAAGCGTGCCGGGGGGGGGGTGTTTGGTTCATGGGAATTTACCCTGGCGAAACCGAGCCCGTCGTCATCCCGAAATCACCTTTATTGCCAGCTTTGGCGACCTCAAGCCCATGGGAAGGAACGAGGCGGAGGGGGGGCGGCTGAAGTGGCTTTCTCTTGTGAGAGAAGAAAGCCACGACCGCAATGTTGCCATGGCTATG
Organism: Xyrauchen texanus; assembly: GCF_025860055.1. Lineage (NCBI taxonomy): Eukaryota > Metazoa > Chordata > Actinopteri > Cypriniformes > Catostomidae > Xyrauchen > Xyrauchen texanus. Next base: position 28,502,818 of record NC_068280.1, on the reverse strand, counting down.
TTATTGCACTGAGAACATGACCATTCATAAAACGCTGCCTGCGCGTGATCGCAGCCCAGGCACAAGAGGCAGCTTTTATGACCATCAGAAGTGGAGAGAAATCAACCGCATCCAGGAACTACACAAAGGCGGAAAGACATCTTTAAAAAGACGCGTCCTGAAAAGGACGTTCAACGCCTGCTGTGTATTGCTCTTTATGAGTGGGAACTCATACTCTTTTAGAGAAAATAGACTCTTTTAGGAGTAGGAAGAAAGCACTGTCGAAGCGCCCAGGGGCGTGAACTGCACAGCATGCAGAGAGAAAGAGACGCCAGCTGGAAAATGCGCCGTGCGGATCCAACAGCAATGCTTCTTGCTGCTAGTGGTGAGTGGAACAGTAGTGAAACTCAGCTGCTTGTTGCACAACCATTCGGCTCCGAAGAAAAATTTGCATTTTTCTGGCATTCGCTGCCCCGCTTCCCTTTATACCCATATGACCAGGGCGGGGCATGCAAATTCTGTCTGTCAACTTGACATTGGCCTTTTCTCAGGTTCAGAAGTACGATTCGGCATCCAAAGAAGACCCCTTGTGTCACTTCCTTCGACAGAACGTCGAGAGAGTGACAGAAGGGGAATTACATATTGCATTATGACTTCATGACAGCCATGTCAAGATATTATCATTTTTGTGCTTTTTTTTAGATGGACAAGGAGATGACACACTCTGACCTAGATGAACTGTCAGAGGTAAATAATTAACTGAAAATATGAATATACTCAATTATGCAATTCCAGCTCTCCTACACAAAGGCTGTTGTATCACAAATAGTACACAGAGTTACATCTTAGTCTACATTGCTTATATTATTCAATGGCAACACAATCACAAAGTTAATTCATCCCCAATCCCTTCATTCTGAGACTCTTTTGTTGCAGGTAATTGACACTGAGAGTACACCATCTGATCAGTCTTTGGATTCACATAACATGGAAAGCCAAAACAATTCACCTCTTGCTCTTGTAACTCTAGCCATACTGAGTCCAACCGATTTATCTCTTCCTGAACAAAGCTCGGACACGTGTTCTTTTCCAGCTGAAAATTCACCTCCTGTTCAAAACATGGCACAATCCCCTGCTGGTGCCAATTCACCTGCTCAACTAAGCCCTACTCATTCCCCTCTTTCTGAACTAAGTCCAATCCACTCCCATCTTAATGAAGACAGTCCTGTCCATTCACCTTTTCCAGAGCGAAGCCTAATCCATTCCCATATTCGCCAAGAAAGTCCTGACTGGATATATTAAATTGCTCAGTAAAATGCAGAGGTCCGTGTTGACGTAGCATTTGTTGACGTTCAAGGCAAAGGGGAGGGATCTATAGATGAGGGTGGGCCCAGACATGAGTTCCTGTGCCTTCTAATGTGGGAAGTTAAACACTGCAAGATATCTGAAGGGCCAGAAGATTCACAGTCATTAGCCCTTCATGGTGATAGTAAACTAATTTCACATTTGCTCTGTATTACTTCAGAAGTTCTCTATAGTACTATTGCCTGGTTGTCCACTAAAGCTAAGCAGGGTTGAGCCTGGCCAGTACCTGGATGGGAGACCTCCTGGGGAAAACCAAGGTTGCTGCTGGAAGTGGTATTAGGGAGGCCAGCAGGTGGTGCTCACCCTACGGTCTGTGTGGGGCCTAATGCCCCAGTATAGTGACGGGGACACTATACTGTAAAAAAAAGCACTGTCTTTCGGATGGGATGTTAAACCGAGGTCCTGACTCTCTGTGGTCATTAAAAATCCCTAGGGCACTTTCTCGTAAAGAGTAGGGGTTTAACCCCGGTGTCCTAGCCAAATTCCCCCATTGGCCCCTATCTATCATGGCCTCCTAATAATCTCCATCCCTGAATTGGCTACATCACTCTACCATCTCCTCTCCACCAATAGCTGGTGTGTGGTGGGCGTTCTGGCGCACTATGGCTGCCGTCGCATCATCCAGGTGGATGCTGCACACTGGTGGTGTTTGAGGAGATTCCTCCTATACTATGTAAAGCGCTTTGAGTTTGAGAAAAGCGCTATATAAATGTAAGTTGCTGTTGTTGTTCAGCTGGTTTTGTTTATGTATGGTTTAATTATGACACCTTTTCCTTTATAGCTTTGCAAGAAGGACTCTATAGGACTGTTGGAAAAATTATTTCAGTGGCTGTGGTTCAGGGAGTGTTGCCCATCCAGTTCCTCTCTGAGAGACTATACTGCCAAATCAGTGGCCAGTTAGAAGTACAGTAACTCAATGTAGCTGTCTTTTCCACTGCTGTGCCCTGGACTGTTCTATACGAGGGTTGTGCAGCATTAAGACTGGAATTAAGAGTGCCAATTTAATTTACTGGTCTTTCGTTTATATTATTAAAAAGACTACTGCTTTGAACATCATATTTGTTACATTTAAAGAATATATGCACTACTGTTTCGAAAACATCACATTCATCACACATACCATTTTCATGCTTCCCCATTATTGCAAGTGTTGAATTTAATCCTGTGTGTCCCAGTCTTAATCTAGAAATCATTACTTCTTCCTTTCTATACCTTCCATAAAATTTTTATTTTCCTACTAATTTTGCAATATTATAATACCATCTCCCTATGCTGCTATTTTCCCAATAGCAAAAAAATTTTTGTTCATCACAAACAGAACATCTGATTCATTTCTTTCAGGATTTACATTATTCTGGATGGAAGATTCCACACTGATTCCTTGCACATTTATTCTCTTTGTTTCTGCTTTGCCTTTTATTTTACAGGTAGCTTCTGCATGTTATATTTTGCAGTCTCTTTAATTTTTGTTTTTCCAGAGCTACTTTTTGTATGGGGCATCCTGCATATGCAGCGCTATGGTCTCCCCCACAGTTACAGCATTTAATCTCCGTTCCCTCGCCAGACTTGCCATAATCATGTTGTCCTCCGCATTTTGCACAGTGCATTTTCCCTTTACAGGTATTTGCAGTGTGTCCCATGCATTGGCATTTAAAACATCTCAAAGGAAGGTGTATATACTCTCATACTGAAAAGCTTATAAATCCTAGCTTCGCTTTTTTTGGTAGGGTTTTCCTAAAAATTGAATCAACACGCTCGTGTCACACCTTATATTGTCTCTCCACGTTTGCAGTCTTCTAGCAGAAATGACTGTGCCACCATCCAAACTTCCTTTGTCATCCATCCTTACGTTAAGAGGTACTCCTGAGATGACCCCCCTAGTTTTATTGCCTATTTCTGTGCATACTACCTTTCCTCCTGCAAGTGTTTTTATATTAAGAATCTTTTGTTTCTGCTTCTCGTCCTTGCATTTGATCATAATTCTTCCATTACTGAGACAGGATATAGCTTTCACTTTTCCTACCTCTTTCTCAATTGCTTTTGAAAGTTTAGCAAAAGTAACAATCACTTAGATTTTTTCTTTCTGCCATCTCTTTACTGGTTTCATTTCTTTTATTTCTCAATTTGTTAATTGTTTGCTCACAATCAGATCCATCACCCATGCTGCTTTCCTTTTTCCTTTTAGTATCTTACTTTCTGATAATCCATGTCTTGATTATTGTGGCCATTCGAAATGTCTCCCTACGTCATTCTTCCGACCTCCATTTTTTCTGGTGATCTTGGTCCAGCCCAGCTGTCAGTGTTGGCTTTGGCATGCCATTTTATATATTTGCAGGTTTCCGGTTATGGCCGTAGACATCATGTTGACGTCACCATGTCGGACTTCATCGGATGACTGGCAGTAGAGAAAACCAACCAGAATGTTAAACCTGCGAAAAGTGAAAGACAGAAAAGGGAGAGAGAAAAAAAACACTCCAAAAGAAACCCATTAATGTCACACAGGGAAGTAACACCGCCACAATTAAGAACAAACATATGCTGTTTGTAAAAATAAAAAACATTTTAAATGCAAAACAGATTGCTCACCTGAAAAATGTACACTCTCGAAAGAGCATCTGCCAGAACATTCTCGGATCTTTTCTTATGTCGGATCTCTAGGTTATAACTCTGTACAACCAAGGACCAATGCATGAGGCGTTGATTCGTGTTATACATGCGGGATAGATAAACAAGGGGATTATGATCCGTGTACACCACAATAGGCAAATGAGAAGAGCCTAAATAAACTTCAAAGAACTGCAACACTAAAAGTAGTGCTGAAGTTTCCTTCTTAATTGTAGAATAGTTATTTTGATAACTGTTAAACTTCTTGGAGAAGTAGCAAATGGGATGGTCTATTCCATCTCTATCCTCTTGATGGAGAACTCCAGCACCTATAGAACTCCCATCAATTTCTAACTTAAAAAGGTTTTCGAAGTTTGGAGCTGCTAAAACAGGAGTACTGTATAAGAGAAACTTTACAATCTCAAAGGCATTTTGGCAATATTCTGACCAACGAAAAGGTTGTTTTGGACTGAGTAAATTGGTGAGGGGGGCTAATACCGAAGAGTTACAGGTACAGGAAACCCGGTGATTGCCTCAACTTTTGCCTCAACCGGCTTTACCTGTCCTTGACCCACCTGTTTACCCAGGTAAGTAACACTGGCTTGACCAAAAACTCACTTAACAAGGTTAAGTGTTAACGAAGCACTTTCCAACCTTTCAAAAACTGTTTTAAGCAGTGAAATGTGCTCTGTCCACTCCATTGTAAAGATAACCAGATCATCCAAATAGGCGTTACAGTTAGGTACGCCAGCTAAAACGTCTCGGTTACGTACGTAACCTCGGTTCCCTGAGACGAAGGGAATGAGACATTGCATTTCTAATGCATATGTGGAGTGCCTTCATACACGACCTATTTGAAACCTCTCTACAATAACGCCAATATTCTAATATTGGCTATGGTGTTTGAGCCAGCCTGTTTTGGCGCGAAACTGACCGCTCGTTTCGGCGCAAACTGACCGCTATAAAACAGGTGCACAGACATCATTTCCTCAGAATTTCTGACTGAGAACAAGGAGCGCATTACTCGTGCCTCAAGAACTCTGAGTCTTGTGGTGCGGCTAGCGTTCGCAATGTCTCTTCCCTTCGTCTCAGGGAACCGAGGTTACGTACGTAACCGAGATGTTCCCTTACGACTTCAGTCCACTTGACATTGCGTTACTAATGCATATCGGGAACAGAATCCCATCACGCCGCACTACATGACATAAATTCCTAGAGAGGAAACATGGCGGCGCAGTCTTATGGGACGGCGACCAACATATGTATGCCGCAGTGAGTGATCCTCATAATGGCCAGGTGGAGAGCACTCATAATGAATATATGAGCTATAGCCTATAGTATGAATTACTCCTTATGAACCTGGCCGGGAAGGGAGTTTATTTATAATTAAGTGCTTGTGATTTATGGAATTATAACAGCCTGAATGCAGGCGGTTGTGTAAATGATGTGGAGCCCGTACTTAAAAAGGGGGCATAAGTATATATATATATATATATATATATATATATGGCCAATGAATAGCAAGGACTTGTGAAGAAAGAGATGTTACTTCTAGGTTGTAAAACCTTGCGAACGTGTTTTGCGAGGACCATCCTGCTGCAAAACATATGTCTTGTAAGGACACACCATTCGTCCATGCCCATGAGGAGGCCATGCCTCTATTTGAGTGTGCTTAACACCAATTGGACAAGTCTGAACCTGCGATTCATAAGCCAGGGTAAGAAAATCTTTGCTTGGAGACGGACATCCCTTTTGCATTTTGGACATCAGAACGAGGGCGATTCATGAGCGAAGCGACTTGAGACTCATGTCCTCACAGTGAGGACAGTCTGTCTCCATCAGTGGCGGCTGCTGGTCTTTCAAAGAGGGGAAGCTAATTTTCGGCCTACATTATAAACTTATTTAAAAGTAAATTCTGCCCTACGTTCCTTTTCGAGAAAATGCACTGTGACTCTGTCGTACCAACTAGGCGTCTTTTCCAGTGACTTGACCAGTGTCTTCTCAATGGCCAGCAGAGCTAGGCTGCTTAAACGACCTTGGCCCATTGTGTTACGGGTGTAGGACTTGAGACGCTTTAAACAGGAGAAGCTCCTTTCTACACCTGCAGATGTAGCTCCAATTGTTGCCACTAATGAGAACATTTTGTAAAGCTGAGGCATTGCACTGTCCAACTCCATGTCTTTGAGGAACACCAAGTAATCACACAGCTTTCCCCTGTTACCCTGCAAGTCCTGATCTGAATACAGGACTTGAAGTTCAGACCTCAGTCTCCCTGAATCAAAGTGATGGCCATAACTTTTCAGGACACTTTGGAAGGCCTCCTCTGGAAATTCTTGTCTCATGTCATCAAATTTCCCTGGATTGACTAATTCTAAGAAGAGCATACTTTCCAAATTTGAAAAACGCTGAGGAATCTGCTCCAAGATGTTATCAAGGATGGCCATGTAGAGATTTCTGTAGTGCTCTTGGGGATCCTGCAATTGGGTCAGACGGTGCTTTCTCATGGGCTCATCTCGTGGGTCTGATGTGAGATCTGCTGTTTTGGCATAAACAGCTTGGAAAGCCCCCTCTGACCTTTTCTCTTTGACAAATGCAAGAAGAGATTCAATTCTTTTCTTGCAGTAAAAAACATCCATCAGCCCTCTGCTGGACAACATCAAAGACCACATCAGTCTCAGTGAAGATTTGTTCATATGTGTACAACATGAACACAAACTCAAAATCCTCCAGTTTCCTCAGAAAGCCTTTGGCACAATCCAATGTATCATCATCAATTGTCGTGTCTGCAATGATGTTTTCAAATGTCTGCAGGAGGCCATCATAATTGTTTGCCACAGTGCTCACTATCCGTGATGTGAAATTCCATCGAGTAGGAGCGTTTCTGGGCAACCTTGAACAGCCTGCAGACTCCAGAAAAGACGTCCTCTTTGTGGATTTTGAAAAAAATGTGCCAAACCCAGAGAGTGATGCAAAAAAAATTCTGCACTCAGGCAAGCATTTAGCCCCCTGTGACACCCTGTTGGATGATTCACTACTCTCATCATGTCCCCTAAATGACAGCTCCTGTCGGCCAAGCAAGGATGTTACATCAATAAGGCGGTTTAGGAAGGCCATGTTTTGTTTGACTGTTTCATTATGTTTAGTCACTTGAATGCGAGCACCTTCATTGATTGCATGCTCAACCCTGATCCTGCCCATGCAACTTAATCTTGCATATGCACTCACATGTTCATTGCTCTTTTCATGTCTTTTATATGCCCTGTCAAAGTTAGACAGATCTCCAAACCCCACTTTTGACCAAACAACACATCCGTGAGATGGTTTCATCAAGAGGCATGGCCAGCAGTACATTTTATTTGTCACAGCACTTCCAGTCAGCCAGCTAACTTTGTCATACCAGGAGAGCTGAAAAGACCTGTTATTTTTCCCTATTTTTTGCACTAAATCAATCTTAGGTGTTGATCTGCCCTGCTGTTTAATTCTAATTTTTTCCTCGTAAGGAAGACTTTCAAATGGCTTCGCCAAAATCAGGTCGACAATATTAGCACCATCTGCCATCGTGCGCAGTTTCACCCGTACGACGCTAGCCTAGCCTACTGTATGAATGAATGAATGAATGAATGAATGAACGAACGAACGAACGAACGAACGAACGAACGAACGAACGAACGCTCTAAAACAAAATATATTATACTTGGTAAAACTGAAACAAGGAATGTGGTGTATAATTGTGTGAAATGTATTATGCAAATTGACTAGCAATTTCACCAAACAAATATAAAGAAATAGGTTGCAGCAGTTTGTCTTTCGACTACACTTGAGAAATCCGGATGGGACTGAGCGCGAAATAGCTTCAGTGACTTATTATAGTACAGATTCGCTGTCAATCAAAAGGAGATGCAGTCTTTCGACAGATCCTCCAATCATCACGCGGAAGCCCGGAGTCCGGGCCAGACCACTCCTCATTCACCCCCAGAGACGCTGAGCGTCCGTGGGCGGGACATAATCGCAGCATTTATCCAATGACCGTCTATTTTCGAGCACTGAAAAAAACTGTTCAGAGCAGCCCCATTGAAGTCAATGGACGCTCGGCTTCAACAGGGAAATGCACTGACGCTACGGGAATGTATGAGAAGTAAATCGAGTCAGCCGACCTGCTATATGTAATGTAGCTGATTCTGAACGGACTCGTCTTCGAGATGAACGTGTTCTAACGCATTTTTAGTCAATAAATTGTTTACACAATAGTACATATTTGACCATTATTTTTTTGACATTATAGGGGAAGCTGAGCTTCCCTTGCAGTCTTAAAGAAATCCCCACTGGTCTCCATGAGAGCTGACTCTGCGTGGGCGCAGCCCAGACAGAAATCGCAGCTCTAATGCTTGTCTGACGGCGGGATGTGTCTCTCGCACAGGTAACACTTACAGAACAACATCTTGAAAAAGACATGAACACGTAAGTGGCTCTTCTAGATATATAAATATAAATCTATAAATAACTTATATAACACAAGTACAATTTTGCTTTAAAAGGATACTCTACACCTGCCGACGCGCTGCGGAGAATGAGGATGCTGAGGTCCGTTCACCAGCGAAGCGTCAAGTGGCTGGAGCACTGCAGGGGAGCGGAGAGTCTTCTCGCTGCCGTGAAGATTCCGTCCACTGACTGGTGTGAATCGACGGCTAAGGTAGAGGGCTTCGAGACAAGAGGTAATCGCTGTCTTGAAGGAAGAAATTCTGAGGATTTATATTTATATAACTTATATAACTTACATTTATAACACACAAGTACAATTTTGCTTTAAAAGGATACTCTACACCTGCCGATGCGCTGCGGAGAATCAGAATGCTGAGGTCCGTTCACCAGCGAAGCGTCAAGCGGCCGGAGCACTGCAGGGGAGCGGAGAGTCTTCTCGCTGCCGTGAAGATTCCGTCCGCTGACTGGTGTGAATCGACGGCGAATGTAGAGGGCTTCGAGACAAGAGGTAATCGCTGTCTTGAAGGAAGAAATTCTGAGGAAATGGTGTCTGTGCACCTGTTTTATAGCGGTAAGTTCGTGCCGAAACGAGCGGTCAGTTTCGTGCCAAAACAGGCTGGCTCAAACACCATAGCCAATATTAGAATATTGGCGTTATTGTAGAGAGGTTTCAAATAGGTCGTGTATGAAGGCACTCCCCATATGCGTTAGTAACGCAATATCCAGTGGACTGAAGTCGTAAGGGAACTATCTGAATCAATCTCTGGAAAGTAGCATCTTGTATCTGACCATCTGATAAATGAGAAAGATAAAAAGGCAAGTTCTTTAGCATAACTGAGTTCTCCAATTTAGCACACTGCCGTGGAGTATTCCTCAGCACTATACCATCTTCATCTGCATCAACCTCGGTATCTGCAATATGAGCAGCTTCACAAGTTACCATGATAGGTAACCTTAACCTCAGCGTTTTCATTATCAGGTTCATCTCGCAAACTTTCCCAAACATGATATGCTTTAAGCATATGAATGCGACAGGCGTTGTCTTGCGCTTTCTCTCTGGGGTGCGGATAACATAATCGGTCTCACAGAGTTGCTTAACTACGTCATAAGAACCAGCAAATCGGGCTGATAATGCAGAGCCTGGAATTGGTAGTAGCGCCAGCACTTTGTCACCAGCTTGAAAAGATTGTGCGACCGCTTTTGTGTCATAACGGTTTTTCATCTCGCCCTGTACACATCTCAATGACATTTGAGCGAACTCACAGGCACCATGGAGCCTTTCTCTAAATTGACTAACGTAGTCTAAAACATTTCTTCTAGACCCGGAGTTATTATCCAGCATCTTTTCTTTAAGTACTTTGAGTGGGCCTCGTACACGGTGTCCAAATACCAACTCAGCCGGGCTAAAGCCTGATGACTCCTGTACTGCGTCACGTATGGCAAATAACACTAAAGGAACTCCTTCATCCCAATTTCTACCTGTTTCTAGACAGTATTTCTGGAGCATTGACTTCAAGGTTTGATTAAACTTTTCAATTGCGCCTTGGCTTTCATGATGGTATGCACTATGGACAGAGAAATTGTAATGTTTGATCAAAAACCTGTGACAGAAAATGTGTTCCCTGGTCTGTCTGAATAACTCTCTGAAGAAATTTTTTTATTAATGGTTTTAAAATGACAGGTGCCATAATTTTATGCAATGGTATGGCCTCAGAAAACCTTGTTGCCTTACACATAATAGTGCACAGATACTGATTACCAGACTTTATTTTTGTTAATGGTCCAACACAATCAACCAGCACTTCTTCAAATGCTTCACCAATAACTGGAATCGGGAAAAGCGGAGCGGGAGGAATCAATTGATTTGGCTTGTTAACTGACAGGTGTGACTAGTGCGACAAAACTTGGCCAAAAAACCTGGCCAGAATTTTTTTTGGAGGATGCGATTTTAGTCACTTCCAAATGTCCAGATGGTACAAGTTCATGTGCTAAACATAATACATGTAAACAATAACTATCTGGAACAACCGCCTGATACACAACATTCCAATCCAAGTCATTATCTTCCCCAGAACACCATTTTTGCATCAGTAATTCATTGTCTACGAAATATGCTGTATCAGCCTCCGGACTGACAACCGCTGTTATTTAATTTAAAAATGATCTACAAATACTAAAGCAGCAAACTTCGCAAAACACAAAATGTATGTCACTGCCAATACTTTTGGTTGTGAATGGCAAAGGTTGTGATGTCTCTCGACCCTGGGGCCAATTCCAGCTGATGGTACCCCATTTCAGGTCTAGCTTGCTAAAAATGGCTGATCCATTCATTCCTTGCAACAATTCCACTGTGGGAATCGGAAACCTCCCACGAATGATTGCAGTGTTCGCTTGTCTCATGTCTAAGCACATCCTTATTTCTGCATTCGCTTTGTGCACAATGACAACTGGGTTTACCCAAGGAGTTGCTCCATTGAATTTCTCAATAATGTCCATGTTGAGCAGTTCATTTATTTTGTTTTCTACAGCCTCTCTGATGTGAAACGGAATGCGCCTAAGGGGCTGTGCAACTGGCGTCAAGGTACTGTCTATATGCAGGCTGATTTGTTTTGTGTTTAATTTGCCTACTCCGCAGAACAATTTGGGGCATTGCTGTCATATTATTGACTTCACATCACTCACTGCCGCAACATTAGATCCAATCCTCAGCACCCCTAATTTAACTGCTGTGTCTTTTCCGAGCAGTGGCTCCCCATGCCCATGAATAACAGTAAACTGTAAATAACTGTGGGAAAGCAGGAATCACGATCAGTAATGACAACCAGACCATGGGTGAATAGGGCTTGGAGAGGTTTGGACGGAATACTTACGGGCCTGAAATTTTGCTCAAACTTCAGACATCGAGACATCATGACTTTCAAAAGAAAGCAATTTACTGGAAATATGGCGTATCGAGGCAGAATGATTATTTACATCTTAGCTCTCCTGCTGCTTTCGCTCCGTTGCTGCTGGCTTGGTCGAGCTGGTGGTGTTGCGTAGGGAAGCGTTGTTGTCTTCGCCCAGCTGAGTCATCAAGCTGTATATCAAAATATCCTGAGCAATGGAACGGCTAACTTACCAACTACTGTCCGGCCACGCTCTAGGATGAAATCTTCAAGCCCAAACTACAAGCTAACCAGCTACCTGCTAATCACGATCTTACTGGCAGGTGACGTTCATTCAAATCCAGGACCAGTTTGCAAAGTTGAACGGAAGCTATTTTTACCGGATAGCGCTACACCTCAGCTTGTAAATGCCACTGAACTGCATCATGGAAGTGACAATCGATCTGTAAGTCCGATCGCAACTCCACAAAACACTATTCTTAACTTGAATGGCTGTAAAGAACATTTAAATAGAATGACGACTAAAAGAAAGTTTGAACTTTTTCAACCAGTAAACCAGTCCAAAGTATTGTGGGATAAAAGACTAAAACCCAAAGGCCTGCTCGGCGGACATTTGAATATAAGAAGTATTGTATCAAAGACAGAGCAAATTGACGGTCTGCTGATGGATTCTAATTTGGACTTTCTTTTTCTCTCTGAATCATGGCTGAGTTATCACCAAATACTGCTTTTGCTGTACAGGGATATCATGTTTTTAGGAAGGATAGAAAATCAGGTAGAGGAGGAGGAGTCCTTCTGTATGTTCGTAATCATTTTAAATGTGTGGAGGTTCATCTTAATTCAACGCAAGATCTAGAATGTATTATTGTTACTATTGTTTTATCTCCTCAAATGTCTTTTACTGTGGTTGGATTATACAGACCCCCTAATTCAACAAAGACATTTTTTGATAAATTGAAATCTGTACTAAAGGAAATTGGTTCAAAAATGGAATTAATTGTTCTAGGTGATTTTAATATAAACTGGGCAGAAAAAGCTAAGAGATATCAACTTAAAAGCATATCAGATCAGTTGAATCTTACACAAATGATCCTTGGCCCAACAAGGATTACTCAATCAACACAAACTCAGATAGATTTAATTTTTACCAGTAAACCTGAAAGAATTACAAAATCATTTAATTTGGTAACAGGTATGTCAGACCACAACTTGACCTTAATCGTAAGAAAGTTGACGAAAAAAAGTTTTTTATACAGACAAGAAGGCAAAAGTTTTTTTAATATTATACCAAAATCCTTAATCGGCCAATTCGAGGAGAAATTAAAGCACTTGGACTGGAATGATATTATGCAGTCTGGTGACATAGAACAAGCATTTATCAATATGATGGATAGAGTTAATACGACTAAAAATGAATTTAGTAAAAATATATCTTACTTGAGTAAAGTACATCTGCCATGGTTAAATGAACAGCTTTGGAAGCTAATGAAGCAGAGAGACTTGGCATTAAAGGCTGCTCTTAAATCTAAATTACCACATGATAAGAGAACATTCCAGAATTTGCTAAATAAAGTAGTAAAAGAATCAAGACAGGCCAATGCTAATTATTTTATTAAATTAATTGAGGATTCTAAAGGAAATTGTAAATTAATTTGGAAAAGTATTGATAAAATTACAAAGGAGGAGAATAAATCAGTTCAAAATTGGATAATACGGGACCAATCGAAATTAATAGAAGATAAAGAAAAAATAGCTACAATTTTTAATTCCTTCTTCTTGAACTCTGTACAGTGTCTGGCTGGGAAATTTGGTGTGAGATTTGGAGTACTAGAACCCATAAACAATGAAAGGCCTGTCTTCACTATTGAAAATGTCTCAGAATCTACTATGAAAATAATTGATAATTTAAAAGGCTCTAAGTCTAAAGATGTTTATGATACTGATGCATGATTTTTTAAAACTTATAAATCATTTCTTTGCAAACCTCTAACACACTTGACAAATCTGTCAATTACAAATTCCTATTTTCCAAATTGCTGGAAAGTGGCAGTAGTGACACCTATTTTTAAAGCAGGTGATAGGACTCTTCCATCAAATTATAGACCCATAAGTATCCTTCCAATAGCATCAAAAATTGCAGAAAGAGTAGTTTGTGATCAATTAGTTTATTTAAACGAAAGTGAAGTAAATCTACACCAAATGCAATTTGGGTTTCGAAAAAAATATTCTACTGATTTTGTCGAACAAATTAGAAGTCAACTTGACAAAGGTGGTGTTGTTGGTGCTGTGTTTTTAGATTTAGCAAAGGCATTTGATACAGTGAATCATAACTGTTTAATGACAAAACTTCAGAATTTTAATTTATCAGATGCTGCCTTGATGTGGATGAAATCATACCTCAGTAATAGAAGTCAATGCACAAGAGTGGCTGATAAATGCTCTTCATTTGCTAGCTGTCCTACGGGGGTTCCTCAGGGGTCAATTTTAGGACCGATTTTATTTAGTATTTATATTAATGATCTGCCTCAAGTATGTCCAGGTATAGATGTTATAATGTATGCGGATGATACTGTGCTTTTTACTCATGCAAGAACTGAAGAACTAGTTGCAAACAAACTGTTATCTGCAATGGTGAAAGTGTAAAATTGGTTGGATGAGTCTTCTTTGTCTCTAAATGTAAGTAAAACTGTATGCACGTATTTCACTGCACGAAAACAAAATTCTGTGAATCCAGATATCATATTTAATGGTGAAGCAATCAAATTTGTGACGCATGTTAAATATAATAGACCAACATCTGTCTTTTAAAAAGCAAGTAAAAAGGGTTATAAATAATGTTAAATTCAATTTGAATAATTTTAAAAGCATCAGGCACCAGCTCTCTGAATCAGCTGCACTTCTTTTAGTACATACTCTGATTCTACCTCACTTGTCGTATTGCATAACAACTTGGTCACAAGCAGATGCAACTACACTTAAGCCTGTGTACTCCCTTCATAAACTAATCATGAAAGTGTTAGATAAAAAACCAAGGGACTACCATCATTGTACTATTTTGAAAATGTTACATTTTTTAAATATGAATAATTTTGTATTTTATACTGATGTGTGCCTGATGTACAAAATTATTCATAATCTTGCTCCACCCCCTCTTCAGGGATGCGTGACCCATAATGGAAGTGCAGGTAGGACTAGAGCATCTGCCAGGGGAGATTTGGTACCGCAGTACAGAAAAACAGCCTTGGGGCAAAAAGCTTTTTCAGTTAGAGTAGTGGGGTTGTGGAATTCCCTACCTACAAACATTCGAAGCCTCAATAGCTTCTTAATTTTTAAAAATAAGCTTAAGTACTGGCTACTATCACAACAGATCTGCAACCACTAATGACTGTGTTGTACATTATCTGTTTTATATTCTGGTTTTAAATTTTATATTCTGTACATGTATGTATTGTGATGTTTTATGTGGGGTATATGTAATGTATGTTATTTTATTTGTTTACCTGCCCAGGGACAGCAGATGTAAACTAGCTATTAGCTAATTCTGGTGCAATTACTTTTAATTGTGCATTGTCCCTGTAAAAATAAACAATAAAAAAAAAAAAAAAAATGAAAATAAACTCTGCTTTTGTGCTGCGTTTTCCAATTCCTACCTCGCACCAGAAAATGCCTTTCACTGGCAAGGGTTCACTTGATGAGTATGCATACAGTTTTTTTTTTTTTTATCTGATTTGGCTGAACCACATTTTATCTTTTCTTCTTTTAGTATTTCCCATATTCTTTCATCCACTATGTTGCTTGTTGCTCCTGAGTCAACTAACATTGGTGGTGTAACGCCCCTTACTGAGAATGTTATTTTGTCCATGTTGCTCTCTTCTCTTACAACAAATTGTTCTTGAGTCTTCTCATCTGATTCAACTCTTTTTATTGTCTGTTTTGACCTTTCTTTTGTTTTACACATTTTTGCGAAATTATCTCTTCCATTGCACTTTCTGCATGATTTTCCACATGCGGGGCATTTATAATCTTTTGCAAGATGACCTGTCTGTCCACATCTGTAACAAGTTTTATTCGAATCTATATTTGATTAATTTTATCTGTTCTCTCGCTCCTTTTTTACCTCAGTTTCTGGAGAGATGTGCAATGCCGCCATCTGCAGTTCAACACGTCCGCACTGTGCTGCAATTTTCTGCTTTAGCTGATAAAATGACTGTCTTGCAAACGCTGTGTTTACTTGAGGCACAAAGTATGCATTCAGTACTGTTACTGCCTGTATATAATCCGTTGGCCCTCCTTTGTCAGCGAGTGTGGAGAAAATATCCTGCACGTCTGTCCCTGCATGATATAAAAGCATGGCTCTCCATCTTTGTTTTATAGCGATGGATGCATCGTCGGTCAGGATCAAACCTTTTCCATCGGCAAACTGTTCAAAAGCATTTAGCCATCTTGTCCATCGCGGACCTAACACGGCTGGATCGCTGTAGCAGTCAAACTAGGGAACAGCAAAATCCATTTTTGTTTTCCCCCGTGTGCCGTTTTTCTCGAGACTAAACTTTACGATTTGCTGAAATAAACTCGTCAGAGTGACACAAGCCTATTTAACCTTCAGATTTAACTAAAGAGGCAATCAGTTCCAAGCACCAGATGGTTGCTTGCCACTCTTTAAGTTGTTCAGCGCAGTGTGTTGTTTATCTTGGAGTTTTAGTAACTTAAAGTGTTACTTATGGTACTACGAGTTATGTTTTGTAGGATTATTCGTAGGGAATTTTGTTTGTGATTGTGATTTAATATTTTCTCCTGTTTCTTGGACCGAAAGGGAGACTCGGAAGTGGCTCATATAGAATATGTTTCAATATTATAGTATGTTTTTATATCAAAGCACTTATATGAGTTTCCTGACCTTTGTGTGACCCAGGAGGGAGTATATGAGGTTACTAAAAGTGTTGATGCAGCAAAAACCACAGAGCATCCAGCTGTAACAAAATAATGAGGCTATGGACCTTGAAACACAGCTGAAGATAGAGTAATAACAACCAGTGGTCAAAGTAATTAAAAAGACTAAAGCCAGGTTTCTACCAGTAAAAATATATCAAAAGGCTCTGTGAGATAATGGTGGCAAATAGTATCCATTGGTTACAAAAATAATGAAGGGGCGTAGAAATGAGGTAATGCCAGATAACAAACTGTATAGAAGATGAGGTTTTGGACTAAGAGAGTCAGAATGGACAGCTGAACTTTCTCAAGTTTGTTGGTGACACAATAAACTTTAACTTTGGCATCTGGAACCCTGGAGTTTTCTTACATCTTAGAGAGATTCTTCAATGATTTTCCACAACACTCATAACATGTGCTTAGAATATGAAAACATGAAAAGCAGTGAAAGCAGTGAAAACGCATGTTAGGTCCAGTGTTCACAAGACCTCTCTCTCCATCAGAAGATATCCATATATCAGAGTTCAGTCTGATGTCCAAAACCAGTCAACATCAGCTTATGTTATTCTGCTAATCTTAACTGTGTCTTTCTCAATGTTCAGTCTGACTTTGTCTGACCAGCACATATTTAACAATTGTTAATATACCATACAAAGTCAATGGACAATTACTTCTTCACAACATTGTCCCCATGACATTGAAGACTGTGAGACCATATAGCACACAACACAAATTAAACAGTTTGACAAATAAAAAAAAACTATTTATAAAATAATTATATAAAAATGTACATTTGTATGAATAATAAAATAATATGTATAATAAAATAGGGATGTCCTGATACAACTTTTTCCACATCCGATTCCGAAATCGGAAATCTCAGTATTGGCCAATACCGATTCAATTCCGATACAAGTGTTGTTTTTTTGCATAATCAGTTTATAATATCTTTACATTATTGTATGGAAATAATTGGGTGTAATCTTTAATATGTAAAGAAACACAAACTTTTAACTACACCTTATTATTAACATGGTGGTGGTGTAGTGGTCTAAAGCACATAACTGGTATCAGAAAGTCTCTGGTTCAATCCCCACAGCCACCACCATTGTGTCCTTGAGCAAGGCACTTAACTCCAGGTTGCTCTGGGGGGATTGTCCCTGTAATAAGTGCACTGTAAGTCGCTTTGGATAAAAGCGTCTGCCAAATGCATAAATGTAAAAAAATTAACTAGTATACTGAATAATGTAGCAGCAAAATTAACAGTAATTCCAGTATAAGTCATCTAGAAATTTTGGCAAAAACTTTTTTTTTACTTGTATCTGGACTTTAAAGGATTCAGATCTCTTGTTTTGTTCAATTTAGTTGAAAGATATCAACTCACTTTTCATTCAAAGTCACGTTTTGGAACCCATTCAACTTAAATATTATTATAATTGGTAAACTAATGATAATACTAATATATTATAACAGTTATATATCTCTATCGTGCACGTTTCATCACTGCATTTTACCGTTCTAAGTCCATATAAGTGAACCGAAATATTGAGCATCTACATCTGAGATGTGGTTCGTTTGTAGCGCTCAAATATTGTGCATGCGTGAAGGCTAAAAATAGCCACGTGTGTAAACAGAAGAGCCATTCACTAACGCATTGCAGCTGCACGTGCATTTTGTATGTTTACTTATTAAACACCGCTTATTGCGATTCACAGAGCTATCACGTGTCTTCAAGTGGCTTTGAATAAAATGCATTAGTCATATGAACTGCTTTAATGGCGTTTTTACAGTTCTTTTATGTCATTTTTTGAGCTTGACCGTAATGAACATGACTAACACACAGTATCGGATTTGGGTTGGGCACCTCAGACCCTCTTTAGACCCTATTCGTCTAAAAACGTCAGTATTGAAGCAGATACCAATCCAGGTATGGGATCGGGACATCCCTAAAATACAAACTCATGAATTAATACTGTTTATATGTACAGTATATCTGCTCTCTGCAAATAACACATGCAAAAAACAAAAAAAAGACACTACCTTATGAAAATAGAACTTTAGATCCTTCTGTCATGGAATGTGGTATGTAAGTTAATGTCAAAATTATCAGAGAAAGTCATGATATACAGGTGGTGGCTTTTTATAACTATCAGTTCACCACTAAGAAGGACTTAGAATAGTCTACAACAACTTTCTCTGAATGCTTACTGAGGGAAGTGCAGCAGGATGCAGGAAAAATGGTTGAGTATAGTTTTGGGTATAAAATATGTATATGTAGTGCCTGTAATGTTCATTTAAAGTCTTAAAACAACAGCATGGCTCCTTACCTAGTTAAAAACAAGCAACTTTCAAGACGTTGTCGCCACGTCAGGTCGTCACGTGGGTCACCCGCCGTGTAAGACGCTCAAAGCCCAAGTAGTGTTGCCACTCGTCACGGATTTCATATAAGTATGTGTATACTTAAATTTGATTGGTAGCAGAAATAAGAAAGCTTACGTGACCTCTAGTACTTTGTCTGCTGCATGAATCCACATCCAAAATCCCACCGTGTGAAGTCCAGTTGATAACTAGCTTTTCAAAAACATTCTATTTATTTGGTCAGTTTTGTGAAATTGGGGGAGAGACGGACAAGGAAGAAGACAAAACAAAATAGGATGAGCCACCAGCGTCAAAGAAAAAACTATTTGCAACGTACAACTCAGACTGGACGAAAAGAGAAAACTTTTCTGAATGGGTAAGGCCCACCCAAAGAGACCCGTTCTCCGCCACCTGTGTTTTGTGTCCCGCCAAAATTTCAGATAAATACGAAGGGAAAACAGCACTGGAAAATCATGCAAAAACAAAGAAGCCTTTTTTCAAGAAGATGAGGGTGTTAAATATGGGCTATTGGAATTTTACGAGGACCCTCATGAAACCAGCAGAGCTATCTATGAACAAATTGTGGATATCACAGAAACAAGTGTCCTGTGTGTCAGCCAGATTTGTGCATATGGGGCTGACAATGCATCTGTAAATTTTGGCAATCATAAAGATGTCAGCCCACACATCATAAATGGCAACTGCAAATGCCACTTGATCCACAACACCCTGAAAAACGCGAACAGAATTCTCAGCGCTGCAGGTTATGATATTGAATACATTGTCTTAAAAATCTACAGTGAATTCTCATGCTCAGCCAAAAAAGCAGAATCTCTGAAAGAGTTTTGCGATTTCACTTCAATACAGTACAAAGAGATACTGAGGCATGTACCAACCTGTTGGTTATCTCTATTGCCTGCAATTCAGCGGATCTTTGAGTGTTGGCCTGTCCTGAAGTGAATTTTCTGTCATTGGGATAGAAGGATTGTCCTGACATTATCTGGAAGGTTATGTGCAGAAGTGGTGCTGATGCTGCCGACAGCAGTGATGAGGATGATGCGACAGTGTCTGAATGTTTCCTGTTGCTCATGCACAAACTTCAAGCAGGAATTTGACAACGCAATTCGGAAGTTGGAAAACGAGAGTGCTACTCTACTGTATGTTCATGGAGTAATTAGCCAATTGCGCAGCCAATTCATCTCACGTCGTGCAGACAGATTTTATGGCGGTAAAACGAAGCAAGCGTTCCGAAGTACAAGAGAACAAACAGAGTTTGCAACACTGGTCGACAGCTTCTTTGAAAAGGCTGTTCTATACCTAGAGGCTAACTTTGATTTTGATGAACCATTTATGTCTAACACTAGCTGTCTGCGACTGAGTGGTCCCATGAAATGGGATACACTCGAGCGATTAGTCGACAAATTAGCTCTGGGCATTGATGAAGACAAACTGTATCAGGACTACACTGTACTGATCAATGTATTTGAAAGCATCCCAGAAGAACTGGCAGAAATGGGCAAGAAGAAGAAAGCAGCGACTGAATTGTTCAAAGTGGTATCCTTTGTTTTGTCTGTTCCCTTTAGTAACGCCTATGCCGAGTGTGTATTTAGCCATATGGAGGATGTTTTCTCAGATAAATGGAACAGGATGTCAGTGGTCAAAGCAGAACTTCAAGTTAGATTAAACTTTCAATTATCATGCTATGAGTTTAAAGCATTAATTGAGGGACATCAGGGACTTCTGCAGGCATCAAAAAGGGATGAGAATTACACATGGAAAAAGAGGTGAGAAATTTCAGTGTTATGTTGCCCAAATTCATTAAGTAAAAAGTTGTTTATACTCTAATACATCTAATCATGTTTTCATTGCTAAAGGGAGTATACCTTAGTTTAGACTGTCGGTCGGTCGGTCGTTCGGTCAGCTAGGATTTGTCACGGAGCTCCCGCCATACGGATTCCTGCCATGGCGATCTAGTTCGCTGCGTCGTGCTTGCAGTGTAGATGGGGTGTATGGCTCTAGAGGGCGCATACTCTCTAAGTGAAGCTAGAGCTCAATACCACCAGCATGGCGAGCCAAGTGGACTTCACACACAGAAAAACAGAAATGTTTTTGTTCTGTTTCCTGTGTCAATGTGCAACAAAGCTCAATTCATACAGATGTTCAGTGGTCTATGTATGACTGGGCCTGTGAGTAAGAAATCACTCTGAGAGCAGGTTGATGGTCACTCAAGGCTTCCTCTTTTATTGGACCTGGGACAAACAACCAAAGGCTGGTAAATACAATGGTTCAGTGTTGCTCAGTCATCAACAGCGAGAGATATGAGGCTCTGCTCATCTCACAGCTTCACATTTTGTTCACGTCTTTTTTTACCTCATTACTGTTATAGCTAGGGATGCACCGAAATTTGGTTTTTGGCCGAAAGAGAAAAAAGGCCGAAAATATATACCTCCTCGCCCCACCCCTCAGTGCTCAGATTTCACTCTGGATCGCTCTAGCCCTTATCACGGCGCTACCAAACAAAGACCGATCATGTCAGTGGTGTGGAAATTCTTCAAAGTTTTTGATAAGGACATCAAATTTGCGATCTGCAGTGTTTGTTCAGCAGAAATTTCAAGATATATATATACAGAGTATAGCAAGAGATTATTCAGGAAACTGCCCCGATCCACAGCAGTGCCACAACTAGCGCAGCTACAACACAACTTGAGACGTATCTAGCTGAACTACCCATTGCCAGAAGCGACAATCCCCTTCACTACGGTCGCATAAACAAAGACCGCTTTGCTTGCGCGGATTGCGGACAGGTATTTATCTGCCCAAGCACCAGCACAGAGAGTGAGAGACTGTTCAGTCCAGCATTTCATGTTCTTGACAGTTGAGGTTGGATTTAGTTCAGTTACTGCTGTTTTGCACAATAATTTTCACTTAAAGTGTACATACGTTTACGTAAACAGAATAGAGCACTGATCTATATATATAATTAGATATTATAGTTATATATAGATCAGTGGAATAGAGGCCATTCTGTGTTCTGCCTCTTTGTTTTAATTAAAATTACTGTTGCATATTTAAACTTTTTGAAAGATGCTAGCTAAGTTCATTACTTGACTGTTGTTTTGCATATAATAGTTTTCTAAAACTTTACATTATTTGGATAATTGTTAATAAAATCTTTAAAATTAGATTTTTACAGAACTGTATGTAGAATAATATTTAATATTGTTTTAATATATTTTTGGTGTGTTACTTTCAATAAAGTGTGATTTATTTTATTGGTTTGTGGTTTTTCAATTCAGATTCATTAAATTCATGAAATTAATGAAAAAGTATAATATTAATACAATTATACACCAAAAATAGGTTAAAAAATAAACAATAAAAAAATAAAAAATAAAGGACGTTTCGGTTTTCGGCCAATTGCATCCTGGATTTTCGGTTTCGGCCCAGAATTTTAATTTCGGTGCATCCCTAGTTATAGCAATATAGAAACATGTTCTAATACAAGGCATCAAAACACAGTGAATGACCATCATTTTATATGTAATATTTCTATAAAGGGAAAATAGAAAATAAGAAAAATACAACCCTGTGACTGTAATGACGCAGTCATGAGCACAGCACGTGCGAGCAATCCACATGTGCTCGTTAGCTCTAGTTCGATTAAATTTGGAATTTCTTAATACAACTCAACTCACTCAACTCAATTTTATTTATAAACCACTTTCAAAAACCACACTGGGTACCAAAGTGCTGTACATGGAGTAATAAAAAATAAATAAAATCACATTAATACAGCTTAAGAATACAAAAAAACATTTAAAACCTGTAAAACAAGAATAAGATAAAATCTACCTAGTACAAATTATAATGCAATTAATTAAAGGGGTCATGACATGAGAAACCAAATTTGCCTTGATCTTTTGGTATATAAGAGGTCTTTGTATCATTAAAACGTCCTGCAAGTTTAATATTTTAAGACGTCCTCCCCATTCTAAACGAATCATTTATTTAATCAAGCTCAAAATACAGCTCGTTCTGGATTCATGGTTAGAAGTGACGTGTCGGTTAGAAGTGACGTAACAGCGTTTGCATATGACCGCCTCCAGCACAAGATAACTACGATTTAAGCGCAAGACAACTACGCTCATTTCGTATCGCCGTGCGCCTCACAAGTGTTCAGTCGATGGACAGCGAGCTCTGACAGAGACTACTTGTGCACAGGAAAGTTACGATGCCACACAGATGTGCTGTTCCTGGCTGTGGTCAAACAAAACCTCTGAATAAGCTGCCGAAAGATCCAGACGTCAGGGAAAAATGGATGCAGTTTATTTTTTGCGGACGTCCCAGTCACGGCAGTGTTAACTTAAGCGTTTGTTCTGTACATTTTAAGGATGACTGTTTTGAGAACAAATCTCAATATGATGCTGGCTTTGTCAGAAAACTGTTGCTCAAAGATAAGTCCGTGCCGACTATTCTGGGAACAACGACAACGCAAACTGTAAGTAATCTATTTTAAACTTTAAACTACTTTTTAAAGCGCAATTTCATTCATTATGAATAATCACAGTGTTTTTACTTAGTTTACTTGCATATTGTTCTGGCTGGGGCGTCAATAATTGATACATAGGCACTGACGTTAGCCAATCATAACAGTGGGCGTTAACACTGAAGTCTTAAATGGAAAACGCCCCCAAAACAGACTGTTTGAATCAGAGGATGAGAAACAGGGTGGGAAAAGGTCATAAATCACTAGATTTTAAAAGTTTTTCTTAAAAAAAAATATATTAATACTATAATTGCACCTAAGGGAACATAATAATACAATAAAAAAACCCATGTCATGACCCCTTTAAAAGCTAGGGAAAATAAATACGTTTTTAAGGCACCCTGGAAAGAGATTAGAGATAGAGATGATTTTATGACCAATGGAAGCTCATTCCAAAGTCTAGGGGCTACCACCGCAAAAGCTCTATCACCTTTATTTTTTTGGCGAGATCGAGGAACTGACAGACACCGCTGATCACTAGAGTGGAGAGACCTTGAAGGTTGATTCAAACTTATTAAGGCAGAGATGTACTCAGGTGCAAGACCATGAAGAGCCTTAAACATACATCAACACTTTGTACTTGATTCTGTATTGGATCGGTAACCAATGTAGTGAAATCAAAACTGGGGTGATATGGTCTCTTTTCCTGGTTCCAGTTAAAAGCCTAGCAGCTGAATTTTGGACCAGCTGCAGGCGAGAGAGAGAGGCCTGACTCACACCCAGATACAAAGCATTACAATAGTCCAATCGAGAGGACACAAAGGCATGCACAACCTTCTCCAAATCATCAAAAGAAAGGATGGGCTTCAACCTTGCCATAGTTATAAGATGGAAAAAACTATTTTTAACAACAGCATTTATTTGTCGATCAAACTTGAGCTCGAACACAGAACATGTATAGGCCTACACTTCATAAAACACATACCTGGGACAAACAACCAAAGGCTGGTAAATACAGTGGTTCAATGTTGCTCATTCATCTTTAAAATGAAATAAACACACTTTCAGTTCACAAATAAGTTAATTACACACATCTTGGATTTATCTCTGCAAATATTATATATTTGACCTGACTGACAGGATCAGAATGATCACAGATTAATCAGATACATTCTTGTGTGACTTAAACGTCGAACTTGTGTCTGCAGATGAACATAATTCATATTAATAACAGAGCAATCATCAGAGCAACTTACCAACAGCGAGAGATATTAGGCTCTGCTCTGGATCACGTAGTGCCACCCAACTATGTAACCTATGCAAATATGCTGCCGCATCAACCAATGGCGAGATGTCCCAATCTTAGCGTGAATTTAACAGTCATTTGAACACCGTTACATATGGAAACTAAAACATGTTTTATGAGTAGTATTAATGCACTTTTAGATGCGATTCCAGCTGCATGCATTTGGATTGTTGACATGGTGTGAGTTTGGGACCAAAATAACTTGTCTGTTCAATTTCACGCCTTTGTCATCAACGCCAGCTCCTCTGCTTACTCGCTGTTGAACAAAACAGATATTAGTTTAACGCATACGTTATACACGGATCAATAAAATTTTTGGAGATTTCCCGCATTTTCTGTATTTGTATTGAGATACAGTGTTTGGACTTTTGTTGTTGATATGTTTGCATGATTCTGTATGTTTATGTCATTCTTTGCTCTTAAAAGGCCATAAGGTGAACTAGGAAAAAGTGGCTAGAAAATGATTTTCGTTCCCACACCTGGGCACTACTTTTTAAATGAATTTTTGCATAGACAAAACCATTATCGACTTTATGTTAAAAGTTCTCCACAAAATACCCTGCAGTTTTTTGTCACAATCCATAAATGTATATAATTGTGAATTGGAAAAAACGAAAATCTTATGCTGCTGGTTTTGTTTGTAACTTTATTTGTATACATTTTAGCAACACTAAATATCTCTCAAACTGAAATTTATACATGTACCTAAACACTTGAGACAGGTTTTGGTGCATTATATACTCAAGTGTGAATGTAGACCATGAAATATGGCACATTTGTAGAAAATATGCTTCAACTTCACGGATTGGCACTAAGCAAAATTAAACATAAACATTATAAATTTTGTTTTATATGATGTTTTTGATGTTTTATACATCAACATTTTCAGTAGGTACTGTGTAATCACAGAAAGATACAAATATAAGCACACTTTGGCCCAAGTTGGCTGAAATGACTCGAAATGCTACACAGTCCAATTATTTTTGAATGCTGCCAAAAAAAAAAAATTCTTTACAGTTCAAAATCACCTTAAATTATAACACAGCGCATATTACTCATCGGTATCATCCCTATCACTATCAGAGCCATCATCCCATGTATGTCTTTCTTCCGTTTCCTGTGAAACATTTGCACAATTTTGGCACCGACATAAATCAGTACAAGACAGTCTTGCAGACATACAGGAACATCTTCCAGTCTCACATTTGCGATGCTTGCAACACACTTTCAGGGGCAGGATTTGTCGTCATCCAGGTCACTGTTAACTCACCATCCTCGAGGTGCCATCCATTGCCAACGGGCGAAGGGGCACACATTATGTCTCATTATGGCTGCTTGGTAGTTTGCCCTTTTGCAGTGTTGGTACAGGGCGTCACTTGTCGGGGGCATGGATAGTTCTGGCAAAGCTGACCATGCAGAATGCTTTGTATCTTGCATCGTTCACATTTTCGGCAGATGACTGGCCATACAGGTGGCACACATATGTGCAAAGTAGCTCAAAGGTAGACTGGTCTATGTTAAAACTGCTACCCTGATTTGTAAATGCAGTCAGATATTCCTCTTTCTCACAAGCAACAGAAAATGCCTTTATTTTGCCTTTGCCATAAAAGGCACTTGTAGAGTCACAACCTGAGAAGGTATGGATCCCAATAAGTGCCAAACAGACGCTTGTGCCAAGAGCTGATGACACCTTAGCTAAGTCAATGAGCCTTGTTTTGTTTCCAACCCCCGTGAAAAAAATACAACCTACATGGTAAATCTGGCTGCAGACTTAAAGCAATCACTTCCACATCAGTATCAGGGCTGTTGATGACTACAGTTCGTTCCTGTGCAGCATGTTGTGCATGTAAAAACACCCTGGTGTCACATTCCTCATGATCACATGTCAGATCTTCAACAGCACTGAGAGTTTGTAAACCCTCCATTACAGTCATGCAGTGACACAGGTCTCCATGTGCTATGTACAAGCTTAAGTCCTTAGTGGTAAGATCAGCCTCTCGCCACACAACATAGAGGAATTCTGCCAGTGCTTCTTTGTTTGTTCCATCTGATAGAAACTTTTTCCATTGTGTTGGTGTCTTCTGATCCCATCCATAAATTTTCACCAGTTGTGTACCACCACCAGCTCTATGTGACCGTTCTAGGTTTTGAATACTCATTTTTGGATACTGGTCAATCACAAAGTCTATCCGTGTACAGTTGTGTTTCAGAGCAAGCTTGACTATGTACTGCAGTATGGTCTCTGCAAGCTCTCCAAAGGTACTTGGTATGGACCGAATGGCTTGAATAACTGCCATGCCATCAAAGAGAATAGCTCCATCTGTCTGAACTTTGTCAACTAAACAGTCTCCACCCTTGGTTTCCAATAAATCCATAAGAGCTGATTTGTTTGTTTTAGCAAGTGAACCATCAGCACTGGCTAAAGGATTTGACACAGTTCCCAAGGAGTAAGACAGAATTTCCCACAGGTCTATTTATCTACTTTGACCTATGACGAGTAATCTGGAGAATAGTTTCTTGTCGGCACGTAGAATCACTTCCTTGCCTGCTGCAGATTTCTTCTTTGTCTTTGCTTGGTCACTAAAGGTCTTCAGTTTTTGTGTTTTGATGGGAGCAAATATGTTAACTGATGGTGATAACAGTCTTTGGTCCATAAACTCTTTGACAGCATTTTCCCCCTTTTCCGGAGCTGCGAGCAAATCTCTCATGATTTCTTCAGCTGCTGTCCCAGAGCTAAGACACTCAATGCCATCTTGGTGTGTCAAAAGGATTCAGCATGGAATCTAGGGTGGAAATTATTCTGGTCACAGCCTTTTCATCAGCATGAATAAAATATGATTATGATTATTATGAATTCCATTTTTGTTAGAAAAAGAATGTTGCATAAACGTTCTTTCCAAAGATGCCAAAGACACTTGTGGTATTCAAATTACCTGTAGTTTGAAGCATCAAGATCTTCATGTTTTTTCACCAGATTTAAAAAGATCCTTCTTAGCTGAGTCATTGTCAACACCTCTTGGTTTACAATTATTCTATGGCGGATGATCCTCTCACAGAAGATCTTGTAGCTGGCATCGAAGGTTGGCTCATTTCTGAAAAGAAAACAAATTAAAAACAGAAAAGATGTATTACTTTATGTGCCATAACTATTGCACAATGGCTTCAATTTGAAATGTAGCATAAATAGTAGCAAATCGAAACCTAGCAAAGTGATTTGATATTATTTTTTTTTATTCTTAAGCAAGAAAATAATTTTTTGTTTCTTCTACCTTAACAAATCACTAAACATTTTTTCATTTTGAATTACTGGTGCAATAGTTGTGCAGTCAAGACTGTGTTTTCAGACAAATTGACAATATAGAGGGTCAATGCTTTACTTTTGAAATGTGAAAATGTGAGGGAATTATTAATTATTATTTAATAATATAAAATATTAATAACTCACTGTTCTTCTGAGGTCCCAGTATCTGATGCACTAGACTTTGTCAAGAACCTGGTGTACTGTCTATAACAGGACTTGTGGTATCGCACCTCCAGAGACACACAGTCTTTGTCTCGAATATGCACAAGAATGCTAGTGTCTTCCTTCATCTCAGCTTTCAGCAACTGGCCTGTAAATATATAAATAAAAACTAATTAAACTAATAAAAAACTGTTAATAGTTAAACAATATTGAGTGTTCTGGCTGTAGCTGTATGCAAAACAATGCAAATCTGTCTCTGACTGTAAGATAAACATGACATAAATTATGTAATTGTAATTGAAAGTTAGCCATGGTACCCAGCATAAGGGAATAAAAGTTCAAACGTGTGTATGTGTTTGTTTGTGTGTGTGTGTGTGTGTGTGTGTGTGTGTGTGTGTGTGTGTGTGTGTGTGTGTGTGTGTGTGTGTTGTTGTTTTTACCTACCTGCTGACAACGTTTATTCCTGTAAAAGATGGTCCTTCTGGCGTTTGCCTCCCACAGTAATGTACTTGTCCGTTTTCTTACAAATTATGCACAGGACCAGCACAAGATACTGGCAGACCGGTCCTGGACCTATGTGTTTGTTTGTGTGTGTGTGTTGTTGTTTTTACCTACCTGCTGACAACGTTTATGCCTGTAAAAGATGGTCCTTCTGGCGTTTGCCTCCCACAGTAATGTACTTGTCCGTTTTCTTACAAATGATGCACAAGGCAGGAAGCACAGGACCAGCACAAGCTACTGGCAGGCCGGTCTTGGACCTAAGTTTCTTTGTCGGACATTCAACTGTAGCGATACTAACGTTACTACCCGATGGCACAGACTGGCCTTGATCTTGAGCTTCAGGACGCTGTGTGGCCCGTTTCTCGGCCGCATCCAAGCGCTTTTTGTCAATGAAACGCCTGTAGCAAGTAGAGTGAAACCCAGCGTCTTCTGGAACATTGTCAAACTCGATTTCTAGACAATGTTTGTATGTTTCTGCTATTCTCTGATTCTCAAAGCCACCGTTTGATGCAGTTTCTGAATGTATCCCACCGTGTGCGTGTAAAATCCTTTGTTTCTTCTTTCTTTATGGACGTGAGATGCATGTAGCATGGTTAAAAATAATTTTACGGACTTCTGAAGGAGGTCTGGCCGTAATTTCCTCTTCTTCACTACTCGATATTGACAACAAGGGCGCAGACATCTTGGACTAATGTTTACCTGTCGTCCCAAAAAAGCTATCTTTTTATATATTTTTATATATATATATATATATAAAATGAAAAAAATATTCAGATAATTCAAATGCATTAAATTCTTGTGGCAGAAGAGTTAATCATTGATAAGACAATACAAAAAGCGTCTTTAGAATACAATGTATTGTTTACTACCATATTATTGATCATAAGCCAGTCATTGGCATTCAGTTCACAGCAATCCATTTCACAAGGGAATTTGTCAATCAGTCTGAGAATTATTATGAGGGCTTGTTTAAGGACCCATCAATATACACCTGCATCAGACATGCTTGTGTAGCGTCTTGGGTGTGTTGCGTCATAAACATAACATGTTTAGGCCACTGTGTCAAGTTAAATATATTTTAATACTTAGCTTGTTTGCAGTCACGTGATTCTTATGACACGCGAAATTCAGATGGAGGGCAGGAAGTGAAAAGTACAGTGGATGAGATGGAGGAAAGTCCATACTTTACTAGTTTAGATGATATAATGAGAGAAAGGAATAAACAGAAAATCACAACATATGTTGGACTTGATCCTTATGTTTTGAAAAGGAGTGATTTTTGAACGGAATAATTGCCTGCCATCGAGGCAGTAGATATAAGCAACTACCTTGTCCTCCAGACATCCTTCTACTCCAGAACACAAATGAAAGCATATAAAAGTATGGAGGCATACAACTTTTTTGTCCTGTGGATTAATCTAGCAACAAACATTAAACAACGCGGCACCTCTCGATGTTAGCGTTGCAGTTGTTTATGTGATTGGGTTAACCACTCTCAAAGGTCCGCCGAAACGCCACTGAAGACATGGATCATTGCGAAACAAGACGGAGAAGTCATTGCAGCTCATTGCAATTGCATGGCAGGGTACGTTATTTACATTTGCCTGTAAAGGCTTTGTAATTCGCTTTGCTATCATTACGTATTTTTGTTCTGTTACAGGGGTACAAACACAAACAAACAAAGAAAAGAAAAAACAATTTCTTTAACTTTACAAAGTACAGAAACAGCTAAAATTACATAAACCTAGCCACATAAGTTGTATTAACTTACCTTTGATGAAATGCTCACTGCACACATAAGCATTATCCAACTCGGCTCCTCTAAACCGCAGACACAGTTTGTCCAGCGTTTTTCAGTCATTTCTTGCATTTTCCCAATTATGAATAACAACATTTGGTACACGATAAAAAGCTCCTTGTGGTTTCTCGGTTTGGTCGATTTGAGCAACCGTAAACTATACAAAACATAGGCATTTTGAGTTTGTGATAGTGCTTGTATGCTAATAATCCTATGTAGAAAATCACTTCTGTCCTCCATCTTCATTTCGCACCACAGCAGCGCAGTGACGTCATGTGCAAACAGGCATTGCGATTAATCGCGTTAATTTTTTTAATGTGTTTTTTTTTTAATAAAATTAATCTCACGTTATTAACGCGTTAAATCAACAGCCCTAATTAGAACATGTTTTATTTGTGGAAATATTTCGATATTTAAATTTAGAAATAGTTTGTTGTATTTTCAGACCTCAGCTTAATTTGGTTTGCCAGTTTATGAGTAACAAGCCATACGTGAGCTTGAGGTCTGCTTTTGAAATCGTGTTGATGTTTTCTACAATAAAAAAATGAAGCCATTACCCTTACTAAGTTGAACTGTAGAAAGTTATTACAAGTAATTTTATGTCTTTCAAATTTAGTCATTCATTGTGCCAACATAATTTAGTTTGGGAAGGTCAAAGTAATGTAGGATTGTAGTTTTATCACAACTTCATTAGGTTAGTCAAACTCAATTTAGTAAGGTTATTTAATAAATTGTCCTATGTTGGTCCAATTTAATTTATTTTATTAATCATTAGTATGTGCCAAGTCAATACGTGTTAGGACAGTGAACTGTTGCACTGTCAGTTTAACAAAGTGCTATGCAGCACACTTGAAAGTGATACCACAATTGTGTAACCCCAATGTTTTCAGATACACAGGACATGATATAGTCCAAAGTGCCTCTCCTTTACTCCTCTCCTCCCAATGGTGATGGAAGGACTGACATACTCCTTTCCTTCTGATGGTGATGGGCCCACAATGTCTCCAGTAGGTTCAGCAGTGTGTCCAGGTATCTCAGAACCACCCCCTCAGCATCTGCCTAGCCTACTCACTTGGGAGGCCAGCTGGGGTCCTTTGTCTTCAGCCAGAGCCACTGACTACTCCTCTCTGCCACACCCGATGTTGTCTTAACGGTCTGGCGTAGGGCTTGTCAAATGTTCCCCAGATCCCTAACAGCCTTACAGTGGATGTTGCCACTGACCAATCCCAGACACCCTACCTCCACTGGGCAGATCTTTGCACTCCAGCCCCGCTGTTCTGCCTGCAGTGTATCGCAGCTTCTTCCTCTCAAAGGCTTCTTGCATGGCATCCTCCCAAGGGACTATGAGCTCCACAAAGTAGACTGTGTTCAGAGAGTTGGACCACAGCACTAGATCTGGCCTCAAGTTAGTAATGGCTATTTCTGATGTGACCGTAAGCTGTTGGCCCACATTCACTACCATTTGCCAGTCCCGGGCTGCCTCGAGCTGTCCAACGCTGGTCCTTGGTGGGCTCTTCCAATGTTTTTTTCCTCTTACCAGACAAATGCTACTGGCTGAGCTGTATCAGTGTTCCTGGTCGGCAAGACATTGATAACTGTTCTCATGATTTTTCAGAGTCACTGCCAAACACTTGAGGACTTGGTTGTGTCTCCAGGTGTACAATACTTGGGAGAGGTTCATTTTGCTGCCAGTAAGGATGTGATTTATTGTTGTTGGTGATGAACACAGTGGGTGTGATGGATCTTTGCCCCACCATTGGTCGAGATTTTGAGGGGTAGGAGGGACGTCATATGTTACATGAATGAGGAAACTTATCCTGCTTGTCTCCATCTCCCACAAGTCCTTCCAGCTGATCTTCCATTTTTCCACACTTTCCCATTTCATCCACTGGTACAGTTTGGCTTGCGACATGGCCTTGGTGCACCTTATTGACTTTTCTGTTGGCAGATTTCAGCCACCACCATCCTCCTCCACTCTAGTGAGGATGACTTGTTCCAGCGAGGTCGTCTTTCTCCTAGCATCAAGCCTCCTCTTCCCTGTTGGACTTGGCCCACAATGTCACCAACTCTTGTGATGGGGATGTCATAGATGGTCAGTGGCCACATAAGGTGGGGTAGAAGCTCAAACTGAAGGTGCCAGATTTTTAGCTTGCCAGGCAACATAGATTGGTAGATTTGGTTTCTTGCCACAGTTCATGTGCTTGATCAGTGTTCTTTAGGTTTGTGTCGTACCATCTTCCAAGACTTTTGTCTGGCTTCTCTGACACAGTTGGATTTGGTTTCTGATCGATAAAAAAACCTTTGCTCTATGAGTTTGCCTTTGATAATAGAGACCTATCTTGATATGGATGGCTTGATTTTCATTCTGGCCCCATTGATGTTGTCTTGAAGATTCGCTAAAAGGTGTCTGGTGCAAGGTGCTGTTGTTGTCATGATTGTCATGTCGTCCATGTAGGCTCTGATGGGTGGTAAACAGACTCCAGACTTCAACCGTTCACTACCCTCTTGGAGACTCTTATCACTTCCATGACCATGGTAAAAGCCCACAGGGAGATGGTACATTATACCAATCTCCAGGGGATGCCATGTGGCGGTAAATTCTGGTGTTGTGAGACAGAACTGCAGATCTTGAAAGTAGGCCTTGACAAGGTTTGTGATGGCCTCTGGGATCCTGAAGAACTAGAAGGATGCCCAGAGTAAGCTGTGAGGGACAGATTCAACGTATTGGCAAGGTCAAGAAAAATGACATGGAGGTCACTCTTCTCTCTCTTAGCATTCTTGTTTTGGTGCCAAATCATGCTGGTGTGTTTGAGATATCCAGAGAACCCTGAGATAACAGCTTTTTGGACCATTGTGTCCACAAGGCTGTTTCTCTCTAGATAGCTGGTTATCCTCTGAGCTACCCCGCTGAAGAAAATGTTTCCCTCCACATTGAGGAGACTGATGCAGCAGAATTGACTGATATCCATGGACTCCTTGTCCTTCAGAATCAGGACTCCTACTGCTCTGCACCATGCTTTAGGTATGATTACTTTCACCCATGGCACTTTCAGTAGCTTCCCCATGAAGCGTAGAACATCAGTAGCAGTCTTGTAGAGTTGGTATGGAACGCCATTAGGCCCTGGGACTGATGATGCTCTTGTTTGCTTTACTGCGTTCTCCACTTCCCTCCTCTTTGGAGGGCTGATGTCTACCTGCTGCCCTGGTTGTTCAATTGGTGGGATATCTGATGGAATAGCTGTCTGACTGTGCTGCATCTTGTCAGCATGCATTATTTTCAGATGTTCCTCCAGTTCCTGCTTTGATATCTTCAGGTTTCCTTTCTTTGGTGATTTCACAAATTTAAAGGGGTCCTTGAAGAAATGTGATCTTGCTCGCTCTCTCTTCTTTCATGTTTTCCACAGGTTTTCTGGTCATCTTAGTGCGGTCAACCTGTTTTTGATATGTCCCTGGAGTATGTTGATGCCCTTCTCACAGTCAGAGGTCTTCCTCCAATGCTTCTTGAGCTGCCGCCTCTCGCGGATCAGGCCTTCAATTTAATGTTGATGTCTAGGCTAGCTTTCCAGCAATGCTACCTTCTCCTTTTTGTCCCTAATCCATATCGTCTGCGAGAGCAGAAGACTTACAAATTGATAATATGGTTATTATAATATGGTTATGAAAAGACCAAGAGGAACATAAGCGCTCAAAAAGAACCCTGTGGCTAGAGTAAAGCAACTTCTGTAAAGGGGCTATTTTACATTAGGAGCTAGATTGCAGAATAAATTTTTTTTATCTGAGAATGTTGAATATAATATTAAAAATATAAATATTTTAAAACATCTATAAATCCTTTAAAAAAGATCCATTCACCTGTAGGGCTGGGTATCATTCAAAACATTTCGATAACGATACCTTGACCTCTATCGGTTCCTATACTATTTTCGATACCAATTTTTTGAAATCCGTTTTAACAAGATTACAAATATTACCTCAAAAAAAGGTTGGGTTTTTATCAGTTTGTTGACTTTTTTTACAGACTCAAAGACTCATTTCCTGAGCCTTCTGCTCTCCTCATGCCAGGGTCGGCAGGGGCAGAGGCTATAACATTAATGTGAAGAGGAAAAAAAAACAGAAAAGCTAAACTGTTAATTCAGCCAACCCTAAGGTGTTGTGAATGAGCAGCGAAGGCAGACGAGGAGATGTGGATCCAAGTGCAGTACAACTTTATTAATGAAACAAACAAGGCAGGTACACGGAAAACACAGGAACAAAGGAAAAACCCTCAATGGGGAAATAAACACAAGACTGAGAAAACGGGCAGGGAACACATACCAGGCTAACAACATTCAACGATAGACACCGACTGAACAAACAGACGGTTTAAATTTTATTTTATTTTTATTTATTTATTTAACCAGAAGAGCTCTCTGAGATTAAAAATCTCTTTCACAGGAGTGTCTTGGCCAAAATGTGCAGCAGTACAATCAGTTCCATTACAGATAAACATCACACAGACAGACTAAAAACACTTAAAAGCAATTGCATAATGTTAGATCAGCTTCTATTCGCCGGATAACTGATTTAAAACGGTCTAGAGTCAGCAGATTTTCTAATTTTAATTTAGATTGGAAAAGATTCCAATCAAACGGCGCTGCGTACATAAGACTTCTTACCTAACTCAGTTCGAGTAAAAGGAACAGAAAGAGTATAGAAGTTTTGCGAACGAAGAGAATAATTCTTGATAATTTTCTGCTGCATAAAACAACAGAATACACGGACAAGGGAAGACAGGAACCAATGAACAACAGAACTCAAAACAAGATAACAAGGTGAATAAACAGAAACCAATGGTAAACTAATGAGGACAGGTGAAAACAATGACAGAGAACACGAACGCTAACAGGGAGACTGTGGAGCGAAACAAGGGACAAAAGTGAAAACTACGGAATACAAAAGTGACAAACATGACAACCAAGGGGTAACAGTGAGAACAAGACGAGGTAACCCTAACAGAGCCCCCCTCAAGGAGCGGATTCCAGATGCTCAAAAGTGACAGAACAAAAAACAGGAAGAACAAATGTCCATTGACATTGACAAGCTTGTGGTGGGCAGACAGACCAAGGGGAGCAACGAAGGGCAGACAGGCAGTCCAGGGGGCAACGAGGGGCAGACAGGCAGTCCAGGGGGCAACAAGGGGCAGACAGGCAGTCCAGGGGGCAACAAGGGGCAGACAAGAAAAAGGGACCGGTTCGGTGGGCCTGGGAGGTGGCCACAGGACAGGGACAGGTCGAGGAGGCCTGGGAGACGGCCACAAGACGGGGACAGGTCGAGGAGGCCTGGGAGGCGGCCTTCGGACAGGGACAGGTCTAGGTGGTCTGGGAGATGGCCGCAAAGCAGGGGCCGGCCCAGGGGACCTGGGAGGAGGCCATCGGACAGGGACAGGTCCCGGAGGCGGAGCCGTAGGAGGCTCGGGAGGCGGAGCCGTAGGAGGCGGAGCCGTAGGAGGCTCGGGAGGCAGAGCCATAGGAGGCTCGGGAGGCGGAGCCGCAGGAGGCTTGGGAGGCGGAGCCGCAGGAGGCTCGGAAGGCAGAACCATGGGAGGCTCGGGAGGCGGAGCCGTAGGAGGCTGAGCCATAGGAGGCGGAGCTCTGGAAAGCTCGAGAGGAGCCCTGGAAGACTCGGAAGGCGGAGCTCTGGAAAGCTCGAGATAAGCTCTGGGAAGCTCGGAAGGCGGAGCTCTGGAAAGCTCGGGAGGCTCGGAAGGCGGAGCTCTGGAAAGCTCGGAAGGCGGAGCTCTGGAAAGCTCGGGAGGTTCGGAAGGCGGAGCTCTGGAAAGCTTGGGAGGCTCGGAAGGTGGAGCTCTGGAAAGCTCGGAAGGCGCTGGTTCTGGGACGGTCATGGCTACTGGCGCTGGCTCTTGGATGGTCATGGCTACTGGCTCTGGCTCTTGGACGGTCATGGCTACTGGCGCTGGCTCTTGGATGGTCATGGCTACTGGCTCTGGCTCTTGGACGGTCATGGCTACTGGCGCTGGCTCAGGGACGTCGAGGCTACAGGCGCTGGCTCGGGGACGGTCGAGGCTACAGGCGCTGGCTCGGGGACGGTCGAGGCTACAGGCGCTGGCTCACTGACCTCTGAGGCGACAGGCACTGGTTCACTGACTTCTGAGGCGACAGGCTTGCACACAGTGACATGCGTAGGCGCAGGCCCGCTCATGGTGACATGCGTAGGCTCGCTCACAGTGACATGCGTAGGCACTGGCTCGCTCTCCGTGACAGACGTGGGCGCTGGCTCGCTCACAGTGACATGCGTAGGCGCAGGCTCGCTCACGGTGACATGCGTAGGCTCGCTCACAGTGACATGCGTAGGCGCTGGCTCGCTCTCCGTGACAGACGTGGGCGCTGGCTCGCTCACAGTGAAAGGCGTGGGCTCTGGCTCGGAGACCGGGGCAGGCGTGGGCCGGAGGGCGGAAGCCCGTCTTCTCTCCCTCCTCCAGGCAGACGAAGAGGGCCGTGCTGGACCGTGGAAGGCAACTGACGTGAGGGTGAGCTCGTTGACAGGTGGAGTTGGTGTTACAGGATGTGCCGGGGGTGGCTGAAGAGACTCCACTGTGGACGGTGAGGAAGGGTCCTTCTCAGCAGCGCCCACCGCGAGCGGTGAGTCGCACACCCGTAGGGTCGCCACCAGGAAGTCGCGGAGGGTCCAGTCAGGCGTCGCCGGTGATTGTGTGATTGCCCCTGAAGAAGACCAGTAGAGAGGAGTCCGGGAAATCCAAAATACTCGCCAGCTTAAGGAAGTCGCGGATGTGGTCCTCTATAGGGCGGTCTTCTTGTTTCAGGCAGAGCAGGTGGAAGTTTGCTCGCTGAACCGCTGGATCCATGGTTGGTCTATCATTCTGTTACGAATGGACAGCGAAGGCAGACGAGGAGATGCGGATCCAAGTGCAGAACAACTTTATTAATGAAACAAACAAGGCAGGTACACGGAAAACATGGGAACAAAGGAAAAACCCTCAATGGGGAAATAAACACAAGACTGAGAAAACGGGCAGGGAACACATACCAGGCTAACAACATTCAACGATAGACACCGACTGAACAAACAGACAGGGTGAAAAAGGGGCAGAGAACACGAACGCTAACAGGGAGACTGTGGAGCTAAACAAGGGACAAAAGTGAAATCTACGGAATACAAAAGTGACAAACATGACAACCAAGGGGTAACAGTGAGAACAAGACGAGGTAACCCTAACATAAGGTTTATTGCAGTTTAACAAGTAACTAGTTTAATGTACGTTAAATTTGATCAGTTACTGTCAACCTTAACTCTTTCCCCGCCAGCGTTTTTAAAAAAAAATTTGCCAGCCACCGCCAGGGTTTTTGACGATTTTCGCCAAATTTTAATGGCCCGCAGAATATTTTCTTCCATGAATATATGAAGATGCTATATATCAAAATAAAGATCTGGGCCTCTGCTTTTAGGCAAAAAAAAAACGATTTTATTTTATCTTCATTTGTTCTTTTTTATTGCGACTTGAACAGAGGTAGGTTTTGTCAAAAACAACATTTCAGACAAAAAGCTGAGAAAAAGGCATGTTTATGTCTGATATTTTGAGCTTCTCATACTCCACTTCTTCATGTTTGAGACGATCGCAGTCTGTTTCTTTGATCAAAGAGTTGCATACTCTTTCAAAACATGCGCAGGGGTCTTCCTTACCGTATAACACCTAAAACACGGAAACCTGGAAAATTCCGTGTTTGGCGGGGAAGCGTTTTTTCATAAAACACGGAAAATTCCGTGTTTGGCGGGGAAAGAGTTAAAGCATTTTTAGCATCGATTTAGCTAGCTATCTATAGCCATACATCCAAACAATATCTAACGTTATGTAGGTCCAAGTTTATAGGACTACGTCACCACGCACAGAAACGTTAATTTATCAAGTACACAAGCATGTACAACTACAAGTTAGCCGATTTTGTTTGCTAAACGTTAACCTTACCTGTCTGAGTCCCAGTCATAGTGCAGCTGCATTCATTAGTAGTTTTGGAGGAGGACTCGTGTTTTGGGCATGTTCAAGGAATCTCTGTGGCAGGATGCTGAGAGGATGACTGCACCGGCTCGGTCTTCTTGCAGTCGAAGACGGAGCAACTTTCTGCTCGAGTTTATTCTGTCCACTGTCAAGTGCTTCATCAGATTTGTCGTGCTGCCAGTCTTGGCAGCAGTTATCTTATTGCAAATATTGCATTGTGCACTGTTGGCATCGAACCTGGTGAAATGTAGCCACACTTTTGATCTTTTCCACATCTTTTACATCTATGGGGGTTGGGACGCATACACACTACAGCCTCACGTTTGAGCTGAGTCTCTGGGCGTAACCGGCATAAACTAGTGTTTTTCTTTTTTGCCTAAACACAGCCAATCACCGGCACTTTTCGATTTGAGCACATTTAGCATGCTACATGTTTATCACTGACGTTGACGAGATTAACCCCTTAGGTATCGAAATTTGGTACTGAACGACGAGACATTTTTCAATACTCGATTCTTTAGAGGCAATTCGGTCG
This sequence comes from Xyrauchen texanus, assembly GCF_025860055.1. Classification (NCBI taxonomy): domain Eukaryota; kingdom Metazoa; phylum Chordata; class Actinopteri; order Cypriniformes; family Catostomidae; genus Xyrauchen; species Xyrauchen texanus. The sequence continues at coordinate 28,464,119 of NC_068280.1, read as the reverse complement.
GTGCCTAAAATGCATTAAACCCAATACCCAGCCCTATTCACCTGAGATTCATCTGCACTGGTGGCCAAAAGTTTGGAATAATGTACAGATTTTGCTCCATAAAAACAGATCAATAACACTTTTTTCTAATTATCTGTTGTCCCATGTCTGTGTTTCTTTGCCAACTCTAACCTTTTCTTTTTGTTTTTCTGTTTCAAAAGTGGCTTTTTCTTTGCAATTCTTCCCATAAGGCCTGCACACCTGAGTCTTCTCTTTTATTGTTGTACATGAAACTGGTGTTGAGCAGGTATTCAATGAAGCTGTCAGCTGAGGACATGTGTAGTATCTATTTCTCAAACTAGAGACTCGTACATTATCAATTTGAAGCATTGTAAAGATTGACTTATGAGTTTCTATAGAATCTTTTTCATTTTTGACCTAATATTGACCTTAAGACGTGCCAATCTATTGCATACTGTGGCAACTCAAAAACAAAGACAATATTAAGCTTCATTTAATGGACCAAATATCTTTGAACTGTGTTTGATATAAAGGCAATTGATTGTCTAGTAACAAATTAGCATTTTATCATGATAAAGTGCTAGAGTGATGGCTGCTGGAAATGGGGCCTGTCTAGATTTGATAAAAAATTACTTTTTCAAATAGTGATGGTGCTGTTTTTTTTTACATCAGTAATGTCACATTGGTGAACCTGTTTCAGAATCCTTCTGAAACAGCAAAATCTGTACATTATCTTTCTGAAACAGCAAAATCTGTACATCTTGTAGTTTTCAGTCCCAATTTAAATGGATTAAGTAAACTTCCATTTTACAAATATAAATGAATAGAACACAGTTGTGGAATGAAGTTGTGACAAAGTGTTCTAGAATTGTGTTTTTTGAGTGTATGGGGAATAGCCAAGCTGTAATATTGAATCCTGGAGTTCCAGGATGCTAGATTGGAGATGCCGGTTGTACATGAGATACAGAAGAGCACCATGAACCAACTTGGACATCATTACAAAAGTAAGAATAGAGCTATGCAAAACATTGCATTATTGGCATTTGGACCCAACACCTGGGACATTTACAAAGATGTGCAGTTGCTCACTGTGGAAAGGACGAGACAGGGGACTGTGATGTGGTCCAGTAAGTCTCTTTATTTATTTGGAGTGGTGGTGGCGTAGTGGCTAAAGCACAGGGCTGCCATTGTGCCCTTGAGCAAGGCACTTAACTCCAGGTTGTTCCGGGGGGATTGTCCCTGTAATAATTGCACTGTAAGTCGCTTTGGATAAAAGCGTCTGCCAAATGCATAAATGTAAATGTAAATGTATTTGACTTTATGTCTGTGCAGTCCTCTCCAATTAAATCAACATGTGACACAAACTTTGTTAACAAACTTCTGAGTCTTCAGCTTCACAACACTATAAATTTCAATATAAAGTCTTCAGCTTCACAATAAACATTTAATACGACACGCCACTGGTCACTCGTGTCATACTCTCTCTCTCCCTCTCTGGCGGTCTCGTGGCAATTTATATGCCACTCTCCCCTCGTGTCTCTGGAATTAGAGACAGGTGTTAGACATAATTTATCTCAGGTGTAAGCACCCTTAACGCTTTCTCTCAATAAGGCAGTTTGATTTGAATGTTTTCTTTGGGGCTGGAAACTAATGCCACAAACACGAACACAAACTTCAGAGGTTGACTGAACATTAAATCAAAATAAATTTATTAAATTAAAATAAAACCAGTTTAGTGGTTATCAGTTACGTGAGCAACCTACTTTTGGTGGGGTATTTGTCTTGTGGCTTGAAAGGTGCTGCAATCAAAGGGGATGGAATATTCCATGTATAGTTATACATTTTGTTTAGAGGCGTTCATTTTCAGAACTTGTGTGTAAAATTACACCAATCTGTATAATTTTTTTAAATTATTTATTATAAGCCTATGTTTTACAACACATGGCAACATCATAGCCTACTTAAATGTAATAGTTACTGATGCATTTGAAAACAAAACAGAAATAAATGCAATATGGCATTGACAACATTTTTGCATTTTTAAGAGGAAATAAACGCTGACCGTATATATTCTGGCAAAGTTTTTCCAAGTCAGCAACCGGAGAATATTAAAACAACCTTGGTTTGGAATGGCTATCAGTATGTTCTGCTATGGTTCGTTACACAACTGCACAGGAAGGTAATGCAAAGTGGGCTGTTTTACTTCTATGTTAGCTCTACTTCCCTTAATTCACCCAAAAATGAAAGTGTTCTCATCATTTACTCATCCTCATGTTATCCCAGATTACTTATTTTCTTCTGCAAAACACAAAGATTTTTAGAAGAATATATGTAGCTCTGTAGGTCAATATATGTTGTGAATGTTGCAAGTGAATGTTGATTACTCAGCATAAACAATCCATCAGACTCCAGTGGGTTAATCAATGTCTTCTGAAGTGGGTGAGAACAGACCAAAATGTAACTCCTTATACACTAAATCTTGATAGCAGTCTCCTTGGCGATCATTATGTCAAGCTCGATAACACTTCCTGTAACCAAGCTTGAAATTATGATCGTGCCTAGAGACTGCAATGGCAAGATGTTAAGTGAAAAAGGAGTTATATTTTGGTCTGTTCTCACCCAAAATCAACTGGATTTTGAATCCTTTAAGCTGGAACTGCTAGCTAGTTCATTAAAAGCTTCTCATTTGAAAAATATTTCTCATGTAAAAGCTTAGAATTTGGACTTGCTGCTATTTAAGGTTTGGCTTATGTAACTTGAACAAGAAAGGTGCCTATAAAACAAATGAATGTTGATTTGAATGAGAAATAAATGACAATACACTAGCATAAATCAAATCAAATCAAATCACTTTATTGTCACACTACCATGTACACAAGTGCAACAGTAGGTGAAATTCTTGTGTGCAGTTCCGAGCAACATAGCAGTCATGACAGTGACGAGACATATACCAATTACAATAAACAACATACTTACACAACACAATTTACATATCAAATGTACACATACTTACACAACACGATAATTATATACAATACACACAATATAGAGTACACAATATACAATACAATAAGTAAGGAGGATATGAAATATATATATATATATTAAGTAGTATATTGAGGAGAATATGTTGACAGTCCAGTGTGAGATTATAGATTAATAAAGTGCAGTGCTAATTATTGATCCTGATAGATCAAGTGTTCAACAGTCTGATTGCTTGGGGGAAAAAGCTATCATGTAGTCGGCTGGTGCGGGTCCTGATGCTGCGATACCGCCTGCCTGATGGTAGCAGTGAGAACAGACCATGACTCGGGTGGCTGGAGTCTCTGATGATCCTCCGAGCTTTTTTCACACACTGCCTGGTATATATGTCCTGGAGGGAGGGAAGCTCACCTCCGATGATGTTCCTGGCAGTTCGCACCACCCTTTGCAGGGCTTTGCAGTTGTGCGCGGTGCTATTGCCGTACCAGGCGGTGATGCAGCCAGTCAGGATGCTCTCTACAGTGCTGGTGTGAGGATGTGGTGGTTCATTCCAAACTTCCTCAGCCGTCTCAGGAAGAAGAGGCGCTGGTGAGCCTTCTTCACAATGGCCTCAGTGTGGACGGACCATGTGAGTTCCTCAGTAATGTGGACACCGAGGAACTTGAAGCTGCTGACTCTCTCCACTGGTGCTCCATTGATGGTGATGGGGCTGTGTTCTCCGTCTTTCTTCCTGAAGTCCACAACAAGCTCCTTGGTTTTACTGACGTTGAGGGAGAGGTTGTGCTCTTGACCCCAGCGTGTCAGAGTGTGCACCTCCTCTCTGTAGGCTCTTTCATCATTGTCAGTGATCAGACCTACCACCGTTGTATCGTCAGCAAACTTAATGATGGCATTGGAGCTATGTGTTGCCACACAGTCATGTGTGTACAGGGAATACAGGAGTGGGCTGAGAACACAGCCCTGCGGGGCTCCAGTGTTGAGGGTCAGTGATGAGGAGGTGTTGCTGCCCATTCTAACCACCTGACGTCTGCCTGACAGGAAATCCAGGATCCAGCTGCACAGGGAGCTGTTTAAGCCCAGAGCCCGGAGTTTCTCATCAAGCTTGGAGGGCACTATGGTGTTGAATGCTGAGCTGTAGTCTACAAACAGCATTCTCACATATGTGTTCCTTTTTTCCAGCGGGTCTGGACCCGCGGCTTTACGGATGTTCACCCGTTGGAAGGATCCAGTTACATCCACAACAGAGATGGAGAGTGAACCAACCTCTGTAGCGTCAGCCGCGAATACTCTCTCCGCGAGGGCGGTGTTATTGTCCTCAAAACGAGCATAAAATGTATTAAGTTCGTCCGGGAGAGATGCAGCGGTGTTCATGGCGGAGACTTTATTCAGTTTGTAGTCCGTGATTGTGTTAATTCCCTGCCACATACTTCTAGAGTCAGTGGTGTTGAACTGACCTTCAAGCTTGTGCCTGTACTGGCGTTTGGCTGTACTGATAGTGTTACGGAGGGCATAACTGGCTTGTTTACGCTCCTCCGTGTTAGAAGAATTAAAAGCGGAGGTCCACGCAGTGAGTGCCGCGCGAACATCGCCGTTAACCCATGGTTCTCGTTGGGGTATATCCGTATAGTTTTGGTCGGAACAACGTCCTCTACGCACTTCCTGATGAAACGCGTTACGCTGTCAGCGTAAACCTCGATGTTGCCATCAGAGGCGGACCGGAACATCTCCCAGTCCGCGTGATCAAAACAGTCTTGTAGCGCAGAGTCTGATTGGTCCGACAAGCACTGGATCGTTCTGAGGGTGGGTGCTTCCCGTTTTAGTTTCTGCCTGTAAGCAAGTAGAAGTAGAACGGAAGAATGGTCCGATTTGCCAAATGGGGGGCGGGGGAGGGATTTGTAGCCTTCCCGGAAAGGAGAGTAACAATGATCTAAATCCCGGTCCCCTCGTGTGTTGAACTTTATGTGTTGGTGGTATTTTGGAGCGATTGTTTTGAAGTTGGCTTTGTTAAAGTCCCCGGAAACAATGAACGCAGCCTCAGGGTGCGTGGTTTCCTGCTCACTTATACTCCCATACAGTTCCATGAGTGCCCGGTCTGTGTCGGCTTGTGGGGGGATGTACACCGCTGTGATGATGACCGCTGTGAATTCCCTCGGCAGCCAGAATGGTCGACACAGAAGCATGAGAAATTCCAGATCAGGAGAGCAGAAAGACTTGATTAAATGTACGTTCCTCTGATCACACCATGATTTCCGCTCGGTGCACGGAGAAACCCGTGATTTCGATGGCCGAGTCTGGAATCTCCGCAGCCAGCCAGGTTTCTGTGAGGCAGATAACACAGCAATCTCTCGTCTCTCGTTGGAAAGAGATCCGCGCTCTCAGCTCGCAGAGCTTGTTGTCCAGAGACTGAACATTTGCCAGTAGTATACTGGGTAGCGGGGGTTGATTTGCACGACGTCTTACTCTGATGAGAACGCCGGCTCGTTTTCCTCTTTTCCTTCTGCGTTTCCGCGGCCGAGCAGCCCAGACAAAGGGCTCCGCCGGCGTGTTTGTAAACAGCGGGTCGGCATTAAGGAATTTGAAGTCCGGTTTCGATGTGTGATTGTAGAACCAATGTCCAAAAGCGTTTGTCTGTCGTAAACAATAAGGCAGACAACATCCAAGACAAAAAAACAAAGAACTGTAAACAAAACAAACAATAAACCGCAGTGTTGTAATGGAGCTCGCAACGCAGCAGCCATACTCAGCGCCATCTTGAGTGCATGGTGCTCAATTATGTGAGTGTTTACGGTAATCCTAATGACTCTCTAACAGAGAGAAAGTAATTGTAGGGTATGCAGGTCAGGTTTGGGGAAATGTATAATTAATTTCAATGATCGTAATCAATGATTAATCAGACGATTTGACCCGGATACCCACACACATTGTAAAAACGCCCCAAACAGGGCTTATAGTAGTCTGCTTCAAATATATATAGATAATTAAACACCACGAATTATAATTAATTAGGAATATACATTATATGCAGACAGGCTATATTAATTTAATTAGACCCTCAATGGAATTGACCCGTGAGGCTACCAAGAACCAGTCAGTTCGGTCCAGCTGAACGGCTTTGCTAAATATTCCTGATCAATTCCCTTGAAGGTCCATTCTTAGTTATAAGCATACTCATCAAAGCACGTTAACTTTGATAATATCAGCTCGTAGCTTAAAATCGCACATTAAAGAGGCTTTGTTTTATGATCAACACTCACAGACAATCAAGCATATAATTGGGTTTAATACAAGGAACTAGAATATATCACTACACTTGACAAACAGACACTTAACATGTAACAAAATAAACATAAAATAAACAGAGTAGAAGCAATAAGGAAAATAAAGAGATTAAGGATAGCAACTTATTACAACAATTAACCCTTTGAAGCCAGCAAGGAAATTACACACTCTAACGCGTTTGAATTTCAGGTGAAATAATACTTGCATAAAGGAACTCTGTGTGTTGCTGAGCAAGTCTGCACGTATGTCCGGTCCTCGTGGCGTCCTTTGAGACGGAGGATTTCGGTTCGGTGTTTCCAGAGCGTGGAGTTGAAACTCACTTGTTGAGAGAGAGTTGAAGGGTTGTTCCGAGAAGTTGCAATGTTCAGCAGAAGAGAAGAGAAAAATGTAAGATGGCTTGAAGAGATCCGGGAGAAGTCCAAGGGAGGTCCAGAAGTGAAGTAAGAGGAGAGGAGTTGAAAAGGAAGAGAGAGGAAGAAGATAAGAGCTAAGAGGAAGAACTAAGCTGTAAGGAGATGAGGGAAGTAAGAGAGCGAAGGTCCGTTGTTGGTGCAATTTATGCCCTTAGAAAATGTGTCCCACCTCTCATTGGCTCGACCAATAAGAAGAGTGGAAGTTTCAGGCGGGAATTTGGTTTATTGCCCCTTTGTTCTGAGAGGGGTGGTAGATGAAGAAACTAGAAAATCTTCTTGTAATACTAATATGTTGTTGTTATCGACATATCATGTACACAATAATTTCAATCTTCAAAATACCAAGTTATAGAGACCAAATATGACACACATATGATTTCGGTTAACCATAGTATGCAAAGTCTGAAACATTAACCCATTAGAGTTTCAAGCAAACATAGATCAAACAACATTTAGGAAAATCCTGAGATGGAACATTAGATACATGTTAATACATTTATCACAGGGATATATATATAGGATATATTGGATTAAAAAGGGTTCATTTCTCCTTCTCAGTAAGGATTGAGTGAGCATCAGCCCTCTCTAACATTCCTTTGGAGGTCGTAAAATTCTCCTTCCTTTGGGCAGGAGAATGATTCCTTTGTCCCATCTCAAGGCTCATTTGCATGTTTCTGGCTGGGTCTATGACGGTAAGAGATTTTGGGCTGAATGACTCAAAAGATGGTGAAAACATAGCATAATATCATTCTACGGTGATCTTATATTTATTTTCCGCTAGGACAAGTCGTAAGGTTTAATTTGATACCAAGAAAGATGTACTTGGTACACTTAGACATGGATATACACTGTTAGGCTATTAAATATAAGGCCTCTTATTAACTATAACAGGTTTTACTACACAAAGGAACTACCGCTACCGCTATTGCAGTAATTAGGGGAGTTGGAACAGTAAGTTCTTGTTTTCATGGACCTGCTGAGTTAATGATTATCCTTCATTGACTCCTCCAGACGCTACATAATAATGAACTTCTAACTGCTGTAATAATGCATTAAACCAGTGGTTCTCAAATTTATTTGGTCACACACCCCTTTGAAACAACAAAAAATGTCATGGCTAAGTAGTTTCCTTAATGAAACTTGAAGAATGATTGGTCACCCTGGTAAAACAAGCCAACTGTCATTTCTCAAGGACATTCTTTTCAAAAGATAGCACTCTGAGACATTTTGAATGAAAGTCAATGGGGTTTGCTTGTTAGGGTTTGTTGTTGTTTGGCGGGGAAGTGTTTTTTCATAAAACCCGGAAAATTCCTTGTTTGGCGGGGAAAGAGTTAAAGGGGCATGCACGAAATTTTCGACATCCTCCGATCTTAATGAAATTTATACCATAGAAAGAGGAGGCTTGGAGAAGAACAGAAATACAAGTTTCAGCTTCCCAAGTCTCTCCAGAGCTGAGATCTGCATATCCCAACTCCAATTTGACCCATTCACAGAAATGAAGGTTTCGTGGTCAGTGGAATTTTTATGTTTTGAAGGGCTTATGATGTTCAAGGAGAGTCCTACAGTCACCTAAATGTGATTTTTAGTCAAAAATTTTATCCAGGAGTTAAAAAAACCATGTCCAAAAAGTGATGATTTCAACCAATGCAAATAAATTGCATGTGGGATGTCCAGATCTCAGCTCTGGACAGACTTTTTGTGCTCAAACCTCTTTTTCTGTGCTTCTCCAAGCCTCCTCTTTCTATCTTGTGAGTTTCAAGAAAATCTGAGGAAGTCGAAATTTGCGCGCACAAATCCTTAACTCTTTCCCCGCCAAACACGGAATTTTCCGGGTTTTATGAAAAAACGCTTCCCCGCCAAACACGGAATTTTCCGGGTATCCGTGTTTTAGGTGGTATACAGTAAGGAAGATCCGCACGCATGTTTTGAAAGAGTGCCAACTCTTTGATCAAAGAAACAGACTGCGATCGTCTCAAACGTAAAGTGGAATACCATACTAATACTAAAGCACTTGTTTGATTAAAAATGCCTTTTTCTCAGCTTTTTGTTCGAAATGTTGTTTTTGACAAAACCTACCTCTGTTCAAGTGGCAATAAAAAAAGAACAAATGAAGATAAAATAAAATTGTTTTTTTTGCCTAAAAGCAGAGGCTCAGATCTTTATTTTGATATATAGCATCTTCATATATTCATGGAAATTAATATTCTGTGGGCCATTAAAGTTTAGCGAAAATCGTCAAAAACCCTGGCGGTGGCTGGCAACTTTTTTTAAAAACGCTGGCGGGGAAAGAGTTAAAGGGGCACGCATGAAATTTTCGACATCCTCCGATCTTAATGAAATTTATACCATAGAAAGAGGAGGCTTGGAGAAGAACAGAAATACAAGTTTCAGCTTCCCAAGTCTCTCCAGAGCTGAGATCTGCATATCCCAACTCCAATTTGACCCATTCACAGAAATGAAGGTTTCGTGGTCAGTGGAATTTTTATGTTTTGAAGGGCTTATGATTTTCAGGGGAGTCCTACAGTCACCTAAATGTGATTTTTAGTCAAAAATTTGATCCAGGAGTTAAAAAAACCATGTCCAAAAAGTGATGATTTCAACCAATGCAAATAAATTGCATGTGGGATGTCCAGATCTCAGCTCTGGACAGACTTTTTGTGCTCAAACCTCTTTTTCTGTGCTTCTCCAAGCCTCCTCTTTCTATCTTGTGAGTTTCAAGAAAATCTGAGGAAGTCGAAATTTGCGCACGACAAATCCTTAACTCTTTCCCCGCCAAACACGGAATTTTCCGGTTTTATGAAAAACGCTTCCCGCCAAACACGGAATTTTCCCGGTATCCGTGTTTTAGGTGGTATACAGTAAGGAAGATCCATGACGCATGTTTTGAAAGAGTGCCAACTCTTTGATCAAAGAAACAGACTGCGATCGCCTCAAACGTAAAGTGGAATACCATACTAATACTAAAGCACTTGTTTGATTAAAAATGCCTTTTTCTCAGCTTTTTGTTCGAAATGTTGTTTTTGACAAAACCTACCTCTGTTCAAGTGGCAATAAAAAAAGAACAAATGAAGATAAAATAAAATTGTTTTTTTTGCCTAAAAGCAGAGGCTCAGATCTTTATTTTGATATATAGCATCTTCATATATTCATGGAAAAAAATATTCTGTGGGCCATTAAAATTTAGCGAAAATCGTCAAAAACCCTGGCGGTGGCTGGCAACTTTTTTTTAAAAACGCTGGCGGGGAAAGAGTTAAAGGGGCACGCATGAAATTTTCGACATCCTCCGATCTTAATGAAATTTATACCATAGAAAGAGGAGGCTTGGAGAAGAACAGAAATACAAGTTTCAGCTTCCCAAGTCTCTCCAGAGCTGAGATCTGCATATCCCAACTCCAATTTGACCCATTCACAGAAATGAAGGTTTCGTGGTCAGTGGAATTTTTATGTTTTGAAGGGCTTATGATTTTCAGGGGGAGTCCTGAAGTCACCTAAATGTGATTTTAAGTCAAAAATTTGATCCAGGAGTAAAAAAAAAAACATGTCCAAAAAGTGATGATTTCAACCAATGCAAATAAATTGCATGTGGGTTGTCCAGATCTCAGCTCTGGACAGACTTTTTGTGCTCAAACCTCTTTTTCTGTGCTTCTCCAAGCCTCCTCTTTCTATCTTGTGAGTTTCAAGAAAATCTGAGGAAGTCGAAATTTGCGCGCACGAATCCTTAAAGGGGTACACACTAAATTTTCGACATCCTCCGATCTTAATGAAATGTACACCATAGAAAGAGGAGACTTGGAGATGATCAGAAATACAAGTTTCAGCTTCCCAAGTCTGTCTAGAGCTGAGATATACACATCCCACAAATTTAATGTGGGTAGTCCCAATTCCAATCAATTTAATGGGACAAATTGTATGTGGGATCTCAGCAATCCCTGTCTGTGATTCTTTGCTAAGAATTCCACTTTTTAGCACTTTTGCAGAGTGCAGTTCTTAATATGTCCAATATATGTCTATGTATGTATGTATCTATCTGTAGGATGGTTGTCTATCTGTCTGTCTGTCTGTCTATCCTTTTAGCCCATTACTTTGATTGGAAGTGGGACTACCCACTTCCAATCAGTTTAATGGACCCAAAATCATCACTTGGTGTTCTGCATTTTTATAACTTCTGGATCAAATTCAATGATTTCATCCAATGCAAATAAATTGCATGTGTGTGGTCCCATATACAGTCAAATGAATGGGCAGTGGTCTATTGGGGGATATATATCTATACAATCAATTGCTAATGGGCAGATAGCCTGTTGAATAAATTGTACGTGGGTGGTCCCACTTACAGTCAAATGAATGGGCAGTTAGTGTGTTGGTGGACATACAGCTATACAATTAATTGCTAATGGATAGTTAGTCTGTTGGTTGACTCAGTTTGTGTGCAAAATAGATGGTCCCTGGTCAATTTGGGAAAAATAGTGGGCCAGGGGGATGATTATGGGTCCATGGACAGCCCCGCCCCCCCCCCCGGGTGGTCTGGGGGTCTCATTGGTCACTTTTGGAAAAATAGTGGGTCAGGGGGATGATAATGGGTCCGTGGACAGCCCCGCCCCCCCAGGGTGGTCAGGGGGTCTCATTATGGGTCCGTGGACAGACCCGCCCCCCCAGGGTGGTCAGGGGGTCTCACTGGTCAGTTTGGGTAAAATAGTGGGTCAGGGGGATGATAATGGGTCCGTGGACAGCCCCGCCCGCCAGGGTGGTCAGGGGTCTCACTGGTCAGTTTGGGTAAAATAGTGGGTCAGGGGATGATAATGGGTCCGTGGACAGCCCCGCCCCCAGGGTGGTCAGGGGGTCTCACTGGTCAGTTTGGGAAAAATAGTGGGTCAGGGGATGATAATGGGTCCGTGGACAGCCCCGCCCCCAGGGTGGTCAGGGGTCTCACTGGTCAGTTTGGGTAAAATAGTGGGTCAGGGGGAGGATAATGGGTCCGTGGACAGCCCCGCCCCGGGTGGTCAGGGGGTCTCACTGGTCAGTTTGGGTAAAATAGTGGGTCAGGGGGATGATAATGGGTCCGTGGACAGCCCCGCCCCCCCCCAGGGTGGCACAGGGGTCCATGGGGGTCTTCGGGGGGCATTGTGTCCCACTCTCCCATTAAAAGAACACATTGCAACAAATGGAACGAGGGAGAGCACTGCCCCGAGAGGCGCCCGATTGCCATCGATATGAATGGAGAAGGCGCTTCAAGCCAGAGGTGGGACGTGAGGCCGCCCTCACGTGGGTAAAGGCTGAACTGCACTGGAGAGGCTATATTCGGGGGTCTTCCTTTAAACGCCTGTGGCGGGGGTCCGCTGCACCCGAGGCGGTCCTCCACGTCACAGACTTTCTCCGTCGGACCCCCTGAACGAACAGGTGCCCGCCCCGGGGCCCCGAAAAATTTTCTGAGGCTGCCGCGCTGGGTACAGGGACCCTCGGACACGTTCCCATATCGCAATGGGCTATTAACCACCTATTTTTCAAGGTTTTTGGTGTTTTGACTTGGTTTGACTTGACTTCCCTTATGCAGGCAAGGGCATGGCTAGCCAGTGACCAGAGAGATTCAACTCTAGAAACCACTCTATCATTCCGATTGGATTAAAAGAGCAGACTGATTGCTATAATAGGAGGGAAGTGCTTCCAATCATTGTGTTCTTGTTAGCAATGGTTACAAATTCATCAAAATGGCCTCACATGACAGGACATTTCTGCAAAGAATATTGCACCTGAAAGAACTGTCGGATCGTCAAGAACTTCAAGGAGAGAGGTTCAACCGCAGTGAAGAAGGCTTCAAGACGTCCCAGAGTGTCCAGCAAGCGCCAGTACCATCTCCTCCTGTGGAGTCAGCTAAGGAATCTTGTCACCACCAGTGCAGAGCTTGCTCAATATTGGCAGCAGATTGGTGTGAGTGCATCTGCACGCACAGTGAGGTGAAGACTTTTGGGTAATGGCCTGGTGTCAAGAAGGGCAGCAAAGAAGCCACTTCTCTCCAGGAAAAACAGCATGGACAGACTGAAATTCTGAAGGAAGTACAAGGATTGGACAGCAGAAGACTTATTTCCTCTGATAAAGCCCCCTTCCGACTGCTTGGGACATCTGAAAAATCGATAGTCTGGAGAAGAAAAGGTAAATGCTACCATGAGTCCTATGTTATGCCAACAGTTAAGTATCCTGAGACCATCCATGTGTGGGTTTTACATTAACATTTATGCATTTGGCAGATGCTTTTATCCAAAGCGACTTAGAGTGCAATTATTATAGGGACAATCCGCCCGGAACAACCTGGAGTTAAGTGCCTTGCTCAAGGGCACAATGGTGGTGGCCATGGGGTTCGAACCAACGACCTTCTGATTAACAGCCCTGTGCTTTAGCCACCAGCACTGAAACTTTCTTTTCATCCAAGGGAGTGAGCTCTCTCACAATTCTACCCAAAAACACTGCCACGAATAAAGAATGGTATGAAAACGTCCTGTAAGAGCAACTTCTCCAAATGATCTAGGAGCAATTTGGTGATGATCCATGCATTTTCCAGCATGATGGAATGCCATGTCACAAGGCAAGAGGGATAAAGAAGTGGCTGTGAGATCATTACATTGACATTTTGGATGTGTGGCTAGGCAACTCCCCTGATCTTAATCCCATAGGGAACTTGTGGTCAATCCTCAAAAGTCGAGTGGACAAGCAGAAGCCCACAAATTGTGATCGATTCCATGAATGGATCGCCATCAGTCAGGATTTGGCCCAGAATCTGATATCCAGCATGCCAGAGCGAATTGCAGAAGTTATGAATAACAAGGGTCAACACTGTAAATATTGACTCTTCGCGTATATTGAATGTTTTTGTAAATAAAAGCCTTTAAAACTTATGAAATGCTTATCATTGTTTTCCAGTATACCATAGAAACATGTGAAAGTATGCCAATACTATTGACCATGGCTGTACACTTGTCCCATGCCTTCTGGTGCAGAGATATGTGATTTGTTACTTGGTTGCTAGGGTAACCCCATTTGGTTGCTCGGCAGTGACCAAGGTGATACTCAAAAGGCTCCTTGCTACCCTGAGTCAAATGAATGAAACCAGTAGTCTCTGACATTCTGGTCCTGAGGTCCTCATCTAAGCATTTTGAATGGAAGTCATTGGGTTGCTAGGGTGTAGCTAAGACGTTTCCATGATGATACTTCATGAATAATTGCCTACCCAAGTAAAACAAGCCAACTGTCATTTCTCTAGGACATTGTGATTCAAAGATATCACTCTTAGCCATTTTGAATGGAATTCAATGGTGTTTAGTTGCTAGTAGGGCTGAAAAGATTAGTCGACGTTATTGACATTGTTGACAATAAAAGTAATTGTCCACAAAAATGTATTGTCGAATAGTCGTTTGATCTCATTTAACATGACATGAGATCACATTAAACTCCATGATGATGAGCGAGAGCAGCACTGCAGCTCGCACCTGACTGATGAGAGAAGAATTACACAGCTTACAGTCCAGATGCACTCTAAACTTTCCAAAAAGCTTCAGGTGATGTAGTTCGCAATGTATGAGCGATTTATAATGCAAAAATAAGTAAAAAAACAGTACGAAAATACAGAAGCACTCTCATTGTGGAATTAGTGGAGCTGGAGCTGATGATCTGCTCCGCTGAAGCAAAACTTGCATGTCAAGCATCTTTAAAGGAAACACCATCATAAATGCAGTTATATTTAATGTGTTCTAGCTTTTATTAAAGTTCAAATAATACGGAAACAGATCATGTAAATAACGTGTAATTAAATCGGTCAGCGCCCGATCTAAGGGGGAGAGACTGAAACTGCATCCGTCAGTTTATTTAATCATAATATATGTCACTGTGCATTTCATATCGTGAAGAAAATTGACACTACGCAGCTTTATTAATAAGAGAGAGTTTTTTTTTTTGTGAGGTTAAGATGGATGGAACAGAAAGGTGAGAGAGGGTAGTCTTTGCCCCATTATACACTGCAACAAAATACGTTTTTGATTTGTTTTTGTTTTGGTTTGTTTTCCACTATTTATGTAAACTCTTTTAAAACAACGTAATTTTTTTTTAGCAACTATAATGCAGAAGAAGAAATTGTTATCTGAAAGTGTTGAATATAATATATTAAAAATTGTATATTTAAAAATATCTAAAAATCCTTTAAAAAAAGATGCATATGCCTGAGAAGCAGCATATAAGATATTTATACTTGCTTTTAGAGAATAGCTCTTGAATATAAGTATATTTTGTCTTTACTGCAGAATTATAACCAAGTAAAATATACTTATATACAAAATACACTTATTTATGATACATTATCTTAACCCTATGGGGTCTGAGGGTGTTTTGGGCCCTGGCATGCCCTTTTGACATGCCTTGACATTTGTGCTTTTTTCAGTTGCTTAAAAACACATTAATGGCTAAAGTCTGATAACACTGTATTCAACACAAACTGGGCTACAATAATATGTGAGCAACATGGTTGTATTCTTGAGAAAAATAACGTTTGTTCATGTTTTTTGAAAAAGCACAATTAAGTCATTGAAATTGAAAAGGCCATATAACACATACTAAACATTTGTCCACACGCCTTTTGAGAACTGGATCTTGTGGCCTAGAGTTTTTGCTACAAAATGATGTGAAAACCATCCTGATCACTCATTCATACAAAACAATATTGTAATTTAACTTTTGTAAGACACTTTTAGTGTTTAGAAAGGTCATATGCGAGGAGGCATGAACTATCATGAATATGGATTGTAATTCACCCTCCCCTGGGCCTATCAATGAGGAATGTGACAGAAAGAGAATGAATGTGAGGATATTTAATGATCAAAATCAAGTTTTAAGTTAAAAGAAGCAATCTGACTATATATTTTCTTTACTTAATTTTAGACCTACACTACCGTTTAAAATAAATCTCTTCTGCTCACCAAGGCTGCATTTATTTGATCCAAAATACAGTAAAAACAGTAATATTTTGAACTATTTTACAATTGAAAAGAACGGTTTTCTATTTGAATATATTGTAAAATGCAATTTTTGATCAAAGCTGAATTTGCAGCATCATTACAGCAGTCTTCAGTGTCACATGATCCTTCAGAAATCATTATAAGATGGTGATTTTCTAATATGGGCATATTTAAAGTGCATTTTACTCATTTAACCTGAACACATATTTGCAAGCACAAGCTTTGTTTATGATAATGAGGCAGCATAAACACTAGTTAAAATATAATCTAAACATTCATATTATTTTTATATCATATTACATGTCATATTTATATCATACAGCATACAATTTAAATACCTGCTTTAGCCAAAACAGCATTTAAATGTAACTAAACTTGCTTATTAGGACATATTTCAAATTTCAATAATCTGAATTCTGGCTGGCAAGTCTGGAAACAGTCCCACTAGTAAAATATGTACATGTTTATATAAAATAGCATGTCAACTAATTAAAACTAAATGACTTACTCGTCCAAAATTGTATCCTCTGCTGGATCAAGTCTCTCTTCAAAATACAAACATTCATCGGAGTCCCGCTCTTCTTCTGAGGAAACTTTTAACACTTCATCACTATCCAGGAGTTTTCTCACTTGTGTATTGTGCTGTCTTCCAAACGTGCAGATAAGTGAATGAACTATATGTTTTCAAGGCACAGTCAGCGGTGTGTACCATTTGATTTGATCGTCTCAGCACAGTAGCGCATGAGTGGCGTGCTCTGCTGGTGGGTGTGATCACATTAGAGATAATTCACTGAGCCAGGTGAAACTGTACATTGCTTTGTTTCATACAGATTACATTGAAGGAGAATATTTGTTTTAAATTTGAATTGTTTTATTTAAAAGAAGACATTTTAAGCTTTCTTTAGACATATGTTTCATGTTTGTGTGATAGTTCATTTTTGTGACGTGTTTCAGATATATGCTCGTGAACCCAGAGACTGCTGACATCGCACCTTTTTATTTTTTTTATTTGACAAAATCACAAGGTTTTGTTGTTATTGTGAGTGTACACAAATAAAAGTAGACACTTTAAAGTTTCTAATGATGTCTTACACTTATCTGTATGCCCCAAAATGACGGAGAAGTTTCCGATGAAATGACGAAAAAATCCAGTAGGATGTGCCGGCGAGTCCGTCAACCCCAGAGGGTTAAAGCAAGTCTATATATCTTATATGTTGCTTCTCAATTATATGCATCTTGTTTTAAGGATTTTTATACATTTTTAAATGGAAAACAAGACAAAAACACTTAACAATAGGATTTTTTTTGCAGTGAATTTCTTTACTGAATTTAATTTGTAAAAAGTATTTTCCCGCATATAATACAGTGAATATCAATTAAAGGTATTTTTAAAAGATTATGTTTTTCCTCTTTTTAATTAGAAAGCATGTTTAATACAACATTTTAAGTCGGGACACAAGCAGAATAATAATTTAAGAGCTAATGATTAATCGTTACAATAATTGCGAATGGTCAAATAATTGTTCTAATAATTGTTAGATTATTCGATTATCAAAATAATCGTTAGTTGCAGCCCTAGTTGCTAGGGTGCTCTAAATGGTTACTAGGGTGTGGCAAAGTAGTTTCTATGATGGTTTTCTGAAGTCTGATTGCTCAGCTAAGTAAAACAAGCAAACTGTCAATTCTGTAAAACATTCTGATCCAAAGATATCACTCTCAGCCATTTTGAAAGGAAGTCAATGTGTTTTGGTTGCTAGGGTGCTCCAAATGGTTGCTAGGGCATGGCTAAATAGATTTTCAAGTGGATACATGAAATCTGATTGCTCAACTAAGTAAAAGAAGCCAACTGTCAATTCTCTAGGACATTCTGTTCCAAAGATATCACTCTTTAGCTCTTTTGAATGGAAATCAACAGGGTTTGGTTGCTAAGGTGCTACAAATGGTTGCTAGGGCATGGCTAAGTTCTTCCATTATGATCATTAAAGGATGTAGAAATGAGATGAGGAATCTGTTATCATAGACTCGGTGTGTCTGCTGGTTTGTTTTTATTTGTCATCATGTTCTCCGTTGAGATCATGTGTCGTAAACTTGTGTAATCTGTGCCATGGAAGCTGTAATTGTTTCCATAGTAACGCTTATCATGCCAGCTTGCTGCCAACGACCGACACCTTATCACCATTAGTTCCCTGGCTATATCTACCTCAATCATATCGACATGGAATTAGTGCAAAATATAAAACAGCACTTAAAATAGACTGCAACTAATATTAATGAACATGAATATATTCTTGCAAAATACAAGAGCACTTGAACTGACTACAAATACTTTTAATAACAATCCATGTGAACATGTGATTAATTCATACAAATAATAAAAACATTCATGTATTAATATAAATAGTAAAATGGAAGTGCATGTTTTTTTTTCCAAAATGTTTTTAAAATGCGTAAAATTTAAAATTTTACGCATGTGCAGCTACAAAACAATGAACGAATCACTCTCTGAGACTACTCATTTTTCAGAGTCATATAAAAGATTAAAAATGTAATTATGTTAAAAAACGAATCATTCATGAGCGACCCATCACTAGGAACACATTATAAATGAATATCACTTAAACGTGATGTAGTAATTTGACATTGACGGTACTCCACTACTTGTTGAAAAAGCCACACATCTTTTAGATTACAGACGTGTCACACAACTACTGCACCCACAGTATTAACTTAACTGCTCTGTGTTCTTACCTGTTCTCTCGCAAATGATGGAGGTCCCAGAAAGTCACAAGTTGAAGACTATCCAACTTCATGTGACTCTTCAGTGGCCTTCTCCATACTTGACAGCCCGAAGTCTTATCTGCATAACTTACAACAAGCTCTATATACATTGCTCGTGTCTGGCAAGAGCCAACCATAATAAAGTGTCAATGTCCAAATCTATGCTGGATTGAATTTACACTGACCAGGCATGATAGTTATCTAAACCATGACCGTTACTAAGGTTCAAATTAGCCGATTAGCCGGTTTGTGTTCTGCCTGTGGGGAATATTACAAATATCATTATAGATTTAATGACTTTTATAATTTGTACAAATCGAATACACTTTCCATTTTTAGATTCAAGCACTTTTACACAAAACAAGCCGATTTTCCAGGTTTTCCAGACCTTAAATTTCAGAAAGCTAAATTCAAGTATTTTAAGGACCTTGTGTGAACCCTGTTATAATCTTTCTTCATTAAGCAGACGGTTTGTATAAAAGCAACTGACAAACATAAGCTATTCCTCCAAAGGAGAAATTAAGAATAAAAAAGCTGATTTGTCCAATTTACAAAGAGTGGCTGAATGGCGAAATATTTCAGAATTAACTTATAGTACTCTTTGAAGACATTTCTTGTCGTGTGGCTCCCTCTGGTGGACAAAAATGACAACAACCTATTTATGTAGAATTACAGCATTATTACAGTTGTAAAAAATAGCTATATGTTATAGCTCTGCCAAATTGCTGAAAATTGGCATGTTATATTAGCAGAAAGTTTTGATTTTGAATTTTTTGCTCACAAGATACAGGCCAATTAGTAATTACAGGCCACACCCAAAAACGTATTCGCTTATATCTTTAAAAATAAATATTCTAGCTATACAGTTCCAAAGTTATTAGCAAAAATTAGACTATTATAGCGCCACCATGTGGCCGATTAAAAAAAAAAAATATTTACAGCTTCCTGTAGAGACCCTCTTTGTGCTTAATAAGTTTCAGGACCATCAGCCATTCACAATCCAAAATATTACGTGCTGAAGTTTGATTGGCTGCTGGCGACCATTTTTGTTAATTTGTCGAATTTATTTTTTAAGAATATTAAAGAAGATCCATATTTAATTTTAACGTCGTCGCTCAAATGGCTGCAAAGTTATCACAGTTTTTTAGTTGTAACGCCCTTTAGGGGTGAAATTGTACGAACCTTTGCTGACATCTTCTAAATGTCCTATTGACTATGTGTCCCGAGTTGAGTAGGTATTGATAAATTACTCAAATTGTGTTTAACTGAAGGAATTATATCGTTAATATCTTTGGAAAGATTTTACATATCAAAATTCTTTTGATAATTGTTTGTCAGGGGGATCTGCAGATGATTTATACCAATTTTCATGCCGATCGGAGAAACGGTCTTGGAGGAGTTAAAAAAAGTAGGTTTTTAAAAAATTCTAAGAAATGAACAGAAATGGAATCGGAGATATACATTCTGTAGGGTTTAATAATTTCAATTCTAGCTCTTACAGCCCCAAAGTTATGAACACAAATGCAAAGGTGCTTATTATAGTGCCACCTAGTGTCTGACGTAGGGTTATCACGATACCAGAATTTTGAACTTCGATACAATGTTATTTTTCATGATACTCGATACCATGAGAAAAAAACACCTGAACACACATAATAAGAGAACATTCCTTTAGTTTTCTGATGAAAGTAGGAAACGCATCAAACTTAATAAAGCACCTGAAAGACAAGACACCCGGATTAATTCAAGCAAATAAAGCAGTTGAGTTTAAAAGCATATTATCATTTGCATTAGGCCTAAAACGATTAGTCGACATTAACGACAACGTTGGAAAAAAAAAATGACAAGAAAACTTTCATTGTCGAGTAGTCGTTTGATCTCATTTAACATAAAATTAAAATATTATTAAACTGTAATGAAGAAGTGTGAGAGCAGCACTGCAGTCCACGCCTGATGGAGAGGAATAATTACACAGATCACAGTCCAAATGCACTCTAAACTTTCACAGCTTCATTTTACGTAGATCCCAAAGTATTAGGTAATTGTAAAAAAAATTAAAATAAAAGTAAATTCAGAAGCAGTCTCGTTGTGGAATAAGCGGAGCCGGAGCTCTTTAAAGGAAACATCCCGGCATTACAAATGCAGTTATATTTAATGTGTTATATTTTTATTAAAGTTCAAATAATACAGAAGCAGGTCATGTTTAATAACTTGAAACTCTGAAACTGGCATTTCTCTGTGTGGTAAGCGCATCTTCAATGAGTTTCGCGAATGTCCCGATCTAATGGGGAGAGATTGAAACTGCTCCCGGCTGAGAGACACTCTGCCTCGGGGATGCTCATCCCTCGAGCGCGGACGCTTAATGCAGCTAGATAGAATGCGATGGCTTGCGACTTATTTAATCATAATATATGTCACTGTGCATTTATTATCATGAAGAAAAATGGCAATATGCAGCTTTATTAATACGAGAGCACTTTGCACATTAGTTTGGAAATTGTATTTATTCATTTTATTGTATGCTTGTTTATTTTGGTTTTGTTTTTTAGTACTTGGTAATAACTTAAAGTAAAAGTTGCAAAAGTTGAAGCAAATCTTATATAAGTGTTCAAAAATACTTTAAGCATACATTGTACAATTTTGTTATAATTCAAATATAATATATTTAAATTAAAGTGTTGCTCAATGGCATATTTCTGTTCTTAGTTATGCTGCTAATGTTTTGTTAACTTTGTTAATAAAAGAGTGTTGTTCAGTAACCTATTTTTGCTTTGGTACCGAAAATGGTATCGAGTACCGTGAAATTTCAATGGTATTGGTACCGACTACTGAAATTTTGGTATCGTGACAACACTACTGCCAGCTGTAGATTATGTCCAAAGCTTGGAATCCACGAGTAGTCCTTGAATGCTTTGCGATTGTTTGAGGCATTGACAGCTGTTATATCAGCTATTTTGTTCATGTCCAAACTCCATGCATCTTAAATGAGCTCCTCCAGTGCCTCTCTCAAACTCTTTGCAGTATGATCAGTGTTTAGCCCAGCACAGCCTAAGCACCAGGCTTACATGTCCCATGACTCTGTGATGAACTGAAGAGGTACAGCCATAAATGTGTCTGCTGCTCTGCAACAGGTCCATAGATCTGTTGTGCATGAATAAAATGGTTTTCCTGCAATTTGCTGACTCAGTACATGTCTTGTCTCTGTATACAATTTAGGGATTTCGGTGTACATTAAATAATTTCATCTTGGAAGCTCATATTTACAGTTAAACTGCTCAAGCAGTTGCCTGAAACCATGCTTTTCAACTGTATATACAGGGACCTGATCCATACAGAGTGCTTTCATATTTTCTTTGCTGCTCAAAAACTGCTGCTATGGTAGGCTGCATCAATTTAGGGATCTCCCTCTCAGCTTGTTGCTGATGCTATGAGAGAACAAATCCATAATGAGTTTTTATAGTGGAAAATGGGAACAAATTTGTTTTATGCAAAAACATGCAATTTTCATTATAGAGTACATACTTGCAGGTTTTTCAGTACTACCGAATGCTAACTTAATTAAAATCAGAACCGTTTTTGAAATTTTATATCATGGTAGTATCAAAGTATCTGTATTTTTGACAACCCTTGTCTGACGGATGGGAGTGTGGGTGCCTGAGTAGTGGGTCTGATTTGGAACCATCCTGCCAAGTTTGGAATCTCCGGCTTACGGTCTCTGATGCCCATGCACTTTTAGGGCAAAAATAAATAAATCTAGCTGCGAGCAGCAATTAACGGGGTTCAAGCAGTTTAAGGCTTTTACATGCATAAAAAGTAGGGATGCACCGAAATTAAAATTCTGGGCCGAAACCGAAAATCCAGGATGCACTTGGCCGAAAACCGAAACCGAAATTTTCTTTTTTCCTATTTTTTTGTGTATAATTGTATTAATATTATACTTTTTAATTAATTTCATGAATTTAATGAATCTGAATTGAAAAACTACAAACCAATAAAATAAATCACACTTTTATTGAAAGTAACACACCAAAAATATATTAAAACTATATTAAATATTATTCTACATACAGTTCTGTAAAAATCTAATTTTAAATATTTTATTAACAATTATCCAAATAATGTAAAGTTTTAGAAAACTATTATATGCAAAACAACAGTCAAGTAATGAACAGCTAGCATCTTTCAAAAAGTTTAAATATGCAACAGTAATTTTAATTAAAACAAAAAGGCAGAACACAGAATGGCAGAGGGCCTCTATTCCACTGATCTATACTATAATATATAATTATATATATAGATCAGTGCTCTATTCTGTTTACGTAAACGTATGTACACTTTAAGTGAAAATTATTGTGCAAAACAACAGTGCAAAACAGCAGTAATTGAACTAAATCCAACCTCAACTGTAAACGACAGATGTATCCTCAAGTGAAGAACAAGTGTAATTGCTATACACATCAAATTGGACCGCTTTCTATACAAGTGACAGGTTTCTCTTCAAGAACAAAAGTTGCTAAATATTCTGACAGTCTCTCCTGTCAGAAAGCTCATCAAGAACTTAAGATTCTGCACTGAACAGTCTCTCACTCTCTGTGCTGGTGCTTGGGCAGATAAATACCTGTGCACAATCCGCGCAAGCAAAGGAAAGCGGTCTTTGTTTATGCGACCATAGTCAAGGGAAATGTCGCTTCTGGCAATGGGTAGTTCAGCTAGATACGTCTCAAGTTGTGTTGTAGCTGCACTAGTTGTGGCACTGCTGTGGATTGGGGCGCTTTCCTGAAGAATCTCTTGCTATACTCTGTATATATATATCTCTTGACATTTCTGTTGAACAAACACTGCTGATCGCAAATTTGATTTCCTTATCAGAAACTTTGAAGAATTTCCACACCGCTGACATGATCGGCCTTTGTTTGGTAGCGCTGTGATAAGGGCTAGATCGATCCAGAGTGAAATCTGAGCACTGAGGGGCGGGATGAGGAGGTATATATTTTCGGCCTTTTTTCTCTTTCGGCCAAAAACCGAAAGTGCCATTTTCGGCTTAAAATTTTCTGCAGCCGAAATTTCGGTGCATCCCTAGTAAAAAGCTAATATACTTTATTTAGCAAGCACGTAACCACCTAGATTATAGATGGAATAGACCATTTACAGCCAATACAGGCAATTTACTAAGGAAATACATGGGTTTTAAAGATATTTAAAGCTCATAGCGCCACCTATGACCGATCTCCATAAAAGTGTAAATGTTTGTTTAGAATCATATGTTGCAAGTGCTCAGCTAATTTCTTTTTAATAATTATTGACCTAGAGAGCCCAGAATATTTTACTGCCCTAGTTTTATTGAGTTTGAGCTGAAAACCTAGGACTAGTTCACAAGAGTAAGTTTTTAACATAATCGTGATTATTTAATGAACAATTTGATTGACAGCAGTGCTTCTTGAGGCAAAGTTGTTCAGAATGAGGAGATTTAACATATGATATGCATATTGTGTCTATATATGAAAGTCAACGTGTTGAAAGTTACTGTGATGTAAAACTCTTTAGCGCTACTCTGTGTCTGATTTCTTTTAAATTTCTCACAGACGTCTAGAGCCAGGAGTCAAACAAGCCCAGTTTTGTGGCGATCGGCCTCCGTTAACCTTGTCTAATATGTGCAATTCATTGGCTGATGGCAGCCATGTTTTTTTAGATACGCCAATGTCTTCATAGACAGTCATGGCAACTTGGACAAAGACACTGCATGCTGATTTTCAACTCTAAGACTAACGGTTGCGTAGTTACTGCCAATGTCATATTTTTTGGTATTATAGCGCCACCATGTAATAAAACCACGCCAACTTTTCTGGGCAACCAAAAATTCTTACTCTCTCCTCTTACATAAGCCTTCCAAGTTTGGTGAAGATATCTAATTTCCTTAGAGTTATAGCCATTTATGCAAAATTGGCCACTCCTACTTCCGATGTATTCACATACCGTAGCCATCTGTTGATAACTTTTGATAATGAGACTCAATAGAATTGTTTGGCACTGGTTTGGTCCCGATCGGATGAAAAACCTAGGACTAGTTCGCAAAAGAAGGTTTTATGAAAAATCCAAGATAGCGGAATGTTTTTATAGACTGAAATGAAATCAGAGATATTTGATTGGTTTGAGGATTCCAAGGATATAAAACATTTGAGTCTATGACAAACAGTCTAGGAGTTATGAGCAGTTAAGCCTTTTTGATCGCTGTAGCGCCCCCTATTGACCGATTTGGCCGAGTCCTTGTTTCGGAGTAGCGAGCAATACTACTACCATCTGACCAAGTTTCAAGTCTCTAGGCCTTACGGTTTGCTCTGCCTGATCAGTTTTATGGCGAAATAATAATAATAATAATAATAATAATAAATATAGCTGCAAGCAGCAATGCGGATTCCCCCTCAAAATGGCAAATAATTAAAAAATTCATCAGTAGAGGTTGGGGTTAAACCATCCCAATGGAGGAATCGTAAAAAAACATGTCTTTGTGTCTCAATCCTAAACGAAAAATTTTCAGTGTACAGGAAAATCAGTCATGGTGGAAATTATGGGTCCTTGAGGCATTTTTGTTCCCCATGAGAAATGAGGCATATACACAAAGTTTCAGAAAACTGGACAAATGGGACAGAAATGCCATCATTTTGAAAATGGGACTTTTGGGCGTGGCCTGTAGCGCAACCTATGGGTGAATGTGGGGAATTCTTGGTGTGGGGGTACCCATTGCCCTGAAGTATAAATGTGCCAAATTAGAACATTTTTGACCATTTTAATTTTGAGATATTGGGGCACAAGGAGAATAATAATAATAATAATAATAATAATAATAATAATAATAATAATAATAATATTTTAGTAAACATTTAAATACCATGTGTTTAAAAAAACAAGATACATATGAAAATTATAATTTGTCATATTGTCATATTCTGTATATTGCATGTATTTACAGTAAATAATTGACATTTTTATATCAGTAAAAACATTTATGAACACTGTCAGCATAAATTACATTTTCAGATCCGTAGCCTACAAGCGCATGAGGAAAAAACTAACGCGGGGTTAGGTGTCACACATGTGGTTTAAACGTTTCCACACAGACTGGTTAGAAGAAACTTAATCTCTTTACTTAATGCTATATCAACACTGTGCAGGTAAAAATAAATGCGGGAAAATCCACTAAATAGGGATTTTTCAACTTCTGTTAAAAGTGACACACTTCCTTACACCAGTTGATGGTGCTACACTTTAGGACGAGCTCCCACCCCTGACGGTTTGTAATGCTGCATATCTCAGCAATTACAGCCTGAGTAAAAACCGCATGAAAAACATCATATTGGAGGTTGACCACACAGCCTGACGCATGCTACCTAGGTCAATACCGAATGGACGGCTAGGCTTAAATGGGAGAGGTTTTGGTGCCTGTGAATCGATGTCTGAGTATGAGGGATAAGAAACAGAATTAGGGAAGCGTTTATGCTTTCTAACTGACTTGGGACCAATGTGAGAATAGCCAGCCATACCCAAAATAATAAGTTAGTGTTACTGTGAGTATCAGTCATATGAGAAATAAAAACAAACAAATACATACACATTCATTCATACCCAGTTTAGGGCTGCAAGATTTTAGCAAAACTTCATAATTGTCGATTATTGCACTTGATATTGTAATCGCGATTATTAATTTCGATTAAAATATTAAATTACCATGACGTCACCGTGTGGTTCATCGGAGTAGCAGATTTCAATGGTGGATATGAGCTGCGCCCCAGTTTCTTTTAAGCATTATATTGTATTGTATTTTATATTGTAATAATGTTTGTTAAGGTAAGGCAAATAAAAAAAAAATATTTTAAATGGATATCTATGGTATGGAATAAATTCAATTATTGCAAAATTACTGCTGAAATTATTAGTTCACTTACAGTAAATAATATCGCACATTCAATATTCAAACTTAAAACAGCAGATTTAAATTAAAGACCTTTGGTCGCGAGAAGGGTGCCCATTAATCCTGCTAGATCTTCAATGATGATCTTTTTTATGTAAGATCAACGTTAGATCATTTTTGGCCTCTGTGGTCGCATGTAAATTAGTAATTTGCCATCGGAGTATGTGCGATTCGTGAAAATGTTAAATCTACCAATACAAGCTGCGTGGCAAATGGGTCTTATTAGAGCAGGCGTGATAACTAATGGTGATTCCTGACATATGCTATTCAGGCAGACTAGAACAGTTAAGCCAAATTACTTTATTGCTATTTTGTACAAATCAAATTCACATTGGCCTACTTAATAACATGACAAAACAAAACTGTTCGAACAACACAACAAACTCTCCCATTACAATGACTCCTGTCACTCACTGCAGGTTTACACTGTTTGAGATCTTCTTTTCGACACCAGCTCAATGATGCTCTGCACACTGTTCTACACTCTCACGAATGCTATCATTAAAAACAAAGCTGTCTAATCAGCATAATAAATCAATTATTTACACCGAGTCTGTGCCTTGATTAGAATGGGAGCTTTTTAGTTTTGTCGTGTTGATAATTTTTTATGTATTTAACATCTACGTTCAAAGCAAGCGGTGCAATATGCAATTAATCCAAAATAATTATAAAATGTTTTTCCCTCTTGTTCTACAACTTATTTTCAAGTGTCAGGTGATATTTTTTCAGTATATATTTTCAAGTGCCAACACGAACATCTGGGCATTCAGATGGTTTAAAAAACAGCTTGACCCTCTGGGGTCGACAGACGCGCCTGCTCGTCCTGCTGGATTTTTTCGTCTTTACAGCAGAAACAACTTAAAATACTCTGTCATTTTGGGTCATACAGATAAGTGTAAGACATCATTAGAGACTATAAAGGGTCTACTTTTATTTGTGTACCCTCACAATAACAACAAAACCTTGTGCTTTTGTAAAATAAAAAGGGTGAGCTAATAGCAGTCTCTATGTACATGACCATATTTCTGAAACACATCAAAAAATTAACTGAAACTCAGCGAATACTTATCACACAAACATGAAACATATGTCTTTTAAATAAAACAATTCAAATTTTAAAACAAATATTCTCCTGCAATGTAATCTGTATGAAACAAAGCGATGGTACAGTTTTTCCTGGCTCAGATAATTATACCTAATGCGATCCCACCCACCAGCAGAGCGCGCTATTCATACGGCAATGTGATGAGGCGATCAATGCAAATGGTAAACGCCCTGACAGTGTCTTAAAAAGCATCAAGTTTATCATCAGATTCATTCACTTTCCAGCATGTTTAGAAGATGTCAGGCTACACAGGCAAGGAAGCTCTACAGATGGTCTTGGACAGTTATGAAGAGTTAACATTTCCTCAGAAAAAGAGCTGGACTCAGATGACGTTTGCATTTTGAAGAGAGACTTGATCCAGCCGAGGATACAATTTCGGATGAGTAAGTCTTTACTTACATGCTATTTTATATAAAAATTAGGGCTGTCGTTTTAACAAATTCAGTGCGATTAATTTGACTAAAACTACATGTTAAACGCCATTAAACGCAATGCCCCCGTCATATGGAAGATTCCTGAGAAATGCAAGCTTGTAGTACCACCTGTTTACTCCAGAGGGCAGTAAGTGAAACTTCAACTGTGTGGCAATGTGCAGTTTATACAGTGAAGAAAAACACCCTTGAGCAGCAGAACAACACAAACATGCCTTACGTTCTTACATTTTACATTTATGCATTTGGCAGACGCTTTTATCCAAAGTGACTTACAGTGCACTTATTACAGGGACAATTCCCCTGGAGCAACCTGGAGTTAAGTGCCTTGCTCAAGGACACAATGGTGTGGCTGTGGGATTAGAACCAGCGACCTTCTGATTAACAGTTATGTGCTTTACGCCACCACCACTCTTCTTGCGTTCAAAACGCTTGATGGCGCAAATCCGAACTAAGGGATCTCAAGATGTGTTATAAGTATTAAACTATATTTATCTTACATTTACGCATTTGGCAGACGTTTTTATCCAAAGCGAATTACAGTGCAATTATTACAGGGACAATCCCCCTGGAACAACATGGAGTTAAGTGCCTTGCTCAAGCGCTCAAGGGTGGTGGCCATGGGGTTTGAACCAACGACCTTCTGATTAACAGCCCTGTGCTTTAGCCACTACGCCACCACCACTCCTTGACACAGTCGGACGCAGGTGTACATTGACGGGTCCTTAATCAAGCCCTCATAATAAATCTTGAACTGATTGACAAATTCACTTGTGAAATGGATTGCTGTGAACTGTATGTCAATGATTGACTTATGTTCAATAATATGGTAGTAAACAATACATTGTATTCTTAAGCAGCTTTTTGTATTGTCTTATTAATGATTAACTCTTCTGCCACAAGAATAATGCATTTTAATTATCTGAATATTTTTTTATTATATATATATATATATATATATATATATATATATATATATATATATAATTTTTTCAGATATTTAAAGATAACTATGTATCATTATTTCATCATTATATATTTAATTATATTTATATGAGGGGCTTTCTCAGCAAATATTTGTATATGCGATTAATCGTGATTAATTAATCAGGGGCACCATTTAATTAATTCGATTAAAACATTTGAATCGATTGACAGCCCTAATAAAAATGTATATATTTTACTAGTTGGACTATTTCCAGACTTGCCAGCCAGGATTCAGAGTATTGAAATTTTAAATATGTCCTAATAGGCACATTTGAGTTACAAACTAGTGTTTATGCTGCCTCATCATCATGAAGCTTGCAAATAACTGTTTGGGTGTAAATGTGTCAAATGTGCTACAGATTTGCCCGGTCGATGAAGTGCGTGAATGTGTAAATGTTTGCGGTGTTCTACCTCCGTAATGGCCCTTTGACAGACATATACAGCACGCGTCAATACCCATTAATTTACGCATATATGTCAGTTATGCATATAGGCTACTGGTATTATACTTTGGAATATATATATAATAATAGTTTTCAACTTTTTTATAGGAATGTGGCTGCATCACTCTCGCCTTCACCTGACATTCACACTAGGAGGGCACGCAGCACCCCAATCGAAATTTAGAAAGCGTAAGTACACATTTACCCACAATTTTTGTGAGAAATATGAAATTGTACATGCTGTTCTGCTCTGTGTATGTGTTTCTGGCCTTCCATGTGTGTTCAGTTGACCCCAGATGCAGGCTGCAGTGCGCACGTTAGTGAGTCAGTATATTTAGCAACTGCTGACCATTTTCTTCTCTTCCTCTTTATGATGTCCCGCATACTTATTTCTGTGAGGTGATTAGGTCATACTCGTGCTCTTGAGGTGAACAAGGTCAACCGTAAGTCTGGCGCATCTGCATATGGCCCTTTTCCTATATTACTCCAGAGCACCCATTTCTCCCCCTTTGACCCTGGTTGTCAATTTCCTATTGGCTGATTCTTTGTTCCTTTGTCTTATGAAGAATATAAATAACATGCTTGCTGTAATAAACATTGAGTAGATTGAATACAGACAGAGTGTGTGTGTCATTCTTTCTATTCCCTTCACGAAGTCTACAGAGTCTCAGCCTTCACTGCGCTTCACTGGGCACGAACATAGACAGACGGGACCGGGGGAATTGGAGATCGCGACCAGATCCAAAATATTCCTTACAATTTTACAGAAGTTTCTGTCATTTTTTTTAGATAATTAGTGATAGTACAATATATATATGCGCCTGTGTGGCTTACAGTTATAAGACTGATAGTGAACAGACACCTGTGCTGCAACTCGCACTAGGAGGGCACGCAGCACCCCAATCGAAAATCACAAAGCATAAGTACACATTTACCCACTATTTTACAGCTGTTTCTGTCATTTTGTTTATATAATTATTGATAATACAATATGTATGTGTGCCTGTGGCTTTACAAAAAATATTTTGTTATGCATGCACAATATTAGAATCAGTGATTGGTAATGTTAATATAATATAGTTTTTGTTGTCTTATCAGCATGCTAATTGTCCATCAGTTATGCATGTGCTGGAATAGTTCTTTATTCAACCTTTAGCAACAGGCAGTCCACTCTGTCATGGAAAAGAGAGACTGATATTGACATGGTTCCACAGACTCTGAGATTCCTGCCTGCACGGGAACCTGGACCACAGCTGAGTCCTGCTGATGCGCACACTCCCCAGAGTCTCTTCAAAAGTTTTTTTTTCTGAGAATGCAGTGTCAACTCTGTGCCACAACACCAATGCTCAGGCTGCCAGGGCGATTGCAAAGGGCCACAAATATAAATGGATAGATGTCAGCATCAGTGAGATGTACCGCTACATTGGCCTGCTGTTTTACATGGCTATGGTGAAGGTGAGCTTCATCAGAGACTATTGGCAGCAAGACAGTCTTTTCTCTGTGCCTTTTCCTTCCACAGTCATGTCAAGAGACAGATACCGTACCATTTCATGCAATGTGCATATTTCTGCACCCAGATGCAGATAATGAAAATTACACAAAAAGGGGCACAGTTGAACATGACCGTCTTTTCTGAGTCAAACCTCTCATGGACACTATCCGTCATGCATGTAAAACCATTTATCATCTTAAAAGAAACTTAGCTGTGGATGAAAGAATGGTGGCATGTACAGCAAACACAGGAATGACACAGTACATGAAAGCCAAGCCAACCAGTTGGGGCTTCAAGTTGTTTGTCCTTGCTGATTCATCAAATGGATACACTGTGGATTTTTCTGTGTACATAGGCCATGGACTATCATATGATGCTGTGACATCTCTTTTGGACCATAAAGTTTTAGGCTCTGGGCACCATGTGTACACTGACAAATTCTACACGAGTCCAAAGCTCCTGACAGACTTGTTTGGTGCTTGTGGGACTTACAGAGACAATAAGAAGGATGGTCCATGGGATGTGTCGTGGAAAATCGCGAAGACTCTCTCTAAGATGCAAGGAAAATGTCAGAGTCTTGAAATCCAGATGCCAAAGTTGTAGTTTATTGAAAACACCAACAAGCTTGATTCCGGTCAGCTGTCCATCCTAAATACACTGTCCCAAAACTCTCATTTATATACCTTTCTGTTATCTCTTATCCCACTATCCGACCAATGGGCCTGCTTCTCGTGTCCTTTTGCACACCACCATAATTTTTTACCTGGCCTTCTTTTTAACTATTGGTGGAAAGTCCCTTGCCTGTCTATTTAAAAAAAAACTCAATATTTGCTCAGCCTGTACAGTTAGCTGTTTTCCATAGATTGAGCTTATGTCATGGTTTGCCATTGTCTGCATAAGGGACACGTAGCGTTCCTTGGTGCCCATGGATCAGATAGTACACATTACACACGTGTGTCCTGTCTCACAAAGCCATGTCAGTTGCATTCATTTGTTCACACATAATATTACTTGATTAATAAAAGAAAATACACTACATTAAAAGAAAACACACTATATATTTAAGGAAATATACATATATTCCCCCTTTGAGTCTTATACAGTCTCATCCTAACGCCCTCACCCAGAGTGCAGTCACCCAAGCCTGTCTTCTTTTTCCACCATGTGGCCAATTTGGGCCACTCAATCCTTTACCCAATACTGTCTTTATGGAACTGCACTCTGGAGGATTAAGGACCAAACCTCTCCATCCACATTTAGCTAGGAAGGAGTAAAAGATCCCAATCCTCTAGCTAATTCTGTCAATAAATCAACCTTTGTGTAACAAGCGTGTGCATGCAGTCTCGTAGCCTTGTGTGATGTAGAGTATAATTGATTACACAGTTTACAAGTTATACCTTCTTAACAAATTATTAGTATTATTATTATGATTAGGTACACAATAATTTATAGGGCAGTAGTGGCTCAGCGGTTAAGGCTCTGGGTTACTGACCAGAAGGTCAGGGGTTCAAGCCCCAACACCACTGTTGGGCCCTTGAGCAAGGCCCTTGAACCTATCTGCTTCAGGGGCGCCGTATCATGGCTGACCCTGCACTCTGACCCCAGCTTAGCTGGGACATGTGAAAAATACGTAATTTCACCATGTATATGCAGAAATGTATGTATAATGTGTGACAATTGATCAATTAATTTTATTTTATTTTATTAATTGATTTGTTACATTGAAAGTATTATGGGGAATAAGTCAAAATAACAAACAAAACACCCTCTAGCTCCTTTGCTTGAGTTGCTATCTATTTTGTTATGTAAACGAAAGTACAATAGTCATGCTATCTCCCTTACTATCAAAACCAGGAGAAAAGTTTAAAAAAAAAAAAATAATTCCCTCTTTACTACAATCTTTCAATTATTGTCTAAAACTCATCCAGTTCATCCAGCCCGGGGACGATGGTAAGCATCCTGGCCTCTACACTTGTTTCAAATGGTCTCATTGATACAGTTACCATTTGCTTAGCCACAGTCCTAGTCATTATGGATCTAAGAATGGATATAATACAACAAAACAATAAAGCAAACAGGGTCAGTCCTACCGCTATCATTATACCTATTTTCATAAGCCCTATTTTCCATGACCCAAAAAGGTAATCAAACCATTGTCTGAACATCTGATCTCTTCCTGCATTTGATTGAACTTCCTTTCTTAAATCATGTAATCTCTTCATCGCCTGTGTAAAAGATCCTTTGGGGCTGTATTATTTGGGATATATGTACAACAATCAGTTCCAAACATTACACATACCCCTCCCTTATCTGCTAACATCCAATTTAATGCCTGTTTATTCTGCCATGCCATTTTACTAGTGGCCGCTAATTTAATGCCTTCATTGCCTCATCCGTGTAATTTATAAATCTTTGCTGGTTATAGAAAATATAATGAATCCATTCCACATTTTTGTTAACTGTTATCCATACAAACATTGACTCAAAGCCTGATTCTATCTCGTTTCTAGCGTTACATTTTTGAGGTATTCCTCTTGGTTGGCCAATTGAATCTAAATAGACATTAGGATCTGACACATATGCTCTTTTTACTCTGTTTCTGTCCTGGACAATTTTCTTTGGTGCAGCTTGGATGTCTGGCTCAAAGGGGTCCCATGTTACCATGGTTAAATCTTGTATAAGTCTAACTCTGGCGCATATTCCTTTCCAGCCTTTCGGTAGGGTAGTTCTTAATTGATTTCCCCCACATAGCCAGAAATAGTCTGCTACAGTTTCTGTTTGCTCTTAATGGATTTTTATTGCTGGAGATACTAGAGTCTGTGTTTCACAGCCCGTAAGACAGTGTCCCATAATTATACCTAAACATCCGGGAGTTATGTTTGTGGTAAAATTTTGTCCCACTGTTGCCCTTGCATATTGTGGCCTAGCAAACTTAATCGCATTCCCCTTATAGTAAATTTTTTCATTTAAGTGCCATGTTACAACACAATTTCCCTTAAACCTTCCTACATCTATTCCCCCTTTAGATTGTTAAAGCATTCATAATCCAATTGTCGATCTATTGTATAAGCTAATGGACTTTCTTTTTTCTCATTATTTACACAGATGTCTAGTTTTTTACATTCATCTCCCCACCCTATAATCTCATAGTATTTATTATATCCTGGATGCCCTAATAACGCCAAATATTCTGCTGGGCAAAATACCGTTCTCTCTGTCTTACCACAATTTTCAGCATAGTACCCAGCACAATGCTTATAATCATAATGATTGGGAACTACTATTAGTTTTTTCAATGGAGAGGGTGAACACATTATGCAGCTCATTATTTTTGCTTGTTGTGCTGTATATTCAGCCCATTTATACCAGTCATTTTGATTTGCATGCTCTAATAGCCCTTCCTTTCCTCCTGATCCTATGAGTTTCGTATCATATTCTAGATCAATTGGTTTTGCTATCAATTGATGGGGTACATTTTCGGGTATCTTTTTACGCGGGATAAAATTATTCTGCTTGTCTCGTTTTGCTACATTTCTTACCCAGATTCTTTTGATTTCAGGTTCATCTCTGTGTGGTGGTTCAAATGCTCATTTCTTGCCCTAGGACTTCCTGCTCTTGTTCAATATCATTGTGCATACCACTCAAGGTCTTTGAGATTAATTGTAGGGAAGTCATCGTATAGTGTGCTTCCTGAGGGTTGTTCACTTGAGGGTCCTGCTTCTTCTTAGTACGTTTCACCAGCAGGCCCTGCGTTAGGGCAATACCTGTCCCAAGTATGTTAGCAACAGCATCATCCACACTAATACCTTCTTTCAGTTTCCAGTCTTCTGCTTCCCGCAGCATTTCGTCCAACGTCTTCGTTCGTTGGCTTGTCTCATTTCTTGCAACTGCTTCTGTATTTGATTCAGCAGAATGATCACTTTCTTCCTGTCTTTCTCATTCTTAGTTTTCCTGTTCTTCTGCGACATGTGCTTCAGTTTCTCCTTTGTTCTCCTGTTCCTGCTCCTCTGTGACACTGTCACGTTCCTGTGTTGTCTGCCCTATGTTGTCACGTTCCTGTGTTGTCTGCACTATGTTCTCTGTTTCACCCATCACGTTTATGTCATGTTTCCGTGTTGTCTGCTCCGTGTTTTCCGTTTCACCCGTCACCGATCCCGTTCCATGTCACATTTTCCCTGTTGTCCGCCCTGAGTCTCACTGTCCGTGTGTAAAACTACAATTCCCACAATTCCTGGCCTCTCTCACTGCCTCTCACTCTTCATTGTTCTCACCTGTGTCTCGTTTAGTCTTCATTGTGTTTGTGTATTTAACCCTGTTTGTTTCTCCTTTCCCCTGTCGGTCTTTGATGTTTGTGGACGCCTGTTTCCGTGCTCATTGTGTGTTTATCTTGCCTGTTACATCTTCGTATGTCTTCCGTGTTTTTGTTTTATTTTCCCCATCGCAGGTATTTCCTTTGTTCTGGTTTTGTCTTATTGGTTTTCACCTTTGTTAAATAAAGCCCTGCACGTAGATCCTCGCCTCACGTCTGCCTTCATCCACTATCGTGACAGACACATACATCAGTCTCTCTTTCTGCCTCAGAGTGCTCTTCCCCTACATTCCCTTTCTTGCGGTTCTTCTCCGTCTGCCTCAGGTTGTTGATTGCGTGGCAGGTTTCTCCTGCGTACTCTGGTACAGGGATTTAAATGATACCACGTGTTACTGCCTCTTACCTTTACTGCTGTCGGAGTTGCTTGCACCACTTCATAGGGCCCTTCTCTCCTTGGTTTGTTCCACCTTCGTCTGAATACTCTCAGATGCAGACAAGTCCCCAGGAACTATTGAACAAGGTGCGTTCTCTTCTTGTCTGTGTTGTCTTTTTTGTTCCTGCGAACAGATTTTTTTATGTATAGTAGTCAGTTGTCTCATATATGCTTTCAATTCCATTTCTAACTGCTCCAAAGATGGACCCTCATATGGTCCTCTTAGATAGGGCACTTCAGCATTTCATGCGGGGTTAGATTGGTAACTCTGTTTGTCTGCATGCGATATTTCATTAATGCTAGAGGAAGCGCATCAACCCAATTGAGCCTGGTTTCTTGGCAGATTTTCAAAATTTTTGCCTTGAAGTTCCCATTTACTCTGTCCACCATTCCCTGCGACTGCGGATGGTAGACACATCCTAATCGTTGTTTTATTCTTAGTTGCTGTATCACTGTTTTTACTGCTCTTTGAATGAATTTGGGATGGTATTCCGAATCTTGGGATGACTTCTCTTGTCAGGAATTTGATTACCGTTTGTGATCCCTGATCTGCTGATGGCACAGCTTCTACCCATCTACTGAATCTGTCTATTATGACCAACATGTATCTTTTCCCTCGGACTGGTCTTATCATATCCACATAGTCCATTACTAAATGTTTGAACGGCCCTTCCGGCACTGGTATGTGTCCTATAGGTGCAGACGTACCTTTCTTGACATTATGCTTTTCGGAAATTTCGCAATTTGCCAAGAATTAATCTACTGAAGCTTGTAAATATGGGGCCCAGTAGCCCTGTTGTTTTATTATCCTCATTACCTCCCCCCTCGCGCAATGGTCAAATCCATGCACATCAGAAATTTGCAAATTAAGGAGTGCTACTGCACTGCAAAAAAAATAGAAATAAGCCTAATATTCCTAAATCTAGTCAATTTATCTTGTATTGAGCAAACAAATCTGCCAATGGGGTAAGAAAAATTTACTAGGTTAGAATTTTTAAAACTAGTAAAGTCTAGCCACTGAAAAATCATAATGTGCCTTAAAACTAGACAAAAAGGCTAGAATTTGAGCAAACTGAGCTTACTACAAGCAATTAAATCATATTTATTTGAGGGCTACTGGGGCCCAGTAGCCCTGTTGTTTTATTATCCTCATTACCTCCCCCCTCGCGCAATGGTCAAATCCATGCACATCAGAAATTTGCAAATTAAGGAGTGCTACTGCACTGCAAAAAAGGCCCCTCTAGAAATAAGCCTAATATTCCTAAATCTAGTCAATTTATCTTGTATTGAGCAAAAAAATCTGCCAATGGGGTAAGAAAAATGTACTAGGTTAGAATTTTTAAAACTAGTAAAGTCTAGCCACTGAAAAATCATAATGTGCCTTAAAACTAGACAAAAAGGCTAGAATTTGAGCAAACTGAGCTTACTACAAGCAATTAAATCATATTTACTTGAGACAGAGTAACTTAAAATGAGGAATTTAGTCTCTAAATGAGCTGACAATCAGAATTTACATCTTGAAATAAGATTAATAACTAGCAAAAATAATCTTAAAATAAGCATGTTATTCTCTTAATTGAGCTGGCTTTAAGAATTAATACCTTGAAGTAAGATTATAACTAGCCAAAAAAGTTTAAAACAAGACACAATATCTTAAAACAGCATGATAAAAATAAGTTAATTTGTCTCAAATTAAGGCACCAGAAGCATCTTGTTTTTAGCATTTCTTTCTTTCTTAAGAGATTTTTTAATAAACATGCTTCACGCAATTTGAAAAGTATTTTCTTTTTTAACAACACTGCATCCATCAATCCACTCACTGAGTCAATGAGTACAAGACCAAGACTTTCATAGTCATGCAGAACAAATAATTAGAAAATATGCAACTATTCAAGCAGCAGAACACAGTTAAAATAATAATTAAAAAAAATATATATATATCTTCCATTCCAGCTGCTGGTTTGAATATTTGAAATGACAGCAACAAACATGTCGTTTAAATGGGTCTTTCTTGAACAGAAACAATTTTCTCAGAGTGACTCCAATGACATCAACAAACACGTGGCTAACATGGGTCTGACTCTCTCAAACTGAAAAAAATTTTGAGATATCAGTCAATGAAGGACCTCCACTCAGCAATGGCTTTTTTGTAGGAAGCAGTTAAATCTCGGTCATGGAGGGAGTCCTGGAGCACCTCAGTTTGCAATACTTAAAGCAGGGTGGAAATGCACTTTGGATAAGTGAGGTGCAGGCAATAGTAATACCCCAAGAGGTAGAGCAGGCCTTCATGAAACTTCTTCCTGTCAAAGGTGGTCACTGGTGTGTTTCCAATGGTGATCATGCAGTTATCCTCACAGACGAGCATAACTGGACAAGACAGGGGTCGCTGGCTCAAGTATGCATTAGGGTCCTCTGAAGCCTAGATCAGGGGTTCCCAAACTTTTCCATGACAAGGCCCCCAAATACCCCTTTTCCATGATGTGTTATTAAACCCATCGACAATACTACGGCAAATGTAGAAATAAATAAATAAAACATTTAGGTGAACATCCATTAACCTTTATTGGTGTTGTAATAATAACATTTGTATGTCAGAGCTTCATATATGGTAAAGTAATTTCAACATCTTCAAATCTGGTACAGTAATTTCAACATTCAACATTGTATCTTTGTGTGGCAGTGAATGGAAAAAGAGAGAGATCTTAACGAGTGTGTGTGTGTGTGTGTGTGAGAGAGAGAGAGAGAGATAATTTCAATGGGAGGGCTGGGCCTGGTTGCAACATTCAACACTCTGTGTGTGTGTGTGTGTGTGTGTGTGTGTGTGTGTGTGTGTGTGTGTGTGTGTGTGTGTGTGTGTGTAGAGAGAGTGTGAGAGAGAGAAAAGAAGAAGAGAGAGCATATCAATGGGAAGGCTGGGCCTGGTGACAACATTCAACAGCATTGTGTCTGTGTGTGTGTGTGTGAGAGAGAGCATATTAATGGTATGGGTGGGCCTGGTGGCTCCTACACAGTTTGTCACGCCTGGGCTTTATGTCTGTCAGTGCAACACGCATGTCACTCTCCACATTTAGACGTGCTCTGTGTTTTGTTTTAATTACTTTTAAAGTTGAAAAACCAGACTCACACAAATAAGTGGTTGCAAAAGGAAGAAGGCATTTCAGAGTACTCTCAGCTAGGATGGGAAAGTCATTTCTTACATATATCCAGTAGTTAGAGAGGGAAAGAGCCTCAAATTTCATTTTTAAATCCCATGAAGTAGTCATCTCAATCAGCTCCTCCTGTGATTTTAAGTCCAGACAAGAGCCTACATCAGGGGCAAATGGGTTCCTTACCCAGTTTAGATGGGTGCTGTCAAGGTCAGGGAAATAGTCTCCGAAATATCCCTGGAGGTGCTCCAGGTGGGATTGTATCAGTGGAGAAATGGTGTCCAACTCGCCACCAGATGACAGCAGCTCTTGGTGTAATAGTGGGAACATTTCTGTAATTCCCTCCTTGAGCTTGTTTGACCACAGCGTAATCTTCAGGGAAAAAGCACGCACTTTGTCTTGCATATGCACTATGTATGTGTCACACCCTTGCATGCTTTGGTTATGCACATTCAGATGACAAAAAATGTCAGCCATATATGCAAGTTTGAGAATCCAGGCTGCATTTGTAAAACGGTCAGCCAGCTGATGTTTCTCAGACAAGTGAAACTCTGCAACCTCCCTCCGCAACTCATACACACGGTTCAAAACTGCCCCCCGTGAAAGCCAGCGTATGTTTGAGTGAAGCAGCAATCCATCAAAACGGGCTCCCATTTCTTTACACAGAAGAGCAAACAGTCTGTGTTTCAAGGGCGGGCTTTAATGAAGTTTACTACGTGTATTATGTCCTGTAGTACCCGATTAAGCTCATCATCTAACCGTTTAGCCACCAGTGCTTCTCAATGGAGCATACAGTGCGTGAACGCAGCATTCGGGGCCTTCTGTTTGATGAGAGCCGTCACCCCACTGTTCTTCCCAGTCATAGCCGCGGCCCCGTCAGAGCACACACCCACGCAACGAGACCAGTCAAGTCCATTTGAATTAATATATTCGTCCAGCACTTGAAAAATCTCTTTCCCAGTAGTTCTACTTTCAAGTGCCTTACAAAATAAAATTTCCTCAACGAACATATCTTGGGAAATGAATCTGATGTACACAAGCAACTCAGCAGCGTTAGCCACATCCGTACTCTCATCTAGCTGCAGTACAAAATATTCGCTAGCTCTCACCTGGTCCAACAGTTGAGCAGACACATCCTCAGCCATGTCTCCAATACGTCTGCTCACAGTGTTATCAGAGAGTGGTACAGCATCAATTTTCTTGGCAGCATCCTCACCCAGTAGCTCTTTAACAATGTCTTTGGTAGCTGGTAGTATCAAATCCTCCCCAATTGTGTGCGACTTTTTAGCTCGCGCAATGTGAAAGGAAGGCAAAAACGATTCACTCAATGTTCTCTCAGGGACAGTAGCTTGCCACGGCTCGTCAGGTTTTTTCCTTTTTAAAAATCTATCCATTTTGATAGAGCTAGCCAGCTAACTAAATAAATAGCTGAATAGCTGAGCACTGGCAGTTGTTACCAAGGCTACACTGACAGATTACGTGTGGTGTACCAGCCAATCAGAAAGATTAGCATTAAAAGTTTAATGTTTAGATACGCGACAAATTATTATAATGCTATTTCATAACAATACTCATAATAATATAAATATTTGTGTATATATTTTTAATATTTTAAAAATATTTATAAAATGTATTAAAAAAAATCATTTTTTTTTCCTTCCAACTTGCTGCGGCCCCCCTGACGGCCCCCACTTTGAAAACCACTGGCCTAGATGACAAGAGTGGAAGTTTAGGAAATCACAAGTAACACAAACCTTGTTCTGGACTGGGGTAAAAAAAAAAACTTTTTTTTTTTTTTTTTTACCAAAGGATGAGCTTTGGCTAAAATAAATAAAATTTTAAAATGAAAAGATTTATGGATGCACTTTACTAAATTTGATCATATCTTAACTTAATGTGCATAATATAGAACTGACCTTTTCATCTTTATTCACAACAAGCCATATAGCCCGCCACCTGTGAAAGTTTTCAGGACCAGGAAACAGATCCTTGATGTCATCTCGAGAAAGTGAAGGCAGTAAGTCTTCTCCAATCTTGGCGGCTATAGAAAAAAAATACAGTTAGTGGCAAGACACTGAGCTTATCACTGACTTTATTCAGCCTTGTGTACATAAATCCTATATATATCTTAAGTGAGTAGAACAGGCATGGACCCCTGGTGGAAAAATCAAAGTAGTCTATACTGCTATCTGCGTGGTTCAACTTGCCAAGGCAGCTGACATCACCAGATGGGCAGAGGGATTTTTTTATGAATTGGATTTTTTGTCATGGTCAGCACAGCTTTCAGTGCCAATAAAATCGTTACATTCAAGTAACCAGCATTATGAACAGAGTTACTGCTAAATAACATTATGGCAAAACCACAAAACATCTACCATGTTGTACTATGGTCCAACTGGCCTGAAAACTTATCGCAAAATTTCCAGAGTTAGCTAAAAGTTATATGCAGAATTTCGTTAATTTTCTTAGTTAAACTTAATGCACTTTTGCCAAAATGGCATAAAAATACTTATATAATAAAATGCAAAATCAAGGTATACAGTGACCTCACCTCCATTCAATGTTTTCATCGCTTTTTTCATCACCCCATAAAATTGGACCTTTGAATAAAAGTCATATTCCTCATCTCCGAGAGGTAGTGGGCATTGTTTGGCTGTATTATCCTTTGCAACTCATCCAAGACCTGAAAGACATTAAAAAACAGGTGTAAATCATTTCCATTGCCAGTCCTGGTCCAACATATTGATGACTGATGTCTCTTCAAATAAGACCTAATGGTTAACCCTCTGGGGTCTGAGGGCGTTTTTGGCCCTGGAGAAGTTTTGAAATGCCTTGACATTTGTGCTTTTTTCAGTTGCTTAAAAACATATTAATGTCAAAAGTCTGATAACACTGTATTCAGCACAAACTGGGCTACAATAATATGTGAGCAATATGTATGTACAGGTTTGTATTTTTGAGAAAATGTTTATGCATGGTTTTTGTATGGATTATACAAATATGGATTGTAATTCACACCTGAGGACACAAAAAGCCCCTCCCCTGGGCCTATCAATGAGGAATGTGACAGAAAGAGAATGAATGGAGAACATCAAAATCAAGTTTTAAGTTAAAAGAAGTATCTGACTATGCATTTTCTACATAAAGACTTTACTTAATTTTAGGTAACACTACCGTATAAAAGTTTTAGAAGAAGTCTCTTCTGCTCACAAAGAATGCATTTATTTGATCCAAAATACAGTAAAAACATTGTGTGAACTCTTTTTACAATTTAAAAGAACAGTTTTCATCAAAGCTG
The DNA here is from genome assembly GCF_025860055.1 of Xyrauchen texanus. Taxonomy (NCBI): domain Eukaryota; kingdom Metazoa; phylum Chordata; class Actinopteri; order Cypriniformes; family Catostomidae; genus Xyrauchen; species Xyrauchen texanus. The sequence goes on along the minus strand of NC_068280.1, from coordinate 28,422,061 downwards.
ATTTTTCAGCATCATTACTGCAGTCTTCAGTGTCACATGATACTTCAGAAATCATTATAATATGCTGATTTTCTAATATGGGCATATTTAAAGTGTATTTTACTCATTTAACCTGAACACATATTTGCAAGCACAAGCTTTGTTGATGATAATGAAGCAGCATAAACACTAGTTAAAATATATTATAAACATTAATATAATTTGATATCATATTTAAATCATACAGCATACAATTTAAATAACTGCTTTAGCCGAAACAGCATTTAAATGTAACTAAAACTTGCTTATTAGGACATATTTCATCATGTCAATACTCTGAATCCTGTCTGGAAAGAGTCCCACTAGTAAAATATGTACATGTTTATATAAAATAGCATGTCAGCTAATTAAAACTAAATGACTTACTCGTCCGAAATTGTATCCTCAAATGTAATACAAATGTTCATCATCCTTATTAACCAGGAGTTTTCTCACTTGTGTATCGTGCTTTATTTCAAACGTGCAAATAAGTGAAAGAACTTGTTTTCACGGCACAGTCGGAGGCGTGTACCATTTGCGTTGATCGTCTCGGCACATTAGAGTATGAATGGCATGCTCTGCTGGTGGGGTGATCACATTAGAGATAATTAGATGAACCAGTAAAAAGTGTACATCGCTTTGTTCCAAACAGATTGCATTGCAGGAGAATATTTGTTATAAATTTCAATAATTTTATTTAAAAGTAGACATTTTAAGCTTAGTTTAGACATATGTTTCATGTTTGTGTGATAAGTATTCGCGGAGTTTCAGTTCATTTTTGTGATGTGTTTCTGAAATATGCTTGTGGAGACAGAGACGTCTGATAGTTCACCCTTTTTATTTTCTTTATTTTACAAAAGCACAAGGTTTCGTTGTTATTGTGAGTGTACACAAATAAAAGTAGACCCTTTATAGTCTCTAATGATGTCTTACACTTATCTGTACGCCCCAAAATGACAGATTAATTTATGTTGTTTACGCTGTAATTACGAAAATATCCAGCAGGACGCGCCGGTGACCCCAGAGGGTTAAAGGCCCCTAATGGCTCCAAATCTGTACTGAAAGCTACAAAAAGGTAAAGACTTGTTACGAGGGGATTTACTTACATGATCCAAGTCTTTGAAACAAGAATATGCCTCCAGAATCTTGCTGGGTCAGTCTTGCTCCTTTATGGTGTCAGAGCTTATAAAGCGTCTTCTCGACTCAAACTCCAAGTTCACCAAATGGGTTACTGAAGCTTTGTTTGGCTTCTTGGACTGGCACATCTCTTGCAGTGTCTTGTAGTGCCTTGCCTGGGTTTTCTGGCTGTCCAAGACATCACTCAAACCACCTGAAGGAATAAAAAAAAATAAAATAGAGTGTGGGGTTAGAGGTGTAAAGCAACATTAGGTTTCCAAATTAAGTAGGAAGAAATTGCATTGTTAGAATACAAACAACACTGGGCTAATACTTTTGCAAGGGCACTTACCCATGGCCTAGGTTTTCTTTTGTTCGTACATTTAGCATAGCAATCTCTCCCACATATCTTAGTAATCAAAAATGCATCACGACAACTTGAGACTAGCTGTTACTTCCAACAAAAACTCATGTAAACAAAGTGTATTAAGTTTAATACATACATACATTCATCACTGCTATCCAGGTGTTGCACTGGGTTGCTGGCTCTGACTGGGGACTGTTGAAGAATGACTGTAGAAGCACTTGAATCCCCGTCGTAGTCACTCGTTGTTATTTCTTCGACTTCCCGCCGTTGTTTCTTTGCATTAGGAATGGCCTTCTTTGGGGTTCTTACATTCGATAGCCTCTTCATGAGCTTTTTGGCAACATGCTCCTGCCGGGCAAAAACAGTAAACATTAAAAAGATGACACATGACAATGTTTTCAAAATAAAAACAAAAAAGGGCAAAAACAAAATACTTACCCAGTCTTTTACCACTGGATAATACTCCACCAATCTCTTTGCCATGGCATTGACCTCTGGTTTGGTGGGGTATCTGGCATCTTCTGTGGCTCTTGCAATTGAGATCATATTACACATAGTGTTTCTTATGAGCCGGCAGAAGAGCCTCTTAGATAAATCCACAATGTTCTCATTCCCCATCCGTTTCTGCTCGAAGTAGGAGCGTCGCACCTGTTCAAGTTCGCTGTCTGTGTAAACTATGTATTCTGGGTTGGACATAACCACAAATTTAGAAGTATTGGGCTCTTCTTGTGAAAGACCACTGCCTCCAGTCACTGATGGCTGTGGTAGTTCAGCAGCAGTCTCCACCTAAAATACATTCACAATTATATATTTCATAGGATAACTTTCCATCATAATTAGAGATGCACCGATTGCAATTTTCTTGGCCGATTTCGATTTCCGATTTTTTGCAAGTGTGACTTGCTGATACCGATTTTTTCCGATTTCGATTTTCTTTCTAAGAACTATTATTGACCACATATACAAAAAAAATCTACCTTTCTTCAATGCTAAATTTTATTTTCATAATAAAATAAATTATTAAAAATTACAATTTCCCCCAAACTGCACTAAGTTACAGGTTCTTCTCTCACTTAAACAACTCTCAAAATAAAGTGCTCTGTGACTGGAAAGAGGTAGAAATAACAATTAACTGCAAATAAGATGCTTTATATAATAGATGTCATTTTCCACTATTTTCATAAATGGACCTTTTTCTCTTTATTACTCGTCTAACAAAACAATTCCAAAGATCTGAAAAACTGAAGTGTCCAAGACGCTCAACTTATGTTAGATGTCCAAATATCAGTTGTAAAACTGAGCACTGCTTCGGGAACGGCTTGTAACTTCAACACCTTTCAACACTCCCGTTTTTTCCGTGAGTCTCCCGTTTTGTTATTTCTCCCAAAAAAACTCCCGTAATTTGTATGGCCTGTTGTGGCAAAAAATTATCATTAATCATTTTCACTGCGTAAGAGACACTCAGAATCAAGAAGTCTTTGAAAAGTATTTATTCTTGCAAGAAGGACCCAGTCAGTACACAGCAACTCGTCTGTGACATGAGAGAGTGTTTTTATCAGGCAGGGCTGCCGTTCTTATACATTTCTCCCCCCCGAGGTCAACTGGCAGAAACAGATCTTACTCCCCCCTTCTCTCTCTCTGATACAGGGACTAGGCTACTAGGCCTGATTTACTATTAACCAGCCCGAACGTACCCCCCTGTACTACATGACCTCTGACCTGAAGAGGGCAGAGGTCCCCACTCAGCCTGGACCGAGGTGTCTCTGTTCTGCTTTTCAGTCGTAAATACTGTCCCTTGTTCAAACATAAATTTCCCAATGTCTTCTCTCCTTCCAGATCAGACAACCAGATGACATTCCTGTGGAGTCTTTGACCATTGATTATTGAAAATGTCTACAACAATTCCCCACTTTTTATCATTCAGATTACTCAATCACAATAATAAACAATAAGACAAATTTTAAGTCATATCATCACACTTACACTCTTCATCTCTGATTTTCGCATAAATGATCACTCTCTTAAACATTTGTGAAATAACATTTGGAAAGAAAAGAAATAAACAGCTTAGGCTTTTTTTTGTGGGGATAGTCCCCTTAAGTATTTGCAAGCAAGTAAAGACTTTATCTGAAGCCGGGCTAAATGAGTAAACACCGTTACTGCACGTCTGGCATAAAATCAGACCCTCAGTCACTTCAGTATAAACAAGAAATAGTGTACAGATTAAGTAGGAAAAAAAACACATCAATTTAACATTTTGGTTATGTCAGCAGGCTATAAAAATACAAAGAATAAAGTATAATAAAATCCCTCATTTCAAACCCTCTCCTTGTACGTCATCTCGTAACACGGATGAGAGCTGCTTATAACCCTCTTTACATATCAAGACATTCTCAGAAAGAAAAAACATACCTCATTTTAACACATTTCACAGTAGCTCTCGCTACTTGTATCATCATATTTGTGTTCATCACCCTCTGGATATACTGTCATTTTTACCATTTGAACAGACACCCCTGCTTTAACCAGTCTCCGTACTGAGCTGGAAACACACGTTATGATGCATGGTAAACATAACAATATTAACAGTCCTATCACCGCAATTGGTAACACAGTTTGAATCAGCCAATACCCCCATCCTCCCCAGAGATTCATAAACCAAGTAACCCATGTACTCTCAATATGTTCTGGCTCCTGTACGGCTTTTCTCATGTGTTCAATTACATTCGTGATGTTGTCACTGTAATCTGGAATATTGAAACAACAAGACATTCCCAACATTATGCAAACTCCCCCTTTCTCTGCAGTTAACATATCAAGAACCAACCTGTTTTGAATGACCGCATCTCTTAACTGTTTCATTTCATCATTTATCATTGTCAAAGCATTTTCTGTGCTATTAGCTATTGCTAATACTGTCCATGCTAGCCCATTTATCTTATTAATTGTTACTGTTGTACCCACCCCTAAGAACAATGCCCACCCCACATTGCTGCATAGTGCTTTGGTAAAACCCCAGGTAAAATTTCAACATTTTTAGTATACTTTTATTTTTTTTTCCCTTCCCACCCCAGGTGCCTTGTTTGGCAAATACACAGATGTACCCACATTCATTAATGCTGGATAACAACACCCTGCCCATTTCTTTGGCATCCGATGAAATGCCCTGCTGCCACACACCCACACAGCTGCAGGTGAAGTTTCATGTGGCTTGCTGAATGGGCATGTGAAGTTGACTTCTTTGTCGTTGATGACGGCTGTACAATTGTCCGTTGTTCCGTCCTTCACATTGATTCTGACCCTGCAATCGGACCAACCTGTTTTAATCCGTCTCCCATTGTCCAGACAAATGCATACATCACCCTGTGTCGCCGTCACTCTCAGAGGTGGAATCGCCATATCAGTGTGGTTATACTGCTGTACATGGTCGCAGTTGTCCGCAGGTCGCCTCGTTGGTGTCTTTCCTTTCTCCAGATCACTGACAGCTTTGAGCACATCAGTCATTTGCTGTGGAATCAGACACTTTGTTTCTTCTGCTGTTGCTACAGTCAGTGGGACCGCTTTCCAAGCATGAGACATTTGCAGACAGAGCCAGCAGCTCGTCGATATCTCCAGTTCTTCCTTTTGCAAAATCGCCAGAGCACAGGCTTTGTTCCCTTGACAACTCATCATGGCCGTCTGCACTTCAGGATTCGCTTGACCTTTTCTTATGTCTCCATTTCCCATCCAAGCCATCTCTTCCTCTGTCTCTCGTTCGAGCTCAGGTGCCTCAAAAGGGCTTGTCGTCGTTGTTGGAGCTGCTTCAACTGTAATTATGTCAATCGTCTCATACCAGTCGGTTCCTTCTTGTAGTCGTAGTAGTACGCTTTCACGTCGCCCCACTTGCATGGATCTCTGCAGACATAGAAAGGCGCATACTCTTCGCTGCATCCCTCACAGTTTGGACAGTTCTTTTGGAACGGGTTGCAGTTGAAAGTCACATTCGTTCCTTCCTGAATCGTGATGATTTCTCCTTCCAGGCCATGCGTTGGCTCCACGAACATAAATGCGCTTCTCTTGAACCGTCGGATGGTATCGTTTGGAGCTGTTGTCTCAGTCCAGTTGGTTTGGTTTTCTGTTAATAACACTCTCAGGCCCTCGGTAAGGTGCAGAATTATCATACAAATTGTCACTGCAAGCAAAGTCATTATGCACATACTCTTAACCAGACCACACATTCCCTGCACTCTGAATGGGTGCCACGGTCTTGGACGCTCCATTTCTTTCGTTTGCTAGATCAGTACTACAGCTGTGTGACCAGAATGCAAGTGGAGGAGTTCAGTCTTTGACGCACTCAGAGTCTTATCTGTTTTGCTGATTAACGGTGCCCGGCCGGATGCTGTTTCCACAACTAGAGCTGCCCGCCTCTTCCTCTCGTATCTGGCTCCTCTTAACCACACACAGCTAAAATGCAGAGGTCTGTTGTTAATACTCTTGAATTATGTTTGTACCTCTTCATAATGATTACTGCTTGTGACCACACGATGGGGTCCAATCTGCACACAGGCTGTGTTATCCTCTGTGGTTGGCCTTGCTCTTCCACTGATAGTGGTACTTGGTGTTCAGACTTGACTTCGGCGTTTATTGACATTCACTCGGAACAATCTCTTCCCGTTGCTGATTCTCCTGCGATGGTTGGCATGAACCCCCACGTAGCTCTCTCTGCGACCTTCACTGGCGTGTGAGTCGTTAGTAGCACTTGGAATGGTGCCAGCCAACCTTTGGCCTTCCATCTCTTTCTCCTCAGGTCACGAATCACAACAAAATCGCCAGGCCTGATCTTATGCAGCTTTTCACCTGAACACAAACATTGGACAACGAGAAGACATTTCTTTGCAATAATTCAAAATGTCATTCTCACACAGATCTGTTGATGGCAACCTTTGTCTACCCCTTTCTATTCCCATGAATGTTAGTCTACCAAAGAGTATTTCAAATGGACTTAAATTTGTTTTGACTCTTTTTCTCATTCTCATGTACATCAACACAATTGGGAGTGCTTCAACCCATGTGAGCCCAGTTTCCTCACAGCACTTAGCCAATTTGTTCTTGATTGTTTGATTCTACCTCTCAATAACTGCAGTGTGTTCTCATGTCAATTCCCAAAACCCGATCCACCTGCTTTATTGCTTCATTGACAAAGTGTGTCCCATTGGCCGAGCTGATTTTCCTTGGAATTCCCCATCTCGGAACAATCTCGGCTAAAAGAGCCTTCGCTAGCCTTCGTTAGCCTTGTTCCGAGGTTGGGAAGGCAACCCATTTGGACTACATGTCAACCATTACCAGGCAGTATTTCTGTTTCCCACAAGGGGTTAACTCGATGAAATCCATCATCAGATGCTCAAAAGGCCCCCCTGATGGTGGTTGAGATACTATAGGTGTTTTTATCCCCCTTTCCACATTATGTGTGTTACAAATAACACACCTTTTGCAAAAATGTTCAGCAAATATCGTGAAACCCTTTGTAAACCACAATTCTTTCATCTGTGCAACCATCCCCGCTTTTGATACATGGTCTAACCCATGTATTTTTGCATTTGCAAATCGCGACCTTGTCTGGTAAAATAACGGCCTCCAAAAGCTCAGACACAAGAGACGCATTTAATATTGGTTGACCATCTGACTTCAGAGATTTTCTGTGCTTCCATAAAGCACCAAAATCTTGTGTTACCCCAAAGGCATAATACTAATCTGTGTATTTTGTCACACATTTGTCTACCATAAGTTTACATGCTTCTGTTAAAGCAACCAGTTCAGCTTCCTGAGCTGAATAATTTGATGGCAGTTTGCCAGATGTCACGACCTCAAATTCAGTGGTTATCGCGTAACCAACCTTATTCTTTCCTGTTTGTGGATTGTAACGACCTTCTCAAGGAGGACAGGGAAACTGGGGATCTGGCACAAGGTAAGTCTTTTAATGGTTCTTTATAATGTGCAACCATACACACACACACACGTAAGCACAGGAACGCTGAGTTGCTGTACGTCCGTCCCCCTCTGCTCTGTGGCTGCTGGCTTTTTATCCGCTCTCCTCGCTCTACTGTAATTAGAGACAGGTGTTAGACATAATTTAGCTCAGGTGAGAGCGCCCTTACCGCTTTTCTCCCCCGTACGAGCGCTTGACCACGCCCCCGCTGCCACATGGATCTTTGGAAGCCGACCCATCCACAAAGAGGATATTGTCACAGTTGTCTAATGGCGTGTCTAATAGATCTGGGCGCGGTGTGCACACTTGTTCAAGCGCTGACAGACAATAATGATGCTCCTCGCCATCCTCCTCTGCTGGGAGGAGTGTGGCAGGATTCAAAGATGTGCATCTTTTAACAGTTATATTTGGCATGTCCAATAAAATTGTGTGGTACCTCAGCCATCAGGCTGTAGATAAACGTGACGTTCTCTGCTCTTGCAAAATCATGGAAACTGCGTGTGGAACCCTCAAAGTTAAATCAGAATACCCCACAAATTCCCTGGATGCCAGTTCAGCAGCTGCCTCTGCATAAAGTTTGGTTGAGAAATATGCCACCGGTTGCAGTCTGTCTCCATGATTCTGCAAAAGAACAGAAGTCATAAACCCATTTTTCTCATCAGTCATCTGAACAAACGGTTTGTTTACATCTGGCAGGCCTAAAGTGGGAGCCAGAGCCATTTGCTCTTTCATGTTAGCAAATGCCTCTTCGGCTTCGCTTGTCCAAGCAAGCTTGTCACATGACCTCAGCCCTTTCCCTGTCATCAGGGCTCGCAAAGGCTGTTCAGGAATGTCATAATTAGGAATAAATGTACGACAATAAGCACACATTCCTAAAAATTACAATAAATGTTTTTTTGTAATTGGTTTAGGCACATCTTTTATGGCCTGTACCCGTTTGTCACAGATGTTTGGTCTGATAACATTTCCCAAAAACTTTATTTCCTGTTTCACAAACTGCAATTTCGAAAGACTGACTTTGTGTCCCTCCTGTTCTAAGTGCTTCAAAAGAGACACAGAGTCAGTCACACACGTAGCTTCATCACATGCACAGATCAACAAATCATCCACATATTGCAACAAAGCCGTTCCAGCGTGTTAGGGGTTCAAGGCTTCTTCGAAGCGCTTCATTATAGATCGTTGGGGATTCAGTGTACCCCTGGCACAACCGTGTGAACGTATAACCCTTATTGTCAAAATCAAACGCAAACCAGAACTGACTCTCCTGGTCCACTGGCTTGCTAAAGAATGCATTAGCCAAATCTACCACAGTAAAATACATTGCATTTTGCGGAATTTGTGACAAAATTGTGTAAGGGTTTGGTACACGTGCCGCCCTAGCAATGACAGCTGAATTTACGGCCTGAAGATCTTGCACAAATCGCCACTCAGTTGGTGAATTCTTATCTCTTATTTTCTTCACAGGGAAGATTGGAGTGCGAACTGGAGAATCATGACATGTTATAATTATGCCCTCCTTCAACAAGGAGTCAAAAACTGGCATAATACCCTGCAATGCCTCCTCTTTTAGGGGCATTGCACTTGACACGGTCTGTAATCAGATTTTGGGGTGATTACAACCGGTTCACATCCTATGATTAAACCCACATCATATTTGTGTTTAACCCATAACCTAGGAGGTACTTCTTTCAGAGCCCCCTTCCATGTTTCTCCACCGCACTCTCCACAATAGCAGTTACAGTTCTCTGTACCTCGATCTCAAAATCACATTTTGACATAAATGCTCCTATACTTTTGCTGTGTTTCACTTCTGCACATATTTAGCCCAATCTGTTGCTTTAATTGCATTCTCTCACAAAGGGGCCCAAATCTGCTCACAGCTGCTTTTGGCCTTGAACACTGATTAGGGTGCCTCAGTGTTCCCTGCTATCAAAATAGAACTGCATTTGTTTTTCTGTCAGGCAAGCTGAGAGCACACACATTTTCTGCCCAGTAAATCTTATAAAATTTCACAGTCTCATTTTCTACCCTGTTAAACCATCCCTCCTCAGATTATAGTTCACGTTCATTTACGACATGTGACGTGCAATGCAATTGGTCAGGCGTCATATTTTCTATTTTAAATGACATTGTTCGATCTTTTGCCAATTTCAAGATCATTTTTGCACATTCATCATTTTTCACACGCCATTCATAAGCCCACTGCGGTTCAAATTTAGAACAATATTTTTGTGATTCTTCTTCAATGCAAATTCCAATGGAAGTAAGATTCAAATTTAATTCACACATTAAATCTCTGGCCATTAGAGGTACCGGACAGGCTGGAGAACACAGAAACGCATGTTTACATGTTCTCCCCTTCTCTGTCTCACACTCTAAGGGCACTGTGAATTTTTTTTTTTCCCAGAAATCAAATGGCCCTAGGCCAAAGTGCTCTCTATGCACTGAACCTGTCAATTTTGGGACACATGGCAAGTCACATAGTCGTATCATAGAATGGCCAGACCCAGAATCAAAAATTTTTTTTACTAATGTCCCTCAACTAACATTTGATATCTCTGCATTTGTAAAAACCCCGAACTTTTGTACATTCTCAAACATTCATTCGAAACATCATCACATAAAACTTTATCAGTCACACTGAAAGATTCGCAAGCATTGTCTTCATTGCAGAGAGCAGTGAGTAAGTCAGTGTATGTATGTGTGTGTGTGTGTGTTTAAAGAAATGTTCACTTCCCTGTCTTGTAGCAGCTGCTGATCGCCCTGTCCCCGGCCCCCACCTTCGCTGGTTTCCGTAGCCTTTCTTCTTTCTGTCGGCCCACATCTGCTGTGGTTTCGATGTACTGACATTAGACGCCAGCTGAAGATCTCTCTCTCCCTTCACCTTGACTTTGTCTTTCTTTGTCAGCAGCTGTTGCTCTGCGTGTACAGCGTGTGCCAGGGTGGAGGTCAATCGCCCGCTCCATTCAATGTAACTTGCTTTCACTGCTTGTGCGATCTCAGGTCTCAGGAAAAAAAGTTCATTCAGGTCTTCTTCACTGTCAGAGAGGGGAGAAGCTGATTGTGGTGCTTGTCTTCTGGGCGGAGAGCAGTCGAGGTCAGGGTTCAGTTTCAGGGCTTTCAGCTCTGCCACGGGATAGTGATGATTGTATGCCGGCGGCACCGCACAATTGTCGTTGCATGTGGGAAAACACAAACATTCCCCATAGAGATTTCCCCATACTGGCTGTTTCTGTTTCTCTGTGGGTTCCTGTTCGACGTACGTCTTATAATCTGTAGGACGTCTCCAACAGATCTGATTTCTTAACCCAAGATCAGTTAAGGGTGCACTTGCTTGTGCTTCGCTCTGGAGTACGTTCCAGTGCTCAGTATTTTCTTATAAAAACCTCTTGACCTGTTCGTAGGTCACAGTCTCTGTTAGAAAACCTCTTGACCTGTTCTTAGGTCTGACCTGTTCGTAGGTCTCAGTACTCGGACCACACAAAAAAAAACAGTCCAATATGGTTCACTCACTTTCATACCAAAAGAAAATAATTTAGTCGTCCCTTACCAGAGATATTTGGGTTGCCACGGGTTCGTTTTCATTTGATTCCAGTGGAGTGGTATATAACCTTGAAAAACAGGTGTACTCCTTTAAAATCTTTTAAAAACAGCATTTATTTCTGTTAATTAGCAGTATTCTGACATATATCCTTGATGTATTTCTTAGATATCTCTTGTATGATATGTTTCTGGCATGGTGTTTTGCCTTGATGAGTTAAATATCTTTGGAGCTTGTATTTTCTTTCATTAATCAAATGATAATGTGAAGGAACAAACAAGGCTGCGAAACAAACAAGGCCACCTCATTGTAAGGGTTTGCTGAAATGGAGGTGAAAAGTAAAAGGTATGGTGAGGACAAGGCTGGTTTGCCTCATACACAAATGTTTCTAAGTTGATGTATTCTTACCATGAATTATGACGTATGTCCAAAATATGTGGAGTTACCAGCTGATGTATGTTTTTTAAAAAATAGATAGGCGGGGAATTTTCCACCAATATTTAATTAATAAAGGAAATAAAACATATTGGTGGCGAGGGAAAGAGACAAGGGCAATAATCCCATTGGTGAGAGATAGTGGGTAAAGGATAACAAGGCTCAGGGTCGGGGGGTGCGGCCGGCCGAAATAGCTTAGGTTTGCCTCCATTTTTTTATCAAATTGAATTTCCTTTAGGTAATTTCAATAAAATATAATACATATTAAGCCTGTGTATGAGATAATTAATTAATGACAGGTTGCTGCTCTTATGAGACACAGAGTTATGGTCACTTCCCCTTGATGACCTCATGTGATAAACCAACCAGGTCACCCCAAGGGGATTTAAGAGTTTAACAAATTTATTCCCACTTCTCATGTGGTCTAAGTGAAGTTTACTGACAATAAGCCAGCTAGATTAGCTAGCTAGACTAGAAAAATCATGATTTGGCGCTGTGTTATCTGCTTTGTTTTTGTTGGTCTAACCCTCAAATCTTTATTGAGTCATATAAATTCCGCTCATAGTCGTAGTCCAGATTTCCGTGTTGTTTGTGGAATCGATGGTTGTAGCAAAGAATATCGCGTCTACAACTCACTTTGGTATCATATTCGAAGAACCCATTCTGAACACTTTGACAGTGGCAGCAGCAACTTAAGGACAGAAAGAAGGACAGCAACCTCAAGACTGGACCTCACATCAGCGATGGATCAAAACACAAACGTGTGGGCATATAGGTAAAGCACCTGCGTTACTTAAGTCAGCGGTTTTAAATTGGTGAGGCGCGCATTTGGAAGCTCAGGGCAGCTGGGAAATATAGCTTACAATTATACGGGGAATGCATAAATAACAAGGCTGCCAGTCTCTGGGAATATAGTTTTATTTTATTTGTGATAGTTATTTGTTAACGTACTGCGTATGCCACATAATGAACGGAGACAGTAGAATGTTCACTAAATATTAAATGCCAGCTTCACGTGTGACGCGCTCCTACGCTTGGGGTTATGATTAGCTTTACGGTATTGACTCACGCAAATTATTTAAATGCAATAAGATAGATAGAGAGAGAGAGAAAAGTTATTTTCAGAACTAATGTTTTGCCAATGTTATGACACCGTTATGGGTTTGTTTTAAATGGATACCTTGTATTATTCCAGTGTAGCAAAAGTATTTTGATGCACAAAGACTTATGAGTTTGGGCCCCTGCTCTTCTAATATTTTCATGTCCACGAATACAGGCCAACTAATGCAATGGTGGAGAACAGGGCAAGTCCAACAGAAGATGCGGTGAAGAATGTAGAGCGACCAAAGGAGGATGCAATGGTGGAAAATGTAGAGCGACTAATTGAGGATGCAACGGTGGGAAATGTAGAGCGACTAATGGAGGATGCAATGGTGGAGAACAGCGAGCAACCCTGTCCTGAATCTGTCATCCCAGAGCATTTTGGTACTTTTGACAATTCAGTGTCATTGTACTCTGGCTTTGACAACACCACGCTCACCTCTCCACGGCACCCTACTATGTCCCAGACTTGTGACCGTACCATACAAACAACTTTGAATATACCAGATTTTCCAAGTGAGCCTGCAGATGACCCCCCTGCATCACACCTATCTGAGGTATGATATGAATCGTTTTCTTGAGCACACAATAACAATCTTTTATAATGCTCCATGTATCTTGTCATTAGATTTTTCTGGGTATATTGTTGTTTGTCATGGTCAGTAGTTCATATTTGATCTTTAACCCTAGTTGGCACACAATCAGCCAATACTGCGATAAGAGCAGGATAATTTCCTCAAACACATTACCTGCTCCACTCCAAGGTTACACAAAACATGTATAGTAAGATATTTTGTTATGTATGTGGCTTGATCACTCTGAAGAGGAAGCAGAGACACTTAACAATTCATAAAAATAGTAGGAGCAGTGAGTCTTATCCTCTTGGTCTTCCACGAAAATACTAATGTCATACCAATCTTTACAAGACATATATCTGCAGCTTAAAGTGTAACTCATTGTATGCGGCTGCTGTTTCTTCAAGAAAAATAAAATGACTAAAAGATACTTAAACCTATTACACACATCTGTTTTGACTGTTCTTTTTAAAGGATGACTCCTGCCAGGACATTTTGACCAGACAAGCTACTGCTATTGTGTTGACTGCAAGAGAAAGACACCATCTTTCGCAGGTCTGTCCGCGATGCAACATTAACATTTACTCTTTGGCTTTGTTGATCATCTGCAATGTCAAGTCTGATCATTAGATAGTATTTACATTTGTCTATAAACTGTCACAGTCTTGAGTGCTCTTTCTATGAAGCTTGAATTCCATTTAGCATCATGTTTTCCTCTCAAAATTATTTATATCCTTTCTCTTGAGTGTAGTTAATCTGAAGTCTACCAAGCATCACATTGATTATTTTTTCAGTTTTGCTGTGCAGTTAGTCTGTTCCCTTAGCTGCTTTTTACTGTAACACAACTGACATCATGTGTTATTTGTTTTAAACCTGTGCAATTGTTTTGCTCAACACAAATTAGATGGACATTTATTTTGTATTATGCTTTATTGCCCCGTCATTCAATTTTCTGTTCAGTTTTTTACAATTATTATAGTTTGTTTCTCTTATTAATCCTCATTGAAAGGATGGTGCAATCTCTGGACCTATAGAGGGCAGTACAAAATGAAAATGTTTTATATTGGACTATTGTGATGTAATGTTATTTTTATTTGTCATTTTGGGCCTGTTTTTCAGACTGGTGTGAATGATGTTGTGGCGGCAATGCAACAGTACCAAGCTTTGTTGGTAACCAATCTGAGGAGTCTGCTACAAGGAGTATTCCAACAACATCAGGGAAGTGACCTTGAAAAGGAGGCTCTGACAGTATTTGACCGGTTGGAGGATCCGTTTGCCTCTGTTTCAACAACGCATAACGTATATCAATGATAGATGAGCCACAGAAATACAGAAGTGGGTTGACATTACAGATGGTGAATTCATGAAATCACACCCTTATTTTCTGCCCGGCCCTCTGCCTTACAGATAATCCTTTACTCTGATGAAATTGAACTTTGCAACCCGCTTGGGTCTCATGCTTCCAAGAATAAGTTGGTAATGTTTTATTATACACTTGGAAACATTAATCCAAAATATAGATCAAAACTGGCTTCGATTCACCTACTCGCCATTGCAAAGAAGCTGAACTCTCTGAATGTGGAGGTGATGGAATTTTTGGAAGGTTGCATGAGGACCTAGTAAGGTTATATGAAGGTGTTCAAATACAAATTGGGAATGGTGAACGTGAAATCTATGGAGCATTATTTTCGATATGTGGGGACACTTTAGCTCTGCATGAGCTTTGTGGTTTTAAAGATGGTGTTAGTTTTGCTTTCAAGAAATGTAGGCAGTGTGAATGTACATTTGAGGACATGCAATTGTATTTTGATGAGGATTACTTTGAAGAAAGAACAATAGAGAGACATATGCGCAGTGTAGTGATATTGAGAGGGCCAATACGGAGTATCTCAGAAACAGTTTAAAAACTACATTTGGGATCAACCGAAGGAGTAAACCAGTAGAATTCCGGCTTTTAACTTGATCCAACAAACACCCCAAGACATCATGCACATAATTCTGGAAGGCATTGCCCCATTAGAAATAAAGTGTGGGATGAAACACTTAGTACTTTTAGGACAACTTGACTTGGATGCTCTCAATAGTGCATTACTTGCATTTCCCTACTCTCCACTTGATGTCAGAGATAAACCAAGCCCTATAAGCTGCAGCACATTAGCATCCAGTGACAATAAATTAAAGCAGTCCTCAGGACAAATGCTTGTTCTACTTAAAATTCTGCCATTTCTGATTGATGCAGTTAAAGGTAATGAGTACCACACAGTCATTCTTGAGCTAACAGAGCTGGTTCAAATTTTGTTTGCTCCTGTGATTGGTCTACAGACTATCAGCAAATTGAAATCACTCATTGACCAGCACCTAAAACATATGAAGAACCTTTTCCCAGATAACAACATCACTCCAAAGCAACATTATTTGATTCATGTGCCATCTCAGATTAAGCTACTGGGACATTGGTTGTGCATGAGATTTGAATCAAAGCATTGCTTTTTCAAACAGTGGGCTTCAAAACTAAACTTTAAAATGTTTGCAAGTCTTTAATAAGGCATAATCAAATGTATGAATGTTGTCAGAATGTAAGCAGTTCTGAACACCCCATTTTTTTCAAATGATTGTACATTGGGACCAATATATAAGAAATAAGCAACATGTCATATTTAAAAGAAAAAACAAGAGCCTTCCTTGGAAATGATGAGGTAAACCATGCAGTGTCTGTAAAATGGATTAACCTAAATGGCAACAAATATATATGGGAAAAGTCATTATTTGTGAGTGATGTTAATTCTGATCTGCCAGAATTTGGACTTTTATGAAATATCTATGTGATTAATTCATCATTGTATTGTTTTGAGTTCATGCAGTACAACACCATTTGTTATGATAGAGATTATATGGCATATCAAATAGAGATCCCTAACTTGGCACAAGCAACTCAACTGGTATCTGTCGATAACCTTGTAGATTTCACTCTGTATTACTGCATTACTCACAAGGATATGGTCTATGTCCCGATGAAATATTACCTCGGGGATGTGATTGGGCTACACAAAGCCTCATCTGATGTATTGTAAAAGGCACACTTGTTATTTTGTTATTACAACAGCTGTGGCTCATAAATGCAGATATACAGTCATTGAAATGTTATTGAAAGTTTTGTAATTCATTTGGTAAGAAGGTAGTGGGCAACACAGAACTGTTTAATACCTTTTTCAAAATCAGTCAAGGGTCCTGTTAAACTGTATTTTCATGTTTGTCATGTTTGTCATGTTTATAATGAAAAAATTGCTGTCATTTCTTAAGATTCTTAAATTGAGAATTTGTGCAAGTGGTCTCAATCTTAAAATAAGGAACTTAATCTTGTTCCTTTGCAAGGATAATTTGCAAAATATATCCATACCTTGTTACTAGTTAAATCGAGCTTGATATTAGCTGGTAAATCTTATTAAGAAAAAAATAATTAATTTTCTCAAAATAAAGACTATTTTCTTTTGTGAAAAATGCTTGGCAAGATTCTTCTTTTTAGACTAAAAATAGGACAAAATTTATAGAAATAAGGCTTTTTTTACTTTCTTAAAAATCATTTTTTGCAGTTTGGAGCCAATATTTGCCCTTCATGTGTTCTCCTTATTCCATTCACGTCCCTAGTCGCCCCCCTCTGTTGCCATTGTGTTAATTCTGGTTGGCTAGCTTGGCGTTGTATACGTGCAACATCTGTTAGATTTGGCTGGACTTGTAATTATCGCCACCTTGCATCCTGAGGCTTCTCAGGCATATGCATCCGCAGCATTATTGCCTTTTATAACAAAGTCTTTTCCTTTTTTGTGGGACTGACACTTAATTATAGCCAACTTTTTTGGATTCATCATGGCTGAAATTAGTTTGATTATTTGATCATTATGCTGGATTGCGGTTCCATCGCTCTTTTTTGAACCCTCTTTGTTTCCAAACTGCCCCAAACAAATGACACACTCTGTGTGCATATACAGAATCTGTATATCTGTTATCATTCTGATCTTTAGCTAGTATACAGGCTTTGGTCAATGCTTTTAATTCTGTCAGTTGTGCTGAGCATGGCTGTTAACAATGCTGAACCACAACTGGCAAGGTTTCTCCTTGCTTTTTCACCACAGCAAACCCAGCATGATTTCCCAAATGGTCCCTGAAACATGATCCATCAACGAAATAATCTACTTCTGCCTCAACCATTGGTGTTGACTCAAGGTGAAGTCTTAGGCATGTGAAGGCTAATTAATTTGCCACACAATCATGTGGTGTCCCCTCATCAGCGAAGGGAATATAATTTGCTGGATTTACAGTGGTGCATCTTTTTATAGTTACATCTGGATATGTCAGCAGTGTTGAATGTGCTAGGCTTCTTGCTCATGCGCCAGCACAAACTTCCCATTTTCTATCAGTTCTATTATTTTATGGTGAGTATAAATCACCACTGGATATCCCATAGTCACTGTAGAGGCTTTTTCATAGGCTTAATAAACTGCTGCTAATCCTTGATAGCATGGTGGATATCCTTGTGGTACACTGTCCGATTCTGCACTGTAATATGCTGTGGGCTGCTTTGCCTTCCACTACAGAGTTCCTGCATCAGAACTGCTGAGGCTTAACCACTCTTTCTATCTTATACCTTCCAATTGGCTGGGAGATGTTGCCTTTGTCTGATGCTCAATAATTTGTCCCAAATATTTGTTAGAAATAAAAGTCTTCTAAACGATAGCAGTGCCTTTTCTCTCCGTCTTTTATTGAGTCCTGAATTGATCAGTACAAAGCATCCAACGCTGGGGAGCTGGATAAAGAATAGCTCACTCGTCTACAGTGTAACATGCAAGGATATACTGCAATAAGAAAAGGGGGGTTACAGTATTATCCAATAGGAGCACGCATTACCTCATACAGATAACAATTCCATACGGCAAAAGCTCCTCTCTTGCTTGAGAGCCTAAGACTCATATGGAAAAGGCTCCAAGTTCCATGGTAGCCTGTCGGACCAATGTCATACACAATCGTACAAAGTACACACAGACAATGTATATACACAGACAGAGTAAGGAGGGAGCCTCCACAGCTCCCTCTAAATATGGAACAGATGTTTGAGAATGCACACACAGCATTTTCTCTCTTGGACAGAGCTGAGCTATAGACCTATTTCTAACAGTGCCCCCTTTGATAATGACAGTTATACTATAACATAATTACCACATTACATTATTCTCAGCATGTCCATTATTACAGAATAATACATGAAACATATTTCAATCAAAAATTTCCTTCAAAGTCATTAGTACTTAATAGTTCTTTGCTAAGGAATATTTGAGAGAATACAAAAGTATTCATAGAACGATAAATCAACATCCTAATGGATGGAATAATACGGCAAACAATAAATGAAAGGATTAACAGTATAACTCCAGTTGGTATTAAAGAAGATACAGGTAATTGTTTCCAACTTGTAATCCAATCTCCAAACCCACAATCTATCATCAATTTCTCTTCTCTGTAATTCATCAACAATTTTTGTCATATTATTTATACCATCAGCTATGATATGACCATCTTCATCATTTTCTGGTATATATGTACAAACATAACAGTCACTCTTTTGCATTAGTAATTGTAGCACACATGGGCCAAATAATAACATAAGTAGAATGTATATAGCAATTGATATAATGGAAGACATCCAGGGTGCTGAACCACCCATACACATTGAAAAATGTCCCCATATTCCCTGATGTTATCAGCTAATTCCTTATTCAACTTATCACATTTCCTTTCATACCTTCATGAATTCACCATCATCATCAATGTGACCCAGGATGTATGTATAGCATTTGTCACCAAATATTTTACATATTCCTCCTCCATCTTTAGCCAAGAATTAATCCAAACATTTAATAACTCTTGGCTGTCCAACACTGTCTAGATATACTTCAGGGTCACTTGAGGCATCACATTCTATGTACCTTCGTTTCTGGGTGTTTACCCATACCTTCATAACAAAAACATCTTCCTTTAACATTACCATAAAACATAAACCATCATACATTATTTCTAGGAATTGGAATTACACTTGTGACTCCTTGCTGTTGTGTTGATACGGAAAGGGCATAGGCAAGCACGAACACCTGCCATATGCAGAGTGTCAGTAGGAATGTTTTCATGTTGACTGTTCCAAGTCCCTCCTCAGGTCCTCCTAATTCAAAGATTCCGGTTGGGCACTGGCGCTGCGTGTTCAGCTCCTCCAGTGCTTTCACCGTTCACCTTGAATCAGTAAGGCCCTCCTCTGGAGCAAGCTTCACGCTGCGTGGATCCACTGTGTGAAGATCGCACACCTGTCGGTTCACCGCAGTACAGTAGCTGGCTCACGCTTGGTTTCAGATACTTCAACAGAACCTGCTGATTCGAACAAATGAGTAGAACTTTCTGCAGGCAGAGGGAGAGCGATATCATCATTTATGTCGTTTAAATATTTTAATGAGGGAATCCACATATTCCGCGATGATCACCTCCATGTCACCTGTGGAAAGATTGCCAGCGCGACCTCTGACCCAAGGGGTCGGGAAAGGTGTACCCATGAGAATTTCAAAGGGAGACATTTTTGTAGTGGCTGACGGAGACATTCTCATTTCTGTCAGTACGGCAGGCAATAAATCAACCCAATTTCTGCCCATATCTAGACACGCTTTATTAAGACGTTCTTTTATCGTTTTGTTCAAACGCTCCACGCTTGATCGAAGACTGAGGATGATACGGATATGAAAATGCCAATTAATACTAAGTTCTTTAGCTAATAATTGTGTTACTTTAGAAGCAAATGGAGTTCCATTGTCGCTTGCTATAACAGTTGGAATACCGAAACGCGGTATAATTTCTTTGGCAAGAACCTTCACTACCGTCTTTGCGTCTTCTTTTCCACAAGGAAAAGCCTCAGGCCACTTAGTAAATCAATCAGTAATCACGAGCAAATACTTGTGATTTCCACATGGAGGCATGTGTGTAAAATCGATCTGTAAATATTGGAAAGGAAGTTCAGGATGCGGTAAAGCATCATGGCTGATTGCCTTGTGCCTGTTTGTTTGCGCACACACCAGGCAAGCATCCAATATCAACAAAGTATTTCTTCGAACGTTTGCAATGCAGTATGATTGATTCAAATTTTGTATCACTTTTTCTTTTGACACATGTGATACACCATGATAATGCCTACACAGCATTACAACAGTAGATGCTGGTAGCGCGATTCTACCTTGTTTATCTCTTAAAATACCAGCTTGATCTGGTTTTACTTCATTGGCTGCCCAATGAGTCAAATCATCTTGAGTAGGATTCTCTTGTAAGATTTTAACATCCAAATCATTAATCAACGATGAATTCATCATCGGTACTTCATTGTTTTGTTCATTTACATGCGGACTACGTATTACTTCTTTTGCTGCCCATTTCGCTACTTCATCCGCAAATCTTTTACCTTTGGCCTCGTCAGATTCACCTGTTTTATGACCAGCTACTTTAATTACAGCAAGTTTCAATGGTTGCTGTGCTGCACTAATCAGCTAGGCCACAATGTTGTGATGCGAAATTGGTTTTCCTTCGGAGGTTTTGAAATTTCTTTCCTCCCACAATTTAGCAAAATCATGGACTACGCCATACGCATATTTGTAGTCAGTATATATGTTGATACACTGACCTTTTGCCAATTGACAAGCTCTTGTTAAAGCAATCAGTTCTGCAACTTGTGCTGATTTATGTGGCAGTGAATACGCTTCAATTACTTTATTAGGCAATTCAACAACAGCATAACCACACAAATATGTACTGTCGTTTGGCTTAAAGCAGGATCCATCAATATACCAATGGATTCCCTCCTCCAGGACAGAAGCTGTCAAATTCACCTTGTGTCAACAACCTATGCAAATGTACAGTAGGGCCATGAAGAACAGAAGTTACTTTCAACGTTACATTATCAGTAGCTAACAATATAGCCTCATAGCCGGAACGGCGTTGGGCAGTCATGTGTTGAGTCGAAATATTATGCATAATGGCTCCTACCTGATGAGAAACATGTACAATGAGAGGATGTGACAAAACAACCTTTTCAGCATCCTGTATCATGATTGCTGTGGCAGCCACTGCACGCAAACAAGCCTAAGCCACTGAATCAAGGGTCTTAGATAAATAAGCTATTGGATCGGAAAGTGCCCCCATGCTCTTGGGCCAGGATTGCTCGTGGCTGTGCCACCACTTTCAGTACACGTATAGATGAAAGTCTTGTGTGTAACAGGGTAGGCCAAGGGCAGGCGGCCCTAAGAGTGATGATTGCAAATGTTTGAATGCTTGATTCATCTCACTTGTCCATGTAATATCTTCTTTGTCACCCAGCGTAGTTTCTTGCAGGATTTTGTCATACATGGAGCAGTTAGGCACCCACAGGCGGCAGTAACTGACCAGTCCCAGGAAGCTTTGCATTTGCTTCCGTGTGGATGGATGCTTAAATGTAGCGATGGCTTTGATCCTGTCCGCAGACAGACGAACTTGGCCTTGTGTCAGTTCATGTCCAAGGTAATTGACTTTTCTCTGCACCCATTGAAGTTTGTCTTTAGATGCCTTGAAACCAGCCTCAGCAATAACATTGCAAACAATCTTTGAGGCAGCAGCACACATGTCCTCAGAGGCACCAGTGACAAGAATGTTGTCAGCATATTGGAGCAGACAGGTGTCTGGAGGAAGTTTGACATCTTTCAGTGTATCGTGCACTATAGCGGAGAAAACAGCCGGAGAATTTCTGAACCCTTGAGGGAGACGTGTCCAACTGTATTGACAATTCTGAAAACAAAATGCAAACAGTGGCTGAGTATCACGATGAACAGGAATACTGAAAAATGCGGAGCTTAAATCAATAACAGAATAAAATGTATGTTCTGAAGGAATAGAATTAATTATAGCCTGAACTTCTGGTACAATAGGAGCAAGTGGTTTGATCAAATCATTAATTTTTCTCAGGTCTTGCGTTAAACGCCAAGTACCATTAGCTTTTTTAATTGGATTGATTGGTGTATTATAAGGTGAATGAGTTCGAACCAGAATGCCTTGTTCCAAAAATCGAGCAATGAGAGGTTTAAGCCCCTCCTCTTTGTCCTTCGAAAGCGGGTATTGTTTCTGAAACACAGGCTTAGTATTTATCAAATTCGCCCTGTAGGGCTGGATATCTATTAACCCTACGTCATCCTTGTGTTCCACCCACAATTGAGGGTTGACTCCCGAAATTTCTGGGAACAGCACAGTTGCAGACGAATCTTCAACAAGAGCACTTCCTGTGTCGGTTGTAATGGAAAAAACTGAATGAAACAGAAGTGTCAAAGAGTTAGAATCAAAATTCAATTTCATACCAAGTTTATGCATCAAGTCTCTATCTAACAGGCAGAATGGAGAATTCAGTATGATTGCAAAAGCATGCATTTTAAACAATGTCGGTACATCCTTAGAAGGAATTGGTAAGGCGGGCGTCAATTCGCATTTCACAGGAACATTATTAATCCCTATAGAACTAATTTTCTTTCCCGTGATGGAGCCTGAGTACACATCGGAAGATAACGAGGACACCGAAGCGCTGCTATCGATTAAAAACATGTATGGTTTATGGTCAACATTTAATTCAAGGAATGGCAAAACATTTGATTTATTTGGATATTGCATCGAAAGTTGTGACAATTCAGACTCTTTTGCTCTCACACCGTCAGGCGCGATTCCATTCAGTTGGATATCTCCTTGAATCTGTTCCACTCTGTCTGAGGCTAGGAGAAAACGAAGGAGGGGGTGTTTTGTCATAGACATTTGAGCGTTTACACATCTGGTTTGTATTAAGCTGCTACTTTTTTCTTCTCCCCTCAGGCTGTGAGACTGACTGAGTAACACTCACCACTCTGTCAGACTGTGCTCTGAGATCAGCCCGCGGGGTAGAAAATTTACGATATTTTTTATTTTTTCCAGCAGCTTTGTCTATGTCAGTTCCGCGATCCCAGTACTTTTTCATCATTTCCCAAGTTTTATAGGATTGTTTCATATAATCAAAGTCCCATTCTGGATCACCCCAATTTCCTAAAATCATGTCTTTCGCTGCAGTCATGTCTGTATCTTTAAACGATCCTTGACGGGGAAATGCATCTAATTGTATTTTGTCCTCTGACCAGCCGCTAAATTTGATAGATAAGGTTCCGTAAAAAAGGCTTGATTATTTCTATCCATAAAATATTTCGGAGATTCATTAAATAAAGGTGGACTTATTTTGTTTCCCATTTTTGAAAACCACACAAAAATGTTCTCCTCTAAACCAAATAAACAAAATTCAAATAATCAAATAGAAAAACAAAGAAGAAAAATCTGCAGTGTCAATTGTTAGTAAAGCATTTTAGTCAAGTAAGCAAAGAAAGAAGTAGAATAGAGAAAGAGGAAAAAAAAAAATCTAAAAATCAAAATAAACTGTGCATTGATTCACTCACAAACCCCCAAAAAAACCACGGAGGTTTTTTATGAAATATCTCGCAACAATCCTTCTTACAAAAGTAAGGAAATCACACAACGAAGAAAATTGATCACGTATTCTTTACGTTCGTCCCGTAGTTTATCAAAAACTTACGAGGGTACTCACATAACAAGAAAGAGGAGATCCATTTCTCTTTCTTTGTTCTTCCCGCATTTCATTAGAAACACGAGGAAAACCCTTCCCGCATTTATCAAAAATACGAGGAAACCGCACTAACGATAAATAAACTTGATCATGTCCTTTATCGCTCTTCCCGCATTAATTAAAACACGAGGAATAACGCAATACGGCACTATCATAACATTAGAATCATATACTTTAAAATTATTTCTCAGCAAACAGTAAGAATCAACCCCTCATTAAAAAGGAAATTTAGATTCTTACCGTTTGGAGATTCCCGATGACGAGCCCCCAATTGTTACAAATAAAAGTCTTCTAAACGCTAGCAGTGCCTTTTCTCTCCATCTTTTATTGAGTCGTGAATGAATCAGTACAAAGCATCCAACGTTGGGGAGCGGATAAAGAATAGCTCACTCGTCTACAGTGTAACATGCAAGGATATACTGCAATAAGGGGGGTTACAGTATTATCCAATAGGAGCACGCATTACCTCATACAGATAATAATTCCATACGGCAAAAGCTCCTCTCTTGCTTGAGAGCCTAAGACTCATATGGAAAAGGCTCCAAGTTCCATGGTAGCCTGTCGGACCAATGTCATACACAATCGTACAAAGTACACACAGACAATGTATATACACAGACAGAGTAAGGAGGGGGCCTCCACAGCTCCCTCTAAATATGGAACAGATGTTTGAGAATGCACACACAGCATTTTCTCTCTTGGACAGAGCTGAGATATAGACCTATTTCTAACAATATTCCACTTGTGGAAGGCAGTACTGTAACTTATCTTTGGATACTTTATGACCTCCCTCAGCCAGTTTAGTAAGTACCCTGATTGTGTGTAGGGTTTCTTGGTTCAGGTTTGGGGAATGTACAATTAATATTAATGATTGTAATCAATGATTAATCATACGGTTTGAACTAAATAACAATACATTCTAAATTGCCCCAAAACAGGGGTTATATAGCCCAAAAGTCTGCTTCAGATATATATAGATAATTAAACACAACAAATTATAATTAATTAGGAATATACATCATATAAAGGCATGCTGTATTAATTTTCAGAACACCTTAATGGAATTAACCTGTACCGCAACCAATCAGTTCATCCACCGAACCACTTTGCTCGATACTCTTGATCAATTCTCCAGAAGGTTTATTCTTAGTATAAGCTACTTAATCAAAGCACGTTAACTTACTTTGATAATATCAGCTTGTAGCTTTAGATCGCACATTAAAGAGGCTTTGTTCTATGACCAACAAACACAGTAATCAAGCGTATAATTGGGTTTAATACAAGGAACTAGGATATATCACCACACTTAACAAACATAGAACACATTTAACAACAAACATTTAACATAGAACAAACAAAGTAAACAGGAAGGAAAATAAAGTGATTACAGGGATAGCAAACTTGTTACAACAGTTAAACCTTAAGAGCCAGCAAGGGACTTACACACTTTAACGCATTTGAAGTTAGATGGGATAATACTTGCAAAATGGACCTTTGTGTCGCTGAACAAGACTGCGTGTGTGCGTGAATGTCCTCGTTAGCGTCCGTGAGATGGAGGATTTCTCTTTGTGCTTCTCGAGTGTAGATCACTCGCGGGAAGTTCAAAGCATCTTAGGAGTAACGGTTGAAACTGAGAGAGAGTCCTTTCACCCAGAGGATATCGGACTGCTCCAAAAACGTAGAGTGTTGAGCTTTGTCCGAAGACAAGAAACAGACTGAAATAAACGCCAAATAAAACAAAAAACATGTCTGACGAGAGTTTGAAGAGAAGTTGAAGAAAACTTGAAGAGGTTCAGAAGTACACAAAATTGAAGTGTAGTACACAAAATTTTCTGGTGATTAAAAAATAAGAGGATTTTCTGTCCCTTTCCACTTAACTTTTCTGCTCTTTTCATCATTTGTCCTAATTCTTTTTGCTCTCTTCGCTTGCTCACATAAAGTGTTACATGCGGGACGGAGTCTGGTATCTGAAACCATGTAGCTATGAAGTCATTGTTTTCTACCTTAAGTGCAGCTCCCTCTTGTCCCACAACTATGTATTTTGATGTTAGTGAGATTTTCTGTTGTCTTGTTTCATTCAGCCATTCTTTTTCCAGTTCTGAGTTTCTTGTTTCATTGTATATAAGTGTGCAATGGTGTTCTGCTCCTGGCACATTTGGCTCACCCAACTGTGCTCTGATGTATCTTCCCCATTTATCTACTGTGTCATCTACCTCCTTTCCTAGTTCTTCCAACCAATACACTTTTGCTTGTGGATTTTGAGGTTCTGGTTGCTGCATAACTGCCATTTGTTTTACTCCTCTATCATCTATGTAAATTCCCTTTGGAGTGCACCATATTTGTAAATTCATTTTGCATATAGCATCTCTTCCTAACAAATTGACTGGCATATTTTCTGATATTAGGATTGGAATTTTTACTGCTTTTCCTTTTACTTCTATGTTCACTGGAGCCGTCATTGGAATCAACTGCGTTTGTCCCGAGAATCCTACTGTCTTCACATATTTTCCAGACTGGTGAGAGGCAAAATTTGGACTTATACACGTGAACGTGGCTCCACTGTCTAACATAACTGGTGTTGTTTTGCCCTCTATTTTAACCTGCAGTATAGGTCCTTGACCAGAATCAGTCGATATCATTGGAAGCTGACTCCTCCCCATAGGATTCTCTGGGCATCCCTAGTAGCCCTGTGGTGGTCCACGCCATGGTTTGAGTGGACCTTGGACTTGCTGCTGTGGGCCTTGCTGCCAGTTGTTGATAGTTGCCTGTTGTGTCTGTAGCCAGGGATTCGTAGGACAGTCTCTTTTCATATGTCCCACTTGGTTGCATCCCCAACATAAGTTCGCATTGTTCTGTCTTCCTCGTCCTCTTCCCCTTCCTCCTTGAATCTGTCGACTCCAACCTCTGTTCGTCTGTTCTGGAAAGTTTTATACTATTGCTGGTATGGGCTGTTGCAATGTCTGTCCTTGAATTGGCATTACATTTTGGACATTTGGTATAGGAACAATTGGTGCCACCCGGTGCGGGTTGGTACATGGGCACAGGTGGTGCACAGGGAGCCATCAGTGCTGCTGGCATATTTGGAGCCATTTGGGTCTGTGCTCCACCAGGGATCTGCTGTGTGGCTGCATTCACTGGTGCCATACAGTGGTTGGTGCTTCTTTTTCTTTTAATTCTGCCTGAAGTTTCTTCTTCTTCCCTGTCAGCTCTTCCAGCTCCAGTTTTTTACATATGTCCTTTTCCTGTTGTTTTATTCTCTCCTCACTCTTTCTGTGTTGTTCTACTGCGTGGACCACATGTGCGCAGAACTCTCTTTGTGACTTAGTGGTCAATCCTACCACATCTTCTAATTTGTCTTTTTACTGGTCCAGGCATTGCGTCTACTATAGAGGTTCGGAATATTGCCGCCATCCAGGGATCCTGTTCTGGGTCCTTTTTCATTTCCAGTTTCCATCTTTTCAGCTCTCGGGCAATATAAGCCTTCGGGTTTTCAGTCTCTCCTAATGGTTCTCCTTTCAGTGACTTTGGATCTAGACTTGTGGGAAATTCTGATCTTAAAACTTTCCAGATGTTATTTCGGCATCTGTTGAATGGCATTCTTTTCAAAACCTCTTTTTCCTTTTCCATGGAGTCTGACTTGCCCCGAACGATGTCTATATCCTCCATCTTCTGTTGCTTCTTAACCCTCTCTTTCATTCTTTGTTGTACTGTCACCTCGTCTTCTGTTTCAAGTTGTATCAGCTCCTCGTCTTCAGATGTTCTTTCTGCACTGTCCTTCTTTATTGGCTTTCTTCGTTCATCTTCCTGCTGTCCTGCATACTTTTTTATCCCTTCGATTATTGCTCTTTGGCATTGTTCATTCAATTCATTGCTCATTCTTTGTCAGCTTGACGTCTTTTGATACATTTCTCGATCAGGTTCTTCTGGCCCCTCTTCACTTTGGCTTGGTGTTTTTTGACCCTCTTCTTCCTTTCCCCATCCTGCTGATTCTCTTCCATCCCATTTGGCCTGACTGTATGGGCTCTTCCTGGAATTCTGGTTGCTTTATTTCTTCTATCTCTAGTTCTCCTGCCATTTCCATTCCTCCTTTAAACTTCATCACCGGCATCTGCTATTTTCCTTCTGCCTCTAAGGGCAGTGCATATGGGGGTGGTCTTTTCATTTTTCCTCCTCCCCTTTTCTTCTTTTTCATGTATTATTACTTTTGTACCACTGCTCTGTGTTGTTTGGTGTGTAAATCCATTCATCAAAGAATCCTGAAGAAAAATATACACTGTTTTCAACATTGATAATAATAATAAATGTTTCTTGAGCAGTAAATCAGCATAGTAGAATGATTATCAATCAAAAAAAATTGAAATGGTAGTGTAGGTCTAAAGTTTTTAAGTAGTCTTTATGTAATGAAAATGTATTGTCAGATTACTACTTTTAATTTATACTTTATTTTGATCATTAAGTCTCCTCACATTCATTCTCTCTGTCACATTCCTCAATGACGGAAGGAGAGGTCTTTGTCTCCTCTGGTGTGAATTACAATATTCATGATCATCCATGCCTCCTCGCATATGGCCTTTCTAAGACTAAAAGTGTCATAGTTAAATGACTATATTGTTTTGTATGAATGAGTGATCAGGATGATTTTCAGTTCTCAAAAGTCTTGTGGATAAATGTTTAGTATGTGTTATATGGCCTTATTTCAGTGACTTATAATTTTTGTTTTTTCAAAAACCACGCTGAATGTTGTTTTCTCAAAAATACAAACATATACATACATGTTGCTCACATATTATTGTAGCCAAGTTTGTGCTGTGTGCAGTGTTATCAGACTTTAGCCAAAAATATGTTTTCAAGCAACTTAAAGCACAAATGTCAAGGCATGTCAAAATTCTCCTTGGCCCAAAAACCCCCTCAGACCCCAGAGGGTCAATCAAATCACTTTATTGTCACACTACCATGTACACAAGTGCAACATTAGGTGAAAGTCTTGTGTGCAGTTCCGAGCAACATAGCAGTCATGACAGTGACGAGACATATACAATTACAATAAACAACATATTTACACAACACAATTTACATATCAAATGTACACATACTTGCACAACACAATAATTATATACAATGTACAGTAAACAATACACAAAATATAGAATACACATACAATAAAAAAATAAAATAGAGTATATAAAAAAATATATATATACAGTAGTTGAATTGAGGAGAATATATTTGACAGTCCAGTGTGAGATATAAGATTAATAAAGTGCAGTGCTAATTATTGATCGTGAGAGATCAAATGTTCAAAAGGGGGAAGAAGATTGCTTGGGGGAAGAAGCTGTCATGTAGTCGGCTGGTGTGGGTCCTGATTCTGCGATACCGCCTGCCTGATGGTAGCAGTGAGAGCAGCCCATGACTCGGGTGGCTGGAGTCTCTGATGATCCTCCGAGATTTTTTCACACACCGCCTGTTATAGATGTCCAGGAGGGAGGGAAGCTCACCTCCGATGATGTTTCTGGCAGTTCGCACCACCCTTTGCAGGGCTTTGCGGTTGTGGGTGGTGCTATTGCTGTACCAGGCGGTGATGCAGCCAGTCAGGATGCTCTCTACAGTACTGGTGTAGAACCGTGTGAGGATGCGGTGGTTCATTCCAAAATTCCTCAGCCGTCTCAGGAAAAAGAGGCGCTGGTGAGCCTTCTTCACAACGGCCTCCGTGTGGACGGACCATCTGAGTTCCTCAGTGATGTGGACACCGAGGAACTTGAAACTGCTGACTCTCTCCACCGGTGCTCCATTAATGGTGATGGTCTGTGTTGACTCTCTCCACCAGTGCTCTATCACAAGCTCCTTGGTTTTACTGACGTTAAGGGAGAGGTTGTGCTCCTGACACCAGCGTGTCAGAGTGTGCGCCTCATTTCTGTATTGAGTCGTATTGTCAGCAAACTTAATGATGTCATTGGAGCTATGTGTTGCCACACAGTCATCTTTGGACAGGGAATAAAAGAGTGGGCTGAGAACACAGCCCTCTGGGCTGTTTCCAGTGTTGAGGGTCAGTGATGAGATGTTGCTGCCCATTCTAACCACCTGACGTCTGCCTGACAAGAAGTCCAGGATCCAGCTGCACAGCGAGCTGTTTAAGCCCAGAGCCCGGAGTTTCACATCAAGCTTGGAGGGCACTATAGTGTTGAATGCTGAGCTGTAGTCTACAAACAGCATTCTCACATATGTGTTCCTTTTTTCCAGATGGGAGAGAGCAGTGTGTATTGTAGATACAATGGCATCATCAGTGGAGTGGTTGTTGCGGTAGGCAAACTGCAATGGGTGAGGTGGGCAGCACTGAGCAGATGTGATCTCTGATTAGCCTCTCAAAGCATTTGCTGATAATGGGGGTCAGAGCAACAGGGTGCCAGTCATTTAACCTGTTAACCTGCACCCCCACTCAGGGGCTCACAGCTGAAAATGACATACCTGAATTAAAATAAATATAGCTCCTGAGAACAGTGTACCACAGGCACAATTAAGGTCTCTTTGGAAAGAAGACACTTGGCACTCTACTAACAATAAATCAGAGTTGATAATGCTCAAACAAATAAAAAGTTATAAAAGTTGAAGTGCCTCATAAATAATGTGAACTTCAAAAAATGTTTTATTATTTCATGTACAAATATATAAAAATAGACCTGGAGGAATCCAATTAGGTAAAGGATTGAAAGCCACAAGTCTCATCAGTTTATATTTCAAATTTGAGGAAGCTATAATGAAAAATGGGGTTCCTGCAAGCTTTTTTCCAAGACTATGTCAGTTCCCTTTCTCCCTCCCCTGCCCGAGGCACATCCCCAGAAATGACATCCCCAAACTAAAATAATTGTAGTTACTGAACAATTTGCTCTACATGCACAATTTAGACATATTTAAAAAGAAGACACTTTGGAGTTTATTACCCAAATGTAAAAGTTGAAAAAACTTACACCGAAAAACATTTATAGAATTTAAAGTGTCTTGAAGATAATTTGTACTGCAAGTAACATTGCATTATTTTATGAAAAAATAAATGAAAACAAACCTGGAGGAATCCAGTTAGGTAATTGATTGAAAGCCACAAGTCTCATCAGTTTATATTTCACATTTGAGGAAGATATTATGAAAAATGAGATTTCTGCAATATTTTTCCAAGACTATGTCCAGGTACCAAGAAGCCTCCTTGGATACCTCAAAAAGCAACCTAATGACCAAATGTTATGAAGGGTACTGCAAGCTATTTTAGTCATCATATACACTGTTCCATGCTTTTCAGTTATAAAATAATCCACACAGCTGTTGCATGGGAAAGAATGGAAAGATAATTAGCACCGCATGTCAAGTAAATAATTCTGTATAGTTTTTATGTGGCTGGCCATTCAATCAACAATCAAACTGATGGGCAGTCGTTTAGACAGCATTCATAAATCAACAATCAAACTGATGGGCAGTCGTTTAGACAGCATTCATACTAAAGGTCGTCCATACAATCAAACTGATGGGCAGTCGTTTAGACCACGTATAATGTGTGCATGTTACATAGCAACTCACCGATGTAAAATTGGACCATCTTTTCCGTCCTCAAGCATATCACCCTCGGCGCTGTCTTCACTCTCCTCAATTTCGTCATCGCTGCTTCGAGTGATCGCAAATAAAACATCTTCAGCAGAAAAAACTTCTTTTGACGATCCATTTGATGAGATAATCCGTCCAGTAAGTAAGACGCGAAAACAGATGTTGACTGGGGAACCGTCTTTTTACTATGGCTTGTTTGTTGTCAAATGGCGGGGTGTGGTCACAGCCTACGTCGCAGGTTAGCTCCTCAATAGAGAGTGGCTGATTCAAATAAATAAAAAAACATCTTGTTCGCGAGGAATTTAGACTTCCGGGTATCGTTGGAATCGTGCACTGCTTGGCTACATTTTCTATCAGTCATATAATTTCAATTCTTTCATTGGCTTTCGTTGTAAAGACAAAATAATAGGATCAGCATATCATGACATCAAAAAACTGACCGCAGTGTTTGGATATTTTGACCTATATATTGCCTATCTTTGTATTTGTGTGTGTGTGTGCAGTCTTAATTTGTTCATTACACTCTAAGCAACACACCCATATAACGTTCGACTACCGGAGTCTGTTTTTATGCATAATTTTATTGCATAACCGACAAGTATGATACTTCACCCTGAAGAAACTTCGATGTAAACAAAGGAATAACCATCGATGTTACAACGTTATTGTTTCTTTGGACTAAAAATGCTCTATGGGATGTTATTCAGTGGACCCTCACCTTTCCATTCAATCTGGAACTTTTAGCAGTGGATGCGTGTGTGGCTCGTTATTACGACACTACTGGTATGTACTCCGTTTTTGATTACGTGTGTTTTGATCTGTACTGCTTACATAAATGCAAGAAATACATTCGTTATAAGCTTTTCATCGAAAAACAGAGCTCTATCATCGATGCTTGAGGCTTACACCTTTAAAATGATATATAGTTTGCCAAGATTAATGATGTTCTTTCATGTTAAATCTATTCATAAACATTAAACTTGTGGGGGGAAAAAACTCTTCCGTGCGCTGGCGCTCTGGCAAAGGTTAACAGGTTAAGCAAGTGATTTTTGGCTTAATTTGGTACAGGCACAATGGTTGACGTTTTGGAGCATGTGGGGACTACAGACAGGGAGAGGGACAGGTTGAAAATGTCCATAAAAACACCAGCCAGTTGGTTCGCACACGCTCTGATGACGTCCTGGAATGCCGTCTGGACCCACGGCTTTATGGATGTTCACCCATCAGAAGGATCGGGTTACATCCACAACAGAGACGGAAAGTGAACCATCATCTGTAGTGTCAGCCGCGAGTGCTCTCTCCGCGAGGGTGGTGTTATTGTCATCGAAACGAGCATAAAATGTATTAAGCTCATCCGGGAGAGAGGCAGCGGTGTTCACGGTGGAGTTTTAATTCCCTTTGAGACCGTGATGATGTTAATTCCCTGCCACATGCTTCTAGAGTCGGTGGTGTTGAACTGTGCTTTAATTTTGTGCCTGTACTGGTGTTTGGCTGCACTGATAGAGTGACGGAGGGCATAACTGGCTTGTTTATGCTCCTCCGCATTCCCTGAATTAAAAGCGGAGGTCTGCGCTTTAAGTGCCACACGAACATCGCCGTTAACCCATGGTTTCTGGTTGGGGTAGATCCGTATTGTTATGGTTGGCACAACGTCCTCTACGCACTTCCTGATGAAACACGTTACGCTATCAGCGTAATCCTCAATGTCGTTATCAGAGGCGGACCGGAACATCTCCCAGTCCACGTGATCAAAACGGTCTTGTAGCGCATGTTCGACCAGCACTGGATCGTTCTGAGGGAGGGTGCTTCCCGTTTCAGTTTCTGCCTGTAAGCGGGCAGAAGCAGAACAGAAGAGTGGTCTGATTTGCCAAATGGTGGGGATGTACACAGCTGTGATAATGACCGCTGTGAATTCCCTCAGTAGCCAGAATGGTCGACACAGAAGCATGAGATATTCCAGATCAGGGGAGCAGAAAGACTTGATAAAATGTACGTTTCTCTGATCACACCATGATTTGTTGATCATAAAACATACACCACCACCTCTGCTTTTACCTGAGAGGTCTTTTGCTCTGTCCGCTCAGTGCACGGAGAACCCTGCGGGTTCGATGGCTGCGTCTGGAATCTCCGCAGCCAGCCAGGTTTCTGTAAGGAAAATAAAGCAGCAGTACCTCGTCTCTCGTTGGAAAGAGATCCATGCTCGCAGCTCGCAGAGCTTGTTGTCCAGAGACTGAACATTTGCCAGTAGTATACTGTGTACTGTGGAGGTCGATTTCCGCTTTTTCCCCTTTTCCTTCTGCGTTTCTGCGGCCGGGCATCCCAGACAAAGGTGTCTGTCTGTTTAGTGCCGCCTCAACCACCCACGTTGAGGCGGCAGTAATCAGCAGTGGAAAAGCAAGCTTAGAAAAGTAATGCGAGTAGAACAGAATATGGAAAATGGCATGTTGTTACTCACAGTAGATGATGCCGAATTAAAATCAGACCCAAAACAATGTAACAAGGTGCATAGATATTGAATAATCCACAAAGAGCAACCTCAGCTTGGCTCTCACTTGCTCTCACTCACACAGCCAGCCATGTGTGCGCATGCGCACTGTCGCTTGAGACTGCCTGAGTCTCTGCCTGAAGGAAATACGCGGCAGGCAGTCAGAGATTCTCAAATCAGTCGAAAGCAAATAAACCGTAAAAAGTTATTGCCAAAATATCAGTGGAAATTCCATTATCGGTGTGATAATATTTGGATATTCCAGGCTATCGGGCAATAATATATCGGCTGTTATATATATATATATATATATATAAACATGCATCCCTAGAATTTTCATTTTTGGTTGAACTATCCCTTTATTGTGCATCTTGGAATCTTTCTCAAAAATGTTGTTAGGCTTGTTTTAATGGTTTTTATTTGAGGAAATAAATCATTATTTTAAGTTAGAAGTGCTATGTTTAGTTTTCGTAATACCGTTTTCTTAAGATTAAGGGTTTGATTCAGAATGCTGCATTTGTTTTGTAACTGAGATAAATATACTTTCAAACAGCTCATTCATGAATAAATTGTACTTTTAGTTCTGAATATTATAATTCTAATATATGAGATAAAGCTTATTAAAAAATTACATCTTTAGTCGCATGTTACAAACCACTCTGTATGTACAAACACATCAGCCTGAAACTGGCTCAAGGCAGGCCCATAAATGGACTTCATTTGTAGTCAATAGAAATGTCAAGAGTGATTGAGTAGACCGGCAGCATTCCATTTTAAGAAAACCTTCCTTACCTGATGATTGATGGACACTGTGTTTACTGAATGCACTGTCGTAGCTGTAAGCAGGATCCACATTTTGCACGGGAAATCAAGTGGCAACCATTTATTTATTTGAAGAATATCTGTTTGTTACCATGTTAATGTGCTACTTGGCATCTGTATATCCCTCTGAATCATGTCTGCTCAGGGTCATGTGAACATAACGGAGCCTAATTTGACATTATACTTATCACTGAATAAGTATGATGTTCAAACAACCGACCGACTAGTTGACTATGAAAATTGGTAATTTTGTACATCCTGAATCCTGACAATATAGTATGTGATCCTGCTATATAGTGCTATATGATTAAACTAGTGTGTAATATCACATTCAAAACAAGTTCAGCTTCACAGTTCAAAATCTACTTGTGTTCTGAACTCCTAATGAAGTGTTTTATGATATGTTTTATCTTTGTATTTGTTTTTAATACAAACTTTAACTTGTTACCTTATAGCTGTTACTATGTATGATCACCTGCTGATTAAAATAATGTTTGTTTTTTGTTTTCTTCAGACAGAGGAGCAGCAAAGAAAGAGAATGTTCCACAAGAGAAGAGATAAGAGTTTCTCTTAAAACCACAATCCCTTTGAGACTTTACTGGCATATTTCAACTTCAGACCAAAAATGCAGTCTTAACGTGGTACCTGTATAGTTGGTACATGGTTGGTACATCTACCTATATATTGTTCTGAACCAATGGTCGACATATGTTTTTTTTTTTTCTTCAAATGGCCGATGCTGATATAATGTCGATATATTACAGTTTCTGATGGTTTCTCTTTAGTCATCCCGTTTTGGTAATTTGTATTTTAATATAAAGAAAAGGGTTTGGAATCAAGAACATATTCATGTTCAGAACTGGTTAAATGTTTCGAAAAATACCATAATATTTTCATGATTGATTGGTTCCGTTAATGGTCCTCACACAGGGAATTTTCAGCCGATGCGAGTCGATTATTGGACTAATATACTGACAATGTTTCCTGCAGCACATTTCAGCTGCAATGCTGCCCATACTGAATCTACAGCACAAAACATACGGCGTGCCCAGTGTTGTCCGATTCTCGAATAGATGACTCTAATGAGCCGGTTCTTTTTAGTGAATCAAAAACACTTATACATCAGTCAGAGGGGTTACTGATAAATCTTATACTGATGCGCAAGTTATTGATGTCCAACTCAAAATTATATAAGAACTTTTGAAGTCTCACTAGCCTGAAGTACAACATTAGGCTACATAAAATTGTCTAAACTGTCTGTGGAACTGTTACTTTGTTTAATTAATGTTGTACTTCAAACCTGTGAAACTTTAATCAAGCAGTGTATTTACTGACTGGTTATTCGTATGATAATGTGTAGTTAAATATACACAAGTTTTATTGTAATAAGTGCAATTTTATAGAATAATAAATTAATGAATAAAATATGGTATCACATTTCTTGTTTAAGATTTATTTAATATTTAGTTAGGATAAAAAATTGGTATTTCATTCATGCCTCAAAATTATGCAAACATGTCTTTTACAAGAATTGTATTCAATTTATTTCTGATTGGTTATATACAGTAGGTACTGTGCAAAAGTCTTTGGCACATAAGATGTTTCACAAAAATATGTCTTAAGATGATTATATATATCTTCAGCTTCAGTGTGTCAATAGGAAATATACATTTTAAACTCCCAAACATTCCTTTTGCAAATAGAATAGAAGAACAGGGAGCTCTGCA
This sequence comes from Xyrauchen texanus, assembly GCF_025860055.1. Taxonomy (NCBI): domain Eukaryota; kingdom Metazoa; phylum Chordata; class Actinopteri; order Cypriniformes; family Catostomidae; genus Xyrauchen; species Xyrauchen texanus. Next base: position 28,385,623 of record NC_068280.1, on the reverse strand, counting down.
ACAGATAGCATGGCCCCACAGATCCCCCCATTGAACATAGTCACACCAAGTAGCTTTTTTTTTTTTATGTTTTTTTTTATGTATGTTTGAATGACGTTAATTGATAAATGAAAAGTTTTTATGGCATTATTTTTTCTAACATGTTGTTTCTAACAACATTTTCTAAAATATGCAAAATTTTTCACAAGTGCCTAAAACATTTGCACAGTACTTCTACTCATTGGAAATCTGAAATGAGCTTATCATTTGGCTACAGGCTGATGAGGGCAGTGAATGCAATAAAAATTGCATTTCTTATTTCCAAATAAATCTTCCCTTAAGAGGAATCGGAACTGGAAGTTAAATTCCTAATGATTCACATCACTTGTAAAGAAATGGTTAATGTACTGCATTAGGAAGTAGAAAATAACGGTACACACAGAGTCCAGCAACCACAGATGGCATGTGCAAATTTGCAGTTGCATTTTCTCACAAAAGACTGAATCAAGTAAATATGACATTTACTTATAGTGCATGTTAGGGATATATATCACTATAATGTAAACATTTTCTGGAAAACCAATAAAAATATAAAAATATATATTAAATCATACTGTAATGCCTATTTTTGGATAATCCAGTTAAATTAATTACTTTGTAAGATTTTACTTAATTATGCTGTTGCATGTATACACGATATACAAGTTATTTTTTATCGAAGCATCTGAATCATTTCAAATATGACATGTTTTGTTTTCCTTCATGATGCTATGGGAAATCTTATCTAAACTAGATTTAATAGTAACAAAGTAACTTATTTCTATAACCCTAGTAATCTTCTGAGTGTACATGGATATAGCACCTTACTGAGGTGTGATGGTAAATGGTCTGCACTTATAAAGCGCCTTTTTAACCGTAGCGGTATTCAAAGCGCTTTACACTGAGTCTCATTCACACACCAATGACGGCAGAGCTGCCATCCAAGGGACTAGCCTGACATTGGGAGCAACTTGGGGTTCAGTGTCTTGCCCAAGGACACTGCAGCATGTGGAGTCATGTGGGCCAGGATTCAAATCGCCAACCCTGCGATTAGTGGAAAACCCGCTCTACCACCTGAGCCACAGCCACCCTGTGAATGTGTGACTGCTTTTAGTAAAATGTTTTTAGTTAAAATGTTTATAAAAATTATCTTTTCATTAGGCTCCATAGTCCTCTCTATAGAGAATATATGAATATTTGAAGACAAACATGTCCGGTTTATCAAACTTCCTTCAAACAAAATGTTAATATGAGTGTTGTGGTGAAATTTAAAAACCTTTGTAGCTCTTTTACTTGTTGGTGGTTGTTAGAATGTTGGGCTGTCTTGCCACTTCAGATGTTTGACTTCCATGGCACTAAAAGGATTGGCTCACACAAGTGATCCCGCTCTGCGCTCTCCTGTCTCTGGAGCACATATATTGTGAAGCCTGCAGGGCTCACAGAGATAGTGCTCAACACTCAAGTGAAACATAAATGCATGTGTCAGATGAGAATCACATTTAGCACTTATTAAGCACTGAATGCAAGATGTCATTGAATTAGCTGAAATTATTAGAAAATTTAAATGCCAGAAAAAAAACCTCACGTAAAGCCCTGCTCACTGATAGATACACACGCCACACACATGGATATTTATATATGGCGATATACACTCACTGAGCCAACGTGGTCTTCTGTTTTTGTAGCCCATCCACCTCAAGGTTAGACATGTTGTGTATTCTGAGATGCTATTCTGCTCACTACAGTTGTACAGAGTGGTTATCTGAGTTACCGTAGCCTTTCTGTCAGCTTGAACCAGTCTGGCCCTTATCTGTTGACCTGTCTCCATCAACAAGGCGTTTCTGTCCACAGAACTGCCACTCAGTTAATGTTTTTTTGTTTAGTTTTTGGCACCATTCTGAGTAAACTCTGAGACTATTGTGCGTGAAAATCCCAAGAGATCAGCAGTTACAGAAATACTCAAACCAACCTGTCTGGCATCAACAACCATGCCACACAATTGGTGTATAGGTATTGTAAAATGTATTGTCCTATTATTTCGGCCGATTTATCGCCCTCTGTGATATGTGTCTACTACCACTATTTTGAACTCCCAGTAAAATAATGTATTTTACATTAGCAAATTGTCATGTCCAAAATCGGAAATGCTAGTGTTTTGTCTCATAAGGATTAAAAAAAAAAATGTTGTGGTCCGTATGTGTGCATCCCATAAAAGTTTATATAAAGTCTAATTTGGCTTGTTTCAACAATGGAAAACGTCTAGGTTATGGACGGAGGAAATGAGACGTTGTGTCGAAGAAGCAACACTAGGGGTCTCTCTTGAGCGCCGTATATACCTCTGTAGACGGCCAATGATTACGGCGTCCTACAGGACCTGGAGGGGAGCACAGGGCGACCCTGCCAGGTGGCGGCGTTCTCGGGGCATAGGTGGATCGCAACCGCCCTATCCACCTGGGGAATCGCTGTGTACCCGTGGGCCGCTCCACCGTCGAGGGTAGTGAGAGCAAATGAGCGATGGGCTTTGTGACGAGTGGAGAGGGATGCTCTCCATGCAGTTGTCAGCTCATCATGCACCTCCGGGAAGAAGGTGGGGGCGTGGTTGTGAGCGGCGCTCAGACCCAAGGAACCAATCATCCAGCCGCGACGGCTGTGGGGATGACTGAGGGTTCCAGAACAGCCCCACGCTGGCGGCGGCCCGGGCAAGCATGTCGGACATTTGGGTGTCGGTCTCAGCCTGGGCATGCTGGCCCGATGGTGGCAGCCCAGACGAGTCATCCGCGTCAGATGCCGGACTGCTCTCCAATGCAATGGCGAGCTCATCCAGCTCGGGGGGCTCCAGAGGATTGGCAGGCTGGTTGTGAGGCAAGCCGCTTTTGCCTCAAGCCCGGACAGAAGTCAACGAGCGTGCCTGGGGACGGGTGGTTCGCGGGGGCGTACCCGGCGAAACCGAGCCCACTGCCATCCCCAGATCGCCTCCATTGCCAGCCGCGTCGTCCTCAATCCCGTGGGAAGGAGCAACGCGGGGGGCGGCTGGAGTGGCGATCCTTCGGTTGCAGGAAAGCCGCGACCGCAACATTGCCATGGTCATGTTCTGCAAGTGAGAACATGAACCATCCACAAATGCTGCCTCGGTGTGATCGCAGCCCAGACACACGAGACCGTGCCTGTGGCCGTCTGAAGCGGAGAGCACTCTACCGCATCCAGGTACTACACAGGGGCGGAAAAGTATCTTTATAAAGAAGTGTCCAGAAAAGGACGTTCAACACCGCTGTGTATTGCTCTTTTAGAGAAAATCACTCTTTTTAGTTTGCGCTGTCGAAGCGCCCAGGGGCAAACTGCACTGCCGTGCAGAGAAGGAGAAAGCCGCTGAAGTGCACCATAGATCAATGAAACAGACGTATTTACCCGCCTTTATACCCGTATGTCCGGGGGCGGGACATGCAAATTCTGACTGCCAACTTCTCATTGGCATTTTTTCATAAATCAGAAGTATATTCGGCACTCAAAAGAGACCCCTAGTGTCGCTTCTTCGACCCAACGTCAAAGTGAGCGACAAACGGGGAACAAACTAATAAAAAATACACATCATATAAAAATAGGGCTACCAAACATTAGATCTCTTTCTACCAAAGCACTAATTGTTAATGAAATGATTACAGATCATAGTTTGGATGCGCGTTGTTTGACTGAAACCTCGATTAAACCGGATGAATATATTAGTTTAAAGGAATCCACTCCCCCAGGTTATTGTTAAAAACATGAGCCTTGTCTGAAGGGTCGAGGATGAGGTGTTGCTACAATTTATAGTGAAGTTTTTGGTGTTACTCAGAGGACAGGATTTAAATGTAAGTCTTTTGAACTAAGAACTGAACTTGTGTCAGAAATAAATAAAAAGTCTCTGTCGTCTTTTGTCCTTGCTACAATTGTATTGATCACCCAGGGCTTATTCTGATTTCCTTGGTGAATTTGCTAATTTTTTATCAGATCTTGTAGTTACTGTAGATAGAGCTTTAATTGTTGGTGACTTCAACATTCACATAGATAATGAAAATGATACATGGAAATTTGCATTTAGCGATATTCGCAACTCTCTTGGAGTCAGTCAAAATGTAACGGGACCAACTCATCGCCATAATCATATGCTAGATTTAATTCTGTCATATTGAGTTGATGTTGATAATAATAATAATAAATAACTATTCTTTCGACCACTAAAGATAACTTCACTAATTATCTTCCAGATCTATCTCATACACTCAATAAACCCCAAAGCCCTGAAGAACTTGATGAAATAACAAAAAATATAAATGCGGTCTTCTCTAGCACTCTTGATATTGTTGCCCCACTTCGATTAAAGAAAATTAAAGAAATAAGCCCTGTACCATGGTACAATGATCACAATTTGAAGTATTTGGTGGTGATACAGGCAGGCACTAAAAGCTGCCAGGTCAGCATATTTTAGTAAACTCATAGAAAATAACCACAACAATCCTAGATGTTTATTCAGTACTGTGGCTAAATTGGTTAGGAATAAAGCCTCAACAGAACCAGATATTCACAAATTCATGACTTCATGAATTTCTTTACAGATAAAATTGAAATAATCAGAAATAAAATTGGAATTATGCAATCATCTGTCATAGCACCTCAGAAAACAGTGTCTAATAATTTTCAACACGTGCAACTTCAATCCTTCTCTGTCATAGGTCATGAAGAGCTAACAAAACTTATCGAAACATCAAAAGCCACAACATGTTTGTTAGATCCTATACCAACTAAGCTCTTAAAAGGGGTATCTCCTGTCATTTCAGAACCTCTTCTTAATATTATTAACTCCTTGCTATGCTTAGGACATGTCCCAAGAAACTTTAAAATGGCAGTTATCAAACCGCTTGTTAAGAAGCCACAACTTGATCCGGGAGAACTGACTAATTATAGACCGATTTCAAATCACCTGTTTATGTCAAAAATTCTAGAAAAGGTAGTATCCTCCCAAATATGTTCATTTATACAAAGAATTTCAGTCAGGATTTAGGCCTCATCACAGTACAGAGACTGCACTCATCAGAGTTACAAATGACTTGCTCTTATCATGTGATCGCGGCTGCATTTCTATTCTAGTGCTTTTAGATCTTAGTGCTGCATTTGAAACGATAGATCACAACATTCTCTTGAATAGGCTAGAGAATTATGTGTGCATTTGCGGAGTTGCATTAGCATGGTTTAGGTCTACTCAATTCTGACAAAACAGAGGTACTAATTATTGGACCAAAAAACTCTACAATATAATCTGACTCACGATGGATGTACTGTTACATCATCTTCAACATCGAAGAACTTAGTTGTTATATTTGATACCAGTCTGTCCTTTGAAATTCAAATTACCAATGTTTGTTGAACAGTATTCTTCCACCTTAGAAATATTGCTAAATTAAGGCACATGCTCTTTGTTGCTGATGCCGAAAAACGAATTAATGCGTTCATGACCTCAAGACTAGATTATTGTAATGCATTACTGGGAGGATGTCCAGCAAGATCAATAAATAAACTTCAATTGGTTCAAAATGCAGCAGCCAGAGTGCTAACGAGAACTAAGAAAATGATCATATTAGCCCCATTTTATCATCATTACACTGGCTACCTGTTAAATTCCGTATTCATTTTAAAATTCTGTTAACTACGTACAAAGCTTTGAATGGTCTAGCTCCGCAGTACTTAAGTGACCTTCTACCACGCTATATTCCATCACGTTCATTACGATTGCAAAATTCTGCCCTGTCAATTGTTCCTAGAATATCAAAATCCACAAAAGGAGGTAGATCCTTTTCATATTTGGCTCCTAAACTATGGAATAGTCTCCCTAATACTGTTCAAGATGCAGACACACTCCCTCAATTTAAGTCTAGACTAAAGACTCATCTATTTAGCCAGGCATACGCCTAATTTATCCTCCAACCCACGATTAGGCTGCTTTAGTTGGGTCTGCCGGAACCAGAAATCAGAAACATTGATCATGATTTATAACTTTGCAATAAATTGAATGGCATCTATGCATATATTATTTTATTTGTTTCCCTGTCTCAACCTCGGGACTCCTATCTGGAGGTCACCAGAACCGGCTGGATCCAGCACCATTCCTGCTTCGTCATGGACTCCAATGCTACGTGTCGCTGAATGCTGATGACTAAATGCAGCAGGTGCCAGCCAAACACCACTTCAATCTATTATGATGGACTTCAGAGGATGAACTGATGCCAACTCCAACCATAAGACATGGGATACTTCATATGCCATTGTCTGAACCTTGGATTTAGGATGGACCACACCGAACCTCACTGAAATTACCGGCCAGGTTGAACTGCATTTCACATCCCTGATTTCTGCCTGCATCACCTCGGTCTATTGATGGATTACGATCTTGAAATGGAATGCATGAACTAACAATTGCCAACAAAAGCCTTCATCAGCCAATTAACAAGGACAATTGCATCTATGTGAACTTCTGCAGTTAATCAAGATGGACTTCAAAGAGTGTGGTCATTAATCTTACAGTTCAAACACAATCGATGTTTAAACACTGACCCTTAACCCTTACTTAGTTTAATAATTTTAAACCATGATTTTAACTATACATAAGTAATATTTACATTATATTCATGATGTTAGCGAGAGGGGAACTGGCCCCCACAGTGAGTCTGGTTTCTCCCAAGGTTATTTTTCTCCATTAATCAACATCTTATGGAGTTTTGTGTTCCTTTCCACTGTCACTTTCAGCTTACTCACTGGAGCTATTAATACAATTATGAATTACTTATTTTTAAACACGATTAACAATCGTATTTTATCTAATTACACAATGATGATTCATCAACATTATAGACATTACTATAATGGAAAATTCACTTCCACCACCTGTACCATCAGCACTGGTGCCCCCCAGGGATGTGTGCTCTCCCCACTACTCTTCTCCCTGTACACCAATGACTGCACCACCAAGGACCCCTCTGTCAAGCTCCTGAAGTTTGCAGATGACACCACTGTCATCGGCATCATCCGAGATGATGATGAGTCTGCATATAGAAAGGAGGTTGAACGGCTGGCTGTCTGGTGCAGTCAAAACAACCTGGAGCTGAACACGCTCAAAACAGTGGAGATGATTGTGGACTTTAGGAGAAACACCCCAACATTGTCCCCCCTCACCATTCTAAACAGCACTGTGGCAGCAGTGGAGTCATTCAGGTTCCTGGGCACTACCATCTCACAGGACCTGAAGTGGGAGATACACATCGACTCCATTGTGAAAAAGGCCCAGCAGAGGTTGTACTTCCTTCGCCAGCTGAGGAAGTTCAACCTGCCACCAGTGCTGCTGAAACAGTTCTACTCAGCAGTCATTGAGTCTGTCCTCTGCACTTCAATAACTGTCTGGTTTGGTGCAGCTACGAAATCAGACATCAGAAGACTACAAAGGACAGTTCGGTCTGCTGAGAGGATTATTGGTTGCCCCCTGCCCCCTTCAAGAACTGTACACTTCCAGAGTGAGGAAAAAGGCTGGTAAAATCACTCTGGACCCCACTCACCCTGCCCACTACCTTTTTGAACTGTTGCCTTCTGGCCGGCGCTTCAGAGCACTGAGCACCAGAACCGTCAGACACAGGAACAGTTTTTTCCCTCAGGTCATCCATCTAATGAACAATTAAATTGCCCCATTGAGCAATAATTATGTGCAATACACAGTTTAATTTTAATTTAAATTTATATTATCCAACTTATCCACTTCTGCCATTACTTAAATTTCTCTGTACATAATATACAGGTTTTTGTTCTTTACATAAGATTGTACAGATTGTACTAGATTTGCACTACGTGTGTATGTGGGTATGTATGAAGGTGAGTGTATGTACGTATATGTATAATTATTTATTTTGTGTTGTTTTTTGTTTTTAATTACCTATGTCTTGCTGCTGTTTTTGGTATTGTTTGTATTGTTGTTGACTGGAAGCTCCTGTCACCTAGACAAATTCCTTGTATGTGTAAGCATACTTGGCAATAAAGCTGATTCTGATTCTGAGTTTTATCATCTGTTAATGCCTGATCTTCTGTAAAGCTGCTTTGAAATGACGTGTTGTGAAAGGCGCTATACAAATAAAATTGACTTGACTTGACCTTAGGCATGCTGCATTGAGGCATGAGGACTGCAGATGTGGCCAGGGAAATAAATTGCATTGTCCGTACTGTCAGACGTCTAAGCCAGCACTACAGGGAGACATGAAGTACAGCTGATCATCCTCGCAGTGGCAGACCACGTGTAACAACACCTGCACTGGATCGGTACATCCGAATATCACACCTATGGGACAGGTACAGGATGGCAACAACAACTGCCCGAGTTATACCAGGAACACACAATCCCTCCATCAGTGTTCAGACTGTCCGCAATGGGCTGAGAGAGGCTGGACAGAGGGCTTGTAGGCCTGTTGTAAGGTCCTTACCAGACATCTCCGGCAATAATGTCGCCTATGGGCACAAACCCACCTTCGCTGGACCAGACAGGACTGGCAAAAAATGCTCCGCACTGATGAGTCGTCGTTTTGTCTCACTAGGGGTGATGGTCGGACTCACGTTTACCATCGGACTGAGCTTGTTGTCATTTCGGGCAATCTCAATGCTGTGCGTTACAAGGAAGACGTCCTCCTCCCTCATGTGGTACCCTTCTTGCAGGCTCATCCTGACATGACCCTCCCGCATGACAATTCCATCAGCCATACTGCTCGTTCTGTGTGTGATTTCCTGCAAGACAGGAATGTCAGTGTTCTGCCTTGGCCAGCGATGAGCCGAGATCTCAATCCCATTGAGCACATCTGGGACCTGCTGGATCAGACGTTGAGGGCTTGGACCATTCCCCCCAGAAATGTCCGGGAACTTTCAAGTGCCTTGGTGGAATAATGGGGTAACATCTGAACTGGCAAATCTGGTGCAGTTCATGAGGAGGAGATTCACTGATCATTAGGTACTTAATGCAGCTGGTTGCAACACCAGATACTAATCGTTACATCTGGTTTGATCCCCCATTTTTTCAGGGACACATTGTTCCATTTCTGTCAGTCACATATCTGTGAAACTTGTTCAGTTTATGTCTTAGTTTTATGTTCATACAAATATTTAGGTTTGCTGGAAATAAAATGCAATTGAAAGTGAGAGGATATATATATATACATCTCGAATCTGATTGGACGAGAGACATTCCATGAGCACTGATTGTGTGACAGCATCAGCACTCAGATGCTTCACTGTGTGTATCAGTCATCTTGTGTTCGTGCTGTTCTAAACTAAAGTGTAAGTGTAGTGCATATGTGTTAGGAGTTACTGTCTTTATTTTTTAAATTACATATGTTAGCCAGCAGGTGGTGGCAAAAGATCATTTTTGTGTGTAATATGAGCCAGTTGGTGATGTAAAGTGAATCCGTTAGTCATTGTTTACATAGAACAGCGCTCTGTGAGTTTCCACATTGGATACATACTGTTTAAAATGGTGGAGGACATCGCTGTTTCTATAGTGAATGGCATTAGCTCACCGGCTACCCCGAAATAGAGAGGAATACCCCGCTTGGACGTCTATATTCCACTGAGAAAACTGACCTTCAGAAAGCTGTAAGCATCTCTGATTGGGTGTGGCAACAGATGATTGCACACGCTCCATCTCTCTCTCTTTCTCTCTCTCTCTCTCTCACAGACCGACCGACCGACCGACACACACATCCATCCGTCTATCCTTGCTTATCCAATGACTTGTTAGAAACAGCACAAGCCGTGATATTATTTCTGAAGTGAACATTTTGAATTACTAATGGAGGCTTGGACGCATCATTTGTTTTGAACCAGCAATGGCAGATTTGATCGGTCGCGTAATAAATTAGTTCCATGCACAAATACGTTTTTAAGACCGTACTCAGTTTTTCCTAATTTTTTTAAATGTACTTGTTCATTGAACTGTTGTATGTAAGCAGTTTAACACTCACAGTCGTGCTATATAGCCCTACATCAGCACTGCTGTAATTACCTATGGCACTTGGCCTGCGGACTCATGCCTGTGGCTTAATCACAGCACTGCTGATGTAGGGCAATGTCGCACTCTTGCTCATGAGATATTGCTTATATATATATATATATATATATATATATATATATATATATATATATATATATATATATATATATATATATATATTTATAAATTTATTTATATATATATATACTTATTTCTCCCACTGTGTATGTATATATATATATACACACACACAGTGGGAGAAATAAGTATTGAACACGTCAACATTTTTTTTCTGTAAATATATTTCCAAAGGTGCTATTGACATAAAGTTTTCACCAGATGTTGGGAACAACCCAAGTAATCCATACATACAAAGAAACCAAAACAAATGAGCTCAGCAAATTAAGTTATGTTTAATAATGCCTGTCGGTCCCTCCTCTGGTGCTGGCTTAACTTGGGACCCATGGATCCACTATTGCTTGAGGTCAGTCAGGACTGCTGTTCGGGTCACGGCTATGAGCGTTGCCGGACCCTGGTACCGGGGTTCTTCAGCCTTGAGAAGGAGGACCGTTCAATGTTTTTCACCAAAGAATCCACGTATTACTCGATCACCAACTCCGTGTCACCTGTGGAGAGAAAGAAGCCAGCGCGACCTTTGACCCAGGGGGTCGGGAAAGGCCTACCCAATAGTATCTCATAAGGAGAGAGTGTAGTCACACTTGATGGTGTCATTCAGTTTTGGCAGGGCCAGACGACCCTGCTTGTCTCTTTACAAATTTCTCTGATCTGGTTTAACTTCATTCAAGGCCCAGTGTTGTATATCAGATTCCGATGGGTTTGCCTGTAAAAGTTTTACGTCAATATCTTTTACTAAAGTTTTCTGCATCATAGAAACAGTTTCTTCAGCTTGATTTAGATCTGGTCTTATCACGACTTCCTTTGAAGCATCTTTGCTACTTAATCAGCCAATCTGTTTCCTCTCACCTCCCCTGCCATGTGGCCTGCGACCTTTACGACAGCTAATTTCGTTGGCAGTTGAGCTACTCTGAGTAATTCTGCAACTAGGTCTTTGGTGTGATATGGGTTTTCCTTCTGCTGTCTTGAAATCCCTCTCTTCACCCCATATGCATATTCTGAGTCTGTGTACATGTTAATGGGTTTTCCTTTTGCCAATTGTCATGCTCTAATTAATGCAAATATTTCAGCGGGCTGTGCCGATTTTTATGGGAGAGAGTATGCCTCAATGATTCGATCAGGAAGTTCAGTTACGGCATAGTCACACCAGTATATGGAATTATTTGTCTTCGAACAGGACCCATCGACATACCAATGGTCCCCCTCCTCCAGGGCAGATGATGAAACATCTGGCCTGCATGAAGTGCTTGTGTTTATATGGTCTAGACTGTCATGAGAGTCATTAGAAAAAGCGCCTTTGGTAAGCAGAGTAATGTAAGAAGAGTTTCGGACCGTGTATCACAGAGGTTGGCTTAATGGTCAGATTAGCTGTTGCCAATAAAATTGCTTCATAGCCTGAGCGACATTGAGCGGTCATGTGTTGTGTTGGGTGGTAATGTTATGCATAATGGCACCTACCTGGTGAGATGTGTGCACAATGAGCGGAACAATACGCTCTGCATCTTGCACCATCAATGCTACAGCAGCCACGGCTCGCAGACATGCAGGGAGGCCTTTGGTGACCGAATCAAGGGTCTTTGAGAGGTACGCAACTGGTCTGTAGGTGCCACCATGGGATTGTGCAAGGATCGCTGCTGCTGTACCTGCCGCCTCGTACACGTAAAGGTGGAATGTTTCACCATAGTTGGGTAAGCTTAGGGCTGGTTGGGAGCTAATGCTGCTCCGGAGATGCTTAAAAGCCATGTCCATCTCAGCTGTCCACTTAATGGGTTCTTCGGCCCTTGAGAGTGTGGCTTCTCTCAGAATCTTGTCTTATAGAGAGCAGTTCGGCACCCAGGCTCTTTTGCAGTTCGTGACCGAGATAGTCAACTTTCAGTTTCCCATTGCAATTTCTTTTTGGATGCTTTGAAGCCAGCCTGTGCCAGAAAGTTGCAGACAATAGTTGAGGCAGCTGTGCAGGATGCAGCATCGGGTCCGAAAACTATAATGTCGTCTGCATATTTTAGCAAACAAGTCTGTGGTGGAAGCTTTGTGTCTTTCAGCGAGGAGTGCACTACAGCAGAGAATACAGCAGGCGAGTCTTGGAAACCCTGTTGCAGGTGGCACCAAGTGTACTATTGGCCCCCGTATGTGAATGCGAACAGAGGCTGTGCGGCATGAGATACTGGTACACTTCCTCCTTTTCCTTGGATAGTGGGTATTGTTTTGCAGTATACCGACATTTCAGAGCGGAGTTTTGCAACATATCTGGTCTGATATCATTGAGGCCTGCCTCGTCTTTGTTGGCGGCCCATAGTGCCTGGTTGACATTTGGCAGTTCTGTTTTTGCTGCTGAGGATTCAGCAGACGTGAAACTGCAGACATCACCAAAACATCCTGTATACAAAGACTGGGAATATACTGATGTGAACAGCAATTGGAGAGCGTTAGAGTCAAATGTTATCTTAGCCCCAATTTTATGCACCAGATCACGACCTAATCAGTAGAATGGAGATTCTGGTAAAATTAATATCTTGTCTATATGCTGCCATACTCTGCAGGAATTTGAGGTTGTCTTTAAAAAGCGTCATTGTCTCCCCATGCCTAGTCTATGTGGTTCCTTTAAAGTCTTTACCTGACCTGGTTCTTCCTTCCTCTATTTGTTGCTGATCAAATTTTGTATCCAACAAAGGCTTTATCAATTAATATCAGTTCAGTTATTTCTGGAGGTAAGGTTTTGGACAGTATGAGTCTATAATCACACCCAGTCAATTGACTGTAAGTCGTAAGTTTCTTTAGAAAAACGTATTGTAGAAGATACTTAAATGTGTCGGGTAATTTCTTCTTTTTTTTTTTTTGCTAGTGCCTCTGTCATAGTTAGTAGAACGATTATTACAGTTAACATTTTCATCAGTGGTATGCAGTATTAAACATAATTAGAATAGGAATTTTATGATCGTAATAAAAATGTTATGGTCATGTACAGTAGTATTATGCCTATGTTATAATAGTGTTAATTCAAAAGTAATTCAACTTCTGTAATTTGATGGGTCACAATCGATGGTATTTTTCCCCTCTGAAATTGTAATGGGTCAGTAGGTGTTTATTCCTTTCAGACCGTCTATCATTTTATCATGTTCTTCATTGCGTATTGGCATTGTGTTGAAAACCAGGGGCCCTCTGATCTGCAACCATGCTAATAGCGGTTTTTGATTCTATTTATCTAATGGAAATGTTATTACTTGAGTGCCAAGTTGTACTTGCACTTTATAAATTTGAACCATCGAGGTGTGACTGTAACCATACACATATCCCATGTATGTATCAGAGCGTAAATATAATGTAATCTAAAAATGTCATAACTTAATCAGATTTGCAAACGCGGATAAAATAAGGTATAACCTTCTATGGTATGGTTCTGAATTATATCCCTAATTATTTCGGAACATGAAAGCCTTTGGTGATTTCCCTGGCAGGGGATGACTTAGTTTGTTCCCCATTCCTGTTCTAGAAATGTTTTGTTTATATGTTATCAACAAGCCTTAAAACACCTTTGGACACTCAGTTCTAACGCTAACAGGATCAATTCACAAAACTAACATTTGCAATCATGCTTCAGTCATAATTCTCACGCTTACAGATACAGATAATCTCACATGTACATCAAAAAAATGTCAAACAATAACAAACATGTAACAAACAACATACAATTCTCCAAACACACAGTTCTAACGTCTGCTGGACTGGGCAAGTAGAAGCAATCTGCAATCTCTTTTTTTTTTATATAAACGATTTTTATTCTATTAATGTGTGCTTGATCAAGAATGGAATGATCAGTCCCCTTTCTGCAGCCTCGCAGAGCTATGAGCATTCCCCTAAGGGCAGTCCACCAAATGCACACCACACTATACAGTTCAGAGATACCCCAACAAACATAAGTTTGTCAAAAATGTACCTTACCTGTTTGTGAGGTATCCCGGATGAAGCCCCCAAACTGTTAGGAATATTTTGGATCTAGTCACGATCTCCAATTCCCCGGTCCCGTCTTTCTATGTTCATGCCCAGTGAGATGCAGTCGTGAGTCTGTGTCTCTGGAGACTTCGCAAAGGAAGTAGAAAGAACAACACACAGTCGGTCTGTATTCAATTACTCAACGTTTATTACAGCAAGCATGTGATTTATATTCTTCATGAGACAATAAACAGCCAATAGTAAAGCAACAACAAGGCTTATGATCAAGGGGGAGAAACTGGGTACTCTGGAGTAATACAGGAACAAGGCCATATACAGATGCCCCAGTCGTTATGCCATATGGTTGACCCGGTTCACCTCAAGAGGACACGTATGACCTAATCAACTCACAGAAATAAGTATACTGCATAAAATGTGGAACATCATAAAGAGAAAGAGAGAAATGGTCAGCAATTGCTAAATATATATTGACTCAATACGCGTGCACTGCAGCCTGCATCTGTGGTCAACCGAACACACATGGAAGGCCAGAAACACACACAGAGCAGAACAGCATGTACAATTTCATATTTCTCACAGCCAGATTACCAGTCCAGCCCTGATACCCATCCAGAACTTCAAACAATGCCTCGCCAGTTGTGTGCGCTGGAAGAGACCGACAGAAAAGAATGTCCTCCTCAATATATATATATATTTTTTAATATATCTGTTGCCCTGCAACATCAGTTTGTCTCATCAAGCTGCAGGGCTTTGCATGATGTTAGCTAGCAATTGCTCAATGTCACTTGCCATGTCAGATATATGGCAGCTAACTGTGTCATTAGAAAGGGGGACCAGTCTGTTGTGCGAAATTCTCTCCAACCAGGGCCTCGGCAATTGTGTGAGGTTTCCTAATTTAGTATCTTGTTGCGAGACGTAGTAGGACGCTTCTAGGCACCTGTTAGACACTGATGTGTGTTTGCTGATGTTGCGTTTCTGCTGTGCAAGGCAAGATAACGTCTAGGTTACGAATGTAACCTCCATTCCCAGATGGAGGGAACGAGATGTTGTGTCGGAGAGGCGACACTAGGGGTCTCTCTTGAGCACCGAATATAACTCTGATCTATGAAAAAAGGCCAATGAGAAGTTGGCAGCTAGTATTTGCATACCCCGCCCCCAGACATACGGGTACAAAGGCAAGGCAAATACTAGAGTTCATTCAGGATTTTTCTGAGGAGCCGGAAATGGTCCGGCCACTACAGCGGCGCGGCTCAGCGACGTGGCCGGGAAGGACACAAAAACTCGTTCCATCCATCGGGGAATGGAGGCTATATTCGTAACCTAGACATTCCCTTTCTTTCGCTCTCTCCACGTTGTGTCAGAGAAGCAACACTAGGGGTCCAATTTAAATCACGCCATGCGCTGAGCCGTGTATGTGGTCTGACACAGGAGCGGGCAGGTGTTTTTTACGTGCCAGACGACTAGCTGTATCAGACTACACGTACCCTTCCCCAATGCCCCACAACAGTCGTCGGAATCCTTTTGGTTACCCAACCTGGGAACAGGCCAAGCCTGGCTGGGCCTCTTTTCTCTCTGTGTTTCTCGCATAGAGCAATAGAGAGCCGGGGCCCTTACACGCACTGAGGGAAGGGGGTCTTACCCAATTTCCTATTCTTTCAGGGGGAAAATACCCTGCGGAGACCACCCCTACCCAGCTGGGGAGGTAAGGTGGTGAATACATCACGTGTTTTTAGATGACACGTGGAAGTGACGCGGTGGTAGATCCAGCCTCAGCGAGGGGGGAGTTGCTACACACGGCGACCGGTGGGCAGCCGAAACTTACCCAAGGAAAACTAGGGTCCGCTCGTAAGGGGACCGTATCGAAATACACACAGGGGGAGTCCGCGTAGGAGTCCTCACCCTGTGGAGCACCTAAACCAGTACAGGGCAGATTTGAGTACCCGCAGTGGATTGGGTCAGCAAGTTCCTCCGACGAACTGCGGACCCATGAGGGCTAGGGAGGAATCGACCAGGGATTCGAGTTGAGTGGAATCTCCTGGGAAAAAATACGCACAGTTTTACCTCAAGTGAGGGAAAGGGCGCTATATGCAAGTGATTCACCTGGCGAGTCCATCAGCGTGTTACCGAGTTCTACTGGCTCGGACCTGAGAAAACACGGGATGAATCTGACTCAACCCTGAGATTGTAGTATCTCGTAAGGTGATACTCCCGCTGCTCTAAAAATGTCTGCCAGGGAGGTACCCCTGGCCAGTGCCCACGAGGATGCAACATGCCTTGTCGAGTGAGCTCAGACCCGCGTGGGGGGGGGCACGGCCTGAGTGTGATAAGCCAATGAAATGGCATCTACTACCCAGTGGGAAAGCCTCTGTTTGGAGACAGTGTTTCCTTTTCGCTGTCCCCCAAAGCATACAAAGAGCTGCTCAGAGTGTCTAAAGCTCTGCGTGCGGTCCAAATAGGTACGCAAAGCACGTACCGGACACAGCAACGACGGGGATGGGTCTGCCTCCTCCCGGGGCAGCACTTGCAGGTTCACTACCTGGTCTCTAAAGGGAGTGGTAGGAACCTTGGGCACGTAGCCCGGTCGCGGTCTTAGGATCACATGAGTGTCTGCCGAACCGTACTCCAGGCAAGTGTCGCTGACAGAGAACACTTGCAGGTCCCCGACCCTCTGATGGAGGCGAGTGCGATCAGCAGGGCAGTGTTATGAGAGAGGTTACCCTGAGTCCAGGATATAAAAAGACCTCCTCGAAGGGAGGTCTCTGGAGGCCCGTGTGGACTACCGAGAGATCCCAGGAGGGGAACAGGCTTGGCCGGGAGGGATCTAACCTACGGGCGCCTCTTAGGAACCTGATGATTAAGTCGTGCTTACCAAGGGACTTGCCGTCTGCATTGTGGTGGGCCACGATAGCAGCAACATACACCTTCAAGGTGAAAGGGGACAGCCTACCCTCCAACCTCTCCTGCAGGAATAGGAGCACTGACCTAACTGCTCACCTCTGTGGGTCTTCAGCCCGGGAAGAACACCAATTTACGAACAAGCACCACTTCAGGGTGTAGAGTCTAGCGAATGTGGGTGTAGAGCTGCGTGGTGGAAGGGGCTCTGGTTTGGTTGATCATGTCTACGACAGTAGGTGGTAGGCTAGCTACATATTCTGCGTCCCGTCCAGGGACCAGACGTGGAGTTTCCAGAGGTCTGGATGCAGGTGCCAGAGTGTGCCCTGCCCCTGAGAAAGAAGGTCCTTCCTCAGGGGAATTCGCTAGGTAGGGGCTGTCGTGAGGTGTACGAGGTCCGAGAACCAGGCCAGGGTGGGCCAGTATGGAGCCACTAGTGTGACTTGCTCCTCATCCTCCCTGACCTTGCACTGGGGGAAATGCATACTTGCGCAGCCCCATGGGCCAGCTGTGTGTCAGCGCAACTGCCCCGAGGGGAGCCTCTGTTCGGCCATACCAGAGCGGGCAGTGGGAAGTCTCTCGGGAGGCAAGCAGGTCTATCTGGGCCTTGCTGAATCGTTCCCAAATCAGCTGGACTGACTGGGCGTGAAGCCTCCACTCTCCACTGGGCATGTGTTGCCGTGACCACATTGAGTTTGCTGGGGACCCGACTCGCTGCTGGCTCCAAAGGAGGAGACGACTGGCGAGTCGTGACATGGCAGGAGCGTACGCCGCCTTGGCGATTTATGTACACTAACGCAGTGGTGCTGTCTGACCTGATTAGGACAGGTTTGTCTCGAATTAACGGGAGAAACTGTCGCAGGGCAAAGAAAACAGTCAACAACTCTAGGCAATTGATATGCCAGCGCAGCGGGGCCCCTCTCCAAAGGCCCGCAGCTGCGAGCCCATTGCATATGGCACCCCAACCCGATTTGGAGGCATCGGTAGTGACCAGGACGCGTCGGGACACCTGCTGCAGGGGCACTCCTGCCGTAGAAAGCAGAGGTCTGTCCAGGGTTTGAGTGTTTGGCGGCATGCGGGGGTGATTATCACACAGTGCGTGCTGTGATGCCATGCTCGTCTCGGGAATCGAGTCTGAAGCCAGTGCTGAAGCAGTCTCATATGCATCAACCCCAGCGGCGTGACTGCGGCGGAGGATGCTATATGCCCCAGGAGCCTCTGTAAGAGTTTTAGAGGGACCATTGTGCCTGGCTTGAACTTTGCGAGGCATTTCAGCACCGACTGTGCACGCTCGTTGGTGAGACGTGCAGACATGAGTCAGACAAGAGACTGAGTCTAACTCCATGGCGAGAAAGGAGATGCTCTGAACCGGAGTGAGCTTGCTCTTTTCTCGGTTGACCTGAAGCCCCAAGCGGCTGAGGTGCCTGAGCACCTGGTCTCTGTGAGCGCATAGTAACTCTCGGGAGTGGGCCAGTATATGAGGCAGTCATCGAGGTAGTTGAGTATGTGGATGCCGGCTTCTCGGAGCGGGGCAAGGGCTGCCTATGCGACTTTCGTGAAGATGCGAGGGGACCGAGACATGCCGAAGGGGAGGATGTTTTACTGAAACGCCTGGCCGTCGAACGCGAACTGTAGGAAGGGTTGGTGTTGTGGCAGACTTGAGACATGGAAGTACGCGTCCTTCAGATCTACCGCTGCGAACCAATCTAGGTGCCGGACACATGTTAAGATACACGTGAGCATTCTGAATGGGAGTTTGAGCAGTGCTTGGTTGAAAAACTCGCAAGTCCAAGATTGGTCGTAAGCCGCTGCCTTTCTTGGGTACAACGAAGTAAGGGCTGTAGAGACCCTTCTCCATTTCGGTTGGGGGGACAGGCCCCTATCACGTCTTTGCGCAGGGATTTGGAACGTTTGCCATCTACTGCGGAAACTGCTCAATCCCTTGGGAAGGAGGCGAGGCGCAGGGGGGGCGGCTGAAGTGGCTTTCTCTCATGACAAAGAAGCCGCGACCGCAATGCTGCCTCAGCTATGTTCTCGCACTGAGAACATAACCCATTGGTGAGAAATCGCTCATCCCGAGCTCGGACGGAAGCCAGCAAGCGTGCCGGGGAAGCGGGTGGTTCGCGAGGATTTACCCGGCGAACACAGCCCGTCATTGTCCCCAAATCGCCCCAAATTCTAGTGGGAAGGAGGCGAGGCGCGGGGGGGGGAACGGCTGAAGTGGCTTTCTCTCATGACAAAAGTATTGAGAACCACTCTCCTAAATGAATGGTGACACCAAGTTCATTCCAGAAAGCAAGAGCAAGACCATCTACAAGTTAAATGGTGGTGTCACTGAGTGGCTGAAAGATGGTCTTCAGAGTGTGTGTGATGAAATTAATGACATCAATGTCGGTTATGGGCCAAACGATGGATGGAAATTTGGTTATGAAATTTGGTACTGAAATGCTTGCAGAAGTAGACACAAAGTAGACAGAAGTAGAGTGAGTTTAAGATAATTTTTCGCAGTATTCGCAAGCTTCAGTGCTAGGAATGTTCATTGATGTTCTGAGCAATCAAATTAACTTTTTAAAATGCTCATTCAGATCCTTAATGTCTACTTTGCTGTTATAATTTTTTTTCTCCCCTATTCTCCCCAATTTGGAATGGCCAATTCCAATGCGCTCCAAGTCCTTGTGGTGGCCTAGTGACTCGCCTCAATCTGGGTGGTGTAGGACAAACCTCAATTGCGTCTGAGACTATCATTCTGCGCATCTTATAGTGTGGCTTGTTGAGCGCGTTACCGCAGAGATGTAGCACGTGTGGAGGCCCACGCTATTCTCCGCGGCATCCACGCACAACTCACCATGCGCTCCACCGAGAGTGAGAACCACACATTATAGCGACCACGTGGAGGTTATCACATGTGACTCTACCCTCCTTAGCTACCGGACCTATTTGGTTGCTTAGGAGACCTGGCTGGAGTCACTCAGCACGAGCCATTATCATTTTAAGAACTAGCCAGTAGAGCTCAGCTTTCAGAATGGTGGAGCTGTCACCCGTTGTAAATCTAAAAAAGGCACGGACCATAGATTTATTACAATTCCACTTCCCTTTGATTTCCTTCATGATTTTTATTCATTACTCTACCTGTCAAATTTGAATACAGGTAGCATGCTAGCATAAACTATTCTCCTCTTTCAACACAGTTAACTGCAGTGTCTCAAACCAATATATAAGTTCTCTGACAGATGTTTACTTCTGTTAATATTCTGAATGTAATGTTATCATTCTGTAACCAGAATAATGACAGCTAGTGAAGGTCCAAGGCTCGCATCATAGTTATACCTAAAGAAGACATTAAATAAAATGAAATGAAATATGAGGGGTTGAAATGGTAAGTGTAAAAATTTTAGGTAGGCAGGAAGATGGAATTGTTCACAGAAACTTTTCCTGAAGTCTAACTCTAATTAATTATCCATGAGTCACATACAAATGTTGATGGTGAACAGAGCACATGTCTATTGCACAGGTGTTGATCTGTTTAGGTCCAGTAGCATAGCTGTTTCCTAAGCCATTCTATTTGCTCCAGATCCTCTTTCCTGTTACAAATATGGTTAAAAAGAATGTTTCTTAGAAATGCATGGGATACATGTTTTTTAATCTGCCGACAATAAATGAGTTTGTTTATATAGTAATTTTATAGATTAATTTAGCTATAAGTGCTTTATCAGCACAATGAGATAACTGGCTCTATTCTCGGTGTTTAAAAAAATACCCTCTGGAGCATGATTGTGTATGTATGACTGCTTTAACTTCTGGCCAAGACAAAGATGCCAAGTAGATGCATGATTTTGCATGATTTTTAAATAAATGCAGGATTTATCTTTCTCTCTACTTGAGTGAAAGTGCTGCACTGTTCCTATTTTATACTCTTTGAAATACAATCAACAATGTTATATAGATTTTGTTTATTTTCTTTATGTGTCAGTTAGTTATAATGATAATGTGTACTGTATGGGTCTGTTTCTTGTTATGCTCTAAAAGTTCTTTGCTGTGTTCTTGTGTTTTTACTTGTTATATCAGTAAAACAAACCATTATTGTAAGCTTGTTTTGGTCTTTAGTGCCCTCTAGTGATCACAAAGTATAGCACAGGGATTCACCTAAAAAAGATCTTGGACACTAATCACTTGACTGAGGCTGTCATTCTGCCTAGCATCTCCTTTGTGTTCCATGAAAGAAAGTCATGCGGAATTGAAACAACACAAGGCAAATGGTAAATAAATGGTAACAGAATTGTAATTTCTTTGTGAAACTTTCAAAAATTTCTGAATTCAATTCAGTTTTTTTTTTTTTACATTTAAATGCCTTATATTATTCAGTGATGAGACAATGACATGGTGCTTGAGTGTGGGAATGAGTGATAAACATTATCAGCCTGTTTATTTGAAATAGTTTTCTGTTGGACATTAAGTTAAGCTATCTTCTACAGCGAACAACCAGATTTTGGCTCTGATCCCATATGGATATTAAAGCCAAAAATATTGAGCTGTCAACATTGAGCTGTCCCTATTTTTGAGTTGTGTAATTAATGGCAAGTTTAAATAAACATAAGATCAACTCGTTCCATCTGGAGCAAAGCAATGTAGGTAGTTTTGCAATCAAACTGTCTGTTCTTTCTACATATGTATTTTCCAGTCCAGAATATGTTTGTCTTACATCCATGCATTGAGGGGAAAATATAATGTCAGTTAGCACCATGAGACGTTGTAATGTGTATGAAGAGAGTCTGACATATTTATTTGGATTTAATATAACTTAGTAAATGACTTTACCAGGCACTTTAAATGTCTTTGTGTGTATGTGAGGAACTGTTTCAGTGCATGAAGAACATTGCACACATATCTTTTTTCAAATACAAGCCATCTAATGGTAGGGTGACCAAACGTCCTGTTTTACCAGGACATGTCCTGTTTTCACGTCCTGTCCTGGCCGTCCTGGCTGTTTTTTTATAAAGTGATGAAAATGTCCTGGTTTTCATTATTTTTCATTGGGCCATTAAATTGACCGGCTCTAGGGCAATCTTCACCTGCGGTGCTGCATGTGACGTAATCCCTGAGAGGCTGCCGTGTGGGCGGCTCTCTTTACACTCACAACGAGCGAGCAGACAGCCATCCGAGCACTTCAGCCTGCAACATGCCGAAGCGCAAATGCACATTTACCAATGAGTTACAGAAGAAATTCCCCACTTACTCTCCTTTTCGGGACAAGTGGGAGGTTGCTTGCACCGTGTGCAAACCTGGCACATATGTTTCGGTGTCCAATAGGTCGCCAATCTGAAGAAATTCATAGAAAAGTGCAACCGTAATGAGGAGTTCATTGGCCTGCAGGTGCACCAGAAGTGGACCAAATAGAGATTGCTAATGTGACATCATCGTGACGTATTACCAGTGGTGAACGCAAAGCATTTTGGGAATCCGCGGCACAAACAGAAGGCGCCAGACTTGATTGCATGGAGGGAAGAACGCAGTGTTCAAGGTGCCGTCTACCTGCTGTGTTATAAACTGCAGTATTCGTTCTCACGATAGAAGTGGCATAAAGCTTAAGAACGGAAAATCCTTTTATCGTTTTCCAGCGTGGAAAAAATAATAGTACAAGCCATGTTTCAGAGGTGACAAAAAGGCGACGAATGGCATGGACAGCAGCAGTAAGGAGGCCCAATATTACCTTCGATAACACTCCACCACACATGATGGTGTGTTCAAAGCATTTTCACAAAGGTAAGTTACAATTACTCTCTGTAAATGTTATGGGCAAATAACCAGCGTGTTTTGTTTGATTTAGCCAGACCATTAGGCTTGACGTTAGGCCAATGTTAACTGTTAACTAGCATGAAATGGCTAGAAAATTAGATTAAAGTTACCAATGTAACGTGTAACGTGTACGTGAAGCGTAACGTTAATCAGTTTTAAATGTTGTACATCTAGGCTACATATACATTTATTTGGTGACTGTTTGCAGGCAAACCTGCCTATCTATGTTGGAGTGTGATCCTGACTGGGCCCCTTCTCTGTACCTCGGACATACTGAGGTCAAAGCTACGAACACAGACCGGTTCAAGCGGTTTAGGAAAAGGGGTCACAACAACAGCATCGCTAGGCACTGACCACACTGGTCCTGAGGCTGAGTTGGATAATGCAGCACCTTTATACCCAGGTAAATAGTAAAAGAATACAATATATGTTGCCCCCTGTGTCTAATCTGGATTACTTTGGAAATAAAGGTTGTGATATGACACAATTTATTTGTATTGTTACTGTCAGACAACACTACACCTGCAACTGAGATGGAATGTCCTGTGAATCCACCCCCATCACCAGGCACTGATATTAAAGAAAGTGTTGCCCTTGTGGGTGCTTGTCACGATTCCCTTGTTGTCTGCCCTGGTTTCACTTGTCTTTGTCCGAACTACATTTCCCACAATCCACCTGCCGTCATCACTGCCATTTTGTGTCATTGTTCACACCTGTTTATCATTTGTATTATCCTGTCCTTGTGTATTTAAGCCGTTTCTTGTTCACTCCTTGTCGTTTGTTGAATGTTGATGTTCGCTTCCATGCCTGTGTTCCCAGTTCCTGTATTTTCGTGTTTTGTTTTCATTTTGCCCATTGTGGTAGTTTCATTTGTTCTTGTCTGTTTATTTCCACCGTTGTTTTAATTAAACCTGCACTTAGATCCAAACTCCTTGTCTGCCTCCGTCTGCATTCGTAACAGAACAAACGACCACCATGGATCTAGCGGTTCTACGAGCCAACTGCCAGCTGCTCAGCCTCATTCAGGGGGACCGTCCTGTGGAAGACCACATCCGTGATTTCCTCGAGCTGGCGAGCATCACGGACTTCCCAGACTCCTCCCTGGTGGGCTTCTTCCGGGCCAACCTAAACAGTAGCCTCCGTCGTCAGCGAGCCAGTGCCTGTAGCCTCCGTCGTCAGCGAGCCAGCGCCTGTAGCCTCAGACGTCAGCGAGCCAGCGCCTGTAGCCTCGACCGACCCAGAGCCAGCACCAGAGCCAGCACCTGTAGCATCGACCATCCCAGAGCCAGCGCATCTCGAGCCTCCCAGGGCTCCGCCCCTCAAGTCTCTCGAGCCACCCAGGGCTCCGCCTCTCAAGTCTCCCGAGCCTTCCAGGGCTCTGCCTCCCGAGCCTCCCAGGGCTCCGCCTCTCAAGTCTCCCGAGCCTTCCAGGGCTCCGCCTCCCGAGCCTCCCAGGGCTCCGCCTCTCAAGTCTCTCGAGCCTCCCAGGGCTCCGCCTCCAAGCCTCTCGAGCCTCCCAGGGCTCCACCCCTCAAGTCTCTCGAGCCTTCCAGGGCTTCGCCCCTCGGGCCTCCCGAGCCTTCTAAGGCTCCGCCCCCAGAGCCTCTCGAGCCTCCTGCGGCTCCGCCTCCCGAACCTCCTACGGCTACGCCACCCACGGCTCTGCCCCCAGAGCCGCCTTCCTCGGCTCCGCCTCCTGAGCCTTCCAGGGCTCCGCATCTAGAGCCTCCTACGGCGCCACCTCCATCGGCTCCACCTCCTGAGCCTTCCAGGCCTCCGCCTCTAGAGCCTCCTACGGCGCCACCTCCATCGGCTCCACCTCCTGAGCCTTCCAGGCCTCCGCCTCTAGAGCCTCCTACGGCGCCACCTCCCTCGCCTCCACCTCCTGAGCCTTCCAGGGCTCCGCCTCTAGAGCCTCCTACAGCGCCACCTCCCTCGGCTCCGCCTCCGGAGCCTCCCAGGCCTCCTGAACCTGTCCTTACTCTGTGGCCAGCTCCCAGGCCTCCTGAACCTGTCCTTGATCTGTGGCCAGCTCCCAGGCCTCCTGAACCTGTCCCTGCCCCTTGGACTGCCTGCCTACCCTCTGTGCCAACTTGGACTGCCTGTCTGCCCCTGTGCCTCCTTGGACTGCCTGTCTGCCCTTTGTGCCCCTTGGTCTGTCTGTTTGCCCCTTGTGCTCCCTTGGTCTGTCTGTTTGCCCCTTGTACTCCCTTGGTCTGTCTGTTTGCCCCTTGTGCTCTCTTGGTCTGTCTGTTTGCTCCCCACACTCCTTGGTTGTTTCTGAGGAGCGTCTGGAAGCCGTTAAGCTGGGTTATGTCACGATTCCCTTGTTGTCTGCCCTGGTTTCACTTGTCTTTGTCCGAACTACATTTCCCACAATCCACCTGCCGTCATCACTGCCATTTTGTGTCATTGTTCACACCTGTTTATCATTTGTATTATCCTGTCCTTGTGTATTTAAGCCCTGTTGCTTGTTCACTCCTTGTCGTTTGTTGAATGTTGATGTTCGCTTCCATGCCTGTCTTCCTGTGTTCCCAGTTCCTGTATTTTCGTGTTTTGTTTTCATTTTGCCCATTGTGGTAGTTTCATTTGTTCTTGTCTGTTTATTTCCACCGTTGTTTTAATTAAACCTGCACTTAGATCCAAACTCCTTGTCTGCCTCCGTCTGCATTCGTAACAGTGCTACACTGAAAATACCTGCCTTCACCAGGGGCCACAGCCAACTTAATGCAAAAGATGTGAAACAGACCAGGAAGTTAGCTCATGTCAGGATCCACGTGGAGAGAGTGATAGGGTGTATGCGCTCTAAGTTTAACATATTAAATGACACAATACGCCTGGGATTTGTGGTGCCTTGTGAGGGGGAGGATAAGACTTTGCTGGATAAAATTTTGGTTGTGTGCTGTGCTTTGACCAATATGTGTCCAAGTATTGTTGTGAAGCCGTCGTTTTAGAATTATACACCATGCTCACATCTAATATGTAAATTTTTTTTTTTTCTTTTTTTTTTCAAAAGATTTTGTAATGTCACTTCTCACATGTAATGATTTTTAGCCATCTCTGTAAATAAAATACACAAAGACTGAATGAAATTAACTGTATTGACTGTATTAAGGAAGAATTGTGCAAAATCAGTGTTATTTGGTTGCAAACACAATTACATAACTTAAATAGTAGTAACAACCAACTTAATTTCAGTTTACATATTGTAAATCACATGTAAATACATAGTAACAACCAACTTAATTTCAGTTTACATATTGTAAATCACATGTAAATACATTTAGATGAAGACATTTACATTATAGAGAGTCCATAGAAAAGATAACTGGAAATGTATGAGGTAGGTTGTGGGTGATAAGTCACAGACATGTGCATGTATGCACTAACACTTAATATCATGTAGTTGTATATATATATATATATATATGTATGTGTATGTATATATATATATATGTATGTGTATATATATGGGTGCTGGAAGTTGGGCAACAGGTTGACGTCCCCTGACCAGTCACTATGCTCGTAAGGATCCAGTCCTTTGATTCCCTTTATTTTCTCGTCATACCTCGTCTTTGCATTAGGGTTTAGTTTTAGGCGGTATGGTCCGACAATGTTTTCTTTAGACCGCTGCATTTTGTAGGATTATATTCTGTTTTTCACGCTAATTTTTTATTATTTTCATGCCAGAACACTAGCCTGCTATGCGATGCCAGCCCAAATAAACAGGCCAAACATACCCATAATTCTTTGCGTTCTGATGACGTTGCCGCCCAGTTGGTCACGTCTTAGCAATCTCTATACTTTGAGAAGGCCAAAAGCATTGCTGCTACTCAGAACTACTGAAGATTTCACAGTTTGTCTTTGCACTTCCCTCTCACAATGCAAATGTTGAGAGGGTTTTCTCACTGATGCAGAGCCAGTGGACAAAGGAGAGGAACCAGCTCTCTGTTGAGTCATTGAAAGGGATTCTATTTGTGCAATACAACTTCAAAGACACTTCTTGCAAAGACTTTCATGCTTATTTGTTAAGCAACAAAAAAACTGCTGGGAAAGATCAGCTCTATAGCTAAATATAGATGGGCAAACAAGGAGGATGAGGAAGAAAAACAGGATAAAGAGGAAGAAGAAAACTAAATATATAAATATATTTTGTTAGTGAGTTTTTGTAAGTTTGTGAGAGCTATTTTTGTTCAATTTGGATCAATTTGTTCAAAATCTGAATTTGTGTCTTTGATAGATAGAATTTGGTAATAACAATTTTCTATCCATACAGAGGCATAGCCTACTTTAAATGTATTGAAATTAACAAGGCATCTTTGAGTAAAATTTGAGTATCATTTGAGTATCTCATTGCCGGGCCGAGTGTCCTGGTTTTTGGTAATCAAAATATGGTCACCCACCTTAGACTAATGGCATACTTTATCTCAAAATAGACATCACATACTAAAAAGAAATGATTTGATAAGAAAAAATATTTCAGGTGTTTCAAGAGATATTACTCAATTAGAGCAGATTGGTATCTTTTGTAAGACACCCTAAACTTGCTACATTTAGGAAAGCTCATTAAGGAGGCCAATGCTTATTTAGTTATATGTAAAGTTTACATTAGTCATCATTCTTACCACCCCACTGGACTTATTCATAAATAATGCATTCATTCTTAAATAATTCTACTAAATGAAGAGGTGATGCAATCAATATCCCCTCTGAAGGCATTATCATAACAGTACAACTGGAAAATATAATCTTTATAATTTGCAGTCTATATGGTCATAGGTTAAGAAAACTTTTTTTTTTTTTAGTAATCTCACCAGGACTTCTCACTAGGCACTTTAATTAATCTTCTAATAATGGTGTATCCTTAATGATTATATCCAATAACACAAATGAAGACCTAAAATAAAAACATCAAGATCTAGACTGATTGATGTTTTCATATTACAGTATGTTTTGAACATTAGCATTGGTTGATAATGGAAATGTAACAGTTAATTGTTTTCTCAGAGAATTTCTCGCAGTTACATATTTAAAAATAAGCTACAGTCATCTGAGACACATGAGATAATTTACATTGGTTGATTAAATTACAAATGTGTTAGATTTATTTGTATTCTGCATTGCCTTTTGTATTTCTCAATTGTCTTTTCAATTATTTTTAATAGGTATTTAATATTTTCTCTGCATATTTTCATATAGTTTCTGTTCTATATTAGATTTTTTTTCTACAGTCATGATCCTGGAATCCTACACAATGACAACTATGTTTTGTTGGTTTGACCACTAGGAGACAGACATGGACCGGAAGTGTTCTGCGGACAACAAACGCGGAACATTGCTGTGTGAAGTGAGTGAACGCGTTTGTGGACTGGAACTTAGCGAGCTCGGACGAATGGTTCAAACGTTTAAACAAGAACTGACGGATGATCCTGGGAAAAAGGAGCGTCTGGAAGTGGGAGTTTGGAAAAGGTCAACTTAAAAATGGAGACGATGAAGAAGGCAGCGGGTAGGCACAACTAACTTGAGAATGGGTCAGAGTGGAGGGACACTGATATGAGTGATAGTGAGGGAGGTATGGATATAAGTCAAGAAGGTGAAGGAAAGAGGGACAAAAGAGGAAATACTTTTGCTGGGATCAGTACAAAGAGGGCGAGGAGTAATGAGGATTATGGGAAAGTAATAAAAGATAAAGGTACGGAAGGACTAGAGTTTAAAATCATACTGAGATTTGGTGAGGAGAGGGGAGTTTTGTCAATAAGTCCGGTGAAATTAACAACTGTATTGAGAAACCAGATCGGGGATATTGAAGTAGCCAAGGTGTTGAGAGATGGTAATCTAATGATCGGATGTAAAAATGAAGAACAGAGCGAGCGGGCTGGAAGGATTAAAGAAATTGGGAGGTTTAAAGTAATAAGTACAAGTCAAATTGAAAAAGGAAACGTGGAGTAAGGGAGTGATATGGGGGGTACCAGTCGGGGTTACAATAGAGGAAATTAAAGCAAATCTTAAAGGAGGATATCTAAAAGGTGCTCGAAGGATGCAGATAACTCGGGAGGGAATGAGGAAGAACAGTGAGCTTGTGATTCTGGAGTTTGAGGAGGAAGTGCTCCCAAAGAATGTAACACTAGGTTTTATGAGATATAGTGTAAGGGAGTATGTTCCAAAGCCAATAAGGTGTTATAACCATCAAAGGTTTGGACATACAGCAATAACATGTAAAGGCAGAAGAAGGTGTGCAAGATGTGGAGAAGATCATGAGTATGGTCATTGTAAACAGGAGCAACCAAAGTGTTGTAATTGTGGGGGTAGTCATAGTGTGGCTTACAGTGGATGTGAGGTGATGAGAAGGGAAATGGAAGTACAATGAGCTAAAATTCAAAATAAGATATCATGCAGAAGCTGTGAAAATGGTTAGAAAGAAGCAGAGTTGAAACACAAAATACAAAAGTACCAGACCAGGCAAAGGAGGGGATAGTAACGGTTGATCTAAAGAAGTTAGTCACTTTCATAGCAGGGGTGATAAATGCATTTATGGAGGTTAAATCTAAAATGGAGAGAATACAAATAATTGTAAAAGCAGCAGTTCATCGCCTAGATATCAGGGAGCTGACATGGGAGGAGGTGAGGAATGAGCTAAGCAGTCAAGCAAGCCAGGAGCAAGTAGGGACTGGATAGTATTAATAATGGTTCTCTTGCTACAATGGAATGCTAGGAGCTTGATGGCCAATGGACAGGAATTTAAAAAGTATATTGATGATCTTCCCAATAAACCTGACATTATTTGTGTACAGGAAACTTGGTTGAGACCAAATTTAGAATTCAGGTTAGATGGATATGCCTCTGTAAGGTGTGATAGGGAAGATGGAGTAGGGGGAGGATGTGCTACATTTATTGGAAACGATATTTCATTCAGAGAAGTGAGGGTAGGGGTGAAAGAACAAGAATATGTTAGTGTAGCGATATGGACGAATGAGGGAGAGTGTGTAATTATAAATTATTATAATCCTTGTAGGAAATTAGAGTTGGGGCAGATATCACAAATAGTAGGGTTGGATGGTAACAAGGTGGTAGTGTGTGGTGACTTTAATGCACATAGTACTTTATGGGGAGGAATAAGAACAGATGCAAATGGTGAGGTTATAGAAGAATTGCTAGAAGAGAGAAACATGGTTTGTTTAAATGATAGGAGAGGGACTAGAATAGATGTGCATACAGGGAACATCTCAGCCTTAGATTTAACTTTAGTTTCTAGGAATTTAGCGGGAATATGTGAGTGGGATCTATCTGAAGATTCATCGGTAAGTAGTGATCATTTTCTAATATGGTGTAGTGTTTTATTGGAAACAAATAAGGATCAAAGGGAATTAGTGGGGAAGTGGATATTTAGTAGTGCAAAATGGGAAAGATTTAAATATATGTGTGAGATAGAAATGGACTAAATAGATCTAAATGAGGAAATAGAAGAGATTGATAAAAGTATTAGAACAACAATACTACAAGTTACCAAAGAATCGATCCCCAAAAGCAAAGGGAAAATGAAAAGAAAGGCAGTTCCCTGGTGGACAGATGAATGTGGGAAAATAGTGAAAGAAAGGAATAAAGCACTCAGAATATTAAGAAGAACCCATCATTTTCATAATTTGATTAAATATAAAGAAACACAAGCAAAGGTTAGGAAAATTATACGAAAAGCAAAAAAGCAAAGCTGGCAGACTTTCTGTAACAAAATTGGTAGAGCAACACCTGTTGGAGATGTGTGGAACATGATTAAGAGTATGCAAGGAATTAGAAGGGAATGGAAGTATCCAATATTGAAGATGGGGGAGGAAGCAGCAGTGTCTGACCAGGAGAAGGCAGAGATGATAGCAAAGGCATTTACTCTTATTCATAGTTCCGATAACTTAACGGAGGAGGGCAAGAGAGGAAGGACAAGGACAAGATTAGCATATGGAGATTTACTTGAAAGAAGGGAGGATAGTAACAGTATAATGGATGCGCCAATTACAATGGAAGAAATGAGAAGGGCAATAAAAGGATCTGGATTAACATCCCCGGGTAAAGATGATATCTGTTATGTAATGATAGAACATCTAGGTGTTTTAGCATCTACAAAGTTGCTGGGGTTTTATAATAAAGTATGGGATTTAGGGAAATTGCCAGCAGGGTGGAAAGAAGTAGTAATTATTCCTATCAGGAAACCAGGGAAAGATTTGTCAAGCCCAATGAATTATAGACCAATAGCACTTACGTCACATGTAGGAAAGATAATGGAAAGGATCATTACAGATAGATTATCCTTTTATATGGAAAGAAGAGGAATTTTATCACCTCATCAGAGTGGATTTAGGAGGGGTAGATGAACAATGGATCTTGTTATGTGTTTGGAAACCGAGATAAGGAAAGCTCAAGTTAATAAAGAATCTGTAATGGCAGTGTTCTTTGATGTAGAAAAAGCCTACGATATGGTTTGGAAGGAGGGAGTAATGATAAAATTAAAAATGATAGGAATAGCAGGTAGGACATATAATTGGATTAAGGGATTCTTGGATGAGAGAAGTATACAAGTAAGAATTGGGACAGCTGTTTCAAGAAGATACATGGTAGAGAATGGTACTCCTCAAGGTAGTGTTATTAGCCCTATACTCTTTTCCATAATGATTAATGATGTTTTTTCACAAGTGCAGGGGGATATCGGACAGTCACTGTTTGCTGATGATGAAGCCTTATGGAAAAGGGGAAGGAACATTAATCATATTAAAGGAAAAATACAAGAGGCAATTAATGTGGTGGAGAGATGGTCAATTGCATGGGGATTTAAGTTTGCAATTGGGAAGACCAAGACAGTATTGTTCACTAGAAAGAGAAGGGTTGAGGCTCAGATAAAGACGTATGGACAAGATATAGAGCAAGTAAAAGTTTTTAGGTTTTTGGGTATGTGGTTTGATGATAAGTTAACATGGAATGAACATATTAGAAGGATAAATACCAAGTGTAAAAAGATACTAAATGTGATGAGATGCATAACAGGGTCAGAATGGGGGGCAAGTAGGGTTGCTAGTAAAAATGTGTATATAGCATTGATAAGATCAGTATTAGATTACGGGAGCATTGCTTATGGATCGGCAGCAAAAACGGCATTAAAGAAGTTGGATGTGGTGCAAGCTCAAGCTCTAAGACTATGCTGTGGGGCTGTGAAAACAACTCCTGTGGCTGCTCTTCAGGTTGAGATGGGGGATTGCCGTTGCACATTAGACGTAAGCAGTTAATGATGCACTACTGGATAAATTTACAAGGGCATTCTGGGGATCGACATCCTACAACTAAGATACTTCTCCCATGTTGGGAGAGTGAAAGAGCTAAACAGGGATGCTTTGCATGGAGATGTGGGAAAATAGCTGGAGACATGACATTAAATCAAGGAGGATATATCCCGACAGTGCCATTATCAGTGACACCACCTTGGTTGTTTCCTCCAGTGTCAGTAGATTTATATTTCCTGGAAAAAATGCATGGTCAAAAAGGATTTGGAAATATTGCAGTACTGGTGGAAGATAGAATACAAACACTATATCAAACATATGTTCAAATATATACTGATGGATCCAAGGATCCTAATACAGGGAAAGCAGGTTTGGGTTTTAGTATTCCTACATTGCATGTTTCTGGTAAAAGAAGGACTTCAGATCATCTATCAGTGTATACAGTAGAGATGTTGGCAATTGTAATGGCATTACAGAAGGTAGAAGAATTACAAATTAAAAAAGTTATTTTATGTACAGACTCATGCTCTGCATTAATGTCACTGCAGTCATTTACATCTAACAGCAGGCAAGATATAGTAAATGAGATCTATGAAACATTGTACAGAATTAAAAATATGAACATGCAGGTAATATTTATGTTGATTCCAGCACACAGAGGGATTAAGGGAAATGAAGATGTGGATGCATTAGCAAAACAGGCTCTGATGCAGGAGGAGGTATTGTACGTTCCACTCAGTAAGTCTGAAGCTAAAGGAATAATCAAACGAAACATCATTAAGGAGTGGCAGAACAGTTGGAATACAGGAAATACAGGGCGACATCTCTATATATTAAAGCAAGATGTGGGTACAGGAAAGATAGCCAGAAGAAACAATAAAGACGAGAGCATCTTGACAAGGCTAAGGGTAGGACATACTAGGCTTAATAAAACTTTGCATTTAATAAATAAACACCCTTCAGGAGTGTGTGAACATTGCCAAATAGAGGAGTCAGTCGAGACATGTGTGAAAATAAATAAAGGATGGTTGTTTTTAAAGTTGGCGAGGGATCCTTTAGCCCACACACTCAGGTTAATAGGCCCCCATAGAGGTTATAGTGATTTTGTGTAAATATAGGTACAATAGTTATAGGGCAAAATTTCTCAACTTAGGCAAATACTTTTTGTTATTAACAATTTTTTTTTTATGATGCACCACTTTTTCTCTTCTGATTCCGATATCGGAAATCGAATCGGTTACCTAACGTAACCTCGGTTCTCTCTAGATGAGGGAACGAGTATTGCGTAAGCTAGCTTACGCTACGGGAAAGATTCATCTTTTCTGAGATATTGAAGCCAAAAAATTATCCTTAATTTTGTATCCATTGTCAAAGCAGTGCAACAGCTGCATACCTTGAGCGGGCTAGCTAGCGAGCTCATTGGTTGATCTGCGGCAACTGCTGCAGCCTATAGACGAACTTGAGTGAACTCGCGTCCAATGAGAGGCACCCGCGCCGTCACTGTATCAAAGCCCGCCAGAATGGGCGTGGCTAGAGTGCATATAAGCGTAAGTTCGTAGGCTGGAACCCTGGTTTTCATTGAATGAAGCGAAAGTCGCTCGTGGCGCGAGCACGGCCGGCTACGCAATACTCGTTCCCTCATCTAGAGAGAACCGAGGTTACGTTAGGTAACCGATTCGTTCTCTTACGAGAGGTTCTCTCGTATTGCGTAAGCTAGCTTACGCTACGGGAACCCATTTTCAACGCCGTGCGCACCAAGCATCCACTGCATGAGCCCCGGGGGGGAGGGGGGACCCGGGGGAGCCCTTGTGAGTGGGGGAATAATATTTGGCCGGCAAGAGTGCGGGCCAGTGTGTGTGTAATACATAAGCACATAGTGGGAAGGGAAAGACAGAGCGGCGGTGCCGGTCTGTGTGGAATGTGTCCCGTCAGTGCAGCTCACCAGGGGAGCTGTAGCGTATTAAACCGCTAGTAGTTTTGCCTGCAGGGCGGGCACTTCCAGATTGTAAAATCTGACAAAGGTGGAGGGGGAAGCCCAGCCCGCTGCCACACATGTCGTGAATGGAAATCCCATGGTAGGTCTTTTGACGCATACGCGGCAGCAATAGCGTCCACTATCCATCTAGACAGTGTCTGTTTCGAGGCGGCGAAACCTTTGGTGCGCCCTCCGAACAAA
The DNA here is from genome assembly GCF_025860055.1 of Xyrauchen texanus. Lineage (NCBI taxonomy): Eukaryota > Metazoa > Chordata > Actinopteri > Cypriniformes > Catostomidae > Xyrauchen > Xyrauchen texanus. Next base: position 28,351,353 of record NC_068280.1, on the reverse strand, counting down.
ACGAAAAGCTGCTCAGAGCATCTGAAAGAGGCGGAGCGCGCAGTATACAATCTCAGTGCTCAGTACTGGGCAAAGGAGATTGGCGTCGCGTTCACTATCGGATGCTGGCAGCGCCGATAGGGAAATGATTTGTGCTCTGAAAGGAGTACCGATCACCTTGGGGACATAGCCGTGTCTAGGCTTTAAAATGACCTTGGAGTAACTTGGTCCAAACTCAAGACACGCAGCGCTGACAGACAGCGCGTGAAGGTCTCCCACACGTTCAACTGATGACAGGGCAGTTAGAAAAACGGTTTTGAGTGAAAGGTATTTCAAATCCACAGATTGAAGCGGTTCGAAAGGGGGGGCTTTCATAGCTTCGAGAACTACAGAAAGATCCCAGACAGGAACCGATGGGGGGCGCGGGGGGTTCATCCTTCTAGCTCACCTGAGGAAGCGGATGACCAGCTCGTTTTTTCCCAGTGACTGGCCGTGCAGTGGTTCAGCGAACGCCGCGACGGCCGCCACGTACACTTTGAGCGTGGATGGGGATCTGCCCTTATCCAGCAGCTCTTGTAAAAACACGAGCAGCGACGACACCCCACATGTCCGTGGGTCCAGGTCTCTGTCGGTGCACCATTTTGAAAACACAGACCATTTGGACGCATAGAGTCTTCTCGTGGAAGGGGCTCTAGTGTGTATGATAGTGTTTATTACTACTCCTGGCAAAGCGACGGGTAGTCGTTGATCACCCACGCGTGCAGCGCCCAGCGCTCTGGGTGGGGATGCCAGATCGTGCCGCGAGCTTGAGAGAGGAGATCTGCTCTCACTGGAATGGGCCACGGGGCTGTCAGTGACAGCTGCGTAAGCTCCGGGAACCATGTCTGATTCTCCCAGCCGGGCTATGAGGAGCACCGAGTGACACGTTTCCTGATCCTCTGCATTACCTGTGGCAATAGCGAGACGGGAGGGAAGGCGTAAAGTGGGCGGTTGGGCCAGTCCTGGGCCAGCTGTCCTCGCTGAGAAAAACACTGGGCAGTGAGAGTTCTCTTCTGACGCTAAAGAGGTCTATCTCTGCTCTGCCGAATATGCTCCATAACTTCTGGACTGTTTGAGCGTGCAGGGACCATTCCCCTGGGGAAATATTGTCTCTGGACAGTCTGTCTGGGCCGTCTTTCAGGTGGCCTGGCACGTGCGTCGCCCTCAGCGAGCGCAGGTGGCACTGGGACCAACTCATTATGCGTTTTGTCAGATGGAAGAGGTTCCTGGATCTGACACCGCCCTGACGGTTTAGATAGGATACCACAGATCTGTTGTCCGAACGGACCAGGACGTGGTGACCCTGAATGACCGGGAGGAAGCGCACGAGCGCGTACTCGACCGCTATCATTTCCAGACAATTTATGTGAAGGAGCTTTTCCTGAACTGACCATAGGCCAAAAACCGGAGAGCCCTCGCAGACCGCGCCCCAACCCGTGTTGGACGCGTCTGTCGAGATGACTTTTCGGTGAGATACAGCTCCCATCGTCACTCCCCGCTGATACCATTCGGCCACTGAGCGCTAGAGGGTGAATGGCCAAGTCGCCCTGATTGCCACACACAGCGAGCTGAACAGAATGTGTGAGCGCGCTTACTGTGCTTATGCATGACTGCTCGCAGACAGCAGGGACAGGCTGTTCTGTGAGTGACTTCCCGATTGAGGTGAATGGGGAAAGAGTCACATCTGTTAAGTGATGCGCGAGCATAGTCACGGGCATGGGACTTACATACAGAGAGGTGTTTGCTGGCCGTGTGACAGAGCGGGCAGAGAAGGGGCACGCGCACGGACTCGTGGGCGCGTTTATTGACTCTAACACTCGAGCTGGCTGTGCCTGCTTTATGTGAGTGGGCTCTGATAGGGACACGGGAAGTGTAATGCTTGTGTGTAGGGGTGAACACTGGATTGTGGGCACATTTTCTACACATAAGGCATGTTTGCTTTTTACAAGATTTCTTTGGGTCGCCGTGAAAACGGCATTTGAGTGCAGGCAAGCGGGCAGTATCACCAGCTTGTTGGCTGCTGAATCCACCACTGCAGTAGCCTGAGAGAAGGGGACTGACAGGGGCTAAGCTTTGACGGTGGTCCGCCGCGGCGGACTGGGCCGTCGCTTCCTCAACAAAGCTAGGAGGACTTCGGTTGCTCAGGTTTCAGCGCAATCTTAGGCAGAGGCCCGCGGGGGGGGGCGGCGGTCTGCGGCGGCTGTCTGAGCGCGATCTAGGGCGGCCGCCCTGTCGACGCTGAGAAGTCTGGCTTTGCTGAGCTGGGCGCTGTGAAGAGGCTCGTGCAGGAGGCTGGTCACGTGGGCGGCCTGCAGAGGAGCTAGCGTGACGAGGCAGGAAGAGATTCATGGCTTGGGTGGCTTTCTGGACTTCCGAGAAACGGTCAACAATGCCACTCACCGCGGAACCGAAGAGACCGGACGGAGAGAGCGGCGCGTTGAGGAATGTGGAGCGTTCAGCTTCTCCCATGTCGGCTAGCGTTAGCCATAGGTGTCTCTCGGTCACAGTCAGCGCGGCCATGCACTTCCCTAGGAAGCTTTGGTGGCACAAAGGGCGAGATCCGTCGCGCTCCTTAGATCTGAAACAGCCTCTGGGTGCCTGCCTTTCTCATCCCACTCTTGAAGAAGGTCCGCTTGGAGGATCTGTAAGACGGCTATGGAATGCAGAGCAGATGCGGCTTGGCCGGCGGCGGCATAGGCGCGGCCAACACAGGCGGAAGTAGTTCTGCAGGCCTTAGACGGGAGCACTGGCTTAGACCGCCATCTCGCGGAGGGTGGGCAAAGATGTGCTGCTACCGAATCCTCGACCGGGGGGATGGAAGAGTAGCCCCTCTCGGTGGCGCCGTCCACCGAAGCGAGAGAGGTGGAGACATGGGATCGGTTCCTGGCCGAGAGAGGCGCGTTCCACGATTTAGAGAGCTCGGCGTGGAGTTCCGGCAGGAAGGGAGCGGCCCGGGCCGCGGGCGCGGCGACGGCTCTGAAGAAAGCAGCCGTCGAGTCTGTTGGGAGCCTGCTCAGAGGGCGGTGACCACTCGAGCCCGAGGCGGTCGACGGCCTGTGTGAGGAGGCGCGTTAGTTCTTCTTCGACTCCGGCGCGGGTCCTGCTGGATTCCTGGGCCGAGGAGGAGGCTTGGGAGCCTGACCACTCCTCGCTGTCCGAAGCCATGATGGAACAGCAGCCCTTATCCTCCGCCTCGTCATCCGAGATGGCAGCAGTGCGGCCGCTCGGCGGCAACTGCGCGTCCCGGGGGGGCGGGGAGGGTGAAAGCGAGGCTCGAGGGAGAGGCTCCGGCGAGGTAGCTTCTAACACCGGTTCCGGCAGCCTTTGGGAGCGGCGCTTCTTTCTGCGCGGCGAAACGAAAGGTGGCGCGGCGGCTTCGGTCTTGAGTGCTTCGAGTCGAGCCCGCAGGGTCGACATCGGAAGCTCCTCGCAGAGGTCGCTTCCGCCGTCAGCGAGGGCGAGCTCTGCATGTTCCAGTCCCAGGCAGAGAGCGCAGATGAGGTGGCGGTCTCCGGCGCTGAGAGGGGCGCGGCATGAGGCGCAGGTGGTGCGAGGCATCTTTAAAAAGACGCTCGTTGCTCTTTTTGTGAAGTTCGCTGAGGAACTAGCTTGCTCTAAAAAGGATACGTCGCCGGATGGCGTAGCTCGCAGGATGGCTGAAGGTGGCGAAGACGGCCGGCTTCTTCGAGCGCTGTCCAAGCTTGCTAGATGCCCCTCGAACGGCAACACGGCTTCTGCAGTTCAGAGATGCGAAGAGCTTCGCTGAATAGATGAAAATCAAGGTTCCAGCCTACGAACTTACGCTTATATGGACTCTAGCCATGCCCATTCTGGCGGGCTTTGATACAGTGACTGCGCGGGCGCCTCTCATTGGACGCGAGTTCACTCAAGTTCGTCTATAGGCTGCAGCAGTTGCCGCAGAGCAACCAATGAGTTCGCTAGCTAGCCCGCTCAAGGTATGCAGCTGCTGCACTGCGTTGACAATGGATACAAAATTAAGGATAATTTTTTGGCTTCAATATCTCAGAAAAGATGAATCTTTCCCGTAGCGTAAGCTAGCTTACGCAATACGAGAGAACCTCTCGTAAGAGAACTCAGTATCAGCCGATACTGACCCCAAGCCGATACCAATGTTGTTTTTTGCATAATCACTTTTCAATATCTTTACATTATTGTGTGGAACAATTGGGAGTACTCTTTAATATGTAAAGAAACACAAACCTCTAACTTCACATGTGGCATCAAAATTAACAGAATTTCCAGTCTTCAAATCTTCAATAGAAAAGAAACCAGTGTTTTATATTTGCTGGACTTTAAAGGATTCAGATCTCTTTTTTTGTTCGATTTAGTTGTATCAGTCCACTTTTCATTCACATAGTTATTTTTTGGAGCCCATTCAACTTAAATATTGTTATAAAACTAATGATGACAATAATAATAATAATAAATTGTTATTAATATTATTATTATTATTATTGACTTTTTAATTTTAAATACAACATTAATATATTTTAATCTTGCACTTTTTAAACCCTCGCGCTTTTATTTTGACATTCTAAACTCTCCAGGAAGTCCTGTACATGTCTGTTTTTAGGGAAGTTCACAGTAGTTTAATTCGCGTCTTATTCAAATTCTGGTAAAATGCACCTCCGGTGCCATTCTAAATGCATATTATAAGTGAACCGAACCATTGAGCATCTACATCTGAGATGCTATTCTTGAGTAGGACTCTAATATTGCGCACCACTGTGAAGGCTAAAAATAGTCTCAAGTGGATCACCAGCCTGTGCGTGAGTTTGTGTTTGTGGCCTGCACATACTATATATTTACTTATTAAACACAGCCTTTTGTGATTCACAGAGCTGTTGCACGTCTTCAAGTGGCTTTGAATAAAATGCACAAGCCATATGAACTGCTTTAATGGTGTTTTTATGGTTCATTTGTCATTTTTGGAGCTTGACAGTAACGAACATGACTGACACACACATTTTTGGATTTGGATGGGGCTCATCGGATCGATACACGATCTGTTCAAAAGCTTCAGTATCGGAGCGGTGCATCCCTAAATTTTTTATTGATTCCAATCATAAAACATACAAACGCAACATAAAATACTGAATCAATTATTCGCATTAAACCTGCTGATGGGTTTTCTGTTTGAGCCACTAGAGGTGGTAAGCTTACAAATACAGTCCATAAAGACTGTACTGCTAAGACTTTGGCTTCAGTCAAACTGTTGGGTACATTCAACTTGGTTGGGGACCACGACATCTCTCTTCCAATTATGTTTGCAAAGAGTTTTTTTTTTTTTTTTGTTATTAACAATTTTTTATTGATTCAATCATAACATACAAACACAACATAAAATACTGAATCAATTATTCACATTAAACCCCTCCCCCACCTGACACAAACACACATTACTGTGGTCACCAACAACTAGAACATAAAAATTAAAGAAAAAGAAATAAAAAAGAAACCAATAATACACATACCCAACTAAACTACAAATCCCATTTCCCCAGCCTTCTAAAAATCACCTCCTCAAATGCCGCCACCCCGCCCATCTCCCCACACCACTTCCTAAACAAGGATAACTTCCATTTCAATAAATGTCAGAATTACACTTTTGTCCAAACCGCGTGCAAATGCGAGATAACGGGGTGTGAGTTAACTTCTCCGGTTAGCTTAATAGAAAGGCTTTGCAATGGCGAAATGGGGGCAAGGATTTCCTGTTCATTACAAAGTCAGGGAGGGGCTCTCTTGGGTGGAAGCGACCAATGAGCTAAACGTCTGAGACCGAATGCATAATAATGAAACAAAATCTTGGGTAGGCCAAGCCCACCTTTTTCAATTGGCCTATGTAATTAGGCAAATACTTTTGAGACATTTAAGATGCTCTTTTTTTTTTAACCAAACATTAAGATAATGTTTATTCAAAATAACCAGTTCAGAAAAGGTTAAACCATTTTCTGTTCATTTCGGTTACATTTGGAATTTATTATCATAGGTGTTCTATTAAGCTATTCAGATTCACCCCACTTAAGAAAATCGTTGTGGTTCAGCCTAAAAGCATTTAGCCCCTGCAACAGGAGGCTTTTTTTTGAGAGATGCCACCATTATCAACCTTGAATGTTGACCTCTTCTGGTATAAGACACCTCCAGCCATTTCAGCAATACAAAAATACAAATAAATTGTTATTGCAGGCTGGCAATACCATGTAATCATATTATTATAATTTATTATTTTTTTCATAAACACATTAGTTCGGAGCACATGTAGTTTTACTCTTATCACATTTTGTCATAATTTTATCATGCAGTTGCACAGGCAGACGACTGCATTAATGAATGGGAGAAATGAGGTGCTGAAATCCTTGGCTCCATCTGTCATGCTACCACAAACTTGACACAACCAGGAGAGAGGAATAGAGCAGAAATCCACTGCGAAAATGCTGCTTCAACTTTCTTTGCACCAAACCTGCAACTTGTTTCTTCTTGCCAAAATAATAAATTCTTTATTCCCTCTATTCTTGTCAGAGAGCGTTCCCTCTTTCCAAGTGGTGCATAGAAAACAGATGCGAAGATCTCACATTCACCAAGGCTTATGAACTATCGCCTTTGGGAATAAATAAATAAACAAATAAACAAAGGCATCATCGGAGTATATGAAGGTACTGGAGGATTACATTGAGACCTTCTATTGTTGCATCGTCACGCTCTCGGTATAGTAAGATGCAAATTTAATTATTGTCTCTTCAAGACAGCACACAGCAACAAGCGAATAATCTATTTACACTCTTACTATAAATGTGTTAGACAATTATCTGACATTAGGATATTATTCTGCTGCACATCCTGTGGTTGTGTGATATTTTATAAGCCCATATCACTAAATTATGGTATTATTATCCTCCTAGTTATTTACATTGCGGTAATTGACAGCAGAACGTTGTCACTTGCCGGAAATGTAGCCGCTTGCTTCCGCTTTGAAAAATAAGGTGGAATCCACCTAGTATAAAAAAAGCATTTTTATTTAATCACCTTAAACAAATTGAAAATGACAACTAAGTATTTTGTCTTAAAAATGTGATAATTTCAGGGGTTTTCATTTGCTACATAAATATGCAACTTGTAAAAAAACATTAAATATTTCATTAAATTACCTACAAATCAAACTTTAGACATTGTACACAATGATCTTATAGATCAGGAATATTTTGCTGTATATTTATTTATTTAATTAAATTTTTTTTGATGGTTAATGTTTAGGGAGAAAATTGTGCCTTTAGCCCCATTGTACCCTACTAATGAAAAGCTAATTAGAGCTGACATTTGTTCAGAAAGTTTGTGCTTGCTCATTTAGTGACCCATACAGGGCTCTATGCTAACACTTTGGTTTAGGAGCACTCATTCCCCTAAAAAGAGAGAATTTTTATGGGCATAGTAATTTTTGATATTTTTTTACTGTTTTGTGTCACAACATACATTTACGCAAGCAGGTATTAAGAATTTACGGAAAAAATTCTGAAACTAATATACTTGATGCATGATTAAATACATTAGACACCTCTGATAAACCTTTTTCAAGTGAATTAAGTAAACAACATCAGTCCTCGCTGATTTACCTTTATAAACATCTAAAAAATACATTCTTAACATATTAGTAGTTCATAAACATTCAAATATATACAGTATATGAAATGTATTTATATATGTAGTATTTAACTTTTTGAATGTACTGTAGTTTTAACTAATAATCTTTTAAGCATTACAATGAAACAATTTTGCTTAATTTTATTTATTAAAGTTTTTATAAAATGTTAACAATACATTTCCTATGACACACAGCCACAAACACAAAATACCTATGAACATGCCAAGTGTGCGGTGTCACAAATATTTTCCACATTGACACGCAATAATTTTCACTCTAAATATTTTAGTCTATTGGGTAAAAATATTGATTGTTCCCGATGCATCTCGATCTTCATTTGAAAGATCTCAATATCTATTCTTAAATCCAAGAATCTATCTTTTACTCTATTGCCAACCCTTCACTACAGTGAGAGGAAACCACTGGTATTTGCAACCAAATTTTGCGCTATGCGACTAAAATGTATATATTTAGCAACTGGCTGGTAAATGTTTACACTTCGCTTGCCAGTAATTGTGTTGGATGTTGGTAAAGCATTCAGCTGCAATATCCTTTTACTGCATGCTGAGAATAAAAATTGTCTGTATAATGCGTGTCCAAAGAAAAGATCCAAATGACCCATTTGTCATTGAGTAATGTCTCTTTTAATACCCTTTCTGTTATCTACAGTTCTGTTCTCCAAAAACAACAAAAAATAAACATTTAATTCTAATCATGCATGGCACAGATGAGAAAGTAATTTAAGTCCACTCTCACGCTCTTTACAGAAATGCATTTTTTTTTTTTTTTAAAGAGACAGCTTTTGGCATGTGTTCAACAAATCAATGTAAGTAATTGTAAATGGGACAAATTATGCAATTAAAAAATAAACATGCAATACTAAATTATATATTAAATATAATGGCTTATTTATTGATTAAATACATTGATTTCTTAATTGTACAAAATTTGAAATGTGACAAAGGATGTAAAACTAGTGAAATCAAGTAAATAAATATTTATATAATAATGTACGTAGTTAGAATGTCTCCTGTATAATTAACAGCATTAGCTTGGAGAGAATTTCATAAGTAAGCAAAAGATATATTATAACTGGTATACACCCAAATGAATCGATAACAGTCGAGTGCTTATGAATGGAATTGTGGAAGCATGACTCACAAGCATGACTTTATTTGGCCCAAAAGTGAAATGCGTCTAATAATTACCTACAGGTGAAATTCCTTGGCATGAGAGGGGAAACCTCTTCTGGGATCTAAGACTTGGTACTTTGCTCACTTGAATGTTTACTTTCAGGAATGTCAGAAGCTAGTTTTGACTGTGAGAAGAACGCCTTAAAGGATAATCAATCAGACCCTAAAGGATAGGGCCCTCAAAATACTGCTGACCCTCTGAGCCAATCAGAGGCCAGAGAACACGGCATGGATGAAATTCATGTGACTGAAATTGACATCAGTGAGAACAAGGAAGTTGAAAAACACAACCATAAGCTGCGTTCACACTGCCAGCGACACGCAGCAATAAAACGACATCATCTCATTCATTTTCAATGAGAGCTCGTGACTTCCGGCAACACCAGCGACGGCGACCGGAAGTGGGCGTGTCCAGCGATGCAACAAAGTTGAGAAATGTTTAACTATATGCAAATGCAGAGCGACTTTCAGGAGCGACAGCCAATATGAGAGCAGATGGTAGAGCTCACTTGACCCTCATATTTTAAAAATAACATTAATTGTAATTGTACACACCACTAGCGACCTAACCGCCAGCCACTGGCGACATGCAGCGATAAAGTAGCTGGCAGTGTGAACGCAGCTATACTCTGAATGATGATGATGGTGATGAAGATGATAATGAGGAGTCTCATGCACAGAGTAAGATTAGTAGAGTCCTCAAAGATCTTAAGGATCATGCTGATACTGATACAATGAGCAGTGTGACGACTTGAGACAGAAAGTTCTCCTCTCTACAAAAGATCGTTACTTCCTATGGCAGTGATTATCTTAAATCGTACAGTGTTTTAATTGAAACAATAGAGCGACTGCTAATATTTTTAAATTCTTTTTTTTATAGTGTTTAACTATATTATTATTTATTTATTTATTTATTTTTTTTGTATTTGTGTTTTTGATATGTGATGTGTCTTATGTTACAGTGTCAAAGAAAAATTTCCGCTCTGTGAAAACAGACTGGACAATAAAGTAAAGTAAAGTAAAGTAAAGTAAAGTAAAGGTGAAGAATTAATGATAACATGAGAGCCTGTAGCTTGGTTTATGTTTGATTTCCTTCATACGTGTTGCTGTGATTTCATGCAGGAGATCCTTCAAAAGTTATAAATATCCTTTGAATGAACAATTGTCCTGAATTTGGAAGAACTAGACCTCTGCCTGAATGCTACAAAATGATGATGTGACAGCAAAGCATCTTTCTCTTTCCATTTCTTTTTAATGTGTCCTTTATTTATTAATGTGGGTGACAGTACATATCCGATTCTAGCCTCTTCTAGTACATTTATTTAGCCTATTTCTGATTTTAAATGCTTTAAATCGTGGCACCTTTAGTTAGCAGGTTTGTCGTTGATATGCATTTCATTGGTTTGATTCATTGTATGTGTATTTTGAGCTTAAAAAAAATCTGAATCATTGTGCATAAAATCATACACTGACAGAAACTCATAATCAAATTCAGTGAATTTGTCTCTGTGTCTGTATCCTTACATGAAAAGTTGACAAATCCCTTGTTTTTATCAACACGAAGATTTAAATTTCATATTAATTATATTAGGTATAAGTGCCTTTTAGGTGCTGCAACTGGTCACAATGTCTTCCAGTGCGCCATTTAAGTTTTAACTTTTTTTTTTTTTTACATTTTAACTGCATAATATCCTGCGACGTAACAAATTTGTGTTTTTTTTTTTTTTTGTAGTCAGTGTAGTCTCAATTAATATAGGTATAATTGCTACATGTATATTAATTATAAATATATATATATTTTTAAAGCAGCTTAAGATGAAGGATTGCAAGACACCGGTGTCGCTGCTTGACATCTGTTTTCAACTCTCCACGTCTGTTTTGCATAGGGGTGAGAAATCAGCAGAGACCTGCCGATGAAATATTATTTTGATATCTGAATTAGAGGTCGACCGATATGGGTTTTTTCAGGCCTATGCCGATCTTTTGAAATCCGGTTCGGCCAATGGCCAATAAATGCTGCCAATTTATTTTGGCCGATATGTGCTTGTTTTTAACCTCTTATTTGAAACTTTTATTTGAAAGATAAAATGTAACAAATAATTACTTAAGATAGAAAAAATTTCTCAACAAATACATTTATTGAACACTTGACCAATCTGCTCTTGTACACTTAAATTAAAAATGTTTAATGTAAAAACATATTGTATAAATAATGTATAACAAATATATTAAATAAACGAAGCAGGTGTTACGAACTGCTCCGAGACACGAAGGTTGAGATCCAAATGCAGCTTTAATTAAGGGGCAATCCAGACACGTAATCAAATATTCAGAGCATCCAAGAGAAGCACAGGCATAACTAGGGATGGGTATCGTTAAGGTTTTAATGGTATTACTATCTTACCGATACTGCTCAGGGCTCTACAGTACAAGTTTTTCACTCGCAATTGCCCCTAAAAATAGATATGTGCGAACTGGAAAAATTATTTACGAGCACATTGTGCGATTTAAAGATTACAAACGTAACCCCCCCTTTTTAAAATATTTGTTTAAAAATTACAATACCCACATTCCACAAGCGGAATTTTCTGTGATGACGTAGTCCAGTCAGAGAGAGAAAAGTGAACAATGGAAAAAAGTATCAGTATAGGCGACATCGCATTTTATTTTAAGCGAAAAAGAGATGAGGAGAAAGAGGAATTTGGCGAGGGGGATTCGCAAGGTTCAACTAACTTAGTCTCTTCACATGGTTTACCGGAGACTGCTAACATTAGGGATGTTTAGAGCAAAGCTACCGTGACCACAGCTGTCACTTCAATGTCCACTGTAGCCGGTGAAGGGAGAACATATAGATTCAATTCAAATTGGCTCAAAATGTTCTCATGGCTAGAGTTCGAAAACAACATCATGTTCTGCAAATATTGTAGAGGGCAGAAACAGGAGGGCAACTCGTCCTTCGTGTCAGGAAACCCACCTCTGAAATAGTGATGGTCATTTTCGAACGAGTTGGCTCTTGTAGGTGAACGTTGGGAGCCGGCTCGCATATCAGAATCCATTCATAAAAATATTTAAAAACAAATTAGGATACGAATAATCAAAAGATTTAAAAATAACGAAAAAAACTAATGAAATAATATAGGACTAAATGCTCAAGTGCACACATTAGTTCTGACTGTCTGCTCAGACTAAAAGCCTCACCTGTTGTTCCTGTCAATCAGACACGCAGTGTCAACCAATGAACCAAAGATGCGTGAGGGAGGGCGGAGCCAACTTATGTTGTTCACATTGTATTTGAATTGTTACATTTATATGCACTTTGTTATGTACATTGAAAAGTTATACTTTAAATGCACACGTGAAATAACATCCTTCTTTTTTACATTTATTTCAATTTGTGGGATGCTGCAGTTTTGCAAATTATTTATTTTTCTTTGATATGGTGCATTATTCTATTATCAGTACCGCCGCTACCTACATGTATACTACGCAGTTTGTGTAGGGCACCATCTTACCCTAGGATGGCACCAGAAAGTCCACCGGCTGCCCTTACTCATTCGCTATACGTTATTCAAGGACCCAAAAGCAGTTGCGGAACACTGACAATCGCTTCATGCTCATATCACGCGTAGGGCATCAATTTGGCCAGCGGTGGCCCTGTCTATTATGCTGTTCAGATTGTATTCGTTTTGATTGGTTAGATTTATATGCACTTTGTTTATATACAATAAGTTATACTTTAAATGCAAATGTTTAATAGTATTATTTTTCTTAACAAATCAAGGCATTTTTAAATAAATTTTGGTTAAGGTAGAGTATAATTTCATTTAATAATTTAATTAGAATTATTTTAACACCAATTATGAAAAGAGCCGGAATGCCCATCGCTAATCTGAAAAGAGATAGTGTAGCAAAACATAACATCTCACGGCGGCATATCCAGTGCTCTGGGTGAGACAGGAGAAACCATCAGGCTCTGTGTAAGCAGCCTTGAGGAGGCAAGTGCTGCAGTCTGAGGAGGAGAAGTGGAAGCAGCTGAAAATAAAGATAAACATTGCATACTTCATTGTGAAAGAAGAAAATTTCATCAAATTTGGGCCGCTTATCAGACACCACAAAACTGAGTTTACATTAATCCCACATACGACAATGTGTTGAGATGATCGGTCAAACTGCTGACATAATGAGAGATCACTGTCTGACCTCTAAGTATGCCAGATGGTCAACATACAAATGCAGCTGGACAACTGATATCCTTTGATTTTAGTAGGCATGGGTTCATTGTGTGATTTGGGAGGTATGTGCTGTTCCACAGATGTGTGTCCCTTAGTACACGGACACACACTCATACACGTGGTATAAATATGTATGTAATAAATAGTTTGTTAATAAACTCTATATTTAATTTTCACTGTGCTCCTAAATTTCTTTATGTGCTCTGTAAGAAATAGAAATGTTATTTCTATATCTCAGCTCTGTCCAAGAGAGATGCTGAGTTGCTGCATTCCTTTCTGTATGCATTATCAAACATATTTGCATACATTATCAAACATATTTGCATACATTCATATTGAGATGGAGCTGTGGAGGCCCCCTCCTCACTCTGTCTGAGCATACATCGACTGTTTGTGTACTTTATACGATTGTCTATGGCATGGTCCATCCGGCTCTCGTAGAGAGCAGCCTTTTCATATACGTTTTGGGCTCTCAAGGTTTCGAAGGAGATTGTCATATGGAATTGTTATCTATGAGTAATGTCTAATTCTATTGGTTTAGAGATGTGAACTCCCTTCAGTATTGTCATATATATATTTGTATGTTATCCAGGAGAAAGTGAGATGCATACTTTGCTCCCCAATGTTGGTTTCATTACTTTGTATTGATTCATTCACGACTCAATAAAAGACGGAGAGAAAAGGCACTGCTATCGTTTAGAAGACTTTTATTTCTAACATGCTCCTAAATCTTTTCATTTAGGAGCGCATGTACTCCTTGGGAAAAAAGTTAGTGTAGAGCCCTGCTGCTTATCGATCCGGTACTTTAACGGTATTCTTAACGGTTCTATTTGTTATATATATATATATATATATATATATATATATATATATATATATATATATATATATATATATATATATATATATTAAACAAAGATAAACAATAGATAAACAAAAGATAAACAATTACACAAAGATAAACATTATATAGGCACAGTGATTTAATTTCAGGAAGTCTACTAACATTACTGTTCAGGTGTGGTCTAAAAAGAAATCTAATAAAGTAATCAATTGTAAAATAACACTGCACAGTTTATCATAGATAGATTAATGCTTATTAAAGCAGAAGTTATTCATTCAAGAGCTGTAAGTGATTTTCTCTTTGCCTTTTGTTGTTTGATTCGCAGTAATGGCTCAATCGTCAGCATGTTTATTAGACTGCTTCCCCTTTAAGACCGAGTGCAGATCTATTTCCATAACTATGTCCATTTAATACATAAACTGTGTTTAAGTGAATCTCCAGCCGATCGTTTTGACATATTTTTGTGTATAGTTGATCGTTTAGACGCGCACATGAAACCCAAAGCAGCCAATACTTTGCTTGTCTCGTTGCGGTCTGTTTCGGAGCGCGCGCCGCCTTGGGAACGGTATCTCTTGTGCTCTTTTTATTATTAAACGCGTCCCGCAATTTAGCAACAGTAGCTAGACTGCATTTTACAACAATCACTGATCGTGCTGACTCTGACATTAAATTTGAGTTTTAGGGAGAAATGTCAGTGCACCGCTGTGAAGGGAGGAAGTTGTGCTAGACAGAATGTGGCTTATGTATAAATATTATTTTTATAATCTTTGGAAGGCGAAATCTAAAATAAAATCAGACTAATATCACAGATCTAAAGTGTAACCAGGCTACGTTTGAATGTTTAGTTCTGTCACTCATTAAGCAGGGCTTGTGTTGTGCTCGCTGTGGCACCACGTGAGAGAGATCTCTCTCTCTCTCTCCCTCTCTGACTGCGAATAGCTAAATTGCATCACAGACAAATGGTTTCATATTATTATACATAGAAATGGCTGGCAAGATAAAATAACTTTCTCTTTATAGCAATAATAAATGTATACATTTCTCCAATACCGACAGCAGAACCGATAACGTCCGAGCTTACCAAAGCCAGTCCTTCAATAGCCTATAGTGCGTTGGTATATTTTTTTATTACTTATTTCTCTGCATTGAGTGACAACCCTCTCAAATATTAGACACACAAACAGAACAAATAAAAGTCTCAGATTCACTGTCTGTAATTGCAAAATTCTTGCTTAATATTGTGACATGATAGCAACCCTTCTGCTGTGATAATGCAACTTCAACTACGCTATCAATATCCAAAGTAGCCGAACGTCATGTCGCCTATCAGCGTTTGTTGCATTTTTTCTTGAAGTTGGCAGTAACATATCAAAAGTTTTTAATTAAATATTGTGGAACGCTCTCGCTTCGAGAGAGGGAAATCACAGGAAACAGGGTTGTGATAACTCCACAGGTAACAGGGTTTTTAATATTTATAACACTTTTATGTACAGCACTTTCAACTAAGTCTTTCTCGGGAACTCGGGGTTCCCTTGTCACTCTCTCCCCCGCTCTGGAGGTTCTGTGGCTGCTTATATGCCGCTCTCCCCGTGCTCACTGGAATTAGAGACAGGTGTTAGACATGATTTAGCTCAGGTGCAGTGCCTTTACCGCTTCCTCTCCCCGACGGGCGCTTGACCACGTCCCTGCTGCCACAAATATAAAGGAGTTATACGAATTTAATCCTTACCATTTTCTCCAAGGAACTTAGCTCCTTCCTTAGGCACTGGATGAGGTCTGCTCACTCTGCTGGAAAATGACTCTAGGGGCAGCATGCGTCGAACACGTGTTCCACAACAACACTAGGCTGCCCACAGATGCGCCTGCCTAATAATCTACTTGATATACTTGGATATTGGCCGATGCCAATTATGTTAAAAAATGCAAAAAAAACGGCCGATTAATCATCCGACCGATTAATCGGTCGACCTCTAATCTGAATCACGATACAATAATATTGTGATTATTTATTGTGATACTAATCGGTGATATATTACAAACTTCATACTCTCAATGATAAAAAACTGACTACAGTGGGAAACACACATTTGTACATTTGAAGAGCTTTTTATTCTGTTTGTATGAGAAATAATTCTGCTGCCTACCTTGATAAGGAAACATTCACTGAATTATTCCAAAGTTAAAAGGATTTCTTAAACCAGAGATATTTGGATGAGAATCCTACTGTACAGTATTCTTGTCAGAGACACATGGAAATCCTGTTTTTGCTTTCCTTTTTTATATTTGTTAGACCCGTGTCGCTTTGCATTTATAATGAGATCCAAGATAATGGCTCAGTCTTCAGTATGACTGATCAGATTGATGTTGCTCCCTTTGTTAGTACATATCCAAGGAACTAAACTCTAGGGGACTCTTCTGCTGGGCCTGTGTATATACGTAAATGTGTGGCACTGTATTTATAAATGCTGCTTTATTCATCAACAAAATGTTATATTGCTTAAAATGCAGCCTGATACCAAATAATGAAGTGCAGTTTAAATATATTGACAACGCAGCTACCACAGTATTTCCAGCTTAAGGCTCTTGCTCTTTTCAAATATTAAATAGAAAAGACTCCTCCTGTCATTTTATGGCAGTGCTTAACAAGGGAGATTATATTATAATTTTTAGATGTCAAAATAGTACACATGGTGTAGAGGATTGGAATAAGTGTAGTTCCAATAAAAAAAAAGTAATAAAAAATGATTTAATAAAAAAAAAACTTTGCTGTATAGTTGGTGCATATAATTTTTGTGTCATATAGTTTATGCCTTTTGTATGTCTGTATTTGGGCATTTATCAAGCTTAGCTATCTAACTATATCGAGAATCTGCTTGCACTGGGAAGATGGCAGGGACAGCAGCTAAAGGTGGCTTGTGTTTTGGGCCCTGGAGATGTTTTGACATGCCTTGACATTTGTGCTTTTTTCAGTTGCTTAAAAACACTAACTCACAAACATTAGTTGCTAAGGTCTGATAACACTGTATTCAGCACAAACTGGGCTACAATAATATGTGAGCAACATGTGTGTACATGTTTGTATTTTTGAGAAAATAACGTTTATACATGGTTTTTGAAAAAGCTAATTTTTTAAGTCATTGAAATAAGGCCATATAACGCATACTAAACATTTTTCCACAAGCCTTTTGAGAACTGGATCTTGTTGCCTAGAGTTGTTGCTACAAAAATGATGTGAAAACCATCCTGATCACTCATTCATAAAAAAAAACAATATAGTAATTTAACTTTTGTAAGACCCTTTTAGTGTTGAAAGGTCATATGCGAGGAGGTCGTGAACTATCATGAATATTGATTGTAATTCACACCTGAGGAGACAAAAGACCCCTCCCCTGGGCCTATCAATGAGGAATGTGACCAATGAGAATGAATGTGAGGAGACTTAATGGTCAAAATCATGTTTTAAGTTAAAAGAATATTCTGACTGTACATTTTCTTTACATAAAGACTTGACTTAATTTTAGACATACACTACCATTTAAAATAAGTCTCTTCTGCTTTTAAAAAGACTGCATTTATTTGATCCAAAATACAGTAAAAACAGTGATATTTTGAGCTATTTTTACAATTTAAAAGAACAATTTTCTATTTGAATATATTGTAAAATGCAATTTGTGATCAAAGCTGAATTTTCAGCATCATTACTGTAGTCTTCAATGTCACATGATCCTTCAGAAATCATAATAATATGCTGATTTTCTAATATGGGCATAATTAAAGTCAATTTTACTCATTTAACCTCAACACATATTTGCAAGCACAAGCTTTGTTGATGATAATGAGGCAGCATAAACACTAGTTAAAATATAGTCTATACATTCATATTATGTTTATATCATATTACATATCATATTTATATCATACAGCATACAATTTAAATACCTGCTTTAGCCAAAACGGCATTTAAATGTAACTAAATCTTTAGCACATCAGCACACGAATGGCGTGCTCTGCTGGTGGGTGTGATCTAGGGCTGCACGATTTGGACAAAAAGTCATATTGCGATTAAGCTTTTTTTCTTACAAAAATGACTAATGAAATCAGAGAATGGAGGCATAATAGTCTGTTTTTACAGAAAGTAATTTCTTTAGCTCATATGGACATTCACATTCTACGAAAATCCTTGGCGGGATAAATACACAATCACGCACTTTTCACAAGGTAAGGTAACTCTACGAATCACTTCCTAAATCACTCTTTTACAACTGTTTATGCTCAAGCGATACTCCAGTACTCCTCCAAGCTCCACGTGACAGGGAATAGAGAGTGAGTTGAAGTGTATGTCACCCCTCCACCATTTTGTATTGCAAATGTGTCTCCAACTGAAGGGAGCGAGATCTCCTCAAAACTGTATCTGCATGTATGACACCCTCAGCCAAAACAAGTTATTTTGAGTCTGTTAGTGTGGCGCCAGCTTAAAGTGTGAATTGTTTTAACCAGATACATACCAAGCTGATTTTAGAATGAACGTATCAGCAAATCAACTTCCTTCTCTGCAATGCTATCCTATTGAGGACCACAAATAATACCAGATCTAGCTAGTAGGATGTTATAGATGCTTAAAGTCAGTTTAAATTAATCAGTGAGCATAACAGCTGAGATTGGGACTTATTTAATCAAATACATACAGTATATCACATACATGCCTTTTTTGTGAATTGTTAGGACACTTGGACACACCTTGTGAAACCAGGACGTCTACCCCACTCAGCCACCAGTCACATTGTTGCTGTAGTTGCTAGGAATTTATATCCTTACAAAGATTACACATTCACTTTCTTTGTAGACTTTGGGTGCATTTCTTAATAGATGTTTGATTGACAAGTTTCAGTGTCTCTTTTAAAAATGTTATATTAAAAACAGCTTTGTTAGTGGCAATACATTGTTGCTATTAAAAATACTTTTGATTTGAGGTGGGATGAATTGGGTTGAGTTTAGATTTAATTTTGTTTTTGGCTATAATGCCTTTTTTAATTGATAGCATAGTGAAGAATTGCAGGAAAGGATAGGAAAATATAGGGGGTGTGAGATCGGGATGTGACACAGTCTGATACATCCCTGCAGGAGCACTATGGCCCTTATATATCACATGCAGATGGCACTTGATGCTCTGCCCTTTATCCACATGTCATAGTGGGCATATAAACCGAAGCACAGTGTAATTTCATCAGGATCTTTCGACTGAAGGGAGGAGGGGACGTCTCTCAATCCCTTAACAGTGAGAAGTCAGTAGTGTGGCAAGCATACACAGCGTCTTGTTCCCTGTTTTCAGGGAAGCTAGGTTACAGTCGTAACCAATATGTTCCCTTTCAAGTCGGTCATTTCGACTCTGCGTCAGTAGCTGATGCTATGGGAATTGTATACTATAATTCTATGGCAGATATTCTGCAATGCCTACTAACCAATAGGGTAGTGAAAAATCTTTGACACAACCTCCCCTTCATGCTGAAATATAGTAAGGAAGAGGATGAACATACAAAACATTTATGGTAATATAGCATGAAAATGACACTAGCCATTCTGGGTGGTGAGACTTTGTTCAGAAAAACTCGTCTTAACACCAGTGAGAAAGGAGAGAGACAGAACAATCATAGATTGGGAGCATATTACAATCACACAAGCGGGGTAGTAAAACATTTCTCTCCTCTTTGCCGGGAGTCGTTTGTTACCATGAGTGGGTTGGACATGTGAATGGCGAGCTCTGCGCACCAGACAGGTTTAGCATCAACTGTCGAGCATGTCGGCAATGCTGGCGAAGATTGTTGCTGACTTGGAGGATATTGCTGTAATACATTGACTGATCACTGCCATGGAGACTAAATTCTCGGAGGTGGTTACAAGAGTGTCAGATGTCGAGAAACTGATCGATTATCTGGAGTCATAGAAGAGGGAATTGGCTGCTAGCGACCAAGAAAAGACTTGGAACATGTTTGGGAAAAGTTGGAAGACTTAGAGACAACAAACAACGGTGAAACAACATCCAACTTGTTGGAATTCTTGAGAATGAAGGAGGCAGAGAAATGGTAAAATCCCTAGACGAGCTCTTCCCGAGTCTGCTCAGCATAACAGGCCATATGCTGGAAATCGAGCAAGCTCACAGGGTTCTGGCTCAGATATCCGCCGAGGGAGACTAGCCCTGAACAATTCTGGCCAAATTTCTGAGATCATCCAATTAAGATCTCAGTCTCCACTCAGTTCAAATGTCTCAAACAGATTAATGATAAATTAGGAGTCATTATTGTTTTAGCAGAAATTCAGGGGCAAAGGTTGATTTTAGCTAATAAATACGCACCTAACATTGATGATCAGGGCTTTTTTATAAAAAGGGCCAGATGGCTTTGCTGCTTAATTTTTTAGATCTTATGCTACAGAACTGGCTTCACTTTTTTTAGAAGTTTATACGGAATCATTAAAGAATGGAAAGCTTCTGCCAACCTGTGTGAATCTTAAAAAGGACAAAGATCCAAGCTAGTGTAAGCGTTACTGTCCAATTTTCCTGATTCGGCTAGATGTTAAAATTTTGTCAAAACGTTTGGCTAACCGATTAAGTAAAGTTATGACATCTCTTATACATATAGATAAGGTAGGGTTTATTTGGGATCGTAGCTCTTCTGATAACATCAATATCATGTGATCAGTAGCAAATGATCAGACTCCGGTTGCTGCCATCTCACTTGATGCCGAAAAGGCGTTTGATATGGTAGAATAGGATTATCTTTTTAAGGTTTTGGAAATATACATGTTTGGAAATACTTTTATTGAATGGATTAAGTTACTTTATAGACACCCGATAGCGGCTGTAACAGCAAATTGATTAATTTCTGATTATTTTACTCTGGATGGGGCAACCGGAAGGGTTGCCGCCTTTCCCCATTATTGTTCTGTCTTGCCTTGGAACCATTAGCAGCTGTGATAAGAAAGGAGGATAATTTCCCAGGGGTGATTGTGGGAGGTTTGCTTTATGCTAATGATATTTTATATTAGTCTCTGACCTCATTTGTTCTATGCTTTGCCTCCACAGGATTATTAATAATTTTGGCTCTGACACCGTACTGCCCAGTAACGGCTTTTCCAACCGGGTGACTTCCAGTGGCCCAAACAGGGCATTAAGTATTTGGGCATTTTATTCCCAGAAAATGTGTGTGATTTATTTAGTTCATTTTGACCCTTTAATAAAAAGGTTTTCATGTGATGTGAGTAGTTGGGCTTCATTACATCTAACTATGATTGCGAAGGTTAATGTTATTAAAATGTATTGTATTCCAAAATTCAACTACCTGCTACAGTCCCACCCTGTAGATGTCCCCCTCTCTTATTTCAAGCAATTTGATAGCATAGCGAAGACCTTTATTTGGAATGGTATACATACCAAATTACATTTCAAGAAGTTACATAGGCCAATTGACAAAGGTGGGCTAGGCCTACCCAAGATTTTGTTTTATTATTATGCATTCGGTCTGACATTTGGCTCATTGGTCCCTTCTACCTGAGAGAGCCCCTGGCTGGTTTTGTATTGAACAGTTTGGACAAAAGTGTCTAGAGTGTTTTAATATGGAAATGTATTTAAATGTAGCCTCGAGCATATGGCTGAACCCAAAATTACGTATTAATATGTCCCCCTTTTGTTGGTCAGAGTGGATTATGGGGGTAGTGGGTTACTTGGGTTACTTGGTAACCTATATGAGAGTGGAGTGTTGATCTTTTTAAATTTGGTTCAACATTTTATGATTCCTAGATCTCAGTTGTTCAGGTATTTACCACTGTGCCACCTGTTCTGTACTATATTTGTAGTAGTAGTATACACACCCCTAAAGTGGCAGATACTCTGGAAGTGGTGATTACTGCTTTTGGAAAAGTTAGGAAGCATCGGTGTATTACTACCTGTGAATTCACAGTCTGGGGGACACAGCACATGTATTTGTGGGATGTGTTAAGATCCAATAATTTAGGTTGAGGATTCAAAGCTTTATGTGTGAGGTATTGGACACTCAATTTTCTGGTTATTAACATTTTACATAGAAATATGTTTGGGGGAGGGGTTTAATGTGAATAATTGATTCCGTACTTTGTTGCGTTTGTAAGTTTTATGATTGGAATCAATAAATAATTGTTAATACAAAAAACACTTTGCAAACATAATTGGAAGAGAGACCAAGTTGAAGGTCCCCAGCAGTTTGACTGAAGCCAAAGTCTTAGCAGCATGGACTTTATGGAATGCATTTGTAAACTTACCACCTTTAGTGGCTCAAACAGGAAACTCTTAAGCGCATTCAGTATTAGCGCTAACTCCCAGACCAGGATGGTAGCAGGGTGAGAGGGCCTTAGCCATCTAGCACGCACATTGCAGAAAATTACTGACCAGAGGGTGTTTGCACAAAGACAAGGGTCTCATGCCCCATCGCTATGGCAGCTACATACACTTTAAGCATGGACGGGAATGTCCTGCATTCAAACGCTCTTGAGAAAGTGGAGCACTGTCTGCATATGGCAATGCACTGGGTCCTTGCCCTTGAAATAACAATTCAGCTTGTGCCTGACTTAAAAGGTTGAATTAAACATGCTACTAACAATAAAGAGGACAAAAGCACCTTTTAAAAATACCTCTAAATGAGATTCATTTGAATTAAAGGGGAAAAACTACATGGATTTTTATTGTTTAATTAATAAAAAATGTCTCTGCAAAAAATCCTACTGTTATCAAGTGTTTTGGTCTTGTTTTCCATTTAACATTGTCTACAAATCCTTAGAACAAGATACATTAACCTGAGAAGCAACATATAAGATATTTAGACTTGTTTTAAGAGAATGTATCTTAAATATATTGTGTATTTTGATGTGTATTTTTTCACTTGTTCATACTTCTGCCAGTGCAGTAAAGGAAACAATATACTCCTATTCTAGATATTTGCTCTAAAAGCAAGTCTAAATATCTTATATGTTGTTTCTCAGGTAAATGTATTTTATTTTAAGGATCTTTCAATATTTTAAAATATTTAAATATTAAAATGAATTAAATATTATTTTCAAAATTCTCCGATAACAATTTTTTTCTTCTGTAGTATAGCTGCTAAAGTAAATGTACATAAGGAGTTTTAAATATTTATATTAGAAAACAAACCAAAAAAGACTAAAAATAATAATTTTGCATTGTATAATTGGATAAGACTACACCCTCTCACTTTTTTGTTCACTTGATTTAGATCCATCTTTAACTCACAAAAACAAACTCTTTCATCTTTATAGAGCTGCGCATCGCTGATTTTCTTCACCATAAGATACACACCATGACACTCATATTATATTTCACTATGTCGCAAGTAATCACTATAAACTAAATCTAGCTGCAGCAAGCATGCGCCAGTGATGAGCATCTCCATGCAAGACTTTGAAACTCTCTCACACTCTTTTTCACACGACTCATATAAGCGGCTCTGAATGCACAGCCAAATGCCAGTTTCTGAGTTTGTGCTTCTTTATACAGCCCGCTTCCTTATTATTTGAACTTTAATAAAGGATGCATTAAATGCAGTATATAACGGCACAGTTTCCTTTTTAGATGCTCTGGCAGGCAAGTTTTGCTCAAGCAGAACACCAGGTACAGCTCTGTTATATTTCTCAATGACACTGTTTCTGTATTTACTTATTTTGCATTTTTGTATTATAATACTCTGTGATCTACATCACCTTAATCTGTGTGGAAAGTTTGGAGTGCATCTGGACTGTAAGCTAATCTTTCGTCCTCTCCTCAATCAAGTGGCAGCTGAAGCACTGCTTTCACGCATCATCATTAGCATATGAAAAGATCCATGGTTGTGACTTCAACAGAGACAAATTTTGTTTAGAATTTTTTAATGTCAACTAATCGTTTCAGCCTTAGTCAAGCAGTGACTGAGACAACCCATGTGTGTTGGATGAGCCCCATTCATGGGCCAAATATGATGTTTGATGATACACTGCTCCAGCTGGGAATGCCAGATTGTGCCCTGAGTTTGTGGAAGAAGATCCCTCCTCAAGGGAATTTCCCATGGGAAGCATCCAACAAATCTACCAGCTCCAGGAACCAAGGGTGGTTGGACCACTCCATTGCATTCAGCAGGATGGTTTCCTGGTCCTCCTGAACTTTGCACAGCACCTGGTGTATTAAGCAGACAGGAAGGAACATGTATTTGCTTTTTGCTGGCCATTTGTTAGCTAGGGCATCTAAGGCCAGCATAGCATGGGTATTGGAGTCAGAGTGAATGGTCTACCGGGAGGTGAACAGGTCCACATTGGCTTCCTTGAATGTCTACTATATCCTCTGAACTGTCAGAGTAGTCCATTGACATGAGAGTAAGTCCACAGCTCAGGTGACTGGGTACGTGCGTCGTACGTATTGTAACGGTGGTAGCCCCTATTCTAAATTTTAAATTACAAATTCGGGTGCCAGACAGGTTGAGGCCTGTCAAAATGGATATCTCGCCCCAGATAGCTCTAAAAGCCACCAATTACATGAAATAAAACAATAACCAAATAGTGTAACAAAGCATAAGTGTATTTAAATAAAGAAAACGGTAAACAAATGGCAAGGAGTCAAAGACTCAAACAAAATACCAACAATAGTCAAATACATAAAACCCAACAGAACACATAACAATATAAATACAACCCCACAATAATTATTAAAGTGTGCGTTTATGTGTGTGTAAATGTATGATTAGAGAGTTCAGGCAGTAAGACTGCTTGCACTGCCCCTTTAAGGATTGTAGTGGTTTCTTGGTTCAGTCTTGTGAAAAATCACTCAACATCTTTGGGGTTTTGATTACAGAAGAATAGACTTTATTATCATACCATAAAGCCGAGTTGCCTACCGTGAAACCACAGTAACAACAACTAAAGCATCTCTGGGTTTGGTTTCACTTAAATACATCTCCTCAAACAAGGTGGGGCTTACACTTTTTTAAACATGCATTCGTTATCATCCTCATCATATGGTCTTGACCATATTAGGAAGTAACAGAACCACCTTTGGAAGAGATCAATTCTCCCCCCTAAGTAATGCTATTTATGTTTCTGCACACAGTCAAATAGTCAAACATATCTTGAGCACACATTCATCACGTCCACAGGCCTTTACACACAGTAAACTGCATGTCTTCCCCTCAGACATAACTGTGGTATAAATCAACAATGTTTTCATTGATTACTCCTCATTAACTTGATAAAAATATACTACAGGATCCACCACCACAAACTAAAATCAATCAGAATCAGAAAAAGCTTTATTGCCAAGTACATTTTTTACACATACAAGGAATTTGTTGTGGTGTTGTAGGTGCGTTCACACAGTCTCTAAATATATGAACAAGAATACAAATATAAGCAATATAAATATAAATATGTACATGCAGTATTAATTAAAACTAAGTATAAAATAAAAAGAGCAGAGTAGTGCAGTGAAATGTAGAGCCAGAGGTGGAGTGTGGAGAGTGTCAGGGTAGGTACCGGGCATTGTTGATAAGGCAAGTGGCGGATGGGAAGAAACTGTTCTTGTGGCGTGAGGTTTTTGTCCTGATGGACCTCAGCCTTCTGCCAGAGGGGAGTGATTCAAAGAGATTGTGGCCAGGGTGGGAGAGATCAGCCACAGTCTTTCCAGCATGCTTCAGGGTCCTGGAGTCGTACAGGTCCTGGAGCGGCGGCAGATTGCAGCCAATCACCTTCTCTGCAGACTAGATGACACGCTGCAGTCTGCCCTTGTCCTTGGCAGTAGTAGCAGCGTACCAGATAGTGATGGAGGAAGTGAGGATGGACTCGATGATGGCTGTGTAGAAGTGCACCATCATTGACTTTGGCAGGTTGAATTTCTTCAGCTGCCGCAGAAAGTACATCCTCTGTTGTGCTTTCTTGATGAGGGCGCTGACGTTCAGCTCCCACTTGAGGTCCTGGGAGATGATAGTTCCCAGGAAGCGGAAAGACTCCACAGTGTCAATTGTGGAGTCGCCGAGGGTGATGGGGGCAGGTGCAGGTGAGGCTGAGTTCTTCCTGAAGTCCACAACCATCTCCACTGTCTTTAGAGCGTTGAGCTCTAGGTTGTTTTGGTTGCACCAGGTCACCAGGTGGTCGACCTCCCACCTGTAGGCGGACTCGTCACCATCAGAGATGAATCCAATGAGGGAGGTGTCGTCCGCAAACTTCAGAAGCTTGACGGACTGGTGACTGGAGGTGCAACTGTTAGTGTACAGGGAGAAGAGCAGAGGAGAAAGAACGCAGCCCTGAGGGGATCCAGTGCTAATGGACTGTGAGCCAGAGACGTGTTTCCCCAGCCTCACATGCTGCTTCCTGTCAGACAGGAAGTCAGTGATCCACCTGCAGGTGGAGTCAGGCACACTTAGCTGGGAGAGCTTCTCCTGGAGCAGAGCCGGGATGATGGTGTTAAAGGCAGAGCTGAAATGAACAAACAGAATCCTGGCTTAGGTTCCTGCGGAGTCCAGGTGCTGGAGGATGTAGTGGAGGGCCAAGTTGACTGCATCGTCTACAGACCTGTTGGCTCTGTATGCAAACTACAGGGGGTCCAGGAGGGGATCGGTGATGGCTATGAGGTAAGAAAGCACAAGGCGCTCAAAGGACTTCATCACCACAGAGGTCAGGGCGATGGGTCTGAAGTCGTTAAGTCCTGTGGTCCTTGACTTCTTGGGAACAGGGATGATAGTTGAAGACTTGAAGCAGGCTGGCACGTGACATGTCTCCAGTGAGGTGTTGAAAATGTCTGTGAACACTGGAGACAGCTGATCAGCGCAGTGCTTCAAGCTGGATGTGGAGACAGCATCTGGTCCAGCAGATTTCCGGGGGTTCTGTCTCCTGAAGAGTATGTTGACGTCCCTGTCATGGATGGAAAGAGTCGTCGGTGGGTGGGGGGGGGAGGAGGGGGTACCTTTAAGGTGGGCATTGGTGGGGGTGCCCAGGCCCCTGCTGAGGTGGGGGAGGTGGAGGTGATGCACTGTGGCTGGAGCTGTTGGGAGGGGTCATGGGGGATGGTTTCAGGACTGTCCCTTTGTCTTTCAAAGTGGCAGTAGAACTCATTCAGGTCGTTGGCTAGGCGTCGGTCGTTGATGGCCTGGGGGGATTTAGGCTTGTAGTTGGTGATTTGCCTAAGCCCTTTCCAGACAGATGCAGAGTCGTTGGCTGAGAGCTGGTGTTGGAGCTTCTCAGAGTACTGTCGTTTAGCCTCTTTCACCACCTTGCTAAACTTGTATTTCGCCTCTTTAAATCTGTCTTTGTCCCTACTCCTGAAGGCCTCTTCCTTATCAAACCTTAACCTTCTGAGTTTGGCTGTAAACCAGGGTTTGTCATTGTTGTAACTCACCCTGGTGCGTGATGGAATAGAGCAGTCCTCGCAGAAGCTGATATATGACGTCACAGCCTCTGTGTACTCATCTAGACTGTTTGTGGCAGTCCTGAACACATCCCAGTCAGTGGTGTCAAAACATGTCTGGAGATCCTCCACAGCCCCACTGGTCCACTTCCTTGATGTCCTCACTACAGGTTTGCAGAGCTTTAGTTTATGCCTGTACGCAGGAATCAGGTGGACCATAACGTGGTCAGAGTTTCCCAGTGCAGCACGGGGGATGGCATGATAAACATTCCTGACTGTGGTGTAACAGTGATCCAGAATGTTCTCCTCTCTGGTCAGGCATTTAATAAACTGTCTGAATTTAGGGAGTTCATGTGTAGCGTGGCCACATAAGGGGATGTTTTATATATAGGTTTATGACATTAAACTAATTATGTTTGTCATTATTGCCTATAAGTTATATTGCTTTCCCCTGTTATCTGTCATTCCCACCACTTCGCATGGTTTCGTGTCATGTTCTTTCCTGCCACGTAAACAGGAAGTATCGTTGACTTTCTATTTAAGGAACCGGTATGCCGGTTTTGAGGGGGCGCTTTTACGAGAACTCTCATTCACAAAAACCTTTCATTCATACTGTGGATTATATATTGATGACTGACCTGGAAGCGTGAGGGCGCCGTTCCTCAAGGAGTATATTCGTTTGGCTCACAGCCTGGATTACTTTTACCAGAGGACATATGCCAGTCATCTTCATTTGATCGTGCTCTCGGACTATACAAAAAAACCCGGTGAGGCTGATCTGAACCCTGTCAATAACTCTGTGCATTCTGGATTTCACTTTCACACACACACACACACACACACACACACACACACACACACACACACACCTTGTCTGTTATTATTGTAAATATTATTTATGTTGTAAATACACTTGGTTGATTGTTTAATCGTCAGTGTTGAGTGATATATTTGTTTTTCTACTTCATAGTCTATAGAAACGGGACTATTGTTCCCATATATTTTGTGATACTCAACTTTGATATTGTGGAGTGTTACATAGTGGTGGCCCGTACGGGGAACTACGTGCCGTTTCTTTTTGCTGTTAGTGTTTTTTTGTGTGTTCATATATATGGCCGAAATGACACAGGCAAATGGTGGAAAAATTTATGTATATACTGATGAAATTGAGAATGATGTAAATGAGTTAAGGTATAACTATGATGAAACTCAGGCTGCTGATTTCACTGCGGGCCCGTTTGTTACCAGACGTAACCCAACAGATGAAATAGCATCTATACTGAGTTCAATGTATAATTCTGATGATGATGCTGATGATGATGGGGCAGTTGTGGCTCAGTGGTTGAGGCTCAGGGTTACTGACCAGAAGGTCGGAGGTTCAAGCCCCAGCACCACCAATATGCCTCTGTTGGGCCCTTGAGCAAGGCACTTAAATCCAGGTTGTTCCGGGGGGATTGTCCCTGTAATAACTGTAAGTCGCTTTGGATAAAAGCGTCTGCCAAATGCATAAATGTAAATGTAAATGATGATGATGAAAGAGAAGTACTGAATGTAAATGTTGTACAAACAATGCAAATGGAGATTGATAAACTTAAGGTGGATTTATTGGCTCTTAACGCAAAAATACAACATAATGAACAGGAATTAAAACAGTCTGTAGATAGTTCCCTTAATAGGGAAACTAGTTTCCGGGAGGCAGTGGACGCTGGCTTAGCAGACTTAGAAGATCATTTCCAGAGGTCTGTAGAAAAGTTGGAGAGAGCGGTGCTTGACTGTTTCCTACGGAGAGATCCGAGATGGGAAAATCAAATGAAGAAATTGAGATTCACCAGTACTCCATCTCATTCTCAAATACAGCCTTTTTATCCTGCCTCTTCCCTATCAACAGCTAATGTCTTAAATACTCCCGTACCAGCTATTAGACTTAAAGTCCCCCCTGTTAACAGAGGCAACGCTACCTATGATGTCACTGCTGGAGCACAAATTTCGAACCTGGCTCACCCTACATGTATGCCCAGTATGTCATCTTTCTGTGGGAAACCCCCTATCCGTCTGGAATTTCCTTCCTTCGGTGAATCTGGTGAGACAGCAGATGTACTACATTTCATCGAACAGGTAGAAAATTATCTGGCCATTAGACCCCTGCCTAGTGTGGAGCTCGTTGGCACCCTGAGCACAGTGCTCAAAGGACCCGCTTTAAGCTGGTGGAAGGCAGAAAAGAACAAGGTAACAGATTGGCAATCCTTCAAAGATGCTTTCATGTCTGCTTTTCTTCCAGAGGATTACCTCACTGAAGTGGAAGACAAGTTGAGGTCACTGGTGCAGCAACCCAATCAGCATTTAAGAGATCTCGCCTATGATTACCGAGCCCTCTGCCTCAAATGGAAGCCGGGCATCACAGAAGAGGAGATGGTGAGCCGTATTCTTAATAACATCAACCCAAGGGTTGCGGGCTGTCTGAGAGGGACGGAGAAATCAGTGGAACAGCTGGTGAAGGTGGGATCTATGGTGGAGAAGGACTGGATGGGAGCAAAAGATTACTGGCAGAAGGTGGGAAAATTGAACAGCAAAGAAACAACAAATAAAAGACCACCTGAATGCCATACCTCTAAAAATCTAGCAGGAGTATCCATTGCTCAACTCCACCCAATGACATCCCTTCTAGTAGTGCCAATAACTATAAAAGGACAAGCGGTGAAGGCGGTGCTGGATACAGGGAGCACATACACCCTTATTCAGGAAAGCCTGTGGAGACAATTAGGAGGGGAAACAAAACCTGACACTCCAGGCCCTCTTCAACAGTTCATTATGGCTGGTGGAAAAATGCACCAGGCGATCAAAAGGAAGACAGTCTGTTATGAGTGGCATGACAAGATATGCAGGTTGGACACCTATGTTATGAAGGATGCTCACCTGGCCTTTCCCTTACAGCTGGTCTGGACTTCCTGAGAGCCGCTGAAGCCATAGTGGACGTGGGACACTGGAGATATGGACTGAAAATGGGCAAAGGATATATTTATTATCCATTTCTAACTGCACTTCTTAATCCTGTACTGTCTTCACATCTGATGGGAGAAAACCTAGGCAGGACCGCTGCGGTGAGTCTATATTATGCCTTACCTCCAACCTGGACTTCATCCATTCCTTACTTACACACACAAGTTGTTCCCAGATGGGACTCCGACAATCAGGAAGAATTGAAAAAGCTGATGGAAAATTGGCCTCGTACCACCTCTCAAGTCTTGGGAAAAACATCTGTGGAACAGCACAAAGTTACACTGTCCGACGAAATGCCCATGAGATCCAGAGCTTATAGAGTCTCACCTTTTAAGAAGATGATCGATCAGCAAGTGGAACAAATGCTACGAGACCATATCATCGAGCCTTCTTTCTCTCCGTGGTCATCACCTGTTGTCCTGGTCCCCAAACCTGATGGTTCCTACAGGTTCTGTGTAGACTATAGGAGGCTGAATAGTAAGACCGTACCTGACGCTTATCCAATGCCAATTATTCATGACATCTTAGAATCCATGGAAGGCGCCTCCTGGTTCAGCACATTGGATTTGCAGTCAGGGTACTGGCAGGTTGAAATGGAGGAAGGTAGTAAAGCCAAAACAGCCTTCATCACCTCCCAAGGTCTATTCCAGTTCCGCTCCATGCCATATGGATTACGGAATGCCGCTGCCACCTTCCAGAGGCTGATGGAGAAGGTCCTAGCAGAGTTGAGAGGAAAGTTTTGTTTCGTTTATATTGATGACATCATAGTTTATTCAAGGTCTTTACCACAACATGTACAACACCTGAACACCATTCTGCAAAGACTAAACCAAGCTTCGCTTACTCTGAACATGAAGAAGTGTCACTTCTTTAAGAAGCAGCTGAAGTTTCTTGGACATATAGTCTCAGAGAAAGGAGTGGAGGTCGACCCTGAAAAGACCAGAGCGGTAGCTGAATATCCTCCTCCCAAAGACATTAAAGCCCTCCAACGCTTCTTGGGATTAGCCGGGTGGTACCACATGTTCATTCCCCATTTTGCCGACATCACAGCTCCATTAAACAACCTGAAAAAGAAAGGAGTTAAGTGGGATTGGACTCCTGAGTGCCAAACCAGCCTGGAGACTATTAAACAACTGTTACAAAACCCCCCAGTATTGATGCAACCTGACCTCAATCAACCTTTCCAGGTTCATACAGACACCAGTGATGTGGGCTTAGGAGCCATTATTACCCAGCAAACTCCTGAGGGGAGCGGGTAATAGCTACGCATCATGAACATTGCGTGGACCCGAAGTGAATTATTCAACGGCTGAAAAAGAGTGTCTAGCTGTAGTCTGGGCAGTGGAAAAGTGGAAACATTACCTGGAAGGAAGACAGTTCGACATTTACAGTGACCATGCTGCCTTAACTTGGGCCTTCAATAGCCCTAAAACCTCCTCTCGGCTGACCCGGTGGACTCTTAGGTTACAGCAATTCATCTTCCAAGTACATCACAGAAGAGGATGTCTGAACCTGGGTCCAGATGCCTTGTCACGAGTCTGTGAATCCCCTGAAAGTGAAAGTGTGCCCTGTCTAGCCATAGTAAAATCAAAATGTGCCTCTGACATACCCCACACGTTAGAGGAAATCTCACAAGCACAAAGACGTGACAATACGGTGTCTCTCCTCCAACTGGCCCAAAAAACCAGAAAGGTTCAAGAAAACCAAATTACCTTTGAGGTCAACCAGGGGGTGTTATATCGCCGGGTTTCTGTCAAAAACTATGGAAGTAAATTCCAACTGGTTGTTCCTCAGGCATTAATTCCTGGTTTCTTGCATTACGTACACGAGAACCCGCTGTGAGGACATCTGGGACGGCTGAAAACATTACTGAGGCTCTTGGAGGTGGCGTGGTGGCCAACTGTCCGTAAGGATGTCTGGCAGTACGTCAAAGAATGTGAAACATGTCAAAAATATAAACACGAAAATACAAAACCAAGTGGTTTCTTACAACAGACGCAAGTGACAGAACCAGGTCACACCTTGGGGATGGATTTTATGGGACCTTTCCCGACCAGTAAGAAACAAAACACTTACTTACTGGTGTTTGTTGATTATTACACCAAATGGGTAGAGTTGTTCCCCCTTCGAGATAGTAAGACCCCCAAGATTGTCAAAATTCTCAGGGAAGAGATCTTTACCCGATGGGGGGTCCCAAAATACATCATTTCTGACCGGGGAGCACAATTCACTTCTAACGTACTGTCCGAGCTATGCAGGTCCTGGGGAAGCATACAGAAACTCACTACCAGTTATCATCCTCAAACTAACCTCACAGAAAGAATAAACAGGACAGTAAAAACTATGATTGCGTCATATGTGGGACAATACCATCAAACATGGGACCAGTGGTTACCTGAGCTGAGGTTTGCTATCAACACGGCACACCAAGAAACAACAGGGAGAACTCCGGCTGAATTAATGCTGGGCAGACAGCTTCACGGTCCACTAGAGAGGTTGATTCTCAAAAACCCCACTCCTGACCAAACAGCCTATAATATAATTGAAAGACAGAACATCATGGCAGAGGAGGTAAAGCACCGAGTAGGGGTGCAACAATCTAGACAAGCTAGATACTATAATGCCCGACGGAAAGATGCGCAGTTTCAGCCGGGTGATCTAGTCTGGGTTAAAACTCACCCTCTCTCGTCTTCCTCGAATAAATACTCTGCTAAGCTAGCGCCCAAGTGGGAGGGTCCAGCGGAAGTAATAAAAAAAATGCACTGCAAAAAATGATTTTCTAGACAAGTATTTTTGTCTTGTATTCCTGTCAAATTATCTAAACTTTCTTAAAACACGATTTATTTACTTGTCAAGCAAAATGGGATAAGATATTAAGTCTTGTTTTAAGATAAATCTGACTAAATTTAGTGAACTTTAGACTCAAAACAAGAAAAAAAATCTGCCAATGGGATAAGCAAAATAAACTTGTATTAAGTTTATTTTGCTTACCCATTGGCAGATTTTTTTTCTTGTTTTGAGTCTAAAGTTCACTAAATTTAGTCAGATTTATCTTAAAACAAGACTTAATATCTTATCCCATTTTGCTTGACAAGTAAATAAATCGTGTTTTAAGAAAGTTTAGATAATTTGACAGGAATACAAGACAAAAATACTTGTCTAGAAAATCATTTTTTGCAGTGTGGGGCCAATAAATTACACCGTTCGTTGGGGAGACCCATGTAAAAAAGAAATTTTAAATGTGGTGAACCTAAAACGCTGGTACGGACGATCTCCTCCTATGCCGATGGCTGGGGGGGGGATCTATGTAGCGTGGCCACATAAGGGGATGTTTTATATATAGGTTTATGACATTAAACTAATTATGTTTGTCATTTTTGCCTATAAGTTATATTGCTTTCCCCTGTTATCTGTCATTCCCTCAGCTGTTGGGTATTGATCCCGATTTCTGTTCACGCGAGAACTTCGCGTGGTTTCGTGGCACGTTCTTTCCTGCCACGTAAACAGGAAGTATCGTTGACTTTCTATTTAAGGAACCGGTATGCCGGTTTTGAGGGGGCGCTTTTACGAGAACTCTCATTCACAAAAACCTTTCATTCATACTGTGGATTATATATTGATGACTGACCTGGAAGCGCGAGGGCGCCGTTCCTCAAGGAGTATATTCGTTTGGCTCGCAGCCTGGATTACTTTTACCAGAGGACATATGCCAGTCATCTTCATTTGATTGTGCTCTCGGACTATACAAAAAAACCCGGTGAGGCTGATCTGAACCCTGTCAATAACTCTGTGCACTCTGGATTTCACTTTCTCACACACACACACACACACACACACACACACCTTGTCTGTTATTATTGTAAATATTATTTATGTTGTAAATACACTTGGTTGATTGTTTAATC
The DNA here is from genome assembly GCF_025860055.1 of Xyrauchen texanus. Taxonomy (NCBI): domain Eukaryota; kingdom Metazoa; phylum Chordata; class Actinopteri; order Cypriniformes; family Catostomidae; genus Xyrauchen; species Xyrauchen texanus. Next base: position 28,317,102 of record NC_068280.1, on the reverse strand, counting down.
GTCAGTGTTGAGTGATATATTTGTTTTTCTACTTCATAGTCTATAGAAACGGGACTATTGTTCCCATATATTTTGTGATACTCAACTTTGATATTGTGGAGTGTTACACATGAGTGAGGTTTCCTTTTTTGAAGTCACCAAGGACAATAACTAAAGAGTCCGGGTTGGTCCGCTCCACACACATTATCTGGTCGGCGAGCATGCGCTGTGCGGCCTGCACGTTGGCCCGCGGCGGGATGTAAACACCGACCAGAATGAATGAAGCAAACTCACGGGGTGAATAAAAAGGCTTACAGTTTATGATGAAAGATTCCAGGTCAGGAGAACAGTGCTGCTGGATCACTGTCACATCGTTGCACCAACCGCTGTTGATGTAGAAACAGATTCCTCCACCTTTAGTTTTGCCGGAAAGTTCCGTGTCTCTGTCCGCTCTGTAAATTTGGAAGCCTGCCAGCTGCAGCGCAGAGTCTGGTATTAATCCACGTCTCCGTGAAGCACAAAACAGTAGATGAAGAAAAGTCCTTGTTTTTCCCCAACAGCAGTTGTAATTCCTCCAGTTTGTTGGGCAGTGAACGCACGTTAGAGAGAAATATTCCCGGTAACGGTGTGCGTAATCCTCGCTGGCGAAGACGCACAAGCGCACCAGCCCGTTTCCCTCTCCTTCGGCATTTCACTGCTTGAGTAAAGGTGAGCGCACCTTTGACCAGAATGTCCAAAATTTCCAGTGTAGGGAGAAGAAAAGTAGGAATTAAGTCCTCTGGAGTTGTACCCCTTATGTTCATGAGCTCATCTCTGGTGAAAAGAGCTCCCTGTACCGACGCAAAAAACAGAGTTAAAACACAAAACAACGCGCAAACACACACCAAGGCGGCCGTCTGTGGAACAAAAGGAGTTGAAACAAAAGGAGTTGTACCTGTAAAATGGCTGCTTGTTAGTGTACCAGGTGTCACCAATAAAGGCAACTATAAAAGTAACCAGGAAGTTGGTTGTTGACGTCACAACAAAAACAGAAAAAGAGGTTTAAGACTGGACTGAGGTGAAGTTAAGGTGTGCAAGCTGAGTGGAGAGAGAAAGTTTGTTTTTGTGTACAGCGATGTGGAATAGGGACACGATGGGGACTAATTGACAGTCCCCTTGCTGGGGCGAGATATCCATTTTGACAGGCCAAAACATGTCTGACACCCAAATTTTGTTTTTTAAAATTTAGTACAGGGGCCACCACCGTTACAGTATCGACCGGAGATGAGACTTACTCCAGAGGAGAATCCGGTGCGCCAGATCTATACGTATTGTGTGCCTATTTATGTGTGCCACAATTGCATTGTTGTCTGTGCGAATTTTCTTTGGAGCCATAGTAAACTGTTCCATAGGCTCTTGTCCCGTCTCCATGGTTATCGGACCATCAGGAACGCATGCCTCGCCCAGGAGGAGATTTTCAGCTGGGATGAAGTCTAGAGAGCACAATCTTGCATTTAGGCAATAGCCGCTGGGGCCTCACAACTGGCTGAGTTTCCACCTCTAGGGGAGAGCTGTAATGTCAGTTGCACTCTGCTTTGCTGGACGCTGCCCTGAGGAACAGCGAGAGCAAACTGGCTGTGCTACAGAGCCCCATTGCCTCAACAAAATATGCTTGTGGGCCAGTGATTGCTTCTTTGCTGACTGGAACCGCTCCGTGAAAGCACTCATGGCATCACTAAATAGTCCTTCTGTGAAACCAGGGCATTGAGCAGAACAGCTTTTTCCTCATCACGAATCGGTGACAAATTATGCCAGAGATGATGCTCAATGGACACCAGGCTGCCCATAGATCTGGCAATAGCTTTGGCTGTGACCTTGGAGCACCAGATACATGGTGTGTTCCTACTCTTTGAAAGACTTTAGGTCTGGGCCACTTTCATCCATGTACTTTAGTAGATAAGCTTGGTAGGTCTGCAAGATCGCCATGGTGTGCAGCTCCAAACCAGCCTGGCCCGCAGCAGCATAAACCTTACCCTCTAGTACAGATGTGAGCCTACACTGCTTTAACAGATGCACCAGCTTAGATTTTCTCATGCCAGCAAAGAAGAGGAGAGCTATGTGGGCCTCAACTGCCTCTTCAACTGTAGGAAGCTCAGTAAATCCTCCTAAGAGCTGCGTGATCAAGTGACCTAAAGGCCGTTCCCCTGGAAACCTGCTTTGAAGCTGAGTGGTGAGCTTGCCAAATCTTGACCATCTGGACAGAGGAATATATCACTTACATGGATGGAAACATTTGCAAAACACAATATTTAAAAATATGTCATTAAGAAAACTGTACTTTTTAGTTTTTTTTTCACTGAAATAAACTCTCAATGCAGTCAATACCAAACATGGAAGTAATCAAAGGATGTGCTGAGAGGGTACGAATTCAAATGACCAAGCGATGATCCTGAAGAGAAAAATGTATGAAATGGTGCTGATATAGGGAAGAGTGCCAAGCGATGAGATTTAAATGTTTCTTAAGGGCTTCAGAGATCATAACTAATGGGAAGTATTCCCATAGCATCAGTTACTGATGCAGTGTCGAAGTGACCAACTTGAAAGTGAACCAGTCCTGAATATTTTTTTTATACAACTAAGGCTGCCCCTGACCAAAAATTTTCCTAGTCGTCTAGTAGGTGTTAATTTAAGCCATTTGTTGACTAGTTGTTGCACTTTTATGTTATTAATTTAATTACTTAATAATTGTAATATTTATTTTGGGGGCTTCAGAAAATGGTTTGCGTTCCAGGGCTGAGAAAGAATGTTATAAGTGAAATTGCTAACACTATTCTACATTACAGAGAAATATTAAACCATAATAATGAGCTTTTAAAATATACATTTTACAAGCGCATGCATGAAGCGAGCCGCAGTGACACCGGCGAAAGCGGTAATGATCCTGAAATGAGAGAAATGCACATTTGGGTTTTGCCAACAGACGATCTCTGGTATCAGCGATGGTAAGACTGATCGCCAATTACCGATAACTTTGATGATGTCAAGACGATATATGGCTTGTTTTCCCATTAATGTATTGGATTATTATTATTAGGCTATTATTATTATCAAATTAATATTACAAATAATTTTTCAGTAGACACACGGACACACGCATGAAGAAACACACTTTATCTTATTTTAAGGAACAGATGACAGAAAAGCTGTCTATGCGCATGTATGACTAATATGAAAGCGTGCAGTCTCGTGGAACACACACATCTAAGAGGTACTCACATTTTGGTTCTGTCTTCTGATTTATAAATTTTTTTTGCAAGAACAGTAACGTCTATGAGTGCTGCAAATAACCTCAGACATCTCAGCTCAAGAGGTGCTTTGAGTACAGTTCGTTTTATTTCCACAGAGCAGTTCATTGTGAACGCAACACTGCAGCCTGTAAAATAATACAGAATATATAAAATAATAAAAAAACACGTTCACCTTGAACCATGATTTATATTTCAGTGATTATTATCATCATTATAATTATTATCTTTACATTTATAATTGGCGGGCACAGCCCGAAGAAGTGACGTGGAACCCCCCTCTACATCCCTTGGGCCCACCACCCATTGGAGGAACCGCAGGAGTCGGGTGCGCTGTCATATGGGCGGCAGTGAAGGCCGTGGGCCACGATGGACCAGACCCGGGCAGCAAAGGCTTGCTCTGGGGATGTGGAATGTCACCTCACTGGGGGGGAAGGAGCCGGAACTAGTGAGGGAGGTGGAGCGTTACCAGTTGGATCTGGTTGGGCTTACATCGACGCACAGTTTTGGCTCTGGATCCGTACTCCTGGATAGGGGATGGACTCTATTCTTCTCTGGAGTTTCCCAGGGTGTGAGGCTGATGGGCGGGTGTGGGGATACTCACGAGTCCCGGCTGGCGCCACTACGTTGGAGTTTACCCGGTGGGCCGAGAGGGTCGCCTCCCTACGCCCTACGGGTTGTGGGGGAAACTCTGACCGTTGTCTGTGCATATGCACCGAACAGCAGTTCAGAGTATTCGGCCTTCTTGGAGACCCTGAATGGAGTCCTGAATAGGGCCCCAGTAGGGGACTCCATAGTGATGCTGGGTGACTTCAACGCACACGTGGGAAATGACAGGGACACCTGGAAAGGCGTGATTGGGAGGAGCGGCCTCCTGATCTGAACTCAAGTGGATGTTTGTTATTAGACTTCTGTGCTAGTCATGGATTATCTATAACAAACACCATGTTCGAACATAAGGATGCTCATAAGTGTACGTGGTACCAGAGCACCCTAGGCTGAAGGTCAATGATCGATTTTGTAATCGTGTTGTCGGATCTGAGGCCATATGTTTTGGACACTCGGGTAAAGAGAGGGGCAGAGCTGTCAACTGATCACCATCTGGTGGTGAGTTGGGTCAGGGGGTGGGGAAAGACTCTGGACAGACCTGGGAAGCCCAAGCGAGTAGTGCTTGGGTGAACTGGGAGCGTTTGGAGGAGGTCCCTGTCCATGAGATCTTCATCTCACACCTCCGGCGGAGCTTTTCAGGCATCCCTGCGGAGGCATTGAACCGGAGTGGGCAATGTTCAAAGCTTCCATTGCCTAAGCCGCGGTGGAGAGCTGCGGCCTCAAGGTTTTAGGTGCCGCAAGGGGTGGTAACCCTCGAACACCGTGGTGGACACTGGTGGTCAGGGAAGCCGTCCGACTGAAGAAAGAGGCCTTCCGGGATTTGTTGTCCGGAGGTCTCCGGAGGCAGTTGCAAGGTACCGACAGGCCCGAAGGGCTGCGGCCTCGGCCGTGAGGGAGGCAAAGCAGTGGGTGTGGGAAAAGTTCGGAGAAGCCATGGAGAAGGACTTTCGGTCCGCACCAAAGTGCTTCTGGAAAACCGATCCGCCACCTTAGGAGGGAAGCGGGGAACCATTCAAGCTGTATACAGCAAAGATGGGACGCTGTTGACCTCAACTGAGGAGGTTATTGGGCGGTGGAAGGAACACTTTGAAGAACTCCTAAATCCCAACACGCCCTCTATGGTAGAGGCAGAGCCGGATGATGATGGGAGATCAGATTCTATTTCCTGGGGGAGGTCACTGAGGTAGTCAAACAACTCCGCAGTGGCAAAGCCCGGGGATTGATGAGATCCGACCAGAAATGCTGAAAGCTTTGGATGTGGAGGGGTGTCATGGATGACACGCCTCTTCAACATTAGCGTGGAAATCTGGGACAGTGCCTAAGGAGTGGCAGAGCGGGGTGGTGGTTCCCCTCTTCAAAAGGGGGATCAGAGAGTGTGTGCCAACTACAGGGGTATCACACTTCTCAGCCTCCCTGGTAAAGTTTACTCCAAGGTGCTGGAGAGGAGGGTTCGGCCGATTGTCGAACCTCGGATTGAAGAGGAACAATGTGGTTTTCGGTCCTGGCCGTGGAGCGACGGACCAGATCTTTACTCTCGCAAGGATCCTGGAGGGGGCCTGGGAGTATGCCCATCCGGTCTACATGTGTTTTGTGGATCTGGAGAAGGCGTATGACCGGGTCCCCAGGAGAGACTGTGGGAGGTGCTGCGGGAGTGCGGGGTGGGGGATCCCTTCTTAGGGTGATCCAATCCTGTACGTCCAAAGCGAGAACTGTGTCGGGTCCTCGGCACGCAGTCGAGTTCATTCCATGTGGGGTTGGTCTCCGCCAAGGCTGCGCTTTGTCACCAATCCTGTTTGTGATATTCATGGACAGGATATCGAGCGTAGTCGAGGTGGGGAAGGTGTGCTTGATTCGGTGGGCTGGGGATCTCATCGCTGCTTTTGCAGATGATGTTGTCTTCATGTCATCATCGGTCCGTGACCTTCAGCTCTCACTGGATAAGCTGGCAGTCGAGTGTGAAGCAGCTGGGATGAGGATTAGCACCTCTAAATCTGAGGCCATGGTTCTCAGCAGGAAACCGATGGAGTGCGTACTCCAGGTAGGTAATGAGGTTTTGCCCCAAGTGAAGGAGTTCAAGTACCTCGGGGTCTTGTTCACGAGTGAGGGACAATGGAGCGGGAGGTTGGCGGAGAATCGGGGCAGCGGGGCGGTATTGCACTCGCTCTATCGCACCGTTGTCACGAAAGAGAGCTGAGCCGAAAGGCAAAGCTCTCGATCTACCGGTCAATTTTGTTCCTACCCTCACCTATGGTCATGAAGGTTGGGTCATGACCGAGAAAGAACTAGGTCGCGAGTACAAGCGGCCGAAATGGGCTTCCTCAGAAGGGTGGCGGGCTTCTCCCTTAGCGATAGGGTGAGGAGCTCAGTCATCCGTGAGGAGCTCGGAGTAGAGCAGCTGCTCCTTTGCGTTGAAAGGAGTCAGTTGAGGTGGTTTGGGCATCTGGTAAGGATGCCCCTGGCCGCCTCCCTAGGGAGGTGTTTCAGGCACGTCCAGCTGGGAGGAGGCCTCGGGGAAGATCCAGGACTAGGTGGAGAGATTACATCTCCACACTGGCCTGGGAACGCCTCGGGGTCCCCCAGTCAGAGTTGGTTAATGTGGCTCGGGATAGGGAAGTTTGGGGCCCCCTGCTGGAGCAGCTGCCCCCGCGACCCGACTTCGGATAAGCGGTTGAAGATGGATGGATGGACATTCGTATAAATATGTATAAAATTTTGTTAAAAATATAAATGGTCTGGGTCGGGCGTCTGTTCTAGGTGCTGTTGGTGGATGCAACTGGCATATCCTGTTGGCATAATCATTACAGACTCAGTGATTGGACTGACTGGCCCTTCCCTTTCACTGCCTCTGGCCAGATCCCTCCCTCATGTTAAAGAATCATATTGATTTGAGTTTATCAATCCAGTGCATTTGGAAATTAATGTTATAAGACCATATGTTCGTTTTGAAGCACAATGACAGCAGTCCAGTATTTATTTGAATATTTTTACATTCAAATTATGTATTTTTTATTTCTTTACATTCAGATACCCAAGTATGGGGGAATAGAAGCCCTTGTGTCTGAAGAATGATACTATTCAGGGGTATCTCCTGAGAAAAAATTAGAAAATGTAAAAGTCTGAATGGAACATTTTTATATTTTTATTAAAGTGAGAGACTAGAATGCCAGCAAGTAATTTTATTGTCTTTCCTTGTCATCCATGCCAGAGATAATGACATCTGATTAATTTTCAAAATTAGAACGGCAATCTATTTGTTTTTTGAAGGCTCGTGATATGCTGATTAATAAAGTAAAATTTAGCAGGAAAAAACATTATGTTCTAAGGTCACACCCGTGAAACTCAACAAAAGGCTTTATTTATGGCTAAATAATCCCTCTGTCTTTCCCGTACTCATATTGAGGAGTTCAAAAGGCTTTTTTCCTTGACCATCTGTTTTAATGTGTGTGTGTCTCTGTTCCTGCCAGGTGAAAAAATAGAAACACGATTGAATCGAAAGAGAATCCACATAATGTCTTAAAGTAAAATATATATTTTCCACAACAATACACACGTGGTTAGTCATGGGTCATGTATGGCATTAAAAATGTTAAAAATGAAAAATCATACTGAAAAATCAGGCCATGACTGGAAAAAAAGCCATTACGTTTCTGTTTGTGTAAATTGTACCGCCATCAAATACACGTAACCTCCTTCAACTATAACCACAAATTCTATCAGTTTGGACAGTGAAGGAAAAACTCTTTAAGGCTGGAACTTAATGTATGTGTGAAATAATGAATGCTTCTCAACAACTTCTCTGGTGATGTAATGTGGAATAATGAAGGCCTCTTTTAAACTTCTTTTGTTGGGGTAGCTGCAGCTGCTCCCTGTTCTAAAGCTGTTCTAAGGAATGTGTTTCTTGTCTCTCTCACGTTTCACACGTAGCTCAAACATGTATATCACCCCCATATAAGGTAAAGAACTATTTCATTGGTGAGGGTCCAGTGGAATGTGGTTTTTCTTGACCATATAACAGAATGCTGAACAAATAAACTTGGAAGGATTTGATACCATTGGGTGTCTGTGTCATTTCTTTCTTCACTCAGCTGAGCCGTATCGAGAAACGCAGAAGGAAAAGAGGAAAATGAGCCGCCGTTCTCATCAGAGTAAGACGTCGTGCAAATCGACCCCCGCTACCCAGTATACTACTGGCAAATGTTCAGTCTCTGGACAACAAGCTCTGCGAGCTGAGAGCGCGGATCTCTTTCCAATGAGAGATTGCTGTGTTATCTGCCTTACAGAAACCTGGCTGGCTGCGGAGATTCCAGACTCAGCCATCGAAATCACGGGCTTTTCCGTGCACCGAGCGGACAGAGCGAAAGACCTCTCTAGTAAAAGCAGAGGTGGTGGTGTATGTTTTATGATCAACAAATCATGGTGTGATCAGAGGAACGTACATTTCATGAAGTCTTTTTGCTCTCCAGATCTGGAATATCTCATGCTTCTGTGTCGACCATTCTGGCTGCCGAGGGAATTCACAGCGGTCATCATCACTGCTGTGTACATCCCCCCCACAAGCCGACACAGACCGGGCACTCAGGGAACTGTATGGGAGTATAAGTGAGCAGGAAACCGTGCACCCTGAGGCTGCGTTCCTGAGGCACCCTGAGGCTGCGTTGTTACCGGGGACTTTAACAAAGCCAACTTCAAAACAATCGCTCCAAAATACCACCAACACAAAGTTCAACACACGAGGGGACCGGGTTTTAGATGATTGTTACTCTCCTTTCCGGGATGGCTACAAATCCCTCCCCCGCCCCCCATTTGGCAAATCGGACCACTCTTCCGTTCTGCTTTTGCCCGCTTACAAGCAGAAGCTGAAACGGGAAGCACCCACCCTCAGAACGATCCAGTGCTGGTCGGACCAGTCAGACTCTGCGCTACAAGACTGTTTTGATCACGCGGACTGGGAGATGTTCCGGTCTGCCTCTGATGACGACATCGAGGTTTACGCTGACAGCGTAACGCGTTTCATCAGGAAGTGCGTAGAGGATGTTGTTCCGACCAAAACAATATGGATATACCCCAACCAGAAACCATGGGTTAACGGCGAGGTTCGCGCGGTCCTCCGCTTTTAATTCTTCTAACACGGAGGAGCGTAAACAAGCCAGTTATGCCCTCCGTAACACCATCAGTGAAGCCAAACGCCAGTACAGGCACAAACTTGAAGGTCAGTTCAACATCACTGACTCTAGAAGCATGTGGCAGGGAATTAATACCATCACGGACTACAAACGGAATAAAGACTCCACTGTGAACACCGCTGCATCTCTCCCGGACGAAATTAATACATTTTATGATCGTTTTGAGGACAATAACACCGCCCTCGCGGAGAGAGCACTCGCTGCTGACGCTACAGAGGTTGATTCACTCTCCGTCTCTGTTGTGAATGTAACCCGATCCTTCCGACGGGTGAACATCCGTAAAGCCGCGGGCCCAGACGGCATTCCGGGCCGCGTCAGAGCGTGCGCGAATCAACTGGCTGGTGTTTTTACGGACATTTTCAATCTGTCCCTCTCCCTGTCTGTAGTCCCCACATGCTTCAAAACATCAACCATTGTGCCTGTACCGAAGCAAGCCACAATCGCTTGCTTCGGTACAGGCAGGTTAATCAGAGATTACATCTGCTCTGTTCTGCCCCCCTCTTTGGACCCATTGCAGTTTGCCTACAGCAACAACCGCTCCACTGATGATGCCATTGCATCTACACTACACACTGCTCTCTCCCATCTGGAAAAAAGGAACCCATATGTGAGAATGCTGTTTGTAGACTACAGCTCAGCATTCAACACCATAGTGCCCTCCAAGCTTGATATGAAACTCCGGGCTCTGGGCTTAAACGGCTCGCTGTACAGCTGGACCCTGGATTTCCTGTCAGGCTTACGTCAGGTGGTTAGAATGGGCAGCAACATCTCATCACTGACCCTCAACACTGGAGCCCCGCAGGGCTGTGTTCTCAGCCCCTACTGTATTCCCTGTACACGCATGACTGTGTGGCAACACATAGCTCCAATGCCATCATTAAGTTTGCTGACGATACGACGGTGGTAGGTCTGATCACTGACAATGATGAAAGAGCCTACAGAGAGGAGGTGCACACTCTGACACGCTGGTGTCAGGAGCACAACCTCTCCCTCAACGTCAGTAAAACCAAGGAGCTTGTGGTGGATTTCAGGAAGAAAGACAGAGAACACAGCCCCATCACCATCAATGGAGCACCGGTAGAGAGAGTCAGCAGTTTCAAGTTCCTCGGTGTCCACATCACTGAAGAACTCACATGGTCCGTCCACACTGAGGCCGTTGTGAAGGCTCACCAGCGCCTCTTCTTCCTGAGACGGCTGAGGAAGTTTGGAATGAACCACCACATCCTCACACGGTTCTACACCAGTACTGTAGAGAGCATCCTGACTGGCTGCATCACTGCCTGGTACGGCAATAGCACTGCTAACAACTGCAAAGCCCTGCAAAGGGTGGTGCGAACTGCCAGAAACATCATCGGAGGTGAGCGTCCCTCCCTCCAGGACATATACACTAGGCGGTGTGTGAAAAAAAGCTCGGAGGATCATCAGAGACTCCAGCCACCCGAGTCATGGGCTGCTCTCACTGCTACCATCAGGCAGGCGGTATCGCAGCATCAGGACCCGCACCAGCCGACTACATGACAGCTTCTTTCCCCAAGCAGTCAGACTGTTGAACACTTGATCTATCACGATCGATAATTAGCACTGCACTTTATTCATCTATAATCTCACACTGGACTGTCAACATATTCTCCTCAATATACTACTTCATATATATATATCATATACTCATTGCATTGTATATCGTTTACTGTACATTGTATATAATTATTGTGTTGTGTAAGTATGTGTACATTTGATTTGTAAATTGTTTTGTGTAAGTATGTTGTTTATTGTAATTGGTATATGTCTCGTCACTGTCATGACTGCTATGTTGCTCGGAACTGCACACAAGAATTTCACCTACTGTTGCACTTGTGTACATGGTAGTGTGACAATAAAGTGATTTGATTTGATTTGATTTTGAACATGTTTAAAATGCATGATTTTGCCAGACTCTCCGTTCTGCCTACTGGTCTGTGATCCGATGAATAAAATTGGCAAAAAAAACTTTTGATTCTAATTCATTACAATTACTGTTCCCTCAGTATATTTTCAGTCTGTGTATACAGGACATTACGGAGAAGTTTGCAGCTCAACGTCTGACAACACTTCTGCTGCGAAACAGGAAATGCTCAACGTAGACCCAGCGCTATGGGCCACCCACAAAGATGAGGTGGGCCTTATTGACGTAAGACCATTTGTTGCCAAACTCTGCTTTAACTTACCAGTATACTGCATTGAAGAACAAGGCATTGGCCCAATAATACAGCAATGCCTGTAACAAGGTATTTTGAAACACATTCACGCATCATATAAATCACCAATTAATAAATACATGGCGATTAACACAAGAGTTGGAAAAATGAATGCCATTGTCACCAGTGGTGCCGGATGTGTGCACTACTATTAACTAAATTCCAGCAGACCACACTCATTTTACTATGATTAATTTGTGTTCTGTATTCTTCAGTGTCAGTCATGGCTGATACGCAGCCGCTGTTCGTATTCACATATGGAGGCCAACAGTAACTGAATGCCCCAGGAATTTAGAAACTCGCCTGCTGTGTTCTCTGCTGTAGTGCACGCTACTTTGAAGGACACCAAGCTGCCACCTGTCTATTGCAATATGCTGACGACATTCTGCTTTCCGGCCCGGATATCAAGTCATGCACAACCGCTTCAACTATTGTGTGCAATGAATTAGCGAAGGCTGGATTCAAGACATCAAAAGAAAAATGCAATGGGTGAGACTGAACTATCAATCTGGGTCAAGAAATACAGAAAGGAACAGTATGTCTCTCCACAGACAGAGTGAAGATGATTAATACCTTCCAACACCCTAAAACAAAGGCTCAAATGCAAAGCTTATTGGGTTTAGTGAAATTATGTCAAGCATGGGTACCAAACTGCTCATTATATGACAAAATCCTGAGAGAAGCAACACTCTCAAGGACTGAGGAACCTATTAAGTAGACTGCTGAAATGGACATTGCTACCAAATTATGATGAACTCTTTCATCTGTACGTGCACGAGGCGGCAGACACAGCAGCAGCGATCCTCGCTCAGTCCCACTGTGGAACATATAGACCAGTGGCGTACTTGGCAAAATTTTAGAGGCAGTCGCCAAAGGCCTCCCTGCATGTTTGTGAGCAGTGACTGCTCCAGCGTTGATGGTACAACATGCAGAACGTATTGTTCTCTCACATCCATTAGTTGTGAACACCTCTCACCACGTAGGAACAATCATGCACAACATTACCACATGACAGCACAACATTGATTGGGGTATGAAGTTATTTTATTGGTTACTGCTAATCTGACCATTAAACCAACTTCCACTGTACATGGCCCGACATTGTCATTACACAAATTGCTGACTCAAGGTGACACACATGATTGCTTCGATCGCCTGAAAACATGTACTTTATGCAGGCCGGATGTTTCATCATCCGCCCTGGAGGAGGGGAACCATTGGTACGTTGATGGTTGATGGGTCCTGTTCCAAGCCACATGATTCTGTATACTGGTTTGGTTATGCTGTAACGGAACTCCCGAATATAATTATTGAAGCTTATTCACCCATATAAATCTGCACGCCATTTGGCTAAAAGTAAATCAATAGATATATACACAGACTCAAAGTATGCTGATGAGGTAGCCAAGTAGGCTGCAAGGGAAGTTATGGTAAGTCCAGAGCTGAATCAAGCTGAAGATACTTTTTCCATGATACAATCAACACTGGTAAAAGACAATGACATGAAATTGTTACAGGCAAATCCATCTGAATCTGACAACATTGGGCCTCAAATTAAGTGAAATTAAACTTATTGCATAAATGAGGTACAAAATGCAGTAAAATGCATCCTGGACTCATGTCTAATATGCGCACAGAACAACAGATACAAGCCTACGAAGCACGACTCATTACCGGAACTGCCATTCTAAACGGACAGAAGCTTTCCTGTGTGTGAGGTAAAATTATAAAATGGTAAACATTTGGCAAAATAAATAGAGATTCGGCTGACTAACAACAGAGGATGGTGACATTCTGAGCTCAATCTTTCCATTTGAAATGCTAATGGGTAAGCCTTTCCCGACCCCTTGGGGTCAAAGGCCGCGCTAGCTTTCTCTCCACAGGTGACACGGAGGTGGTAATTGCAGAATATGTGGATTCCCTCATTAAATATTAAATGACATAAATTATGATATCTCTCTCCCTCTGCCTGCAGAAAGCCCTACTCATTTGTTCCAAATCAGCAGGTTCTGGTGAAGTGTCTGAAACCAACGAAGTTAGTTGAACCAAAGTGGGCCCCAACTACTGAACTACCGGTGACCAGAACGGGGGTGCTAACTTACCTTCAACCACAGTTGATCCATTCAAGCCGCATGATGCTTGCTCCAGAGGGCCTTACTGATTCAAGGTGAATGGTGAAAGCACTGGAGGAGCTGAACACGCAGCACCAGTGCCCAACCGGGAATCTGCGAATTAGGAGGACCTGAGGAGGGACCCGGAACAGTCAACATGAAGACATTCCTACTGACACTCTGCATATGGCAGGTGGTCGTGCTTGCCTATGCCCATTCAGTATCAACACAACAGCAAGGAGTCACAAGTGTAATTCCAATTCCTGGAAATAATGTATGATGGTTTATGTTTTATGGTAATGTTAAAGGAAGATGTTTCTACGTACGGGTACGTGAAGGTACGGGTAAACACTCGGAAATGAAGGTACATAGAAGGTGATGCCTCAAGTGACCCTGAAGTATATCTAGACAGTGTTGGACAGCCAAGAGGTATTAAATGTTTGGATTACCTCTTGGCTAAAGATGGAGTATGTAAAATATTTGGTGACAAATGCTATACCTACATCCTGGGTCACATTGATGATGGTGAATTCATGAAGGTGTGAAAGGCAATGGATAAGTTGAATAAAGAATTAGCTGATAATATCAGGGAATATGGGGAAATTTTTCAATGTGTTTGGGTGGTTCGCACCCTGGATGTCTTCCATTATATCGATTGCTGTATGCATTCTACTTATGTTATTATTTGGCCCATGTTTGCTACAATTACTAATGCAAAAGATGAATGTGATGATAAACAGGCTTTCACCACTATGGATATCACCATGCTCCATTATATGCGTGTACCTGATAGTGAAGTTGGTTGAGAAGGCTACGTGATCCTTTCAGGCAATGTGAAATAATTAATGCTTCTCAACAACTTCTCTGATGTAATGCGGAATAATGAAGGCCTCTTTTAAACTTCTTTTGTTGGGTAGCTGCAGCTGCTCCTTGTTCAAAGGATGTGTTCTTTAGGAACCTGTTTCTTGTCTCTACTCTCACGTTTCACATGTAGCTCAAACATGCATGTCACCCCCATATAAGGTAAAGAACTATTTCATTGGTGGGGGTCCAGTGGAATGTGGTTTTTCTGGACCATCTTAAGATCCTTGCCATTTTTGGGGATTTCCGCCTGGATTTGGCCTACCCAAATTAAAAAGCTTCCCATTCCCACATACTTTGGCCTAAATACACAGTGTTGGTGTCATTTTACAGGAAACCCTTTGAAGTTGCATAAAACACTGCTAAAAAATAAAAAAAAAAATTAAATATATGTTGTCTGAACAGTAATAACCCTCCTAAAAAAAGAGGCGCTTTTTGATTTTTTTTATATAAATTCATTTTTGAAAGTGTATAACTCAAGCCCTGTAAACCCTAGCAGCAAGCAGACAGTTTTGGCTGTTTCCACTAGATGTCAGCAAATACCTGAAAAAGGAATTTTGTCTGTATCATGTTTTATTTAATATCTATTTCAATTTATTTGAAGGGAGGAATATTACCTTTTTTGGTGTACTTTCCGCCTACCCAAATCTAAAGTCTCCCCATACCCATATACAGTGCTATAAATGCAAAATCCCAGTGTAATTTTACAGAAAACCCTTTGTCATTACATAAAACACTGTTGAAAGTGGTAAATATGCGCTCTGGTGTCTGGTGAGATGCGTCTGTGTGTTTTGGGCACGTAACCTACCCAGTGATCACTTCACAGTCTGGATGCAATATCACAGCCCCTGATTGGTCTATTTGATCTTGAGAGACATTGCCGGAAAGCGGAGGGTCTAAGCTTTACGGCAATATATGCTTTATCCGCATCGGATGTTTACATATTTTCCTGGATTGTTGAATATCATATAACATTACTTTGTGGTGTTTCTGCACTCGTGTGACATATCGAGGGATTACTTGGGCACACAACCACAGAAAACACTGAAAAACGGCTCATTTTGCAGAGAATAACCTAAGGTAAAAGATTATGTAGCATTTGTGGCTAACTGTGCTGTCTAGTCGCGAGTAGCACGGCAAATATTCAATAATTTCACTTGTATGATTGTATACTTCATGATTCATTCGAAGTGTATTAGATATGTGATTATACCTCAATAAAAAGACTTATTGGAACTTCTTACTGGCAATGAGAGCTTTCATTTGATACATGGTTTGTACATGTGCGTCATATTTGAGCGATATGAGACATATGTATTCAAAAACGCACATAATTATGACACGACTTTTGATGGGTGGAACTATGTAATTTATTGTAAATAAGTTACTTAGTGTAAAACAAATGCCAAAGTGATGCATATCTCAAGAAAGTAGACATTCTAAGCTTTCAAATGGTACCAGATCTGAGCTCATAACTCCTCCGCATACATTTAAAATTGGAAGTACATTATTACTGACGTAATTTTAAATCCCGGAACCGGGATCGTGGATTTTAAGATAACAGAACGCTGAACAATAAAACGCTGAAGAAGGATTTGATACCATTGGGTGTCTGTGTCATTTCTTTCTTCCCTCAGCTGAGCCGTATCGAGACAGGGATTGCAGATCAACAAAATAAATTAAATACATTGGATGACAAAATTATCTTACAGTTTGCAAAATTCAAGTGCTATAGAAATTACAGTTTTAACTTTGTGTAAATAAGAGAATTAATCCATGTGCCTTAGTTCGCTCACTTTTAGTTCCAACTCTGTCTCAACATTTTTCTTGTATCTCCTCATAGTATTAGATTTGAGCCATGAGTGTATTAGATTTGTTTTTGGCCTGCTCAGCAAGTTTATTGACATCATTCTGAAGGCTGGTGAACATCTCAATCAACACCTCCCTTTTCTTTTTCAGTTCTTCCAGCTCGTCTTCCAAAGCTCTTCTCTAAAGTCCACTCATGGCACCCTCTCTCTTGCTCATCTCTTTATCAAGGTAGATCCTGCATATGGTCCTGGCTGAAGCTACAGAAGCCAGTAGTTCACAATTGTCCAGCATTGTTAATCGCAGAAATCAATTTATTTTTGAAGTATGGGGCAAGTCCACATTTTAAAATGTGGCCTGCAGCGTCGCATTCGAACCAAATGCTGGTCAAAGTTCGATCGATTTTCCTTCGGTAGTGGCTCCGCAGGAAGCCACTACAGCAGCAGTTGTAGTAGTTGGTAGTAGTAGTTGCTGAAGATGTTACTTTGTCGGTCACGGCGGAGTAACTTGAGATAGTTAATTGCTGTCTGCCTTTTACAGTCGATCGTTCTGCGGTGAGGGTCGAGGCCGATGAATGAAGATAGGCGGAAAAACGACTAAGTCGATGTCGCTTTCCTTTCAGCATCACTGACAGGCTGTCACCCACTCCGGCAGCACCGTGGGCCCTTTTTATGTTCCCGGTGAGCTAGAGAGGCGAGTCTGGGCTTGTTGGAAAGGTCTCGGGCAGCCCTTTCGAACGAGCCTGGCCCCTAGTCCATGCTCAGTCTGTTTCGGGAGATAGAGCGGTCCGAACTCTTTACCGGGCCGTGTATCCGCGGCCGGGGCGAGGACAGAGATGAGGCAGGGCTCTTTGGAAAGTGTGGGTGGTTTTCCTTTCGTATCTCCGGCCCCTGGTGGGCTAGAGAGGCGGGGTTGGTGTCGTTGGAAAGGTCTCGGCCAGCCCCGTCGAATGAGACCGGTTCGGGAGAGAGGTTCGGCGGAATGGGCGGTTCTCGGGGGCCCCTATCTCCGGTTCGCGGGCTAGAGGCGCGAGCCAGGGGTCCTCGGAAGCGTCTCGAGGGGCCCTTTCCAAGGAGCCCGGGCACGAGAGAGTGGGGGACGGGGTTCAGGAGGCATGGGCGCGAGAGTGCAAAATGCTATTTCATGCTCCCGGGGGCCCAGCGTGTCTGTGCCAGCATCGCTGGACGCGTCTCGTCGAGGAGCGTCGGGGTCCCGAATTTGGTGTCCCGGGGCCACTGCGTCAAGGAGGAGCGGCCATCTAAATGTCAGTCACCCGGCGACGGCGCTCTCATAGCTCCGTAACTCCAAGTCCGCGAGGGTCAGAGAGACGAGTGGCCATCGGACTGCATATGAAATTTAACGGCTCCATGTTGACAACCATGTCCTAAATTCTTTGTCTTCTAGCCACTTTTGCTGGAATTTGCACTTACCTATTTCTTTGCAACTTTACAAAACTTGGATTAAAAATTACCAAACTGGATCCGCGTGTTTATCAAACCAATGTACATATTTTGCGACAGCAAATCAAAGTTATTAATTGTGAAGGCTATATTCAAAATAAATTGTTAATATACTTTTTTCAAAACAATCTAAAATTTTTAATTCCTGTAGGAATAACATTTAATGCTTTTTAATGCCCCGCGGAAACCCTGTTCACTATAGCCATTAGAGATGGAATAATTATGCTATTACACTATTAAGAGCAGCAGTGAGGAAAATAATTTATAATCATATTATACATTTCACCTACAGAATCAGTCAATGGAGGTTGATAAAGGGTGGATAATTAAAGATACACTGCATGTTGTGTTCAAAATAACATATTATCATACTACAGTGTTGTTTCAAATAAATGTTATAGGGGAGACCGGGACTAATTGTCAAAAATTCTACCCCAGTGAATATTGCACTAGGAAAATTTATTCTTGAAAATCAATTTCTGCAAAGCCACATACCTTTTTTGTAGTCCTGGCTACAAAAATAAATAAATAATTTAAAAGCTGTTAATGCCTAGATAATAAGATAGTTCATCCGACACCACTGGTTTAATTGCAGGTTCAATTGCGACAACTTACCCTTTATAGTGTGACAACATGCCCCAATAAGACCAAAACAAAATCTATGCCTCATTAAATCTATGCCTGCATTAACCAGCCCACTTGTCAGTGAAATTTGGGGCTGGTTGCAATTGATAACATTATCACATGTGACAACCAGCTCCAATACAAATTTTATAACTTAACAACAATCTACCTTTATTCTATACTGTACTTGACCCTTGCCTGAATGTATGTCCGTGTGGTTTAGTTGTTTTCACTTGTTCACCAAACATCCATAGCACTAATATGATATAACATTTTTTGTTTGCAAGATAGAATTCATACACGTGCACACACAAAAAGGATAATTTGACTTTTGACTCAAAACATTGCAGTTCCTGAGATATAGCCTTAGTATGTGGTTCTGTGCATAGTATACTTATTATTTAATACAAAATCATAACTAGAAAACATTTACATACCCAACAAAATTACATTGCAATCTCAGTAGAATTTAAATGGAATGTACAGCATTTTACTGTGTAGCTATACATTTAATAGCTAGCACATAGCCAAGTTTTGTTTGTCCAGTTCTTCGTATTAGCCAATGATGTGTCCCATATTGAGAATGAATGTGAGAGCATGGGTAAATTTCTCTATATCTTTTGTTCATACAGAGCACTTTGATGTGGCCAAACCAGCGTATGCACAAACAAACCACCTTGCCAAAAAAAAAAAAAAACGTTGGACTTTGAAATACGGTCGACATACAGAGATGCATTGAATCCAAAGCACAAGTACAAGACATTAATACTTGAATCTCCTCAAGTATTTCTTAATTTCTGCATTTCTTCAAAGGTTCTTTTTTTCTCTGTGCTCTTCATTACACCAAATTTTCTTCTGGAGGGATTAGATGTCTGGTGTGTGGGTTAGTTCCAGACTTACTAGAAAGTCTGGAACTAACTCAATACAAGCTGAGCATTTCAGACAGTGTCAATTGAATCAGTTTCATTTGAATCAAGTAACAGGAAAAGATTTATCCAGAATGATCATGATATGTTGGGTTGCATATGTCTTGACCTAAGATGGCCATATAAGATTATTTGTTTGTGTGTGTAGAACCCACCGTTTTGTCAACTGAAAATGAATTCGTTATTGTACCATATGTCGCCTTCTGAAGGATCACTGCCTGAAATATCGGCGTCCTTCCATTTAAAAAAAATAAGAAAAAAAGCCAGTTAAATAAACAGATTTATTTGTATAGAGCCTTTTAACTAGAATAGAATTAGTAATACCTCTTGGACTAATTAGTCATGTTGAAGGGATTGTTCACCCAAAAATGAAAATTCTCTCATCATTTACTCACACTCATGCCATCCCAGATGTGTATGACTTTTGTTCTTCTGCTGAAAACAAATGAAAAAGATTTGTAAAATAAAATCTCAGCTCTGTTTTCAATGCACTTTCATTGTAAGTGCATGGTAACCAGATATCTGAAGGTCCAAATAGCACATCAAAGCAGCATTAACTTAATCCATAAGAGTGGTTAAATCCATATCTTCAAAGCAATAAGTGTGGGTGAGAAACAGATGTAATATTGAAGTACATTTTTTACTGTAAACCTCCACTTTCACTTCCGAAAGTCACATGTGGTGCCTGTTTCACTCTCACATCTGAAAGTGAAAATGGAGATTTATCGTAAAAAAGGACTTAAATATTGATATCTTACTCACACCTATCATTTCACTTTTGAAGATATTGATTTAACCTCTGGAGTCTTACGGAATACTTTTCTGCTGCTTTTTCTGCTTTTAGAACATTCATATTTCTGGCCACCATTTGCTTGCATTGAAAGGACCAACAGAGCTGAGATACTCTTCTAAAAATCTTCGTTTGTGCTCTGCAGAAGAAAGAACGTCAAATATATCTGGGATGGCATGAGGGTGAGTAAATGAGAGAATTTTCATTTTTGGGTGAACTATCCCTTTAATTCCAAATGTAGCAAAATTTCATTTCAACTTTGAAATAAACAATAGGAAAAGTAAGATTAAGGAAAGTTTTAAATACTGTTTCTTCCATTTATTGAGATCTGACATTAACTTGAATTTATCCCCCTTAGCATTTACATTATAATTAGGGCTGTCAATCGTTCATTTTTTTTAATCGAATTAATTACATGGTGTCCCGATTCATTAATCGCATATACAAATATTTGCTGAGAAAGCCCATGTAACAATAATTCATATATATATATAAAAAAATATATACAGATAATTAAAATGCATTACATTCTTGTGGCAGAAGAGTTAATCATTGATAAGACAATACAAAAAGCGGCTTTAGATTACAATGGTTTACTACCATATTATTGAACATAAGCCAATCATTGGCATACAGTTCACAGCAATCCATTCCACAAATGAATTTGTCAATCAATTCGAGATATATTATGAGGGCTTGTTTAAGGAAGCATCAATGTACACCTGCGTCAGTAATGCTTGTGTAGCATGTGGGGTGCGTTGCGTCATAAACATAACATTTTTAGGTCACTGTATCAAGTTAAATATAGTTTAATATAGTTTAACTGCTAGAACACCTCTTGAGATCCGTTAGTTTGAATTTGTGCTCCATCAAGTGTTTTGAACGCAAGAACGTAACGCATGTTTGTGCTGTCTACCGAAGTGTTGTTTTGTTCACTGTATAAACTGCTTGTTGCCCATAAGGAAGATTCCAGAGAAATGCTAGCTTGTAGTACCACCTGTTTTCTACAGAGGGCAGTAAGTGAAACTTCAGCTGTATGGGCAACACGCAGTTTATACAGTTTACAAAACAACCCTTCGGTAAGCAAAAAATGTATCTCTGTTTGTTTACACTGCCTCATTCTTACTGAATGCATTAAAACATCCATCAAGCATACTTAAAAATTGTGGCAATCGTAAATTTAAATCGTAGTGAGCTCCTAGTTCTGATTAGAAAGAGTCACAGACACACTGTCTCTTCTTATCAATAAACTAAAATGTTCTCCTGCATTCTGTATTTAATCCTGTTGTACACATTATATTCCATTAAGGTGGAATATATTTTTTCCAATTTTATACTTTGATATAAAATGGCTCTAATAACAAAAATTAAAATTCTGGCAACTCTGCCTGAACCACAATGGGATATGGTCTAAAAAAAATAAAAATCCTTAAATTTATCCACTTAAATTGTTCATGTTTTTATGCATTGTCATACTTATTTTGAACTCGTACAAACTCAATTTGTTTTAATAAATGTAAAAATCTCCCACACTGCTGACTTTCATTTTAGTATATTTTTTTAACATGTGAAACAGACATGATAATTGTGTTATGTATAGTCACAATTCTAGTACTATTAACACTTTGAAATAGAAATAATAGCCATAAACAGAATAGCTAAATATCAGTATTGTTATTTTTCCATTATGGTGCAGAGATTTCATATTGTATGTCGGTGTTCATACTTTATCTATATAGTTTTGCAGAAAATTGAGAAAGTTGAGTTCTGAACAAAAAACTTCTAACCTATCAAAAATGCAGTAAAACGCCCAGATATATAGATGAAATATACAGAAATGTGTTTAATTGTGCAATTTGAGGAGCACGTAATCTCCTGTTAAGGTAGTTAAGAAAATCAAAGAACAATAGCTTATTATTGATTTCTTTAAAAATGTCCCTTTTTATTCCCAATAATGCATTATGTAGCTGGTACCATACAAGTTAAAAAATAATGCAAAACTTTCTACATGGGCATGTTTTTCTTGATTAACCAGTTTTGGTATTTGTGACAGAAATTTTTATTTTTCTATGTTTTTCCCCATCAATTGAAGGGATTATGTTGGTTTGGGATTGGAGTTTGTTACGACCCCTAGGGTTGTCTAAGGGTATGAGGGGGTAACATTTTAATTGTAAATGGATTTAAGGTGTGTTGGGTTGGCAAATGACAAAAAGCAACCAGGCAAGTAAACGGTATAAAAAGGTAATTTAATCGGAGTTATACCACCGTAACAAAAAGTCAAAGATAACTGAATAGGGTGTTTACATGTTATGCAAAGAACATACTAATAATGAAACCAGAGGGAAAAAGGACACGAGTGGAGCCAAAGAAAAGAAAGAATCAAAACAAAACAATTCTAACTTATTTTTATAGCCCTCTAAACTCAAATTGTTAGTTTAAACAAAACAAGAAAGAAAATAAAACAGGTCATCAGCGTTGGAAACGCCAATGTCTAAACTATTCTAACTGCTCTCTCCAAAAAAAACACCAAAAGTACAGGGGTTGGCACTCACTCCTAACTTGAGGTGTCTAATACAAAAATCAGTCTACGTGGTGCAAGGTGTATGTCACGTGACTTCTTACCTGTCCACTTTTCCACTCTGGTTAGATGAGCAGAGAGTTATATAAATAATAATGATGAAGATGAAGTCACATAACCACAAATGGGTAACGAATGACTTTGTCAGTATTCATAAAGAATGTACAAGGTCACAAAGAACCAGGGACAATACACAAAATCAGCAGCTAACAAGTAAAGCTGTCATCAAATGAAAAAAAGGCAAACACATGGATTCAAACAGCTTTTAAAATGAAGGAAGGGCCATCCATTGGTGGAGAGTGGAGATGTCATCAGGGTAATTGAGATTGGCAGCCCAGATAACCAATAACAGCAACCTAATCAGAGTGTGTAAAAAGAGAGGGAAAGAGAAGAGAACACAAAACAAGCATGCATACACATGCATAAGGATGTAACAGAGTTCATGAGGGAAAAAAAAAACATGTTATAGTTTTTAATGTCTCACACTACAGTATATGTTGATTTGAGCAAAATAACCTTAATAAAAAAAGAAGAAGAAAGAAACTGTGTTTGTGACTGCGCCTCTGGGAAATTGTACCACTGCAAAATGTGCTAAAAGGTATTCAGGATCAACAGCAGATTTTTAACAATGTCACATGTTTAATGTAGTGTGTGAAACAGAAAATGTAAGAACAACATATGAAGCACAGGACAGGAGCCAAGCCATAAAAACTATTAGGGTTAACATTTTGCCCCTTTGTTTGTTCATTCATTAATTAAAGGTATACTTTACCCAGAAATGAAAATTCTATCATACCCATCCCAGATGTGTACACTATGACTTTATTTCTTCTGCTGAACACAAATTCAGATGTTTAGAAGAATATCTCAGTTCTGTTGGACATTTCAATGCAAGTGAATGGTGGCCAGAAATTTGAAGGTCCAAAAAGCTGCATCAAATTAATGCAAAAGACACCAGTGGTTAAATCATATATTCAATGCATTTGAAAAGCAATATGAAATGTGTGGGTAAGAAACATATCAATATTTAAGTCCTTTTTTACTATAAATCACCACTTTCACATCTGAAAGTCACATGTGGCATCAGTTTATTTTCACTTTCGAGTTTCTTACCCACACCCACACATCAGATCACTTTTATTACAGTATATTGTGTAATTAATTCATATCACCTTAATTTAATTAGCATAAAATGTTTTGTTGTGTTCTGAAATGTTTGCTGTGACAAGGAGCTTACATTTAGGATCTGAACATAAGATATAATTAAATGGTGTCTAAACCGATTTTCTAAATTTTTATATTTAATTACTTTGAAATAAAAAAAAAGAAATTGCTAAATACCTATAGAAATAAAATGCTTGTCTTCACTGAGTATAAGGCTAGAGCACTCCCACTTTTACACATTAATTAATAATACATTGTAGCATGTACCTAACTTAGCCCAACCAGCATGGAACTAGAGTCTTCCTGTGATGTCAATTGTCAAATTACCCTGTTAACAGGTGATGAGGTATGATAAGTTCTGATTAACAGCACTTGGTGTCTTAAGATCTGTTTTTAGAACATATTAAAAAATAACGTGTTAAACAAATGAATCATGCCCCCAACTCATACGTACATTCTGTAATTAGAGCTGCATCCCAAATTACACACTGAACACTGAACTTACAATATACACAATACACTCAGACATGTAGTGTATGATTTTTCAAAGTTGTCCCAAATGGAACACTTAACGTTTTCAATACGGAAGTATTTGCCATTTAACAGCTGACGAATGTGACATTTCAAACGGATTTTACGTTTTAGCGCTTTAGCCAAACTTTAGTTCAACGATTTTATCTCAAACAATGTACACATACATAGTGTGGGGTGATGGCAAAGGCGTGGGAATGGGGTACTGAGTGTGCTGAAGAACCCCCTAGTGAGCAAGACTTGAAATCTGTATAAACGAGATTTCATTGCATTTATTCAGTACATACTGTATAATACAATTTTCATTTTCAGTATATCTGTCATTTATGTTAATAAAGATTGCGTCATGTTTCTAAGAGATTTGTCATGCTTGTGGGCACTAGTGGATTTAGGTATAGGCGACATGGGCAAGCGCCTATACCTGATGGATACTAGCAGTAGTGTAGTCTAGGGCATAGGGCATACATTAGGATTTTGCATACGCCCACCTAAAATAAGTGATGAAACGTATGGCCGCCAGAACTTTCAGTCTACTAACGAGATGCTGCAGCACCATGAGTGAATTGTAGGTGTAGGTGTGTGTGTGTTTTTCTTTTTTTTTTTTAAGTGTACAGAGATTCTCTCTAAACACGCACGGAACGGCAGGAGTGCAACTGAGTCACGGTCAAGACAGACAGTCTGACTAAGCTGATCCACCAGTCAGAACGTTCATTTTAGACATGATTGGATGTTTACTAACCAATCATATTTTCCATTTCAGTAAGCGGCGGGACATTTCCAGCATCTAATGATAATGCACAAGCATCCCTGGAGAAACCATAATTTGTGCTGTAAATTAATTTCCCTGCTAAACATAAATATATACATTTAAATTTTAACTTATGCAGTTAAACTTTGTGAAAATACTGCATGTTATTGTACCCGTGCTAGTTTTTGATGCGCTTTGCAGATGCTGGACAGATATGACCCTTAAAGGAATAGTTTACCCAAAAATGAAAATTTGCTGATAATTTACCCTCAGGCCATCCAAGATGTATCCGAGTTTCTTTCTTCATCAAAACAGAATTTAAGATTTTTAGGATTTCATTTCAGGCTTCCTCCTTTAAACAATGTAAGTGAATGTACATTTTTTTATGGTCCAAAATGCATATTTATGGTTCATCATAACAATTGATTATTTTTAGAAGCAAAACCATACTTATATACTTTTTAACTACAAATGTTTGCTTCTGTACATCTCTGTGATGCATGCTCATAAGAGGGATGAATATAGCGTTAAATGTTGGACAAAACAGCGCAAGCGCATAAACATAGCGTGCAAGTGCATTACAACAGTGTGAGCACCATGACACAGCTCGCACGTAAAATGTAAACCTGCAGTATAGCGTTAAATGTTAGACAAAACAGCGCAAGCGCATAAACATAGCGCGCAAGTGAATTACAACAGTGTGAGCACCATGACACATCTCTATAGCGTTAAATGTTGGACAAAACAACGCAAGCGCATAAACATAGCGTGCAAGTGAATTACAACAGTGTGAGCACCATGACACAGTTCGCACGTAAAATGTAAACCTGCAGAATTTGCCAATCCCAAACTCAAGCACAAAAAAAAATATGATTGTGCACACAAATTAACAAGTCGTGAGCAGAAATAACAAAACCGCGAGTCATGACAGGTCCCACACAGATCTGAACACACGCACGTTTTATGCACACGCGTGCGCAGATCTAAACACATGCAAGTTATTTTCTGCACATGCGCAGCTGAAATCTTAACGCACACAAGTCGGTTTTGACACTCAGGGGCAGGGCCCAATCTTTTCTGTTAACAAATGCTATTGGCTGCTGACCAAATCCTGTATTGATTGGCTGCATCTCTCAAATCTGTCGTGATTGGCTGTTGTTGGATGAGGACTGAAAGAAAGCAGGAACTATTCTACAGTCCAAAATGCATATTTAGGGTACATCAAAATAATCCACACGACTCCATTTGACAAATAAAGTTCTTCTGAACCCAAACGATTGATTATTTTTAGAAACAAAACAATATTTATATACTGTTTAACTACAAATGGTTGCTTCCGTACATCTCTGTGATGCACGCTCATGAGAGGGATGATGTATGTCCGTTGGTAAGGTCACGCGTCACGTGGAGGAGGCAGGAAGCACGTCATTGTTTACAAGAGAAACTTGCACAGACCAAGCACTGTTTACAAACCAAAACAGTCCAAAACAATTTCAAAACAATATAAAGTAAAAAATAATTTCCAAATAATAATAATAATAAAAAAAAACATTACTGTATTAAATAACCATCCTTTATTTCGGAGCAATGCCGTTGCAGACCCAAGAGTACATTCACTTGCATTGAGGAGGCTTGAAATGAAATCCTAAAAATCTTAAATTCTGTTTTGATGAAGAAAGAAACTCAGAAACACCTTGGATGGCCAAGAGCACATTTTCAGCAAATATTTATTTTTGGGTGAACTATTCATTTAATTATATCAAATGGCTTTTTTTTGTGTGCCCTTTACTGCTGTCGGTGGTGCCAGTACATGTGGTTATCCTCTGCGCCGCCAGAGAAGTGTTAACAAACAGCTGCAGGGTTGGTTACAAAATTATTTATCCTCTGTTTTACCAGAGAAGAAAGGGTTATCCTCTGATTAGTGAGGGAAGGCTAACAGTTGTTTGTGTTAACAAAGTTTATCCCCTGTTTGTCAGGGAAGTTGTTGGTTTATCCTCTGTTACGTCAGTGAAGGTTAACAGTTGTTTCTGTTAAAAAGTATTTTATCCTCTGTTTTATCAGGGACATTTTTGGTTTATCTTCTGATCAGTCAGGGAGGTGTTAGAGGGTCCAGTTTTTAAAAGGAATGCTAGACTAATTCTAACAACAGAGAAAGGTGGACTAGCTACCCCTTTATGGTCGGACAATGAGTTCAAAGTCTTGTTAGGAGAACACATGGACTCAATAGTAACGGAGTCAGCCAGACAGCATCTAAATAAAAAATATAGTATTCATCAAGAGAAAACATGGTCACTGGAAGAATGTAAAAAGGTGTTGGGTGCATGTATTAGGAAGAAAAACACAGAAGGCATTATCTGTTGCCACAGAGAATAACTGTTAATTACTGTTGCCACTTAGCTAAAGCTGTAGAGCAAACTCAGAGTATTGCAGAGCTGGAAGAGCAAAATAAAGAATTGCGAGCCAGGGTATCTTCTTTAACAAAGAAGTTCGACCACAGCAAATCCTCAAACAAGGTTAATGAGAAAAAATCTGTGCAATAAAAAAATATTTATCCTGATTTACAGTCTCTATTTATTACTGAGGGTGATGATTTGTCAATCAATGACACTGTTGGACTAAATGATAAAACAGTTAGTGATGTTGAAGTGTGTGGAGCAAGGAGACAAGCTCAGGGTGGAATAGAAGAGATTGAAAATGTTCCCTCTGGATCTCCTATTGTCCAGGTGCAAACAGTCTTCAAAGCCCTTGGCAATGAGGCAATAGTTAGACTCGCTCAGAATTTGCCATCGGCACATGCTAACTTTATTTAGTTTAGGAGAGCTTTAACTAAGAATATGCTACTTTATGACATGTCTCTAATTGAAATCACCCAATTTATGTCACAGATTGTCACAGATTTTGTTTAATAGTTTTGAAACTGCTGTTGACACTCCTGAGTGCATGTGTGTCAGCAAAGATGATTTGCGAGAGGGAGTACTAAGAACATTATTGGACTAGTTGTGTGCAAAATAAGAAGAACCTGTAAGTGAATATACAGAAAGGTTTTGTCAATCAGCTGTTGCATACAGTGGAATAGCCAATAATCCTGAGAGTGTATTAGATGATATGGGACCACTGGACTGTACATGGTTTGATGGCCTTTCAGTAGAATACTGAAATGCACTGCCTTTCTTAGATTTGACATGGTCCAACGAAATTCTGCGAAACAATTTGGGCAGGTTGGCAACTTGGGAAATACACTCTGATGTTAAGGCAAAGGTGAAAGTTGCTGCAGCATCCTTGCATAAGGCAAACACAGTGGGTAAACAGCACAACAAATGTCCTAAGAAGGAGGGCAGATATATATTGTGGTAAACCTGGACATTATATGAAAGAGTATAGAAAAAGCAGAACGATATTAGGAGAACTCCAAGGCATTACTCAACTCCTATCCATGCTTATGCTCTCATCTTCAAGTACAAACTTTATTTTAAATTATTTGTTGATGGTTTGGCTCAAGTTATTAAAGGTAACAGATGAGCAGGATATGCGGTGGCTTCATTGTCTGATGTAATAGCTTCTGGTCGCCTGCCAGATCACTTCTCTGTTCAAGCAGCTAAACTTATAACATTATCTAGAGCATGCACACTGGCTTCTGGATCAATGGCTAACATCTATACAGACTCCAGATATGCATGATTTGGGGTTGTTCATGATTTTGTTGTTATAATGCAGAGTCGTCAATTCTTAACATCTTCTGGGTCCCCCATTAAACATGCCGAATTAGTCAAAGACCTAATGTTTGCTATGACATTCCCAAACAGTTAGTAGTTATAAAAGTGAAAGCAAATCTTACTCCTTACACTGCAGAAGCTCAAGGCAATGCTCTTGCAGACACAGCTGCTAAACAAGCCTGTATATACACACCACTGTGCAGGTGTGTGCTGGCATGACAACACCTAATGTTTTTGTGCCTCCAGACTCTCTTAATGATCTCTACAAAGATGTTACCCTTTATGAGGCTTGGACATGGTTAGATTAAGGAGCTGTTGCTGACTCATCTGGCTGCTGGTCCAAAGGTGGATAGTATATTGCACCTGAATCACTGCTACCATATCTGGCCAAGCAGCTTCATAATTTAGGTAACATTAACCCGGCAGCAATGACTAACTGTTTCTCACATCAATGGTGGAACCCTGTGTTCAGAGCAATAGTGGCAGAAACAGCCAAACGATGTGTCACATGTCAACAGAATAATGACATTCCAGTAACTTTAACACCAGCAGCACACACCCCAGCCCCACTGGGGCCTTTTCGATATCTACAGGTAGTCTACATTTCAATGCCTCCATGTTAAGGAAAGACTTATGTCTTGGTAAAGGAAAGACTGATGTCTTGGTAGTTGTGGACAAATTCTCAAGATGTATAGAAGCCTATCCCACAGGGAAAGGTAGAATGGGCAAACAGAACAATTAAGACAAGGCTAAGTAAAATGCATCAGGAAGGAATACCATGGGTTGAAGCTCTGCCAGCAGTATTACGTAGCATCAGATGCCTTGATAGCTTACTGTGTCAGCCAGTACAGAAGGCTGGAGACAGGGTAACTGCTTGTTGGAAATCTCCACCTGAAGGGGGACATGCTATCATTCCAGGACTGTGGGTAATGATAAGGTCCTTTAAAAGTAAATGCTTAGAACCTAAGTGGCAGGGACCATACCAGGTGTTGTTAGTAACAGATGCTGCAGTATTGTGCTAAGGTAAGAAAACTTGGATTAATGTCTCTCATTGCAAAGTAATTCTACCACCCACAGAGAGGATCCCAGGGAAGAACCGGAGTCCAATAGGCCTTTGGCGGCCAACCCTGTGGTGAAGACTCCCTAATAGATTTCCCCTTACAGTAGTTTATCCTGTTGTGGCAAAACAATAATTAAACAAATATGCATCACAAGATAAGACACATCGGGATCCAAATTATATTTTAAAAGATAGTTTATTCTTTTAAAAGAGGTTTGTTCACAAAACTATCACGACAGCTACCTCGCAATAGGAACAAAAACCTAACTCACACAGAAAACACATGGCCTATTTATACCCCCCTGTCCTCAAAGTCCCTTCTTCCATAATTTTCCACTCATCCCAGTAAAACCAGATATAGCTGGTTTTAGAAATACAAATGGCTCTTCTAAGCCCCCTGGGTTTTACTGTCCTTACCTCTGTGAGGTCATCAAAAGGCTATATAAATGCTATCTTGTCCTGAAGACAGTGCCCCCCCCCCCCCGGGCTTTACTGAGTTTCACACCCGTGAAACTCAACAAAAGACTTTATTTATGGATAAATAATCCCTCTGTCTTTCCCGTACTCATATTAAGGAGTTCAAAGGCTTTTTCCTGACCATCTGTTTTACTGTGTGTGTGTGTCTCTGTTCCTGCCAGGTGAAAAAGAAAATACTAGAGGAGAGAAACACATGATTGAATCGAAAGAAAATCCACATAATGTCTTAAAGAAAGTAAAATATAAATTTTCCACAACAATCCCTCCTCTTTATCATTCTAAGTTTTACTGCTTGTATGGACGTCCCAGCCCTGACCAATCTCTGTACTGATTTGGAAAATACATCTCATAATGCATGGCAAGCAGAACAGAATCAGAATTCCTAACACTACAAAATTGGAAAAACAATTTGAGTCTGAATGTGTACCACGGTCCCGAACAATCCATATTGTCTAGTGATTGCAGCTCTTTGCAATGATCAATGTCTCTGGTTGTGGCTGCATAAATAGCTTTATTCTGTACACCGGCCTTATCACTCCTCCTGAGTGACCTTGCTCTTGCACCTGGTGTTTGGGCTCGATCTTGGAACTTGTTGTTGAACTTGTTGTTGTTGTTGCTGAGGCTCCTCCTCCTGTTGCCCTTCCGATATGGGCGGAACTCTCCTGCAGTGGTTGGCGTGCACCCACGTAGCTCTCTCTCCGACCTTCACCGCCGTGTGTGTCCCCCGGCCTGACCCTATGCAGGAACGTCTCCGCAACTCTTCCCTGGGCAGCTTTGACCTGCACAGAAATATTGGATAACAGACACAACATTTCTTTGCAGTAATTCAACATCTCATTTTCACACACATCCATTGATGGAAGCCTGCGTTTTCCCCCCTCTATTAAAGAAATGTTTGGGTAAACAGGGTGTTCCATCAACTGATGTCCACACTCCATCTACAAGGCTGCAGCCTGAAGCCTTCCAGGTGTTTTTTTTTTCAGCTCCTGTGGAAAAAGACTGCATGCTCTGTAAACAAGGAGAAATGTCGAAGTTAATGTCAACTTGTGCGCAAAGTGGCGTTTTTAGTCTGATCCGCTGCTGCTGCTTTTGCAGCCATATCAGCTCTGCCGTTTCCTGTTGAAATGAAACCTTTATCGTTAGTATGTGATGCGCACTTACAAATCGCAATTTTGTCTGGCAACAGAATGGCCTCGAGGAGGTCCGATACTAGAGACGCGTTTAGTATCGGACACCCATCTGATTTCAAAAACTTTCTGTGCTTCCACAAAGCACCAAAGTCATGCCTGACTGTGTAAATCGTCACACATCAGTTTACATGCTTCAGTCAGCGCGACCAGTTCAGCTGCCTGCGCAGAATAATGTGATGGTAATTTGCCAGACATCAGAGTTTCAAATTCAGTCGTTACTGCATAACCAACTTTATTCTGTCCAGTTTTTTTTATTTATTTATTTATTTTTTTAGGGAAAATTGGTGTGCGTACTGGTGAATCATTGCATGGTATAATTATTCCCTCCTTCAACAGAGAATGAAATACTGGCATTATGCCCTGCAATGCCTCACGTTTGAGGGGATATTGCGCCTGAAACGGTTTGTAATCAGATTTTGGGGTGACTACAACTGGCTCGCATCCCTTTATCAAACCCACATCGTACTTGTGTTTTGCCCACAATTGTGAAGGTATTTCTGCCAGAGAAATATCAATTTCTGCCAGAGAAATATCAATTTCTGACGCAGAAATATCCCCCACCCCGTTTTGTCACATCATTGTTCACAATAGCGGTTACAGTTCTCAAAACCTGCACATTAAAATCACAGTTTGATTTAAATGCTCCAACACTTTTGCTCTGTGCTATGTCTGTATCAATTTTAACCCAGTCTGTAGCCTGCAAACAATCATTCTCAAAAAGCCCCAATTCTGCCCACTGCTTATTCGTGCTTTTGGACACTGATAAATGAGGAACACTGTGTCCTGCCATTAAATAACACTGCAATTGTTTTTCACACATACAACGCACACACATTTTCTGTCCAGAAAATCTTGTCAAATTTCTCACTTTCATTCTTCACTCCACTAAACCAAGTTTCTTCATAGTGTGAATCATGCTCGTTTACGACATGTGACGTACAATGCATTCTATTAGGCGTCATAAACTCTGTGTTGACTGGTGTTATTTGATCTTTAGCCAATTTCAAAATCATCTCTGCCCAATCAACATCA
This sequence comes from Xyrauchen texanus, assembly GCF_025860055.1. Taxonomy (NCBI): domain Eukaryota; kingdom Metazoa; phylum Chordata; class Actinopteri; order Cypriniformes; family Catostomidae; genus Xyrauchen; species Xyrauchen texanus. Next base: position 28,284,742 of record NC_068280.1, on the reverse strand, counting down.
TTTATCTGCCATTCGTAAGCCCACTGTGGCTCAAATTTAGAACATATAATTTGTGGCGCTTCCTCAACGCTGATTCCGGAGAAATCAGCACAGAGGATCAAATTTAATTCACACATTAAATCTCTGGCCATTAGCGGCGCGGGACAATTGGCCGACCAGAGAAACTCGTGTTTCTGCTCAAGATTTCATCATTCACAACATTGCTCAAAACACACCAAGATTTGCAAGCATATTCTTCATTGCAGACAGCAGAATGTAAATCAGTGTATGTGTTTGTGTGTGTGTGGTGTTTGCGTGGTAGTAATAAATGGTCACTTCCCTGTCTTGTGGTCAGCCACTGATCGCCCCGAACCAGACCCTCTCCGTCCTGCTCTCCCTATGCCAGTTTGCTGGACCCATTTTCACACCCATCGTCCGTCTCAGTTCTTGTGAAGTTGGGCTGAACTCTTGGCACAGTAAAAACAGTTCTTTCGCAAATCTGTTGCCCGCGTTCTGTGGGTCCGGCAGATGCGCCATCGCGACTTTCATATCAGCCACTGTCCAAGCTCTAAAAACCAGCATTGGCCCTTCCGGTCCTGCAACTTCGACCATCGGGGCTGTTATGTTCGAAACTGTGTCTTTCGGAGCGGTAACTTTCAAAGTTGTGGCGCTGATCTTTCCACTTTTAGTCGTCTTTGATCTTGCCGCTGGTGCTTGGTCTTTCTGAATCAGTTGTGCTGGGAACCATTTCAGACGTGTTCCCGAAAACTTCCTGTTCTTCGTCCTCCTCCCTTTCTTCTTTGCTGCCTATGGCAGCGGGCGCTGAGGATTATACCGCCCCCTGTTGTACTGGCGGTGATGGTGCTCTTGGGAATTCTTGCGCTTGTGCATATCGTGCTGCTACTTGTCCTGTTCTTCGGATTGGACAGCAGTCGAGATCGTGGTCCAGTTTTAGGGCTTTCAGCTCTGCCACGGGGTAGTGATGGTTATATGCCGGCGCGCCGAGACAATCTCGGTTACATTTTGGAAAACACAAACTCACGGTTTATTAGTAGCATTATGCTCTGGTGGAGCCATTCTTTTTATTTTTTTACATACAACCTCATTCATTCCTTTGCTTAATTCATTCATCATTTGCTTTCATTCTCTTCTGCTCACATTCTTTACACACATGACGAAAACAACTGCAACAACTTTGTTGCATTTCACTGCTTTTTTAAAAGAAAATGTATTGACTTTTTTTACAACATTCAGTCTTGTTTTGCTCAGTGTTCCTTCTTCAGGAAAATCCTGATATTTGATCAACTTTTCTATATCCAGCATACATTTATGTCCGTAATTCTTTTTCATTTGACCGAAAACTGGTGTGTAAAAAATTATCTAGTTTATCATTATCTAGATGACCTCATATTGGCTGATATCTATCTCTCCTGGATTTTCCCTTCGACACGCGTCTAATAATCTGTCAAACGTCTTCAACAGCTCTGATTTTGTCACCTCAAATCGGCAAGGGCAGCAAATATGCTCTGTAATTACGGTTTACTCAAAAATCTTTCCGTGAGCGCATTCCACTGCTCGATTGATTCTGGTTCACCTAATTAAACAGGTGTGGCTCTTCCGTCCACTTTTTACGAGCTAGTGGCTCTTCCGTCCACTTTTTGCGAGCTAGTGGCTCTTCCGTCCACTTACAAGCTATTTTTTTCGGCATAAAATTGACTTGACTTCGTCAGGTTACAATTTCCCCCTCGAAAAACCTTCTCTGCCCGTACCAAAGAGATAGTTCCAGCCACTATGTTTCACTCACAGTCATATCAAATTACACCACCCAAAATAAAATAATTTTACTGTCTCTTACCGAGATGCTTTTACTGCCAGCGGGTTCTTTCTGATCTCAGTCGAGTCACTCCTGGCCCTGAAAGCAGTTTGGCTCTTCTCTCTCAATTTTCGAGGTAAGACCAGAAGCCTGGTGCTTCTGGGATGATCAGTCATCAAATCTGCTGTCTTCAGGACCAGAATAAACGTTTGGTTACGTATGTAACCTCTGTTCCCCGAGGGAGGGAACGACACGTTGTGTCGGAGAAGCGACACTAGGGGTCTCTCTTGAGCGCCGATATCCACCTCTGATCTATGAAAAAAGGCCAATGAGAGTTGGCAGCCAGTATTTGCATGTCCCGCCCCCGGACATACGGGTATTTAATCGGCGCAAATACGGGAGTTCATTCAGGATTTTTCTGAGGAGCCGGAAATGGTCCGGCCACAACAGTGGCTCGGTTCAGCGACATGGCGGAGGAAAGACACAACGTGTCGTTCCTCCCTCGGGAACGGAGGTTACATACGTAACCAAACGTTCCCCTTCTGTCGCTCTCTCCACGTTGTGTCGGAGAAGCGACACTAGGGGACCCATTCCAGTCTTGCCATGCGCTGAACCGTGTACGTGAACCGCCGATACAGAGGCGGGCAGGGATTTCATCCAGTGCCACGCATCGTCTGTACCTGGCTGCACGTACCCTTCCCCAATGCCCCATAAGAACATCGGAATCCTTCTAGTTACCCTGGAAGGGGAACAAGGCGATGTTTGCCAACATGGGAACAGGCCAGCCTGGCTGGGCCTCTTTTCTCTCTATGTTTCTCGCATAGAGCAATCACGGCCGGGGCCCTTACATGCATATAGGGAAGGGGGTCTTACCCAGACCCTGCGGAGACCACACCTGCCCTTTTTCTTGGGGAGGAAAAGTGGTAGACACATCACACGGCCGTCTTAGGGCTCGTGTGGAAAGTATGGTGTAGTGGTAGATCCAGCCTTGAAAGGGGGGAGTTGCTACAGCACGGCGACCGGGGAAGCTGTAACTGCCTAAGGGAGACACGGGGGTCCGCTCGTAAGGGGACAGAACCGTGGAATTACACACAGGGGGAGTCCGCGCAGGAGGCCTTACCTGCAGAGCACCTATACCAGTACAGGGTAGCCATCAGGGTACCCGCAGTGGCTTGGGTCGGCGAGTTCCTCCGCTGAACCGCGGACCCGGAGGGCTGGGGAGGAATCGACCAGGGGCCCGACTTCGAGTGAGGCGCCCTGGGAAGAAGGCGCACTACTTTACCTTGGCGTCAGGAAAAGGCGCTGGGCGCAAGCGATCCACCCGGCCGGTCGGTCTACATGTTACCGAGTTCTACGGGCTCGGACCTGAGAAAACACGAGACGCAACCGACTCAACGCGGAGGTTGTAAAACCTCGCGAAGGTGTTGGGTGTTGCCCTCAACCCCTTGTTGAGTGAGCTCGGACCCGCAAGGGTAGGGGCACGGCCTGGGTGTGATAAGCCAGTGTGATGGTGTCGACAACCCAGTGGGCGAGCCTGTGTTTGGAGACGGCATTCCCTTTCTGCCGTCCCCCAAAGCAGACAAACAGCTGCTCAGAGCGTCTGGTGCTCTGTGTGCCGAGACTACCGAGAGATCCCAGGAGGGAACTAGGCCTGGCCGGGAGGGATTCAACCTCCGGGCGCCTCTCAGGAACCTGAGGATCAGGTCGTGCTTACCCAAACACTTGCCGTCTACAGGATCGTGGTGGGCGGCAATGGCGGCAACATACACCTTGAGGGTGGACGGGGACAGCCTCCTGTCCAGCCTCTCCTGTAGGAACAGGAGCACTGACCTAATTGCGTATCTCTGCGGGTCTTCAGTTCGGGAAGAACACCAATCTGCGAACAAGCGCCACTTTAGGACGTAAAGGTGCCTGGTAGAGGGGGCTCTGGCTTGGTTAATTGTATTCACAACGGTCGCCGGTAAGCTGGCTAGCTCTTCCGCATCCCGTCCAGGGACCAGGTCGTGGAGGTTCCAGAGGTCTGAGCGCGGGTGCCAGAGCGTGCCCCGTCCCTGAGAGAGGAGGTCCTTTCTCAGGGGAATTCGCCAGGGAGGAGCTGTCACGAGAAGTTTGAGTTTCGAGAACCAAGTCCGAGTGGGCCAGTAGGGGGCCACTAACGTGACTCGCTCCTTTTCCTCTCTGACCTTGCACAGCACCGGTGCAAGAAGGCTCACTGGGGGAAATGTGTACTTGCGCAGCCCCGAGGGCCAGCTGTGTCAGCGCGTCTGTCCCGAGGGGAGCCGCTGTTAGGGCGTACCAAAGCGGGCAGTGGGAGGTTTCCTGGGAGGCAAACAGGTCTACCTGGGCCTTGCCAAACCGTTCCCAAATCAGCTGGACCGACTGGGGGTGAATCCTCCACTCCCCGCCAGGCAGGCGTTGTCGTGGTAGCGCGTCCGCTACGACGTTGAGCTTGCCGGGGATGTGAGTGGCACGCAGCGACTTGAGTTGCTGCTGGCTCCATAGGAGGAGACAGCGGGCGAGTTGCGACATGTGGCGGGAGCGTACGCCGCCTTGGCGATTCATGTACGTCACCACCGTGGTGCACCGTGTTTGTCCCAAACTAATGGGAGGAACTTCCTGAGAGCGAGAAGGACAGTCAGAAACTCCAGGCAGTTGATGTGCCAATGCAGCGGGGCCTGGCATGCTCGCCGTGTACTGCGGAAAAGCGGACGCCCCTGAAGGGGGCGGGAGCCAGGCAAACTGAATTGCGTAACCGAGTCGAATGGTCCGGTGCAGCCAGCGTGATGCGTTGGGAAGCGAAAGCCATGCTCCCCAGCTCTGCGCTAGGGACACCAAAGGGACGAGTATTTTGGACATACCCGGCGGGGCCTCGCAGCGGGGTGGAACAGGTAATGCAGCGTTGGGCAGCTTCGTTGCGGCCTGAGGCTGAGGTGCTGAGAATAGACTCAAAGCACTTACCTTGCTCCGCGCGCCCGGCAGGGGGCGGGTTCGTGACTGAGGAGGAAGTCTGATGTTGGCGTCCTCTGGACTCGTCTGAACCGGCCGGCCGGGGGACAGTCGTGGGCAGGTGGAAGGCGGGATCGCCGCGTCCGGTGTACCGGGACTGTCGTGATCTGAAAGCACATTGCCGTGAGAACGGCATTTGCGGGCCAGGTGACCCAGAGGCAAAGGGAATAGCTCTTTTATTGAGAATGTGGGTGCCCGTCAGAGGGTGTGGCAAATGCAAAAACAAAGGATTCTCCACCCGGCCCTCCACCGGGGGACGGAGCGGTCTTACCACCTCCGGAGCTAACGTCTTCGGCTCTGGGTCGACTGTCTCAGGAACGCTTGGGAGCCTTCCGGGTCCTAGAGGGGGTTCGTGAGACAGGGGGCGTATTGAGCCAGAGATGGCGTTCCTGGACCACTAGGGTGGCCATCGCCTGTCCGAGTGCCTGCGCTGTGGCCTTCGTCGCTCTCAGGGCAAGGTCGGTCGCTGAGCGCAGTTCCTGCAGCACATCAGGATCAGGTCCACCCCCGTGCATGTTTCTGAGTGCTTTGGCCTGGTGGACTTGCAGGAGGGCCATCGCATGCAGGGCGGAGGCAGCGATCCAGCCGCACTGTAGGCCTCGCGCTGAGCGAGGATGTTGTCCTACAGGGCTTGGATTGGAGTACGGGCGGCCATGCCAGGAGGTAGGGCTACCGGGGCATAGATGGTACGCAACTGCCCTATCGACCTGGGGAATCGCCCAGTATCCGTGGCGCCTCGCCGCCGAGGGTGGTGAGAGTGGAGTGGGTGGCACCTAGACGAGCCGGAGAGCGGGCTCTCCACGTAGACGCCAGCTCGTCATGCACCTCCGGAAAAGCGGGACCGGGGATGCGTGGCCGTGAACGCGCGCTGCCTCCAGGAACCAGTCATCCAACCGTGAAGGCTGTGGGGAGGATGGAGGGTCCAATCCAACCCCACGCCACGGGCGCCCGGAAAGCATGTCAGACATCTGAGCTGCCGGCCTCAGCCTGGGCCTGCTGGCCCGAAGGTGGCAGTCCAGGGGAGTCCTCGGCATCAGACATCACACTCTCCGATGCAGCGGCGAGCTCATCTGCTTCGGGCTCGGAGGATAGACAGCCAGGCCGTGAGGCGAAGCCGCTATCGCCGCGAGCATGGACGGGGACCAGCGAGCGTGTCGGGAACGGGAGGTTCGCGGGGGCTACCCGGCGAAACTGCACCCGCTGCCGCCTCAAATCGCCCCCAGCGCCAACAGCATCGCCCTCAATCCCGTGGGAAGAAGGAGCAATGCGGGTGCAGCTGGGGTGGCTTGCTCTCTGTTGAAAGCAAGCCGCGACTGCAACGTGGTCATGGTCATGTTCTCGCAGTGAGAACATGAGCCATCCACAACGCCGCCTCGGTGTGATCGCGGCCCAAACACACGAGACAGCGCCTGTGGCCGTCTGAAGCGGAGAGCACTCTACCGCATCCAGGAACAACACAGGGGCGGAAGGGCATCTTGAAAAAGACGCGTCCTGAAAAGGACGTTCAATGCCACTGTGTTTTGCTCTTTTAGAGAAATTCACTCTTTTAAGGGAAATAACTCTTTTAATACACAGTATGTGTGTGTGTTTGCGCTGTCGAAGCGCTCAGGGGCAACAATGCACGCCGTGCAAAGTAGGAGAAAGCCGCTGTTGTGCGCCGTCAAATCCAACAGCATGCAGATCGTCAGAGGAAACAGGAACGTAATAGTGGTGTGTAACTCGCAGCAAACTGCAGACAGACCATCAGCTCCGAAGAAATTTTCTGAATGAACTCCCGTATTTGCGCCGCTTAAATACCCGTATGTCCGGGGGCGGGACATGCAAATACTGGCTGCCAACTCTCATTGGCCTTTTTTCATAGATCAGAGGTGGATATCGGCGCTCAAGAGAGACCCCTAATGTCGCTTCTCCGACACAACGTGGAGAGAGCGACAGAAGGGGAACTGCCGTGATATCCCACTTCTGACACCAATTGTTGTGGCAAAACAATAATTAAACAAATATGCATCACAAGATAAGAGACATCGGGATCCAAATTATATTTTAAAAGATAGTTTATTCTTTTAAAAGAGGTTTGTTCACAAAACTGTCACGACAGCTACCTCGCAATAGGAACAAAAACCTAACTCACACATGGCCACATGGAAAAACACATGGCCTATTTATACCCCCCTGTCCTCAAAGTCCCTTCTTCCGTAATTTTCCACTCATCCCAGTAAAACTTACCTCTGTGAGGTCATCAAAAGGCTATATAAACGCTATCTTGTCCTGAAGACAGTGCCCCCCAAATGCTGCTCTTCTGCTGGTTCTTTTTCTTTGTGTGTTACAGATACCAATACAGGAGTAGTTCCAGACTCATCACTGCTTTGATGAATATGTCAAGGAATGCCTTTGTTTGCAGAGAAAGATGTATGTATCCCTCATCCACCATCAGTAGGTGCAGGAATTCCATGGGTAGCACACCCTATTTCTGACTGTGACGTGTACTTTATTGCATATTGCCACCCGTGGGTTTAATAGGAGTACCTGTCACAATATTACAGTCCCTATAGCCACTCAATGTTGTACTCCAGGCTTGGAGTCATGCAATTGGACATCAGCAACCTCCATAATGACTGACATAATTTTACTTATCACATTTCACTAGTTTGTTGAATCACATTCCTCATTGAATCAGATTCACCCTGTTTGGGAGAAATTCCCAGCACTGCATGTGGTTTTGTGTATGAGGTGGTTGCTCCACCTAAAACAGCCATTGAATCACCCGCAGGACAACATGATAATAATGTAGAACCATGTATTAAGCAAACTAGATCATGGTTTAAGTTGTTGTCTATTAACAAGTGGTGCAGGATTTCCCCTCCAGTAGGCACGAATTGCCTATGTGGCACCTCAATTTATAGTGAGCTATTAGCTCAGTTCAATGGCTGATGTACTTTAGTCTATGTTCTACCTGCCATTAGAGAAAACATAAGACCTACTTCATTCCCAACCCCAGAGGTTGTCATAACTTATAGTCTAGACTCTCCACATTTACGTGATTCAGCCCTTTCTGTTAGCTGAGAAGAGGGCTGCATTCCAGGCTTCACTTGCACCCAAACCTGGTGGTCAAGAAATCTTGGGGCATTCATTCCAAGTTACAGAGTCATGTAAGCTCTAGATCAAGTGAGAAGTTTATCAAGTGCAGTGTAGCAGTTAGCTAATGATACAGCCATTGCCCTTGGCAACATCTCCAATACACTAGCCTCGCACAAAATCAAGATTTTACAGAACCGAGTGGCTCTGGATTATATTCTTGAACCATTGGGGAACATGCACCATTATTGGCCCTGAATGCTGCACAGGCCTGGTTGACCTAACTGATGATTTAGACAGAATACAAAAAGATATTAGTGATTTATCATTGATGTTGAATGCTAAGAGTTTGGAAAATTCATCATGGTTCAGAATTTTCTTTGGTAAATCCAGTTTATAGATTAGGGAAACTAATTCCCTAATTTTGTTAATATTACTCCTGTTTCTGCGCTATGATAGCTTATGTGTTATCAAGTGTTTCATATAGCGAGTTCCTACCCATCTCACAAAGAAATAGCCATGGTTTCAGTAACAACCAAGAACTATTATCCGTAGATTATTTTACTTTATTAATGGGTAGTACACCAAGATTAAGTGAAATGTGCCTGTCACTGTTCAAAATCACAAGATTAAGTATACTGGCCTTATGATTACTACTCATGCCAAATCCATTTTGTATATAGGTTGTTGTGTATAGCTTAAATTTAATTGTGTGAGATTTTTGATTTGATAAGTGGAGGTTTCTGCCAGATCCTGGTCACACTTTTCAGTCAAACAAGAATGGCTTAGGTATCTCTGCGATAATGAAGTAGCATAAGTGATATAGTTATGCTGATTGGATTAAGGGCTGGTGAAACTTCAGGGTCTGGGGAGGGTTCCTACAACTGCTTACTTCCTTAGTATACTTTGTTTGCAGTCATCAACTGAGTTCTTTGTCTTCTCGTGGAAGGAGAGACCCCTAAATATCTTTAATATTACACTGTATACCTCATTGTTTTAGACTTGATGACTGCAGTGCCACGCAGCACGTTCTCAATAAAGAATTCTGTTGAAGATGAACTCAGAGTCTCCTGGTCTTCATTTCTGAGTTTCCAAAAATACGGTATATGGTAATACAGTAATAAAGTGTTAACGTGAACATTACTACACTCATATTAGCTATACAATGCTTAACAGTTTATTGCGTATTCTATATGTATTTATTTATTAATTAGTCATTTTTATAGTAGCCTAATGAAAGGAACCTTAATAAGAACTATATATTTAAATATGTATTTAACATGAAGTTACCATACCATGGTTCTTAGTTGTTCTGTACACCATGCCAGCAAGAAACTTACCCTGATAGACATTTTGTAATTTGATGTGGCACTATAATTACAACAGCAAAAAAAAATTATAATGGACATTAAAAAAAAATAAAAAAAAATGTTTTCACATTGTACATAAGTACTGCGGGTGCATGTTTTTTTTTTTTGCAATTGCATGGTTGTTATAACCGCAACTGGGCACCTTGTGTCCAATTTTTAGAAACGTCTGAGTAGTAATTAGGATAATATACTCCTAAATCTAAACCTGACACTAACACTAAAAGCACATTAAATGCATGTGACATACACGGCACAGCACGTTTGAGTTTAGCAAACATTTGAGTAATGATGTAACATGTATTATACTCCAACCCTTATCTCTAACAATAAAGAGACCAAAACAATGTTCTTCCACTTACAGAGTGCAGGGTTTTTTTTTAACCGTGAACGTTCGCTGCATAGTGGAGCTTGTCTGGAATTTAGCACATCCGTTCTGAATTTAGATGGAAAATAATTCTGAACTAACATGCCTATTTCCTGGGTGATAACTTTGGAGTAACAATGACTCTACAAACACTATGAGGTACTCCAAGTGTTATGTTCTTGCTTTTTTTCATGAAATCAGGTTGAATGTCCTTGGAACCTGTTGTGTGAAATAGGTACTTTTCAAAGTGTGCCGTTTTAAGTTGGCTAGTCTTCCAGACAGCCTCAATGTACTTTTAAGGTTGTGTGATGTTGGTTGTTTTTTTGGTTGTCATTTGATATTTAATGACTATTACATTTACCATATGGATCTTAAATTATCAAGCAAATTTCTAAAGGAAAAGGAGTAACAGAAACTAATCTGCAAATATACAAGCAAGAAGAATGTTTGGATCATTTACATCTAAGTCATTGTTCATGTTCATGTTCAGTGTTCATTATTCATTTTTCAACATTAAGCGTTATGTTTGTCACGGTGTGGGGAGTCAGGAGAAAGCAGACGGTAAATGCGGATCCAAACGCGGGCTTTATTAAGGTTAAGGACAAAATAAACAAACATAAGAACAAAGCAAAGTCCACAATGGGAAAAACCGGCAGGAACACGGGAACAGCAGGGGAACCTTGGACGGGCTGACGGACAACAGGGTAACCACGAACGAGAAGACAGACTGGAAGGGAAACACGGACAGAGAGCGTCAAACAGGCAACTGAACTGGAACACGGAAACGCTGTACTACCATTAACGAACCACCATTACAGAACAAACAGACAGGGCTTAAATACACAGACAGAGAACAAAGGAACCAATGAGCAAACAGAACCAATGACAGATTAACGAAGACAGGTGATAATCATGAACAGTGAGCGGGAAAGCCGACAGAGAGACAGTGGAGCTAAACAAGGGACAAAAGTGAACCTATGGAGTGCAAAAAGTGACAGAAGCGGAAAACAGAGAACACGGGGATCGTTACATAGCCCCCCCTCAAAAGGACCGGATTCCAGACGGTCTCAACAAACTGACATACAAAAAGACAAAAATATTCCAGGCGAGGGGAGCTAGAAGAGGGGAAGGAGAAACAAACAGAACAGGACACAAAGAACACAAGGACAGATCAAGGAGGTACAAGAGACACAGAGACGGATTCAGGAAGCACAAGGGGCAATTAGGCAGATCATGGAGGCACAGGAGACAGTCAGATAGATCCGGGAGGCTGAGAGGGAAGGCAGGCAGTCTATGGGGTTGTGATATCGGGCTAGGGTCAGGTGGTCTTGGAATCCTCCACCGGGAAGGAACTGGTTTAGGAGGCCAGGGAGGTATTGACTGGGCAAGGGCAGGTCTAGGTGAACTGGGAGGCGGCCACAATAGGTGAGCAGGTTTGGATGGCACAGAAGTTGGCCATGAGACAGGGACAGGTTTAGGTGGCCACAAGACAGGGACAGGTCCAGGGGGCCTGGGAGGTGGCCATCGGACAGGGACAGGTCCAGGAGGCCTGGGAGGCGGCCTCAGGACAGGGACAGTTCCCAGGGGCAAAGCTGCGAGGGGCTCTGGAGACGAAGCTGAGGGAGGCTCTGAAGGCTCAGGAGGCGGAGCTGAGGGAGGCGGAACCATGGACACCTCTGGAGGGTCCGGGGGCGGAGCCGTGGGAGGCTCAAAAGGCAGAGCCGAGGAAGGCAGAGCTGAGGGAGGTTCGAGGGGCTCAGGAGGCGGAGCCATGAGAGGCTCAGGAGGCAGAGCCGTGGGAGGCTCAGGAGGCAGAGCCATGGGAGGCTCAGGAGGCAGAGCCGTGGGAGGCTCAGGAGGCAGAGCTGTGGGAGGCTCAGGAGACGGAGCCGTAGGAGGCTCTGGGAACAGAGCTGTGGGAGGCTCGAGAAGCTTGAGGGGCGGAGCCCTGGGAGGCTCAGGAGGCAGAGCCCTAGAAGGCTCGAGGGGCGCTGGCTGTTGGGCGGTCCTGGCTACTGCACTGGCCCTTGGACGGTCATGGCTACGGCCGTTGGCCCTTGGACGGTCATGGCTGCTGGCGCTGGCTCTTGGACGGTCATGGCTGCTGGCGCTGGCCCTTGGACGGTCATGGCTACTGGCGTTGGCACTGGGACGGTCATGGCTGCTGGCGCTGGCTCTTGGACAGGTCGAGGCTACAGGCGCTGGCTCAGGGACGGTCGAGGCTACAGGCGCTGGCTCAGGGATGGTCGAGGCTACAGGCGCTGGCTCAGGGACGGTCGAGGCTACAGGCGCTGGCTCAGGGACATTTGGGGCATCAGGCTCTAGCTGGTGGGCCGTGGCATGCGTGGGCTTACTGACCGTGGCTGGAGTGGGCACAGGCTCGCTGACCGTGACAGGCGTAGAGAGCCCAGAGGCGGGAGCCGGGATCGAGAGAGGAGGTTCCCCGGCAGCGAATTCCTCCACGACGAGACTCACGTATTCCTCCCAGGTGTAGTCTCCAATCTCCGGCAAAACACAACACCGGTGTGTAGGTACCCCAATCCTGTAGACGGTCTTCAGGAGGTTGTCATCCCAACCGGTGTAGCCGGCCATGCAGGAGAAAAAATGGGAGAACTCACGGATGGTTAGCTTCGTCAGTCCCACGAAGAAAGCTGCTGGATCCATTGTGGGTCGTTCGTTCTGTCACAGTGTGGGGAGTCAGGAGAAAGCAGACGGTAAATGCGGATCCAAACGCGGGCTTTATTAAGGTTAAGGACAAAATAAACAAACATAAGAACAAAGCAAAGTCCACAATGGGAACAACCGGCAGGAACACGGGAACAGCAGGGGAACCTTGGACGGGCTGACGGACAACAGGGTAACCACGAACGAGAAGACAGACTGGAAGGGAAACACAGACAGAGAGCGTCAAACAGGCAACTGAACTGGAACACGGAAACGCTGTACTACCATTAACGAACCACCATCACAGAACAAATAGACAGGGATTAAATACACAGACAGAGAACAAAGGAACCAATGAGCAAACAGAACCAATGACAGATTAACGAAGACAGGTGATAATCATGAACAGTGAGCGTGAAAGCCGACAGAGAGACAGTGGAGCTAAACAAGGGACAAAAGTGAACCTATGGAGTGCAAAAAGTGACAGAAGCAGAAAACAGAGAACACGGGGATCGTTACAATGTTAAGATATTTACTCAAAATATACTACATTTTAGTGTGTTTTTAATTTATGTTATGTCATGTTTTGTATTTAAAATTGTTTTTGAATTCTGATGCAAAATTATTTTGCTGTGAGACGTACAGATCCCTTGAAAGTCTCTAATATGAATTTTCTAATATGAATTTTCATTAGTGAAGATTTGACTCATCTGTCTAGAGTATTTTTACACATAGCAGGTTGGCCTCACTGACTTGAGCTGAACAATAGCATTTGCCATTTTCCTACTGTGTGCTTTCCTTAAGTGTACACCACATCTCTTTTGATGTCTGTTACTTTCTCATTTCTTCTGTTGTTTGGGTTCAAAATTCCCTCACTTGACTGCACCTCAGTAATTTTGATTGTGTGTGTGTCCTTCCTGCAGCTCCAAGGTTTTGACCACTGACCTCACTGCTGTGAGTGAAAGCTTGGAAATAACAGCATGACATCATGGTACTGAGCAGAGGACAGAAGATGTGGAAATGTTAAGACATTGATTTAATGGCATTGTGAAACATCTGTGTCCATCCTCCATCATCATCATAAGAGCCTTGAGTCAGTGTTGTGAAAAAGTATAAATTCTAAATTCTTTGTGCTATATTCTAATTCATTTAATTAAAAATGTGTTGCACGCATATTGTACTTGAGAAAATAATCACTATTTGTAAGCTCTAAGCCTGTAAGCTTTGTTTGTGACTATAAATGAAAAATAGACCCTGAGCACTCAAAACCTTGTTATGGCATCCAACAGACTCCACCTAAAATCATGCAAGGAGGCTGCCCTGATTTGTTAGGTGTTTAACTAAAGGGTTTTGTAAAAAGAGGGAGACATTTCACTATACGGCCCGGCCCTCCAGGACTAATGTCATTGCTAATGTGATGCTTGTCATGGTCAGTGTGACTGCTGCGGAGGATTCGGTAAGTGACTGTACCAGACCTATATTGAGTACACTGCAGTTTCTTGAACCCTGTACATCATCCATAAATGACTCTAGCCATGGACATGACACCACTTTCAGCCCTCCAGAAGTCCCTCCCCCACTACCACCCCAGGAACTGGGCAACCCAATTCAATCCCATGCTTCATGCAAAAAACGACAGGTACGGAACATCTTTTGGAAAACCATTCCCAATATTTGGTCTCTAGCAGTGAGACAACAACATGATCAGATTGATGTGAGGACAGTGGAGGAGCTCAGACAGGCAGTGTACATCCTCGTGCTGGGAGATCCAGAGGTTAATTTAAAGAGAGCAAGGATGAGGTAAGGCAACCTGAGCAGACATCATCCCTAAGAATAGCATAGCTAAATAATGTTAGAAAATGTAATTTATTTTTACATTAAGCTGGTCTCTACAATGGTAGGAGATATTGCTGATGCTTAGCATATTTTCACACCTAGCAGTTGTGAGACTTTATATTTCATTTGAATTGATTTTGTAATGTGCTTTACTTAAAAAGCATGTCTTAGGATTGCACAAGAATGAATTCTAGCATAGACTGAACACTTCGCATAATCTACAGAGTTTTATTTGTGACAAGTACACCTTAAAGGTGCACTCAGTAACTGTTGTATTTGTGTCATCTTGGACTGACACCTAGTGGCTTGGAGGCAGCATCATTTAAATCAGAGGTTTTCAGGTTTAGATGCCATTGTAGAAATGTAGTATTCACAGTCAGCCATGCTTTAATCAATGAGTAAAAGAGTAAAATAACAGATGGTTACTAAGAATAAGCGAGTAGTATTCAGCTGTCATTGTTACAAAGGAGGCACATGGACGCCATCTAGCAGCCACTGCCGGATACATCAATAATTATTGTGCACGAGACTGAGAAATGTGCACATAATTATTAGAAGTTGCGCTCTGTGAGTGAAGAGTGTTGAGAAGTTTCAGCTCCGTGTTTATAGTGTTGATTCATAACTTTGTGCGTCCTTTCGAGAAAAGTGAGTTCAATTGTTTCCTTTTCACTTAAGTTTGATTAGAATAACTGAGTATTTTGTTCATAGATTTAATCGAGATATATGCTGAGTCATGCACTCCCGTATTGTTTACAGACAATTAATAGCATTGTGAAATGATTATTTAAGTTATTTCAGTGTGATTCATATGCTATGTTAATACGGAAACTGATCTTACATTAGTTGTTTTATACGCATTCATATTTAGAAGAATGGTGATTTATCATTTATAACTTTTCTGATCATGTTGTTTATATGGAGTTTATCATGTTGTTTATATCGATTAATCTGCCGATTTTTAGCATTTTTTAACATAATCGGCATCGGCCAATATCCAAATATATCAAGCCGATTATTAGGCAGGCGCATCTGTGGGCAGCCTAGTGTTGTTGTGGAACACGTGTTCGACGCATGCTGCCCCTAGAGTCATTTTCCAGCAGAGTGAGCAGACCTCATCCAGTGCTAAGTTCCTTGGAGAAAACGGTAAGGATTAAATTTGTGTAACTTCTTTATATTTAATTAAAAATTTTTGATATGTTACTGCCAACTTCGAGAAAAACGCGACATGACGTTCGGCTACTTTGGATATTGATAGCGTAGTTGAAGTTGCATTATCACAGCAGAAGGTTTGCTATCATGTCACAATATGTAAGCAAGAATTTAGCAATTACAGACAGTGAATCTGAGTCTTTTATTTGTTCTGTTTGTGTGTCTTATATTTGAGAGGGTTGTCACTCAATGCAGAGAAATAAGTAATAAAAAAGATACCAACGCGCTATAGGCTTTGGTAAGGTGGGACGTTATCGGTTCTGCTGTCGGTACTGGAGAAATTAAGAAAATATATTTATTATTGCTATAAAGAGAAAGTTATTTTATCTCGCCAGCCATTTCTATGTATAATAATTCTATGAAACCATTTGTCTGTGATGCAATTTAGCTAGAGAGAGAGAGAGATCTCGCGCACAGCGACCACAACACGAGCTCTGCTTAATGAGTGACAGAACTAAACATTCAAATGTAGCCTGGTTTAGATCTGTGATATTAGTCTGATTTTATTTTAGATTTCGCCTTCCAAAGATTATAAAAAGAATATTTATACATAAGCCGCATTCTGTCTAGCACAACTTCCTTCCCTTCACAGCGGTTCACTGACATTTCTCCCTAAAACTCAAACTTAACGTCAGAATCAGCACGATCGGTGATTGTTATAAAATGCAGTCTAGCTACTGTTGCTAAATTGCAGGACGCGTTTAATAATAAAAAGAGCGCAAGAGATACCGTTCCCAAGGCGGCGCGCGCTCCGAAACAGACTGCAACGCGACAAGCAAAGTATAGGCTACATTGGGTTTCATGTGCGCATCTAAACATATTATATAATAATATATTTGTTATACATTATTTATACAATATGTTTTTACATTATACATTTTTAGTTTAAGTGTACAAGTGCAGATTGGTCAAGTGTTCAATAAATGTATTTGTTGAGAAATTTTGTCTATCTTAAGTAATTATTTGTGTTACATTTTATCTTTCAAATAAAAGGTTCAAATAAGAGGTTAAAAACAAGCACATATCGGCCAAATATCGGCCAAAATAAATGGGCAGCAGTAAGCGGCCATCGGCTGACCCGGATTTCAAAAGATCGGCATCGGCCTGAAAAAAACAATATCGGTCGACCTCAAATATGGAGCCTGGCATGACGTTAAGAATCTATAAATAAGGTTCCTTTATACATGTAACATCTATTATTGTTTGTTTATTTGCAGCCACACATATATACTCCTAACACCTACTATAGACATCAATATAAGCAGAGCTGTAACCACTATATCCAACTCTGTGTCTGAACTATGTCAATGTGACATCATTGCTGTCTAACGCATGTCTGTGCTGTTAACCAAACTGTTCAGTAAAGTGTTTGAACTGATTACTGCCTCCTGTCTGCGTTCTGACCGATGCCCCAGGGCGAGAACAATAGCCTCCTAAACGCCTGTGGTCCTTTCTCTCAAATATTTGGTCCTTCGAGCCGGGTACTCAGTACTTACCTTGGGGTTAAGGATGGCTACTTCTAAAGACAAAAGTGAAGCCCTTTCAGAATCTGTGCGCCCAAAACGGCAAATCCGACTGCCAAATTACTTGTCAGATTACCAAGTGAATGTAACAGGCCACAGAGAACTGACTTCATCACATACGGTATATACTACAGCACAGACTGCATTTAGACTCGAAGAGGAGTGTAGTACAGAGAGTGATGGTGTTGTCATGAAGACACATCCAGCTGCTTCAGTAGCTGCCAGACATGAAAGTCAAGGCTCGTCCAGAGATGAGTGGGGAGCCTTTTATGCTGAATTAGAGGACATTCAAGCTCAGCTTGGCCAGGACACTCAGCTCATACAGAGATTACGCAACCGGGTGCACCAGCATTAATTATCCAGATGCTGTAGACCCTCTGAGAAACCCTCACATGCAGATACTCACGCATTATTAAATGATGGTGATTTCTATTCACCTGCAACAAGGCAGTCACTCTCAAAGACTGTTCATTTATCACCATCACCATCAGCTTTATCTGCATCACCACAATCCTCACCCCTGTCACTCAGGTCCCAAGTGTCATCTGTGTCATCAGTTCAGTCCCGTTCAGTTACCCACTCAACACCACAGAGACTCAGACACACAATGTAAGTAAATCCACCACCTCAGGGTGATGAGTCATGGCCTGAACCACCACCTCCTGTCTGTGATGATCCTCCTTACAGAGCTAAAAAGGAGCGTGAGTTTCCAGTCAGTTACACTACTTCTGTTAGTTATTCAAATCCAGTGAAACTAGCTGCAAAGAAAACAGTAGCACAGTCCTATTGTGGACAGTATGCTCCAGGCTATGTGAACCCGGTCCAGATTTCCTCATTCATTCCTCACAGAGGGGATGTCAGGCCTAACACTATGTCACAAAGCATACGAGACCAGGTAAATCCATTACATTATTCCCTCACTAGCCATCCAGCCCAAGTTCCATATTCACAACCTCAATCTCCACCCTGGCTGGTTGATCCTCCACCACCACCTCACCAACAATCCATGTATTGCAATTATTCTATTTTTTCTCTTCTGAATCTCCCCTTCCCCTCACTCACAGAGCTGTCCGTTCAGCCGACCAGTGAGCGAGAGCAAGGCAAGGAGATGTCAGAGAAGCAGGTGCCGTTTTGCGTCTTTATACTTTTTCAACAATTGTTTTATTCAATTCACTGTTTCAATTCATTTTCCACTTTTGCTCTCATTTAGCATTTCCTTATTGCACCTGATTATCTGTATTATTCTGCCTTTGCACATAATACATCATCAACACTGTAATCATGCATTTGAATAAACACAAAAACAGCGCTATTAGTACAGTAAGCACACATGGACCAACAACATAGTTAGTCATGCACATTATTCATTATCTCAAACATGCACATAGTTCAACAATTCCCCGTTTTCTGCACAGTCCGGGTTCCGTCAAACACTTCAATAAATAACTTAATCTAACACCTGGAGGACTTTTACACAAATTTTCACTTCTCCACCCGTGTTAGGATTTTCACCTGTACAGGATTTCAGCCACTCTTCTGGCAAAACCTTGAATAAATGCACCTAACCAGGAATTTTCACGCGCCGTCGCTTCTTGACTTTTCTACCTTCTTTAAATAACCTTTCTTAAACAACCCCACCCCTAATTTTTGGAAATCTGGAACTCGCCTCTATCTTAGCCAGTTAGTTCAAATTATTCTATGTCCAGACCGGCAAAAGTCTCAGGGTAGTCACTTACTGGGACCTGCTATCACAAATCACACAAGAACACCTTAAGCAAAACGCTTACCTCGATTTTGTGGCGCCGGTGATCTTGTGTAACTCGTGCAAGCCGTCCTGTCGGTGACCTTTCGACCCCTTTGACCTCACTGCCATCCCTTCTGTGGTCGCCAGCAATATGTCATAGAAAATCACGATGAATCTCTCTAAGTTGTAAGAAAACTCTCGGAGTCTTGAGTTCCAGATGCCAAAGTTGTAGTTTATTGAACACCAACAAACTGGAGACCGGTCAGCTGTCCGTTCTGACTCCATCATCCTAAGTTCTCAGTTATATAACTTTTTGTTATCTTGTTACCCACTATCTCTGACCACCGAGGTCACTGCCTTGTCTCTTTCCCTCGCCACCAATATGTTCTACGTCCTTCGTTAATTAAATATTGGTGGGAGATCCCTCGCCTATCTATTAAAAAGAAACATATATCTTTCATATACTGCCGGTAGCCTCTCATATCTTGACCTCATGTCACAGTTCATGGACAGAGTACATCAACTTCTAGAAACAACTGTGTAAGAGACAAATAGCCATGTCCTCATCACATACCTTTTACCCTACATTTCAGTGTACTCTCACAATGAGGCGGCCTTGTTTGCTCATACACATTATCATTTGATTAATGAAAGAAAACACCAGCTCCAAAGATATCATACATCCAGCTCATTAGAACAAGACACCATTCATATAAGCGATATCTAACTGATTAAAAGTATCTTTGTAGGAAATGCATCTTGTATTTTAATGAGGCACACCACAGCTGCAAAGATACGTGCCAGCACAAAGGAAACACATCAAGGACACACGTCAGAATGCTACTAATTAACAGAAACACATTTCGTTTTTAAAGAAATACACCTGTTTTTAAAGGTTATACACCATACCATCTGTGTTTTTGTGTTGTCTTGTGTGGTTGCCAGCTGTGTAGCTTTGTATTTTTCCACGAAGGCACCAAGTGCAAATGTAATGAAGCCGATCTATTGTTTTTCTGAGGTGATGTAGACCATGTGTGTGGTCTTGTTTGCAACTACAAACACCTCCCTTTTAGTCTTTTGAGATTGTGTTGTGTCAAAAATTGCATGTATGACACACATACATCATGTACATTTTTGTGTAAGAAGAGTGGCAGGTTGTGTGTTGGTTTTGTTGCTGCTAACACTGCTATCTTGTTAGTCATGCTACAGAGGGTTTCGTGGTGCTGATTGGGCTGGTGTAACCTGGTCTCATATTGAAAACGTGACTCTTTTTTTTTTGTTTTTGCAAAACTTTTATACAGTACATGTCTCCAGGTACAATTCCCTGCAGTTTCCAGGTGAAATTAACACTACTGTGTGTTACTTATATCATGACTTCAATGGCTGATTATAACTTTATAAACACTTATTTTTCTTTCTATTACTCTGACCCTGCTCTGATATGATAGAGACTCTAATGCATCTTTTGAAAAAATATTAATTTGAATGCTTGTATTACAGACCCACCTACATATATAGACTTATTCCAGTATGATTCGCTTGTGCAGTAGCGCACCTCATGGAGTTTTGGACTTTGTTTTGGACTTCATTAATATTGTGAAGATAGGAAAGAAAATCTTTAGGCATTTTTTTTTTTGTGGGGGAGGGTGTTGCGACCTAGAAGTATTATTTTATAATTTCATAATTTCCTAGAATAGGAATATGTTTAGAATTCTGTAAGGAAATCACAATAATTTCATTGTAATTTCATTTGATAAATATTCTGGATATTATTCTGATTTATGTTACTGAAGGGTTACAATGATGTCATAAGCCAGCGCAGTAGCGGTGTCGAGAGCTGAGCCGAGTAAAGTGAACGTAGGCTATATCGCTGAGGTTAGAAGATGTTGTGTTGCTTTGTGTAAAAAAAGATAATTCCAACAGAACTGGCAAAATAAAGTTGCAAAAGAAAAGACGGAGTCTGTTTTAAGTGTGCAACATAAACTTGGTGTTTCCACCCAGTTGGATTTCATCACGAAGCAAGCAAGATGAGCTGTGAGCTACCTAGCTACCGACTGCAGTGCTCCAGACGAAGCAGTGAAGGTAAAAGTTTCTATCATGTCAGAAGTGCAACAGATGTCGTCTGAGTGGGGAACTCTTGTAGCTGAGATAGAAGAAAAATTACTGACACTGACTGCACCAGAGTTGAATCATATATGCCGAGCACTCATGTCTTATAAAAAAAAGTCTTACCTCGTAAGATGAGGAGGCATATTCTCCAGTATCTAGAAGGGGAAGATGTTATTTCACAAGAGGATGAAGGGATGTCTCTATTTCTGCAAGTAAATGACAAAATTGAGGAAATCAAAGGAAAAATTGACAATGATGGCGTAGCCCAGCTCCAACAAATAGCGCAACAGTAATATCAACGAAAATGATATCGCACCCAATAATCCAAACGAACAAGGAGAAAAAGTTTCTGTCCCGAATGCAACAGGAGCAGCTTCCCAAAATGTTTCTTTTGTCCATCCACTGTACAGAAGAGAGTTCAAAATAATTGGACAAATTGGAGAACCAAATCAAAAGGATAAATTAGTGTACACTAGTTTGGAAAGACAAATCCAAAGAGCAATGAATAAAGATATGATGAGGGAGAAGTCATAGAAGCTGTCATTCAAGCTATAGCTCCAGGAACAAAACTGAAGAGTTATCTTGAAAGTAGAGTTGATCTGTCATTGCAAGCTCTCAGACAGATATTATGGACTCATTACATTGAGAAGGATGCTACAGACTTGTATCACTCCCTCACGCGCGCTGTTCAAGATTCAAAAGAAACACCCATTCAGTTTTTAGTGCGAGCCATGGATCTGAGACAACAAATTGTCTTTGCTTCAGAAAGAGTTAAATCTGGTTTGAAGTACAGTGCAGAGCTAATCCAAAATCACTTCCTCCAAACAGTACTCACTGGCCTCCATGATGATGCCATCCGTGCAGACATAAAGCCATACTTACAAAATCCGAAAGTTGAAGATGAAGTCCTTTTGGAGAAAATGACAGCTGCATACACTCTGGAAATGGAAAGAAAGAATAAGCTGTCAACTACATCAAAAGCAATGATGATCAAAATTGCAGCGGTTAGTGAGGAAAGTGAGGAATGTGGAAAGGAAAGCTACGTGAATAAACCAAACAATAAGAATAAACACTATGAGACAAACAAACGTGATACACTGATGGAAAAGGTTGATCAAGGTAATAAAGTTATATGTGAAGCTATTCAGAACCTCACCACTGAAATTGCTAGTCTCCACCAGACCTCTAAGCCCCAACAAATGAGAGTGAGTGAACAGCCGAACCGAAAATATCACCCACAGCCAAAGACTGTAAATAGGTAACAGTGTCAATTGTCCAATCCGGATGGAAGGTGTAGTCACTGTTATAAGTGTGGCAGCGCAGAACACTGGGCATCAGGTTGTAGAATGAGAAATACCTCAGCTAGTACAAACAAAATTGAAATTCTGATTCATCCTGCCGAAAACACAGACAATGTGGATCTGTTCAGCTTAAGAGCACCACTCGCTGGTAAACAGCGACAAACAGCCAAGCTAGTAGGGAAGAGATGCCTAGTTCAAGCCTCCCTAGGGGGAGTTGACACTTCAATACTGTGGGACACCGGTTCACAGGTATCAATAGTGGGAACGAACTGGAAAAGAAAATACCTGCCAGATGTTAAGGTGAGACCAGTGGAGGAGCTGCTTGAGGAGGGAGCATTGGAGCTTTCAGCTGCAAATGAAACAGACATTCCGTATGATGGATGGATGGAAATCAAATTCACCTTGTCTAAGAATGTGGTGGCTGGGATGAGTGACAAACCTGTCATGGTCCCAATCCTGGTTGCCAGCAGTGACATTGAACGCCCCATCATTGGCTTTAATGTGATTGAAGAACTAGCATTGACGAACGACACCTGTGGAGACTGTACTCCTTCTGGTCACATGGTGGAAAGGCTGTGCACAGCACTGGAGGTAGGGCGCAAAACGGCAAGAGCTGTCTTGTCTGTTTTAAAGAAACGAAAGCTTGAGAAGCAACCCCACATAGTCAGAGTAGGCAGACAACCAGTGACCATCCCAAAAAACAAAGTGGTAGCGGTGCCATGCAGCCGGCTAAATAGAGAGTGTTGAGTGCGTCACATGTAGTGTTGGAGCCAAACCATGAGACACCATGGCCAATAGGCTTAGTCATCAGAGAGCAGTTAATTCAGCTCCCTTCAGATGATAACGGTAAAATAGAGGTTACTGTTGAAAACCTAACTGACAATGACATCATGCTGTGTAGTCGCACGACACTTGGATGGTTGCACAGTTTTGATGCCATCTACCCATCGCAGACAAAGTCTATGGTTGATCAGAGACCTGAGACCTGGGACCCACCTGTGGACCTGAGCCATCTGTCAGATGACCGACGGCAACAGGTACAACAAATGCTCAGAGAGGAATGTGATGTTTTTGCAAAGGATGATTGGGACACGGGGTGTATCGAAGATTTGCAAATGGACATACAATTAAAAGACAATGTGCCTGTGCAAAGAACATACAATACAATCCCTAGACACCTCTACCAAGAAGTGAAAACTCACATACAGGACTTACTCAGACGAGGCTGGATCCAGAAGTCTTGTTCTTCATATTCTTCACCTGTAGTATGCGTCAGGAAGAAATCTTTCTTCCTGACGCATACTACAGGTCTACGCTTGTGCATAGACTACAGATTGCTGAACGGAAAAACACAGCCGGATCGTCATCCAATCCCGAGGATACAGGAGATCCTGGAAAACCTGGGGGGCAACTCCTGGTTCACGGTGTTGGACCAGGGCAAGGCTTATCACCAGGGCTTCATGAGTGAGAAAAGCAGACCCTGTACCGCATTCATAACACCATGGGGACTGTATGAATGGGTGAGGATCCCGTTTGGGCTTACTAATGTGCCTGCAGCTTTTCAGCGCAACATGGAGGGATGCCTGGGAGATCTTAGAGATTAAGTGTGTGTCCCGTATTTAGATGATGTGTTAGTTTTTAGCTCCAGCTTTGAACAACACATCCAAAACTTGAGACAGGTACTGCGACGGCAAAGAGAGTGTGGTATAAAACTGAGGCCAAAAAAATGTGACTTTTTCAAAAGTGAGGTCTGTTATGTAGGTCGAGTAATCCCTGCAGAGGGATACAAGATGAATCCCAAAGAGGGGGAAGCAGTTCAAGCACTGAAGCATGAGCCACCAACCACTGTGAGAGAGGTGAGAAAGTTGATGGGTTTCCTCAGTTACTATAGATCCTATATACCAGACTTCTCCAGGATAGCCAAACCTCTTTACGAACTGTTAGCAAAGTCTAAGTCTGAACAGACGCAAAGCCAAAAAAGAAAGAATGTGAGCCGTAAGTCTGCTCAGTTGCAACCGTCCTATCCTGTCCAGTGGACAATGATTCACCAAGAAATACTGAACAGAATGGTAGATCAGCTGACAAATCCACCAGTGATGGCATATCCGGACTTGGAGAAACCCTTTGTACTTCACGTGGATGCCTCAGAAGAGGGCTTAGGTGCAGTTCTATACCAGCATCAAGAGCGTGTTCTTAGGGTCATTGCCTATGGCTCACGGACATTGTCACCGGCAGAAATGTATTACAAGCTACATTCTGGCCAATTCGAATTCTTGGCACTAAAATGGGCCATCAAAGAATATTTTCGTGACTACCTGTTCCATGCACCTGACTTTGTTGTATATAGTGACAATAATACTTTGACCTATGTCACGAGGTCAGCAAAGCTCAATGCAGCAGGGCACCGCTGGGTGGCAGAGCTGGCTGATTATAGATTCACATTGAAGTACAGACCTGGAACAGCAAACAGAGACGCGGATTTCCTGTCATGAAGACAAAAGCCCATTGAAGAGATCATGCAAGAGTGTACAGAGGAATGCCCTCAGGAAGCTATCGAATGCATCGGAAAAGCTCTGGAAAGAGAGAAAACCCAAGATGTTGATTGGATCTCTGCTGTCACATGTAACATCAATGCACTGCCAGAGGGGTGTAACATCTCAGAGCCAATCCAGCCTCTTGCAGTGGAAGATATCAAAGTTGCCCAGAGTGCAGATTTAGCCATTAGCAGAGCTCTGGCTTTGAAAAAACACATGCATTCTTGAAACAAAGACAAGCTGGCAGAAAGTGAAGCAGTGAGACAACTTCTCCGAGAGTGGCCCCGTCTAAAGATTGATGGAGAGGGCATCCTCAGAAGAGAGACTGCAGTGAGAAAGCAGTTAGTTGTTCCTGAGTCCCTGAAGCCTACTGTGTACAAGCATCCCCACGGGGAAATGAGACACTTAGGGGCCCATCGAATGGTGGCTCTCGCAAGAGAACGGTTCTTCTGGCCAAAAATGATACAGGAAATGGAACACTATGTTACCCAGATGTGTCGCTGCATAAAAAGAAAAAACCTAACAGAATAATTAGGACACATATCCAAAGCATTGAGACCTCTGCACCGTTTAGATGATATCCATCGACTACCTACACTTAGACAAGTGTAGAGGGGGTGAGGAGTATATACTTGTAGTTGTGGATTATTTTGCCAAATACGCACAGGCCTACGCAATGAAAGACAAGTCTGGGAAGACAGCGGCCAGAAAACTCTTTGATGATTTTATTATGCGTTTTGGTTTCCCATCCAAGATACAACACGATCAGGGAAAAGAGTTTGAAAATACTCTCTTTGACAAGCTACAAGACTACTGCGGTATTCGCCATTCACGCACCTCCCATTACCACCCTCAAGCTCTTCAACAGAATGCTGCTGTGTATGTTGCGCACGCTTGAAGAGTCTCATAAGTCAAGGTGGAAAGAACACCTAAACAAAGTGGTCCACGCCTATAACTCAACTGCGCACGAAGCGACGGGATTCTCTCCATTCTTCCTTCTCTTTGGTCATGAGCCAACTTTACCAGTCGATCTAATGTTACCCAAGAAAGGAGGATAAAGGAACCAGTCACAGACTGACTATGCAGAGAAGTGGAGAGAAGTCGTGCAAGAAGCCTATGCTATTGTGATGCAAAACATGAAGAAAAGTGCAAGGAGAGGACAGAAAAAACTACAATCAGCGCACGTGGAGTTCTGTTCTGGAGCCAGGTGATCATGTCCTGGTGAGAAACCTCACGCCCAGAGGTGGTACTGGAAAGCTGAGTAGCCACTGGGAAGACATGATTCATGTTGTCAAGGGAAGAAAAGGCCCTGATTGTTCAGTATATGTGATTGAACCATTGCAACCTACTTCTACCATGCCCTTATCTGGTTGAAGAGCCAGAAGGTCATGAACCCAACCTTGAAGAGAAAAACAACAGAAGAAAAGCAAGACGGACAACAAGAAGGGATCATACAGCCAGACATGATACTTACCGAACAGACACAGAAAGTTCCAGTGAGGAGGCGTATCGTCTCTGGACAGCAGTGAGACATGCTGAGACACCTCTGAATGCAGATGCAGAAGAGTTCTGTCCGAGAACAGAGACACACCGAGACAGGCCTGAGAGGGCGCTTGTACCGGAGTTGCAGCCACAAGAGGAGCCTATTGAGGAGAGACATAGCTCGGAGAGGAACATTGATGTTCTGGCTGCTGAAGCAGAGGATGAGCGAAGTGATACAGAGATGTGGAGAAACAGGCCAAGGAGAGCTAGGCAGCCCAGGCGTGTCTACACCTTTGACCAGCTAGGCCAGCCAACCTTTCAACAGCTGAAGACCTGCCATGTTGGTGTGAAGACCAGGCCCGGATTACCCAATGGGCATTATGGGCACGGGCCCAGGGGCCCATGCGCACTTGGGGCCCAAGCGAGGGGAAGATTTTTTTTTTTTTTTTTTTCAGTTCCGAAAACGGAGCGTATATTTGCACTACGTGCCGGCCCGGTGCCTGTCTTTTTAGCAAAAAGACGCTCGACGCAAAATAACTACTGTAGCATAAGGCGTGAGGTGCATGATGGTAGCTTTTGACGCGTTCGGCCAGAGTTCGAATCCGCCTTTTGCCGAACTCGCTCTTCTCCCTTTTCCCAACACATGCAGGTACTTACTGCTGGTGGTGACACGTACTGCGTGCATTTGAGCAACACTGGCAACAAAACTAGCACTAGTGTAATTGCTAAATAAGTTAATTGCCATTATGCAACGTTTTAGAAAAGTATGAATTAGCAGAATATCCAGTGTTATGAAAACAGTAGGTCAACATAACTACAATGCATTCTTTAATTCCCTGTCTTATTCTGCCCTCTGGCATATCGAAATTAATACAAACCTTAACATAAAGAGACGGACAGTGTTATTAACAGACAGTAAAAATCATACTAATAATACTATGTAAAAAAAATCTGATGAGCCCAGAATATAAACTCAACGTGTTTAATTACACGTTATAAGCATTGCCGAATACACTCAAATGACATCGACTCAGAAAAGACATCAATAAATGCACGCGTCAACCGCTACATCCTCTTTGTTGCATGCGCAAATTATGATCACTAATACAAAATACAACATTTTATTCACAAAAATGTCTCTATTTGTAGAAATTGCTGCACATTCGTTGAATTCTGAATTTTGCACACATACGTTGAAAGCAATTTGTTTGTGGATAGTAGGCACAGGCTACCCTAGAAGAACATATCTGCAACATTTATCAAGTTCACGGATAATTGTGCGTGCATCTGATCTATTAAATTAGTATTATTAATCATTATGATACTAAAATCATAATAAAGTATGTATACTACAAAAAATCAGATGAGTCCAGAATATGAACGTAACGCGTTTAATTTCACGTTAAGTATTTTCCTCCCATATAAAACATTATAAGAAAGCTAAATGTGGCTTTATGCATATTAGAATATCCCCTTATTATGTCGAAATAACGACTTATTATTATATTGAAATAACGAGATAAGTTATTTTTCTTCCTCTTTTTTTCACCTTAAAAAATGAACTTAGAACAACACAAACACAAAAGCGCCTCAGTGCACTGTCACTGATGGCCATTGAATCTCAGCTGGTCATGGACTTGGATTTTGATGACATTGTAACTGAGTTTGCTAACAGGAAAGCCAGGAAGAAGTCTTTTTAAGGGCAGCCGGAGAGAGGAGAGGAGGAGAGACAGACAGACAGACAGACAAAAAAGTGAGGAGAGGAGGAGAAAGACAGACAGACAGACAGACCCTGAGGAGAGGAGGAGAAAGACAGACAGACAGACAGACCCTGAGGAGAGGAGGAGAGGATGAGACAGACAGCCCCTGAGGAGAGGAGGAGAAAGACAGACAGACAGACAGACAGACAGACAGCCCCTGAGGAGAGGAGGAGAGCATGAGACAGACAGACAAACCCTGAGGAGAGGAGGAGAGGATGAGACAGACAGCCCCTGAGGAGAGGAGGAGAAAAACAGACAGACAGACAGACAAAAAAGTGAGGAGAGGAGGAGAAAGACAGACAGACAGACAAAAAAGTGAGGAGAGGAGGAGAAAGACAGACAGACAGACAGACCCTGAGGAGAGGAGGAGAAAGACAGACAGACAGACAGACAGCCCCTGAGGAGAGGAGGAGAGGATGAGACAGACAGCCCCTGAGGAGAGGAGGAGAGCATGAGACAGACAGACAGCCCCTGAGGAGAGGAGGAGAGCATGATACAGACAGACAAACCCTGAGGAGAGGAGGAGAGGATGAGACAGACAGCCCCTGAGGAGAGGAGGAGAAAGACAGACAGACAGACAGACAAAAAAGTGAGGAGAGGAGGAGAAAGACAGACAGACAGACAAAAAAGTGAGGAGAGGAGGAGAAAGGCTGACAGACAGACAGACAGACCCTGAGGAGAGGAGGAGAAAGACAGACAGACAGCCCCTGAGGAGAGGAGGAGAGGATGAGACAGACAGCCCCTGAGGAGAGGAGGAGAGCATGAGACAGACAGACAGCCCCTGAGGAGAGGAGGAGAGGATGAGACAGACAGCCCCTGAGGAGAGGATGAGACAGACAGCCCCTGAGGAGAGGAGGAGAGGATGAGACAGACAGCCCCTGAGGAGAGGAGGAGAAAGACAGACAGACAGACAGACAGCCCCTGAGGAGAGGAGGAGAGGATGAGACAGACAGCCCCTGAGGAGACGAGGAGAGCATGAGACAGACAGCCCCTGAGGAGAGGAGGAGAGGATGAGACAGACAGCCCCTGAGGAGAGGATGAGACAGACAGCCCCTGAGGAGAGGAGGAGAGGATGAGACAGACAGCCCCTGAGGAGAGGAGGAGAAAGACAGACCCTGAGACTGAGGAGAGGAGGAGAAAGACAGACAGATAGACAGACAGCCCCTGAGGAGAGGAGGAGAGCATGAGACAGACAGACAGACCCTGAGGAGAGGAGGAGAGCATGAGACAGACAGACAAACCCTGAGGAGAGGAGGAGAGGATGAGACAGACAGCCCCTGAGGAGAGGAGGAGAGGATGAGACAGACAGCCCCTGAGGAGAGGAGGAGAGGATGAGACAGACAGCCCCTGAGGAGAGGAGGAGAGGATGAGACAGACAGCCCCTGAGGAGAGGAGGAGAAAGACAGACAGACAGACAGACAAAAAAGTGAGGAGAGGAGGAGAAAGACAGACAGACAGACAAAAAAGTGAGGAGAGGAGGAGAAAGACAGACAGACAGACAGACAGACCCTGAGGAGAGGAGGAGAAAGACAGACAGACAGACAGACAGCCCCTGAGGAGAGGAGGAGAAAGACAGACAGACAGACAGCCAGCCCCTGAGGAGAGGAGGAGAGGATGAGACAGACAGCCCCTGAGGAGAGGATGAGACAGACAGCCCCTGAGGAGAGGAGGAGAGGATGAGACAGACAGCCCCTGAGGAGAGGAGGAGAAAGACAGACCCTGAGACTGAGGAGAGGAGGAGAAAGACAGACAGATAGACAGACAGCCCCTGAGGAGAGGAGGAGAGCATGAGACAGACAGACAGACCCTGAGGAGAGGAGGAGGTATTGTGTGTGTGTGTGTGTGTGTGTGTGTGTGTGTGTGTGTGTGTGTGTGTGTGAGAGAGAGAGAGAGAGAGAGAGAGAGAACAACTTACATGAAATATAGTATTATCAAAAAAAACAAAAACAAGCTGCTTTATTTTACATTTGATTTACATTTAGGGCATTTGGCAGATGCTTTTATCCAAAGCGACTTACATGTAGTACATTTGTCAATAGTTGGACAGGTCATACACCAGCAATTGTAATTTGTAGCGTAAGCAACCAATATTATACCATAATACTTACAGCATCTTGTAATGTGTCTACTACCATTTCACTATCATTCAATCATCAAACAAAGTGTCATTAGGGGCCATGAATAATAAAGTGCTAAATACATAAGTGCAGAATTTTTTTAGTATAAAGAAGAGTAAAAAAGTTGAGTTAAGATGACCTATACTGTTTGCATCCTTTTCATCACAGGAAGAGGAGAGGGGGAGAGAGACAAAGAGCGGCAGCCCCTGTAGAGCCGAGGAGTAGAGGACAGGAGAGGAAGAGAGAGACAGACAGGAGAGCTACATTAATGTGCGTGTGTACGTGTTTGTGTGTTAATTATGGAAGAATTTGATTCATATAACTGGATTGGTAAAGGTGAGGCACTATGTGCTTGAATATGCCAGCTAGTTGCTCGCTATAGGTGTTACCAGCAAATAGTATCCAAAAATTCAAAAGCTTGATTGTGAGGGTGGGGTGGGGGGCCCTACAAGACATTGTGCCCAGGGGCCTCTGAATTCTTAATCCGGGCCTGGTGAAGACGTCCGCAGGAACTGCCTGTGACTTCTCTACCAGATCATCATTTGTGTATCCTTTTTATCATGGATAGATATAAAAGACACATAGAGATAATCTTATTCGTTAGTTTATAGTTAATGTTTATTCTTTACAAGTTACAGTTCATGGTAGTATCTAACACATAATACAAAACAGGTAATCTGGACAGTTAAGTACAGAAATGGGTTATTATCCTAGTGTATTGAAATTAAGACAGTGGTGTAATATACAAACAGTAGTTACAGGAACAGTAGTTGTGTGTACACTTACGGTATAGATTACTAAATGCATGGCTTTGGAATATGTAGACACATAAGTTTGGGTGTATATGGTATTTTCCTTGTCCCTTTGTGAAGATTGGGAGGCCCACCAATACTTCAATGGATTATTCACCCTTTGATACTAATGGACTGTGGACACAAAAAAAACTTTGTATTGTTGCCATGAGGGATTTGCCGAAGGAAAAAAAAATATATGTTATAAGATGTTATAACTACCCTGTGATGTATGATGTGTGCGAAAATACTTACCTGTTTACTTACCTTCCACAATGTGTTCCGTTGTGGGGACATTGTTGATTAATATTGTGAAGATAGGAAAGAAAATCTTTAGACATTTTTTTTTGTGGGGGAGGGTGTTGCGACCTAGAAGTATTATTTTATAATTTCATAATTTCCTCGAATAGGAATATGTTTAGAACTCTGTAAGGAAATCACTATAACTTCATTGTAATTTCATTTGATAACTATTCTGGATATTATTACTGAACGGTAAAAGTTCAGTTATGACGATGTCATAAGCCAGCGCAGTAGCGGTGTTGAGAGCTGAGCAAAGTGAACGTAGGCTATATCGCTGAGGTTAGAAGATGTTGTGTTGCTTCGTGTAAAAAAAAGATCCAACAGAACTGGCAAAATAAAGTTGCAAAAGAAAAGACGGAGTCTGTTTTAAGTGTGCAACACTGACACGTGACACGACAGCGTCATAGAAGGAGAGGGGTCAGTCTGAATCCTGCAAGACTACTACAAAACACGGCAACTACAAGTAACACCCCCTCCAAGTAACCAGCAAAATCCTGAAGTCTTGGAACTGTTGGAGGCCACATTCATACACTGTTTATTTGGAGTCTGTGATGGAAATGTTTTATGTAATGGCCCCAGAATTGGTCAAATGGTGCTTTAACATGGAATATGCAGAAAAGTTTAGAGGATGCTCAGGTCAAAGACCATGTATACATCAGATGATCAAAGAATCTAGACTTAACGAAAAGTGCTTAACACAATAGAATTAACAGTCATATGATTTGCTTAGATCATTACAAACCAATCACCAGAACTGTATAACCAATTACAGTGAAGAAGACTTGAGTGACATTGATGTTTACTCAGCTGTAAGATATAAATGTACATGTATTTTTCTGTTCAAGGAGACTCTATTGGTTGTTGTTACCAGTGAGCTCCCGGCCGTGAATAAAACGTAATTCCTGCAAAGAGCAACTTGGCAGTCGTGTCTGGTATATGCTGCGCAGCTGCAGAATAGAAGTCCTAAAGATTCTATGCTCAGAGGACCACAAGCAGGGACATTGATAGTGTTGGAAAACTATAGACCCACACTTGGGGTGAGGCTGCAATACTCATAGTTAGTATTAATGATCCTGTATTGGACCAGCGTACACCTGAGAAGGGCGTTGAGAGTGTATAGATGCTAAAGACCTCACATGTGGTTTGAGGTAGAGATATAGTAGCTTCTTGATGGGATGCCATCACCATACTTCGGGAGGTGAATTACCTCAAAGTATTGTATTGTAAGTATTCGGGAAGGGAATTACCTCGAGATACTGCAATCAGATTAGTAGGTTGTATTCATCTTGAGAATTTCCATGACAGTTTTGGCGAGTCAGTCCAGGAGGCCTGAGGATTTCCTTCCTTCATCGCCGGGGAGGGGAAGCTTTTGAATTCTTCCTCTTTTTTATGATTGATATAAACACAAGAGGAGACATATTCCTCACATATCAAATTGAGCAAGACCTGCCGGAGGAGGGACAAACCCTTGTACGGCCTCAAAGAACTTGAGAGGTAAGACAGACTACTACTTGCTCTTTGTTTGAATGAAAATAATATATATATTTTTAATTTTATATTAAAAACTGAGATCTCAGAATTAAAATGGTATAAATTAAGGTAAATATCCCCTATCTTAAGAACATATTAACTGAATAATAGAGTTTATATATTGATATTGTTTATATTGATGTATCATTGAGTATGAATACTGTATTAACATGGGCGTAATTTCCTATGGGGACGGGGGGACATGTCCCCCCCACTTTTCAAAATCCCGTTCGTGCCCCCCCCCTTTCAAATTCGTTTGTTATTATTTTTTTTAACCGCGCGCCGTCATCGCCACGGAGGAGCAGGACCGAGCAGAACACAGACATCCTGCCTGTCTCTGTCAATGTGCGCGTCCGCGTACAGGCAGGAACGTCTCGTGCACACTCTTAATAGTGTAACTGTAAGCGCACTGAAAGTTCTACTGAGCAGCCGGTATCGCTGTAGTCAGTCATGAAACGCCAGCAACAGGTTTTAATATCTTCATGGATGAAAAAAAGAAAGGAGATGTGAGTTGGTTGATTCAGTAAATTAGATCAGGTCAGGGTAATTTTTATTTTGTCTACACCTGTTGATACTAACATTGACTGAGCTAACGTTAACATACATTGTTGCTAGGTAACTTCAAACTGTTAGCTAAACATTTAATGTTGCCTAGCCCTAGAACATTCTGTGTACCATAAAAACGAGTCCACTTTAAACCGCAGCGTTTTCTGTCAGCAATGTATGACAAGCAGACTCTGGCTGCTAGTTTAATGTTATTCTCAACTCAACTCATTATACTCAGATGCAGAAATATTTTTAAAGTCTTAATAATAAATGTTTTTCTAAACTTGAGCTATTGTTGTTCACTTACAATATTTGTTCATTTAAAATGTAAGTTAATTTTAAAAAAATATCTGCCGACATTCGCAATCCGCAAACAGCCGCTGACTGTCCGACGGTAACAAGGTTGTGCTGTTTAGGATCTCGCCTCATGAGGAGAAATGAAAACAAATGAGCGCAGCTCACACACAGAAATTCAGTTAACATACAGCAGTAAAAATTCATGTAGAGTTTTTATATTTATACAGTTAAGCAACATCACACGACCCAGAGTGTGGAATACCATCACAATTGAAAATGTGACACCAATTTAATATGACAGTTAAATAAACAAGGAAATAATATTAAGTCACTTACATTTTATACGCTATATTGACTGTTTTTCTTTATTTCAGCATCGAAAATTGTTCAAAACAAAGATCACAGCAGAAAACACCTCTCACAGGAACACGTAAAGTGTTTTCATTACTGAATGATTCAGTGTTTTGAAAGAATCGGTTGAGTCAAAGATTCAATGACCCATATAAATGCCTAATTCCTGAACAAATCAGCAGTTAAGACGGTCGCCTGCCGCCTCCTACTGATGATTTAGTTTCTTGTTTAAAAGTATCATTCTTTCCAATATTTCATATTTGCATATTCAAAAAATATTTAAAACAATCTCATAACATTATTTAATGCAGTTGTAATTTTTCAGTGTAAATTTGACAGCCATTATTACATTTGACAGCCATATAGTGTCTTATTATTCTAATTTAATTTATTGATCAAATTTAAGAATTTAAAATGAAAGATGAATAATATATTTTAAACGATTAGGGGAAAATGCCCTTTATAAAGGTTAAAATATCATAAATATGCAGATTTAAATATGTCAAAGCTGACTGAACACTGATGAGAGAATAAATTATATTTAAAATCCTATTTTTTTGCCTGGACAGTGAATGACCGATTTACTTGTTCGAAAAAAAAGTCTTAATGTCGAGCCCTGAGTTAGTCTATATTTTATATTTTTAATACTTTATATTTTATATTTTTAATACTTTAATACTCGCCACATACTTTATGGTTATGTGGCGAGCCTGAGTATAGTTTTACACATCAGCCCAGTCTATTCTGTAGTTACTGATACGCAGAGTCAGGGTTTTTTACACATTAATCTGAAAATAAATGTGGCATACCCAGTTTTTCTGATGTACATCCAGAGACTCTTTTCTGGCTACGCTAGTGGACTCATAACTAAGTCGTTTTCATATCAGAGCAGAAATGAGGTGGAGCTGCTTCAGAACAGAGAGGGTAAGACAGGGAGAAGCAGTAGCAGCACAACCTTACAGGTAGGTTATGTGCTGTATGAAAGGCCAGGTGATTTTGATTTGTTGGTGATAAAAGGGAAGAAGTGTACATGATAAGTAGTGAATACAGTTTGAATATTATCAAATTAAACATTCTTCTTGTAGGAGCCAAAGTGTGTGTTTTTATTTGTTTAGAATATTTTTTTAACATGGTCACATCATCACATGGGTGTGGTTTCATATTATTTACCTGCTCACTTGTGTGGTGGGAGAGAAACAAAGAGTCAGGCCCTGATATTTTTCTGTTGACTGTTATAATATAGTTTCAGCGGTGATGAACTTTTTTTTTATTTGTGCCATGCTTTTATATCAGAGAAAAGATGAGGTGAAGCTGCTTAAAGACAAGGAGGGTGAGACAGGGAGAAGTAGCTAAGAGTTGCAGGTATGTGCTGTGTAAAGGGTCAGATAATTAATTTTAATTATGTCGTTAAGAAACAGGCTAGCACATTTTCATATTTCATAGGAGAGACAGGGAACAGGCACAGAAGTGCAGGTAGATGAGATGAAGCTGCTTAAAGACAAGGAGGGTGAGACCGGAAGAAGTAGCTCAGAGTTGCAGGTATGTGCTGTGTAAGGGTCAGATAATTAATTTTAATTATGTCATGTCAGAAACAGGCTAGCACATTTTCATATTTCATAAGAGAGACAGGGAACAGGCACAGAAGTGCAGGTAGGCAAGCAGGATGCTGAACCCAACCACGCTAACCTGAAGCTCATTGCAGTGCAGCAGCTCACCAACAAAACGCTAAGGTTCCAAGAAAAGTGGTACCGTGAATTTCCTTGGCTCCACTACAGTTCAGGAGTCAATGGAATCCTATGTTTTTCCCAGTCATAACTGGTTTCCGAAACTGGAAAAAGGCAACTCAAAAATTTGCAGAACATGTCCAAAGCAATGCACACAAAGTTGCTATCACTACTCACTGCCAAAAAACAAAAGCAGTAGATGTCCAGTTATCTTCAGCCAAAGCTGCATAGCAACAGGAATCAAGACAGTGTCTCATGAAAATTATGGGCTCTGTACAGCTCTTTAGCACGCTAGGGAGCTGCTCTTAGGGGCCATGAAGCTGAAGAGGGTCATTTAAAACAGTTACTGAAAGTCAGATGTGAAGATGACCCCGGCTTAGAGAAATGGCTGTCAATAAGAAAACATGATTACACATCCCCCAAAATCCAGAATAAATTTTTCATCTATTTGCAAACAGCATAATTAGGGAAATCATTAGCTCAATTCACATGCTGCCTCTCCTCCAATATTCCATTATTATTGATGGAACACAGGACATTGAAGGAACTGAACAGGAAGCCATATGTGTCAGGTATGTTGACCATGATTTGGTTCCTCACGAGGTCTTCTTGGGGTTTTACGAAGTCTCATGCACTACTGGGGAAAACCTAGCAAAAGTTGCCACAGATGTGTTGTTGCGCTTGAATCTTCCGCTGTCTGGACTGCGTGGACAAACATATGATGGAGCAGTGAACATGTCAGGCAACAGAAAGGGAGCACAGGCCAGGATAAGGGAGATGCAGCCACTGGCTTTGTATGTACACTATGGCGCCCACTGTGCAAATCTGGTCACCCAGGCTGCTTGTACAGCGCCATCACTGACATCTGATGCCCTGGATTGGGTCCACAAGCTTGGCGTTCTGTACAAAATGTCAGGCAAATACAAAACAAAATTTGTGAATATTGCAGCTGCAGCATCTGGGACAGTTAGCAACCTGCAACCCTTGTGTCAAACAAGATGGACGACCAGGACTCCAGAAATCTGGTCTGTGCTACGTCAGTACGAGTCCGTGCTACTCAGCTTAGAGGACATGGCCCAAACAGATGCCTCAAACACTGGTGTGACAGCAAGAGGGCTGCTGGAGAGGTTTGGAAAGGGTACCACAGTTTTAGGGCTCATGATGGCCACTGAAATAATCCAAGAGTTGGAGTGCCTAAATTGCACACTGCAGATGCGAACAGAAACAGTGTCTGGTATGCTCTCTGCAGCAGATTGTGTAAGGACCACCCTGAGGGCAAAGAGAACTGAGGAGAAGTTCCAGGAGATATACAGCCACGCAACAGAGATGATTACCAAGCTAAATATTGAGCCCATAACCATGCCCCACATCCGCCGTCCACCAAAACGCTTCATTGGTAATGTCACTACTGCACACACACCTACAACCCCAGAAGAACACTACAGAGCTGATTTCTTCAAGGTGCTGGATACTGTGGACATCCAGCTGAAGGAGAGGTTTGATCAGGGTAGTCTGAAAACACTGACAAAGCTGGAGGAAGCCCTCCTAACTGGGGATGTAGTCACTGCTGTGGTGGACCAGTATCCTGAATTAAACGAAAGGTCACTGAAAGTGCAGCTGAATATGTTTAAGCTCCAATACTCATACACAACCACTTCAGAGGCCGCTACTATTCTGAGGAATCAGTTGCCTGAAGTCCATGGACTTTTCAACCAAGTTGAAGCACTTATTCGACTACTTATGGTTGTTCCTACTGCCTCTGAGGAAGCAGAGAGGAGCTTCAGTGCTCTGAGGAGGTTGAAGACCTGGCTGAGAAGCACAATGTTGCAGATTCGCATTAACAATGTAGCAGGCTGTCACATTCACAAAGAAATGCTGGATAAAGTCAGCAAGGAAAACATTTGCCAGGAGTTTATCATGGCGAATGAGTACAGGAAGCATGTGTTTGGTTTTTCATGTGAGAAGAGGAGAAAGGACAGTATAGAAGGGTGGATAGTTAGTATATGGAGAGATGGGATTGAATTGATAGATGGAGGACACAAAAAAAATCTCTTTATATTAAAGTTAAATGTTTGTTTTTATGTTTGTGAGATTGTGTTTCAATTTTGCATCTTGTGTAACAAATAATCTTGTGTACCTGCGGTTTGGTGGATGTGTCTCTGACTAATGTCAGATTAAACGGTTAGTTTAGAAAATTAGAAAATTTTTGACTTTATAAAATGATTCTCTCAAGTCTTGGCTATTAAACAATAAATAAGGTAAGACATATTTTTCTTATATATAGTTTAGTAGCCTATTATTCTTTTTGGCAAAATTTATCATTATCAACAACTTTATATCCATTTCCTGGATTTTGTATCGCCATAGTCTCTAAATGTAGCCTATATGTAAATGGAGGAAGTGGGATTCAAATCGAAAAAAAAATTTGATCGAGAACATCATTGTGTCCCCCCCACTTCTCAAACCAAAGTTACACCCTTGTGTATTAATATCAGAAGTTGGGTGACCAAGAAAAAAAGGAAAAACAGTAAGACAAAATAAGATTGACTGTAAAATAATAATAATATCTGAAATATTGTAATATTACACTGTGTAGAAACCATATTCCTACTCAAACATGAATTAGGAAATTGTTTAAATAAATTGAGGCATTGAAAAGTAGTAATATCACAATCACTACTATTCCCCTTCTGTCAATCACTCAACATTGTGTCGATGTAGTGACACTAGGGGTCTCTCTTGAGAGCCTCATTTACCTCTTATCTTTGAGAAAAGTCCAATGAGAACTGGCAAACAGAATTTTCATGCCCCTCCCCCAGACATATGGGTGTAAAAGGAGGGAGGCGTGCATTTGATCAGACAGATTTCTTCTTTGGAGAAGAGCGGTTGTGTTTCAGCGAGCTGAATAAATCCACTGCTGTTCCACTCACAAGAGCGTATACTGTTGGAGATACGGCGCAAATCAGCGGCTTTTCTCTTCTCTGCACCCCAGTGTAGACTACGCCCCTTAGCTCTTTGACACCACCTAAAAAAAAGTTTTATTCTCTAAAAGAGTATATTTCTCTAAAAGAGTATATTTCTCTAAAAGAGCAAGCACTTGGACGTTGAACTTTTTAAAGATGCATCTTTTTCAAGATGCCTTTTCGTCCTTGTGTTATTCTTGGATGCAGTTGTTACCTCTCCATTTCAGACGGCCACGGGCGCTGCCTCACGTGTCTGGGCAGAGAACACACTGAGGCGGTGTTTGTGGATGGTTCATGTTCTCATTGTGAGGCGCGGTTGGTGCTGGGAGCAATTTCGTGAGTTCAACGGGCCTGGTTTCGCAGGGTAAAACCCCGTGGACCACCCATTCCCCAGCACGCTCGTCTGCCTCCGTCCGGGTCCGATATGAGACCAGCTCACTTTATGGCCAGTCTGATGTTTCTTTCGGACTCCAACGCTGAGGACACTACCACGCTGCTGCCTTCGGGCATACCTGCCCAGTCTCAGGTCAACGCCGATTTGTCCGCTATGCTTGCCTGGGCCGCCGCAAGCGTGAGGCTGGACTGGGACCCTCCGTCCTCCCCTCAGCCCTCGAAGCTAGACAAATGGTTCTTGGTTAGAGGTGCTGCCCCCCAGTTCCTTTCTTCTTGGAGGTGTGCGATGAGCTGACGAACTCGTGGAGGACACCTTTTACTGCCCGGAACCAAAATCCTTGTCCACTCTCACTACCCTTTATGGCGGGGCGGTCCACGGATACAAACGCAAAATGCCGCCACCTGGCGGGATCAACCATCACTCCCCTGCAAGGCCTGTAGGTTTACGTTGTCTCTGGCGACCAAGGCCTACAGCGCCGCTGGATAGGCCACCTCCGCCCTGCATGCCATGGCCCTCCTGCATGTCCACCAAGTCAAGGCACTAAGAGATCTATACTTGGGTAGTCCTGATCCTGATATGCTGCAGGATCTGAGCTCGGCAACCGACCTTTCCCTCCGGGCCACCAGGGTTCCCCGGTGGATGGCCGGGTGAAGAATCTTTTGTTCCTTTTCTTCGTTTGCAGCACCCACAATGGGCTGCGATACCCACATTGTCAAAAAAAATTGCAGTTTTCTCACTACCTGGGTCACTTCTCATGGCGATCAGACACTGAGCACCTGCAGCCAGGCCCTCATGAACGCGGACCCTCCCAGGCCGGGTACATGGAGGGAGGTAATAGCTTTGAGCCTCTTCTCAGCACAAGCAATGCTCCCCGAAATGACGTCGCCTGCACCCCCTCCACCGCAAGGCCCCATCTCCAGGTACATCACACGTGACCGGTCTACGTACCCAAGGTTCCTACGACCCGTTTTCTTTAGGGTTCAGATAGTGAATCCGCAAGCGCTGCCCTGAGAAGAGGCAGACCCAGCCTTAGCATTGCTGTGTCTGCTTGGATTGCATGCAGAGCTTTAGACACTCTGAGTAGCTCTTTGTCGGCCTGGTAGACAGCAGAAAGGGAACGTTGCCCCCAACAGAGGCTTGCCCACAGGATCATGGATGCCAATGTGTTGGCCTCCCAGACCCAGGCCGTGCCTGCCCCCTTCCGGGTTTGACCACACTCTACAATGTGTGTGGCATCCTCGTGGGCACTGGCCATGGCACCTCTCCATCAGACATCTGCAGAGCGGTGGGCTGGGCAACACCAAATACCTTGGCATGGTCTTACAACCTCCGGGTTGAGATGGTTTCATCCCGTGTTGTGACAGGTAAAATATGTAGAACACGGTAATACGGTGACAACAGCTGGCTGGGTGTATTGCTTGCGCCCTCCCCTGAGGTGAAGACGTGCACTCTACTCCCCAGTTGAGTCCATATGTCAGGGACCCTGGGTGTCCTTCCTCCCTAGCCCTCTGGCTCCGAACTCAGTGGAGGAAGTTCGCTGCCAGACCACCGCAGGCACCGACTTGCCTGCTCTGGAATAGGTGCTCCACTGGTTCTGATTATTCCAATATCTCCTGTGATGTATTATCCGCGGTATGGTCCGCTGTCGGCGGACCCACGTCTCCCATGGGCAGAGCTCCCTCTGCCCCCGGTCACTGTGTTTGTAGACTCCTCCCCACTTCCATGTGTGGCTGATAAGCCCATGTGATGTATTCGCCACATGTTAACTTCCCCTGTTGGGCAGGATGTGGTCTCCACAGGGTCTTTTCCCCCTGAAAGAATAGGATTGGAAAAGAACGCCTTCCCCGATGCATGTTATAGCATTAGATGGCCCCATCCGCATCTAACATCTTCTCTCTATGGAGAGAAAACATAGAGAGAGAGAAAAGGCTGTGACTATCGAGGCCTGCTCCCAGGCTAGTTACGTCGCTTCCCTCCCTCAGGGATGTGGGGAACAATATGACGTCTCTTGGGGCATTGGGGAAGGTTATGTGCAGCCTGATGCACCTGCTATTTTCGCACACAACAGCTTGCTTGCACTTGCATCAGCAATCCACATAACGCGTTCAGTGTTGTGGTGTTTTTAAATAGGGACCCCTAGTGTCACTACATCATCACAACATTTAGTGAGTGTCCCTCTTGCCACAACACTGTACTAAGCCGCTGAAATGGCCGGGAACTTACTCTCGGCTCCTCAGCTCAAAACCTGTCTGAACAGATGCACACCTCCCTCCTTTTATACCCATATGTCCGAGGAGGGACATGCAAATTCTGTTCGCCAACTCTCATTGGCCTTTTCTCAAAGATAAGAGGTAAACAAGGTTCTCAAGAGAGACCCCTAGTGTCACTAAATCGACACAACATCTCGCTCCCTCCATCAGTATATATGTATGTACATATATACACACACAAGATTGTGAGTATCTTTTTCTTGCAAAGAAGAACTTGCTTGAAGATTGTTTCTGCAAAGAATAATTAATTATATAGAATGGGGAATTGCTGTGGTAAACAAGATGCGCCCCCTGAATCAATTGCATTGTTTTTTTTAACACGTTATTTTTTATAAAATTAATCACACTGAATTAAATCGACAGCCCTAATTTATTTTAATATTTATTTCATTCATAAAATAATCACCAGCAACAAAAAAATATAATGATATAACACATTTATTCCTCCGCCAAGCAATGTAGATCCAAAAAGGTTGCCAAGCAACACATGCAGCAACAAAGACAGTGAAGAGCACGGCTCAACCAATCAGAATCAAGGACCGGAACTATTTGTTTAATAATTAACATTTATCTGGATATCACCATTAATTGTGCAGTTGCTGAAGCATTGATCAAATAAGTTAGCACTCCTCTTTGCTGGATGAGGAGGAGTTTTTAACGCTGTACAGATGCGCTTTAATTGTGCGGTGCCAGAGGCAAGGTTACTGCTCCAGCATTGTCTCTCGTAGTTTTGGCACCAGTCAGATTGCAGGGACTATTCACATTTATGCCACGTCACTGACATGATTTCTCTCGCCTCTAGGCCAGCATCAGAAATTTTTCTTACAGTCGTGCTTCTTTAGCAGTGGTTGGTGTAGATTGTCTCAGTGCCAGCTGCTTTACAAATACAAATTCAACATAGAACCAAGGAAGTTCACCCCCATAGGCTCTCTAGTGTACCTAACATTAGAAGAGAGAACAAAATGTTGCCTTGTAACCTGTTGCATAGTAGCTGTTGTCACTTACCAGCAATTTCTTTTTTTTTTCTTCTTGTTACTGTGTAGAGTAACCAATACACTGTAACAAAATAATATATTGCTGGCAAATAACAGCATGACTACAGAAAGGTGTGCAGCATATGCTACAAATAAAAAAAGTTTAACTTACCATACATCTTTGGTGTAGTTTGTCTGCTTTGGGTGGAGATAAAAACCAGGTGGATTGGCTGGCAGTAATGAGAGGTATTTCTCCAATGAGGCGACAAGACACAGAGGATACCCTGACTGTTCAAACATAAATCCCGTAGGTTTTCTTTGTTTCTTTCGCCGGCATCTTTGTGGTTTTTTGTGCATTCGTTGAATGATTGTGTTACATACTTCTGACCATTCTCGTCCTGGCGGATGATAAATGATTCAGGCTTTAGATGGCGGTTGCCCTCTTTAGCTCTGCATCCCATATGCAGTTGTACATCAAAAAAGACTTTGTTGACAATACCCTCAGGTGTATTTGGATTCAGTGCTGCAGACTGCTTGATTATCTGAAAGAAATAAATTCTCAGGGGGGGCAATTTTTCTGATAATGATTAAGATGACCCATTCAATGGGTACAGATTTCCCCTCTAGCTACATAAGTTACAGGTGGAAAGCTGTGTAAGATATTAGCATCCAGGAGCCTTCGTAAGCAAAAATGACATGGCTCCGCAATTAATTTTTCCACTTATTCATTACTTACATTAATCCAATGTTGTGTGATGTAAAATAGCTAAACAGGACACATTTTTAAAAAGATATGTCCAGCAACAACATAAAGACGGGGGCAGCATATAAGTCAATACAAGCAGCATTTATTGACTGATCTCAAAAGTATTGGCTTACAAAAGCCAAATAATCAAGGGTGTTCTTTCACATTCCTCAACTGCATAAACAATCTGCATTTCCATAAACAAATGAAATATCAGCTGAAAATACAAGTAGACAAATTGTTGAGAGAAGTGGATCTTTAGAACTACATTTTCTGGAATGCAGGATATCACCAATGTGCTACATAATAAAAGCAAAGTAACGTTGTCCCAAATAAGTGAATTAATAAGTGAGGCTTGACTGTGCATCTTGGCTTTACACATTGAAGACCAAACCAGCCAAGTTTAACTAAAGAATTCTGATATACACATGAATTACTTACTTCAAAAAGGCGTCATGGTTGAATTGGAAATATGTGCACCAGAGCATAATTCACAACAAGCAAGCAGGAGCTTTTGATAGAAGCTACTGAAAACATTGATGCAAGTAATTGGTAATAAGCAATTTGTATAGACTTCCATATTCTGCCCTCTTGTATAGATTTGTGAAAATGAAAATTAACATGAACAGTGATAGACATTTTGCCTAAAAACAGCATTTGAAAATAATTTCTAGAAAGGTAAACACAGCCATTTGTATGGCTTTGTAAAAATTATTTATTATTATTTTTTTTACTTTTTTTTTTAATGAATGAAAAATAACCATTTAAAACATCAACTGTGAACTGATTTGGTGTGTGTGTGTGTGTGTGTGTGTTAAAGAGACAGAGAGAGAGAGAGAGAGAGAGAGAGAGAGAGAGAGAGAGAGAGAGGCTACATTGCTTGTACTGAAACTGTGCTCTTCTCTCTTTCAATGCAGCAAAGCAGTCAATGACTGTCTCATTGAAATCAGGCATGTTGAGGACTAGTTCCCTCTCCATGGAAAGCATGGCCTGTGTTTGCAGACGTTCCTGGCCCATTGAATTTTGCAGGAATGTCTTAACTCGTTTCAAAGTTGAGAAACATCTCTCAGCTTCAGCTGTTGTCATGGGATTAGTTATGAGGATGTTGAACAGTCACAGAGAATGTCTCCTGGAGGTTGTAGCTCATGAGAACCTGGTACAGTGCCAGTGCACCACAGCAGCCCTTGAATTCAGGATTCTCATAGATCAGAGAGAGTTCTGTCTTGAGCTTTGCCTTGTTCAGCATGGGGTATGCATTCACAGTGGCATTCAGAGCCTCATCAGGAAATGAATGGCAGTACCTTTCAAACATATCTGCTTGCAGTAAGGTAGCACTCACAAGGTGGCCAGTGAAAGAGAACCTTGCTTTGGTGTGATCCAGGATGGTGTCGCAGATCTCTTCAGACAGCCTCTGCTTCTCCTCTTCTCTCAAAGCCGTTCTGGGTCTTTTGGCTCC
Organism: Xyrauchen texanus; assembly: GCF_025860055.1. Lineage (NCBI taxonomy): Eukaryota > Metazoa > Chordata > Actinopteri > Cypriniformes > Catostomidae > Xyrauchen > Xyrauchen texanus. Next base: position 28,240,512 of record NC_068280.1, on the reverse strand, counting down.
TGTTGCTACTTGCAGCTGCTGTTGAGAGGAGTCCCTGAAGGCAAACTGACCAATGTGTTTGTTAGGCTATGTACAGTACTGTAGTCTATGTGATGCACAGGTATATGCAATTTATCCACGTATAGTACACAGATTTCAGTTCCACTTAAAATGGGTAGGGATGCATAAAGTCTTTAGTGTTTTAGTTAGCCTTTGTGTCTCCAAGCCTGGATGTTCAGCACAGTATACAGTTTATAAAGTAAGCTAGATTACACCACTGGCCATATATAATGAGAATAATGTAATTTCTAACACAAATGCAGTCTCCTTTCATGCATACATTTTCAAATGACAAAGCTCTGCTTTGAGAACGATCGAATGATATTGTTTAATATTACCTTATGGCCTGCACACTGTTTGTGAAGCTGTCGAGGGCACGTTTGATGAAGACAGCATTGATGTCCTTCTTCTGGAGCTTCTGGTACAGAGTATCGACGTGGGGCATGATTTTGTGAAAAAGCCACAGGAAAAAAATTAAATCATCATGTAGCATCCTCACATAGCCAGATGCCTCTCTCACGGTGGGCTGGTCAAATGAACCCAATGAACCGATCCTGATGGCTTCAAAACATTGTATGAGGTCATCTCGATTCTCGTAGACGGTGTTCACGACTCTGCTGTTGAAGTTTCACCGTGTGGATGAAGTTCTGGGCAGTCTTCGTGCAACAGTCTGGTCAAGAATGCTGGTCCGTTTGGGTGACCGGGAAAAAAAAGTTGCAATTCCGCTCAGATCGGGAAAGAAAATATTCACTTTGATGCGAGAAGTAGCTTGCTGCATGATCAAATTCAGCTGATGCGCATAGCAATGCACATAATGGGCATTCTTAAAATGCTCATGCACCTTTTGCTGCACACCAGCCTTCTCTCCCCTCATCACACTGGCTCCATCGTAACCTTGCGCAATGAGTTTAACGTTCTCGTCGGCGGCAAAATGACCGTTCAGTTTCTCCAAAAGCACACTGGCAATTGAGATTGAGGTCGATTCCAAGATGGGAAGAAACAAAAAAAAAAGCGTTCCTGCACTTTATGGTTGCTATCGATGTACCTCAGCACAAGCACCAGCTGTCTCTGTTTAGAAACGTCTGTGGTCTCGTCAGCTTGGATGGCTACGAAGTTTGCCGACTTCATCTCCTCCACAATATGTTCCCTCACGACCACTAGCATACAATCCAGTAGCTCGTTTTGAATTGTCTTTGATGTGCCCTTGAAAACTTTTGCATTTTTTAGATGCTCATCAAACACCTCATCTAACTGTGCCACAAAGTTGACCAAGAAAAATACCAGGGTTGGTGGAGCCCTCATTTTCATCTTTGCCTCTCAAAGCTAACTCAAACACTCCGCAAAACTTCACACACTGGATTAGCCGGTTGAGGATGTGGCGGTTCTTGCTAACCTCATCGTTGTGGCTACGGACGGCTAGCCTGTATCCCTCATCCAGTTGAGTGGCAATGTTCACTCTCCCCAAACAGCTATCCATGTGGGTCTTTGACAGCTCATGATGCTTTATCTTTTCTGAAAGATGGTACATGTCTGTTACACCTGTTGCTGTCCAAGCAGTGCTGTCTGCTTTGCCGCCTTCAGGGTGAAAGAGGCAGGGGTAGCAGAAGACTGCATTGGCTATGTAGCAGCCTGCTAGCCAGGTTTTTCGTTCGTACCAATTTTTGGAAAATCCTTTTCCTGCTGGAAAATGAAGTCAGCATCTCCATAAAGCTTGTCTGCTGAAGGAAGCATGAAGTGCTCTAAAATGTCCCGGTAGACGGCTGCGTTGACTCTGGACATAATAAAGCACAGTGGACCAACACCAGCCGATGACATGGCTCCCCAAACTAACACAGACTGTGGAAACTTCACACTGGACTTCAAGCATCTTGGATTGTGTGCCTCTCCATTCTTCCTCCAGACTCTGGGACCTTGGTTTCCAAATGAGATGCAAAATTTGCTCTCATCAGAAAAGAGGACTTTGGACCACTGAGGAACAGACCAGTTCTTTTAATCTTTAGCCCAGGTAAGACGCTTCTGATGTTGTTTGTTGTTCAGGAGCAGCTTGACAAGAGGAATACAAGTCAAGTCAAGTCAAGTGGTTTTTATTGTCGTTTCAACCATATACAGTTAGTACAGTACACAGCAAAACGAGACAACGTTCCTCCAGGACCATGGTGCTACATAAAAACAACAAAGGACCAACATAGGACCACATGAGACTACACAACGAAATAATACCTATATAAACTACCTATATATACCTATATAAAGTGCACGTGCAAACATGTGCAAAAAGTACAGGACAGTACAACAAATTACTGACACTGAACAGGACAATAGACAGTGCAGCGCCGACCAGTACTCAGTAGTGCAAAAAGATGACAGTTTCTAAAATGTAAACATAACATACTATGAGATAATGTTCTATGCACATAGCAGTTATTGAGGTAGCAGACAGTTATAAAGTGACAGTTATTAAAGTGCAACTCAGGACACGTGTGTGTCAAACCAGTCTCTGAGTATTGAGAAGTCTGATGGCTTGGGGGAAGAAGCTGTTACACAGTCTGGCCGTGAGGGCCCGAATGCTTCGGTACCTCTTGCCAGACGGGAGGAGGGTAAAGAGTTTGTGTGAGGGGTGTGTGGGGTCGTCCACAATGCTGGTTGCTTTGCGGATACGACATTTGAAGCCCATGTCCACTCCTTGTGAAGCTCCCCCACACATTTGAATGGCCTTTTCCTGACAATCCTCTCCAGGCTACGGTCATCCCTGCTGCTTGTGCACCTTTTTCTTCCACACTTTTCCCTTCCACTTAACTTTCTATTAATGTGCTTTGATACAGCACTTTGAGAACATCCAACTTCTTTTGCAATTACCTTTTGAGGCTTTCCCTCCTTGTGGAGGGTGTCAATGATGGTTTTCTGCACAACTGTCAGGTCAGCAGTCTTCCCCATGATTGTGAATTCAACTGAACCAGACTGAGAGACCATTTAACTCTTTCCCCGCCAGCGTTTTAAAAAAAAAGTTGCCAGCCACCGCCAGGGTTTTTGACGATTTTCGCTAAACTTTAATGGCCCGAAGAATATTTTCTTCCATGAATATATGAAGATGCTATATATCACAATAAAGATCTGAGCCTCTGCTTTTAGGCAAAAAAATTTTTTTATTTTATCTTCATTTGTTCTTTTTTTATTGCGACTTGAACAGAGGTCGGTTTTGTCAAAAAACAACATTTCAGACAAAAAGCTAATAAAAAGGCATGTTTATGTCTGATATTTTGAGCTTCTCAATACTCCACTTCTTCATGTTTGAGACGATCGCAGTCTGTTTCTTTGATCAAAGAGTTGCGTACTCTTTAAAAACATGCGGAGGGGTCTTCCTTACCGTATAACACCTAAAACACGGAAACACGGAAAATTCCGTGTTTGGCGGGGAAGCGTTTTTTCATAAAACACGGAAAATTCCGTGTTTGGCGGGGAAAGAGTTAAAGGCTCAGGAACCCTTTGCAGGTGTTTTGGATTAATTAGCTGATTAGAGTGTGACATTTTGAGCCTACAATACTGAACCTTTTCACAATATTCTAATTTTCTGAGATTCTGAATTTGGGGTTTTCATAAGCTGTAAGCCATAATCATCAAAATCATATCAAATAAAGGCTTGAAATATCTTACTTTGCTTGTAATGAGTCTATATAATATATTAGTTTCACCTTTTAAGTTGAATTACTGAAATTAATGAACTTTTGCATGATATTCTAATTTTTCGAGTTTCACCTGTACAGCCTGTGATTTTCCCTTTATTTTGGCAACAAAATAATACAAGTATTACTTAATCTGATATTACAGTAACACAAATGGAGCCACAACCCACTTCTGCAGACCACACTCCCTCCCACTGCATCCAGTTCATGGTCCAGAAGAACAAAAGCTTGAAGAGCAGATTGCTATGAAAGGACAAGGGGGTGACAAGGTATGTGGTAGACTGGAAAGCAACAAACTAAAAAAATTCTTAGCATTTTTATTAAAAAAAGAATTGAATAAGCCACCCAAATACCTTCGGTGTTAACAGAAAACGTCTCGGGTTACATGTGTAACCCTTGTTCCCTGAAAAAAGCGGAACGAGATGCTACGCTGCTAAGCGCTACGGGGAACAACTCTAGCTGTGAACCGAGCTGAAATAGTGTGTGTAACACGTCAATGAACATTGACCGGAATTTATAGCCTCGGCTGATGTAATCATTAGATGCACCTGCGGCCAGGCTATAAATGGATACGCCACCAGGTGTCGCCAGATACTTCTTTTGAAGAGCAGTCCTGGGACGTCCCAGTGCGGCAAAGCAGCGCAGCATCTCGTTCCGCTTTTTTCAGGGAACAAGGGTTACACATGTAACCCGAGACGTTCCCTTTACAAAAAGCTTCACTATGATGCTGCGATGCTAAGCGCTACGGGGAACGCAATACCCACGCCGCCGCACTTGGGGCTGTCCGGAACCCTACGGTTGTGCAGTGTATTCACAAAAACGTGAGAGGTCTCAGACATGAGCTTGAGATGTTGACTCAAGGGCATAAGAGCCCGGAGTAGCATAAACATCTAAACCATTCAATTTTGATGAATGTGTGTGGAGAGGACCAGCCTGCCGCATCACAAACTTGTTTAGGCATGGGCTGAGATGTCGACTCAAGGACATAAGAGCCTGGAGTAGCAAAGCATCTAACCCATAAAGTTCGATGAATGTGTGCAAAGAGAACCCTATCGCAACACAAACTTCTCATAAAAACTGATGAATGTGAGCGGAGAGGACCAGCCTGCCGCATCACAAACTTGTTCAGGCATGAGCTGAGATGTCGACTCAAGGGCATAAGAGCCCGGAGTAGCAACGCATCTAACCCATAAAGTTCGATAAATGTGTGTGAAGAGAACCCTATCGCAACACAAACTTGTCATAAAAACTGATGAATGTGAGCGGAGAGGACCAGCCTGCCGCATCACAAACTTGTCCAGACATGAGCTTGAGATGTCGACTCAAGGGCATAAGAGCCCGGAGTGCAGAACATCCAAACTAAAAAAAGTCCAATGAATGTGTGCAGAAAGGACAACCTGCCGCATCACAAACTTGCTGCAGAGGGAGACCTCAAGCCAAGGTTTTAGAGGAGGAGCGCCCTCTGTTAGAGTGCGCCCTGAAACCTACTGGCGAAGCTTGACCGCATGCCTCGTAGGCCCGGGCAATAATGAGGATGCCTCTTTGAGGGCACCCGCCCACCAAGCCGTGGCAAACCGCAGTGGCCACATAGAACCTGGCAGTGGCGAGGCAAGTGCCCGCTGACAGTTATTTCTACAGAAAATCCAGAACTGAAGCAAACTGGCAGTTAGCTGGTTCTGTAATAAGAACTTTAGTAGAAGGAAACGCATGCAGGCGCATTTGCGTTACTACGTTCAGCCCCTCCCGAGGGGGAGGGGGGGGACTGGGCGACTCGGTAAGAAGTAGAGGAGACATTGCGCTATCAACAGAGGCGAAGAGGTCCTCTTCTGCCCTGTAAAATCTACCCAGATCAGTTCCAAGTGGAGGGAGCCCTAGCACTTGAAATGGTCTCGATAACCTCAAGAGAAAACCCTGTGAACCTCATTTGGCACCCTTAGGGGTCAGATATGAAAGGTTTCACAATTCGGGCCAAGGATGAGAAGGTCCTTCCTGTTCGGAATCGCCCAAGGTGAGCCGTCGAGGAGAGGAATTAACTCTGAGAAACATATCCTGTTCGGCCAGCGCAGCGCCATTAATAGGAGGCAAGACCCTTGCTGGTGAACACTGCCAAGATTCCCGGGAGCAAAGAAACTGGGGAAAGAAATGCATACAGACGCATTCTGGGTCATGTATGTGTCTTAACGTCCAGACCCAAGGGGGCTGGGTGATTTCAGGGAGAAGTAGAGGAGACATTGCGCTATTCATAGAGGCGAAGAGGTCCTCTTCTGCCCTAAGATCTCACCCAAACTTGTTCCAAGTGGAAAAAGCCTGGCATTTAAAAAGGTCTTGATAACCTCAGGAGAGAGCCCTGTGTCCCTCAGTTGGTACCCTTAGGGGCCAAACATGAAAGATTCCACAATTCGGGGCAGGGATGAATTATTGCCCTGTGCCTGAGATAGAAGATCCTTCCTCTTCGGTATCGCCCAAGGTGAGCCGTCGAGGGAAGAAATTCGCTCCGAGAACCAAGCCCTGTTCGGCCAGCGCGGTGCTATCAGTAAGAGGCAAAAACCCTTGCTGGCGAACTCTGGCCAACTACTACCTTAGGGTGGAGTTCTTAACTCCCCCCGTTGGTATTTTCTGTCTGGACAGTAAATCTGCTCCCATATACGGGCATCCAGGGATATAACTGACCTGAGTGACAGGAGCTTGCCCTGGGCCCTAAGGAGAATCCGACGTGTCAGAAATACAGCTGACAGGAACGTGGGTCTCCTTGATGATTTGTGTAAGAGGCTACCGCTGTATTGTCCACCCGCACCAAGACATGGCAGCCTCAGGAGGAGGTATTTCAGGGCCAGAAATACAGCCATCAACCCGAGACAGTGACTGTGAAAACTGAGCTGACGACCCTCCTATCCCCTTAAGCTGGACGACCACTTAAGGTCGCTACCCCGCCTGTCAGGGAGGTGTCTGTCGTTAGCAGCCTGCGACAACAAGACGCACCTAGAGTGGGACCCAAGGCAGAAAACCGGGGTCTGAACCACATAGGAAGGGAATGAAGCCTGAGGCGCGTAACCCTATTTAGCCTAGGGGTTTTGGCCCTTGGAAGAAATCCCCTGGCTTTTGGCCACAACAAAAACGGTCTCATGAGCAGAAGGTCCAGAGGGATCACCGTGGACGCGGTCACCCTGAGATCTGGAAATCGTTGATACTGATAGCAGTGCAACCTTGACCTAGCCTGACTTTGCTCAGGGTGATCTGAATGGACTCAATCCTATTGGGAGACAGTTGTGCCCGCATTGTGATTGAACTCCATATGATGCCCCGATAGACAGTGTTCTGAGTGGGAGAGAGGATGCTTTCCTTGGCATTGAGCCTCAACCCCAGAGAAACAGATGAGCTAAGACGATGTCCCTGTGCTGAACTGCCAGTTCCTGGAACTGCGCTAGGATCAGCCAGTCGTCTACATAATTCAGAATGCAGATGCCCCGGAGTCGCCAAGAGCCAGCACTTCATCATGCATTGTGAATGTGCGGGTAAAAAGGGCTAGGCCGAGAGAAAAAACCTGATCCTGGAAGACTTCACCCCCGGAAGCGAACCTCAGGAACTTTCCATGTTGTGGCAGAACTTCTAAATGAAGTATAGAAGTGCGTCATAAGATCGATGATGACCAGCCAAACGAGTTGTAGGGCTTGAGACACGACCGTCTTGACAGGCATCATTTTGGACTTGAACACCCACGGGCAGTTCAAGCTTTAAGACCTAAGCCAGACGCCACCCCTCACCCTCCATGGGAAATGGGAAGTATTTAGTGTAATAACCTAACTCTCTCTCTGGAAGGGGAACACATATCATGGCCCCTTTAACCAGGAGATTGAGGGTTTTTTTTACATAAAAATAAATCCGGTTTACGGTAGTGAGAACACGCCGTGGAAACACGGAAAAGAGGCGAGTGAATTAAATCCTGACGCCCTTATAAGACCCACAGAAAAGAATATATCTGGCAGAAGTTTCCACGCTGCCAGGATCTCTGAGATGGGTATTATATTTGAACACTTCCTGTTGAGGGGTTGTCGAGTGTTTTGCGTCCTGAATAAAATGCAGGAACAGCGAAAACACCCAATTTTAACGGAAGCCTCTGCAACCGAAACACCAAGAGGTGGCGGGAATGGAGGGGCTTCGAGGGGGTACCGGGAGGGGTGAAGTGAAGCACGCGCCCCGTCCCGAGGGGAGCTACCCCCTAATCTAGGCGCAAGACCGTCAGGGTTTTTTCTTACTAGAAATGATAGCCCTGAGGTCTTGCTTCAGGGGCTGGTGAGGGAGGCGAGACTGTCCCCAATCCCTGGGAGGAGGAGCACGACTCGCCACGCTTTGCTTTTGAGCCTCCGTTCAGACAGGACTGAGGCAGGTCTGAGGCTTGCTCGTCAAGTGCAGAACCCACACTCAGGTCGTCTGGGAGGTCATTCTGGTACGCCTGTAAAACAGCATAGTGTGCAGAGCAGCACCAGCCTGACCTGCTGCTTTATAAGCCCTTCCCACTAAAGTGGAGGTTGTCCTACAAGGCTTTGAGGGGAGAGAGGGCTTCTTAAGTGACGATGCCGAGCCCGGCGAGCCCGGAACGCACTTCGAGATCATGTGAAGGACCAGCTGGGTTTGGGGAGAGAGCAAGAGAAAGGGATCAACCCGTCTCTTGCTCCTCAGCCAAATCCATGCAAGAGCCCCACAAACGATCTTTATTTTTTCTCTTTTTCGTGAGTGCTGACTCCCGGAAGCAAGCGAAGCGAGCACGAAGCACTGTTAAAGCAAATCGCAGTGCTCGCACCCACCCTGCTGCAACGCGAGAGCAGTGTGCTCTTACCCCCAAACAAACAGAGCAAAAACTGATGTGTGTCCTCTTCAGCTATAGAGCAAGAAGAGGGGAACACGCACCGTTTGCCTTTCAGTCATTCTCTCTTTTTTTTTCTTTCTTTTTATTTGAAATATATATATATATATATATATATATATATATATATATATATATAATATTTTCTAAACAGAAGAGAAAGAGAACAACGTTCACTGCACACTGCCTAACTGATTCTAACTCCTAACAGAGGAAAGAAAGTTTTGACACGGTTTGTGAAACACACAGAAACAGAATCGCTCTGAAAAAAGAGTTTCTGACGACACCTGGTGACGTATCCATTTATAGCCTGGCCGCAGGTGCATCTAATGATTACATCAGCAGAGGCTATAAATTCCGGTCAATGTTCATTGACGTGTTACACACACTATTTCAGCTCGGTTCACAGCTAGAGTTGTTCCCCGCAGCGCTTAGCAGTGCAGCATCGTAGTGAAGCTTTTTGTAAAGGGAACAACGGTACATCTTAATGATTACATTTATTTATTTATGGGTTATTGAAGTTTTGGTGACCGAAGTTGCCTTTGTCATGGTCAATGGCCATGTGTCCACCTGGTATTAAGATGAGTTTTCTGGGATCTGATCTGATCTGGGATCTGATTTGGTGGTCTACTGAAATGCATTGCTGTTTCCACCTGGTATGAACATTCTCTCAAATGTGTCTCCTGTCACTGCTTGAAATGGGACTTCTCCCCTCTTATTTCATCAGACCCCACTTCACTTTTGCGGGAAGTGTGGTTAGTGTATGGGCTTTTCCAAATCTTCCAATCAAATGGATGAAGCCATGTTACATGATTTACAGATAAAAGGGTAGCTGCTTAGGTGAGTGGTGGGTGGTGCTTCACTGCTGTCTGGAACGCACTGAGGACTGATCTGTTTCCACTAAAAATGTGATGTGGTCATATGCATTTTTTGACTACCTCCAATTGTGGCTCTGATCACGAAACATTTTGAACCCTGTTTACAGCTTTATTTAGCTCTGACCACTTGTGAACAGACCACAAAAATGCATCCAAGGTTTAAACAACGGTTTAGTGCTGAGCTAAAATTGTCGTATTGTTCTGCATATTATTCTTGTTTCTTTTTTCAGCATCTAGCACATGGGGTAATGATATTCAAGGAAAAATGGGACTTTGTCAGAAGAGTGGAGGACGACTCCAAGTTCTGCAAGAGCCTGGCTGTGGTTATATGGGGTACCACAATCCTCAAACAGAGGAGCGTTACAGGCATGAAGTGTGATGCTGAAAAGGCTTGTGAGGCAAAACCACCTCTGTCTCCTGACAATTTTCAGCTATCAAAGGTACAACTGTTAAATCTAGCAACAAAAAAATTCTATTTCAACAAAATACAAGACATTTATGCATTTGGCTGATATTTTTATCCAAAGTTACTTACATTGCATTCAAGATACACATTTTATCAAGTACAATGCATTCCCTGGGAATAGAACCCATGATCTCAGCATTTCTAGCACCTTGATCTACTGTTGGAGCAATTTTTTAAATCTGAAATTATTCTAAAAATAGTAGGTACAGTATCAAACTAAAACAGAATTAGTAAATGCCCACAAAAAAAACAAACACCATCACACACCTGATGACTGAGGATCCTGATGACACACCACCAAAATGTCAAGTCAATACAAACTCATGCAAGAACATTCTCTTCCATTAAGGTGTTTTTTAAGTGATTTTCTCTTCGCCTTTTGTTGTTTGATTCGCAGTAATGGCTCAATCGTCAGCATGTTCATTAGACTGCTTCCCCTTTAAGACCGAGTCTAATAGGCTCCTGATGCACCATATTTTCTCCCAACTATTTCAATAACTACGTCCATTTAAGACATAATCTGTGTTTAAATGAATCTCCAAGCTGGTCGTTTTGACACATTTTTGTGTATAGTTGATCGTTTAGACGCGCACATGAAACCCAATGTAGCCTATACTGCTTGGCTCGTTGCAGTCTGTTTCGGAGCGCGCACCACCTTGGGAATGGTATCTCTTGTGCTCTTTTTATTATTAAACGTGTCCTGCAATTTAGCAACAGTAGCTAGACTGCATTTTACAACAATCACCGATCGTGCTGATTCTGACGTTAAGTTTGAGTTTTAGGGAGAAATGTCAGCGAACCGCTGTGAAGGGAAGGAAGTTGTGCTAGACAGAATGCGGCTTATGTATAAATATTCTTTTTATAATCTTTGGAAGGCGAAATCTAAAATAAAATCAGACTAATATCACAGATCTAAACCAGGCTACGTTTGAATGTTTAGTTCTGTCACTCATTAAGCAGAGCTCGTGTTGTGGTCGCTGTGCGCGAGATCTCTCTCTCTCTCTCTCTCTCTCTGACTGCGAATAGCTAAATTGCATCACAGACAAATAGTTTCATAGAATTATTATACATAGAAATGGCTGGCGAGATAAAATAACTTTCTCTTTATAGCAATAATAAATCCATCCATCCATCCATCGTCAACCGCTTATCCTGTGTACAGGGTCGCGGGGGGGCTGGAGCCTATCCCAGCTAACATTGGGCGAAAGGCGGGGAGCAATAATAAATGTATTTTCTTAATTTCTCCAGTACCGACAGCAAAACCGATAACGTCCGAGCTTACCAAAGCCTATAGCGCGTTGGTATCTTTTTTATTACTTATTTCTCTGCATTGAGTGACAACCCTCTCAAATATAAGACACACAAACAGAACAAATAAAAGTCTCAGATTCACTGTCTGTAATTGCAAAATTCTTGCTTACATATTGTGACATGATAGCAACCCTTCTGCTGTGATAATGCAACTTCAACAACTTCAATATCCAAAGTAGCCGAACGTCATGTCGCGTTTTTTTCTCGAAGTTGGCAGTAACATATCAATGGTTTTTAATTGAATATAAAGAAGTTACATAAATTTAATCCTTACTGTTTTCTCCAAGGAACTTAGCACTGGATGAGGTCTGCTCACTCTGCTGGAAAATGACTGTAGGGGCAGCATGCGTCGAACACGTGTTCCACAACAACACTAGGCTGCCCACAGATGCGCCTGCCTAATAATCAGCTTGATATACTTGGATATTGGCCGATGCCGATTATGTTAAAAAATGCTAAAAATCGGCCGATTAATCGGCCGGACCTCTACTTCTAATGTTAAATACAGATGTCATGAGTAATGTCCCCCATTTTTGTCTAAGGGTATAGAAGGACGCATGAATTATCAGGATCTTTAATATGTGGATAGACTGCCCTAGAATTTCATTCACTTTCTCAACTAATCCTAAACTTACTTTTCTTCACTGAACTGCCTTCTTTTCTCTCTTACTCAGACTTTTTTCAGTACAAAAGAAGAGCTCTTGTATTTGGTGTAAATATCACTTGATGTTGCTCTAATTTGCTATCATTATAGAGCTTAAACTTAAATTTCTCATGGATCAAACATTCCACATTTTTTTGTTTTTGTTTTGATCAAATCTACCGGCCAACGATGATTCTGACAGAAAACTCACCGGTAGCCTTCTTACTATAGTAATGAATGTAACGTTCCTGTACATTTGATTGACAGATAAAACTTGCACTGATTTTTGTTTTTTTTCAGCAGACAGTATGCTTCATAAATTCAGTTCAAAAGCATTAAGTTCAAGAGTATTCAGCTGATTGAATTAATTCAACAATTCATACCCTGGTTCGGCTGTGTCTGACTGTGTCACGACTCGCAGTTTCAGACATTCTAAAGGAATGCATGCCAGTGTAAACATAAAAATACATTACGACCCATTTCGGTATAGTTTAAAAAAAATGTTTTGTCTTAATTTCATAATTCTACCTACTAAAATAATAAGATAAATAAATTAAGAAAATCAATAATTATTATAATTTTTTTTTTCACCGCTTAGACAATATGACTTTGGCTCTAGCCCCCCCAAACTCCACCTATGAGTCTCATACGTTCACACAGAGACACGCAGAACATGCAGACTACATATTTGAATACTGGTCTTTTTTGTGGTTTAATAATAATGGACACTGGAGCATATCGTGATTTGAATTGTATTTATTGTACGGCCCTACTTTTGGTTTATTATTCAAAAATGTATCAAATTCTGTGACATTCTGCGTTATGCAGTAAATTACATTTTTATGACTGGATTCCACAATTCTGTCCTTGTTTTCCGCATCGCAAAAACCATAGGACCCTACTAATGGACAAAGTTTTTGGCTGTCAAGTTCCAAAATCTGCTCAAATGGAATCCAAAGATATTGGATGAATTTAGACATGATGACATTTTGACAACAAATAATTTCTTAATTGCTACTTTTTGAAGACCCCTTATATATATAGAATAAATTGTATCACATACTGGTACTGTTATACTGGTACTGTTATGTGGTTCAAGAAGTACATTGTCCTGAAGACTAAGTCAATGAATTCTCTTTGCAGGACTAATCAGTGAACTTTTTACAATTTAATGCCAGGTGCATGTTCTCTAAATTATTTTGCAAAACACAACCTGAGCTGTTAGCTATTGAAAAGGTGATGTACGTATGTTTTTACAATACAGCGTACTAGAAACTACAGTATAACCTGATATCATAACTAGTATACTAATGGCAACAATTTATATAAAAATATAAATTCTTAAGGATGTTTCTTTCAGTAATAAGGATAAGCCCAATGTATAATTGTAATAATAGTATATAATGTAATGATTAAAACCAATACAAATGGTCAGCATGTTACAATGGCTACATGTGCACCTGACTGTAATGGAAATCATTACAAATTTGCAAATCAAAACCAATACAAACCTCTAAATCATTATGGAATATGGCCCAAACCACACTACATAATGAAAACCATTAGGTAATGGATTTAATGGTTAACAGCTGATGGTTTTAGTGGGAACCATTAGAATGTCTGAGATGGTTTCTATTGTTTTTTTCAGCTGTCACGGAGATATACTCAGTTGAATATAGTTGAAGTGCCATTTGAAAACGGTATGGTTTATCAAAATTATTTTTGTTGCGAGTGCCTCTAGATGATGTAGGCCAATTTTCGTGCAAATCGGACAAATGGCCTAGGATGAGTTTGAAAAAGTTTTTCCGAAAATTAAAAATGGCCGACATCCAAAATGGTGGCACTGTTCCAAAACTGAGCAGGCACTCTCAAGTCACGGTGCCTATGACAAATAATAAGTTTGGTATAAATACGCAAAGGCATTATGGAGGTATACCCACATGTCCATTCACGAAAATTAAAACTTTAGTAAAAAAAAAAATATTTTTAATTTTATCTGAAATATGTCTTACAAGGAATAGTATTCACTAAAAAAAGGGTCAAAATTCAGAGCTAAAGACGTGTATTTCTATAATTTGTACATTTGTACTGCACTCTAAAAAACACTGGGTTAAAATCAATCCAAATTGGGTAAACATAGGGCAGAACACATTTTGGTGTAAACTAACCCATCAAGTTGGGCTTTTAATTTTAACCCAACAAATAGGTTGTTTTTCAACTCAAGGGATGGTTTCATTTTTGGTTACATTGCTGGGATAATTTTATTTCATAAATGGGTTCAAATTTTCAGGGTTATTTTTAACCTTTGAAAATGGAAAATATGTCACATTATAAACAAATATGTCAACATGGCATCTCCTTTATTTATACACAAGAAGGTTGTCTATTGCTAGAGCTACTAAAGCAGTGTTTACATATAGACTTAAGTAAATGACTCAAATAAGTCATATATTTAAGACGAAAACTTCAGATTTTGATCAAAGGAGACATTTAAAACGTCCAAAAGTCCAACTTACAATCCAGTGGGAATTACAAACAAGTAAGACAAAGTTAACGAAGATAGCAGTTTGTCATGCAAACTGGACTGTTATTGCACATTTTTGCTTTTTGTAGTGTATAGTAATGGTTTTATGGATAAATAGATTTATTTGGAGAAGCAAAGTTCGTATCAATATAACTGTTTGTCCATGTGAAAACCGCTACCTCAACCTGAGGCGAATTCATACAGCTCGTGCGGTTTTTGACCTAAGGACTGGAGATGGGATGATGCGTCGGGGTGGATGCATTGTTTCTGTTAGTGAAAATGACCCAGCCACTAATCCAGCGGTTGGGTTACACAAAACTAACCCAAAACTACTCAAGACTGAGAAAATAACCCAATTAAATGAGCCAAAAGGCTCAATTCAGCGTTTGGGTGGAAAAAATAACCCAGTATTTTTTGAGTGTATTTACGTGCATGTTAAATGTACAAATACAGAGGATGTCCATTTATACATATTTTCACATAGGACACGTGATAATTATCATTATAAATGTTTCAATAAATTATTGCTAGCAAATGATTTAGATTTTTTTTTAAGCAACATTTTGTCATTTGTATTGCTAAGTGCATAGGTGTTATTTAAACATGAGGTACTTTGGTTTTTCTTTTGTGAAGGTATGGTAGTTGCAAAAGTAACTTTTGGTGCATTTTTGCCACCTAGTGAAACGGACCGTAAAAAGTAAAAATTTTTATAAAATAAACTATTGTTAATAGAGCCTCCAGATATTTCCATGGTTCCGCCTCCCTTGGCTCCGCCTCCTGAGCCTCCCATGGCTCTGCCACCTGGGTCTTCCACGGCTCCGCCCTCCATGACTCCGATACCAGAAACTTCCATGGCTCCGCCTACCTCGGCTCTGCCTTCGGAGTTCGCCTCCCAGGCCTCCTGAACCTGTCCCTGCCCTGTGGCCGCCTCCCAGGCCCCCTGGACCTGTCCCTGACCTGTGGTCGCCTCCCAGGCCCCCTGAACATGTCCCTGACCTGTGGCCGCCTCCCAGGCCTCCTGAACCTGTCCCTGCCCTGTGGCCACCTCCCAGGCCACCTGACCCAGTCCCCGTCTTGTGCTCCCCTTGGACTGCCTTCTTGCCCTCTGTGCCCCCTTGGACTGCCTTCTTGCCCTCTGTGCCCCCTTGGACTTCCTGTTTGCCCTCTGTGCCCCCTTGGACTCCCTGTCTGCCCCGTGTGCCCCCTTGGAATGCCTTCTTGCCCTCTGTGCCCCCTTGGACTTCCTGTCTGCCCCCTGTGGCCCCTTGGACTGTCTGTCTGCCCCTTGTGCTCCCTTGGACTGTCTGTCTGCTTGCCTCTTGTGCCCTCTTTGGTCTGCCTGCCCCCCTCGATTTTTGTTTTTGGTATTCCTTTTTTCATTTTTCTTCTTTCAGGAGCGTCTGGAAGCCGCTCCTTAGAGGGCGGGGGTTATGTCACAATTCCCTTGTTGTCTGCCCCGTGTTTCACTTGTCTTTGTCTAAAAACTACACTTCCCATAATTCCCTGCCCTCATCACTGCCCTCACTCAGTCATTGTTCTCACCTGCATGTCATTTAGTCGTTACTGTGTCTGTGTATTTAAACCCTGTTTGTTCCCCTATTCCTTGTCGATCGTTGAATGTTGATGTTCTGACTGTTTTGATGTTTCCCTGTCCTGATGTTTGCTCTGCTGCCCGTCTTGTCATATTTATGCTGCCATGTTTATCCGTTCCATGTTCCTTTGATGTCTCCCTGTTTTAGTTTCAGTTTCCCCTCGTGGATGTTTCATTTGTTCCAGTTTTGTCTTATTTTCACTTTTGTTCAATAAACCGCGTCTGCATTCATAACAGCACCACAGACTGCAGTCCCCAAACCAGTGTCACCCTGTCGTAACTATACAGTTAATGTTGGGTCATGGAATCACAGAGGTAGTACTGCAAGGAAACCATATGTAAGGCAACCTCAGAACTCAGAGGAAAAGATCGTTCAGTTTGTTGGGAAGAAGTATCTACTGGATGGGGAAATTGGAGACCATAAAGTCAGCATGCTTCTCGACACCGGAGCACAGGTTAGCATCATCGATCAAAACTGGAGGGAAAAGTACCTACCAACACATGATGTTCACCCCTTATCTGAAATAGTGGGACCCAGTGCTGGTCTGGAGGTGTTCGCCATCAGTGGGGATGTAATCCCATTCAGTGGGTGGATCTGACAATGAAGCCATTTGGTTATTATCAGAATTGTAACTATGGGTTTTCAAATGATCTTGAGAAGTTGTGAGTATTATTTGATCTGGGGGTCCTCCTTTTTCATGTTATTTTATGAAACCACGTGCTCAATAGTCTCTGGAATAGCCTAAATAGTTAACAGATTCTTTTTTTTTTTTAATAGTGCAAATTGTCGAGACAAAAGCTTTCGGTTTTTATTAAGATATTATTCTCTTATTCCATTTTTTACCAAAACTAATACTTCATAGTGTCAAGATCCGTCCAACAGTTGTAATGATGTTTACATAATGTAAATAAGCAATTATTTTTGTCATTTTTACATCTTTATTGTGTAGGCCTAGTGTGTCTTCTGTGCAGATTGCTGTGTCTATTCTGTATAATTTCATATATTTCAGGGGCCTTATGTATACAACTTTGTGTGTATTTCATCCTAAAAGCGCGAATATGCTCAAAAGGCAGATTTTGTGTACGCACAAAAGTTTTCCGATTTATAAACTGCACGTATACGCCAGAAACCAAGAAAATTTATTTTTTATAGCTAGCGGAAGATTGTGTGTACTGACGCGTGATTCATTCCCAACCCGCCTCCTCCCAAAAATACCATATATGGAACGTACAATACCTGTTTTTACTACGCATATCCTCATCTGCATACTGTTACCATATACATTTATCCATCTACACACGTGATTACTGTGTTTAACTTTACGAGAACTGTATTATAAGAGATAAGGCTGTAAATGTCACATGTGCCCAAACACATTGTTGGATGCTGCACCATAAAGAAACATTATTAACATATTAAATTGTTTTCAAAGAATGTATCTTGAATATCTCTTCGCAAAATGTTTTTGTTTTCAGACATAAATCTAATGTAAGCAACTTCGCAGAAAATTTTTATTGTGTATTTATTGACAAGTTTAAAACAAATTATTTGTGCAGTATTGTCTGATATCATCGGATTACTAAGATTTTATACTTGACTGAAATTTCATGTGCACTGCTGTTCCTGTTTGCAGTAGTGATGCTCATTCCGGCTCTTTTCGGTGAGCCGGCTCCTTTGGCTCAGCTCACCAAAAAGAGCTGGCTCTTTTGGCTCCCAAACGGCTCTTTAAAAAAAAAATATATATATATTTAATAAATTATACAGTTTGCGATACTTTGACTATAATTGGTGTTAAAACAATAATTAAGTTAATTAAATTATTAAATGAAATCATACTCCACATTAACCACAATGTATTTAAAAATGCATTGGTTTGTTATGAACAAAATACGTTTTTATTGTATATAAACAAAGTGCATGTAAATCTAACAATTCAAAATGAATACAATCTTAACAGCATAATAGAATATTGGACCATGCAATATTTGCAAAACTGCATCCCACAAATTGAAATAAATGTAAAAAAGAAGGATGCTATTACACGTGCATTTATAGTAGGGCTGTCAATCGATTAACATTTTTAGTCGAATTAATTACATGGTGTCCCGATTAATTAATCGCATATACAAATATTTGCTGAAAGCCCCTCATATAACAATAATTTTATATATAATAATGAAATAATTATACATGGCTATCTTTATATATATAAATATTCAGATAATGAAAATGCATTACATTCTTGTGGCAGAAGACTTCATTGATAAAACAAAACAAAAAGTGGCTTTAGAATACAATATATTGTTTACTACCATATTATTGAACATAAGCCAATCATTGGCATACAGTTCACATTAATCCATTTTGCAAGTGAATTTGTCAATCAGTTCGAGATTTATTATGAGGGATTGTTTAAGGACCCGTCAATGTACACCTGCCTCAGACATGCTTGTGTAGCGTCTCGGGTACGTTGCGTCATTAACATACAATTTTTAGGTCACGGTGTCAAGTTTAATACTTAGAACACATCTTGAGATCCCTTAGTTCGAATTTGCACTCCAAAACTGTGTCCGAAACTGCCCCCTATCCATTAAATAGTGCACTATTTCGGGTGTCGGCCATTTTGTAGTGGTGTCTGAATTCATTACCTACATCTCATTCCCTACATTTGTTCACTGATTCTTATCCACAATTCTTATCTGATTTCGAGGGTACATACGATGTACACTCTCCGACCCCTATTTCCCATAATCCAACGCGGAGACAGCGGCAGAGTGCAAAATAAAATTGCAAATGGCGGACAAAAACACCGGAGGCGGCAACTTTTACAAATGTAAGTAACTATTTTATTAATACAAATAAATCTGTAGCAAGATATAACAAAGTTAAATTATACATATTGATGGATTCATTTATAATTGGCCACTAACTCAGCTTAAATGTTCGAAACTGCCAAGGGTAATTTTTTTTGTCGAGATTTCACGCAGCAAATGATAATTTGTTGGACTGTTCACATATATTACTTATCACATGTAACTACTGTATTCACATACTCCTTAGATAATAATAACAGATCTTAATAATATATACAGTTCTACTTGAAAATTTACATCATTTGCAGCATCTGCAAGATGTTTTTTTTAATGATGATTTTTAGTAATGCATTAATGTAGCTATTTGATATTACAGATATGTACATACATTTCACAAATTCAGATAAGATCTACATTTAAAACTTTTAAAAAGTTTACAAACCCTTGTTCTTAATATCATGTGTCCTCCTTCAGTGTCAATGACTGTAGCCTTTTGTGATGTTTGTGCATAGCACTTCTCATTTGATCACATTGGCTGATCCAGCTTTGCCAATCAGGACTATTGAGGGGCTCATACTCAACTATTACAAAAGGTTACAAATGTTACAACCTCGTTTACATCAAAACAAGCCTCCGTCTGAGCTGGACAAATTACATTGATCTCTAAGTGCAGCCGGATTACCGTCTGCAAAGTGCAAAACCGAAATATGATACTACAAACATATTCAATAACTTCACTGTTACACATTGTAGTGTCACCAAATTCCGTTCACACATCAGTGGCCTCCTGCTGGTTATACTACAACAGTTTGGAATGTTTATGCTTAAAGAGGCAAATAATAAGAGTTTTTAAAATAATTAATTATTATTTTCTAATGGACTGTACTTCAGTATCTGTTATACAGTACTGAATAAAAAACAAAACGTCTCGGGTTACATGTGTAACCCTTGTTCCCTGAAAAAAGCGGAACAAGATGCTGCGCTGCTAAGCGCTACGGGGAACAACTCTAGCTGTGAACCGAGCTGAAATAGTGTGTGTAACACGTCAATGAACATTGACCGGAATTTATAGCCTCGGCTGATGTAATCATTAGATGCACCTGCGGCCAGGCTATAAATGGATACGTCACCAGGTGTCGTCAGATACTTCTATTTGAAGAGCAGTCCTGGGACATCTCAGTGCGGCAAAGCAGCGCAGCATCTCGTTCCGCTTTTTTCAGGGAACAAGGGTTACACATGTAACCCGAGACGTTCCCTTTACAAAAAGCTTCACTTTGATGCTGCGCTGCTAAGCGCTACGGGGAACGCAATACCCACGCCGCCGCACTTGGGGCTGTCCGGACCCCTACGGTTGTGCAGTGTACTCACAAAAATGCGAGAGGTGTCAGACATGAGCTTGAGGTGTCGACTCAAGGGCATAAGAGCCCGGAGTAGCATAAACATCTAAACCATTCAATTTTGATGAATGTGTGCGGAGAGGACCAGCCTGCCGCATCACAAACTTGTTCAGGCATGAGCTGAGATGTCGACTCAAGGGCATAAGAGCCCGGAGTAGCAAAGCATCTAACCCATAAAGTTCAATGAATGTGTGCGAAGAGAACCCTATCGCAAAACAAAATTGTCATAAAAACTGATGAATGTGAGCGGAGAGGACCAGCCTGCCGCATCACAAACTTGTTCAGGCATGAGCTGAGATGTCGACTCAAGGGCATAAGAGCCCGGAGTAGCAAAGCATCTAACCCATAAAGTTCGATGAATGTGTGCGAAGAGAACCCTATCGCAACACAAAATTGTCATAAAAACTGATGAATGTGAGCGGAGAGGACCAGCCTGCCGCATCACAAACTTGTTTAGGCATGGGCTGAGATGTCGACTCAAGGACATAAGAGTCCAGAGTAGCAAAGCATCTAACCCATAAAGTTCGATGAATGTGTGCGAAGAGAACCCTATCACAACACAAATTTGTCATAAAAACTGATGAATGTGAGCGGAGAGGACCAGCCTGCCGCATCACAAACTTGTTCAGGTATGAGCTGAGATGTCGACTCAAGGGCATAAGAGCCCGGAGTGCAGAACATCCAAACTAAAAAAGTCCAATGAATGTGTGCGGAGAGGACAATCTGCCACACCACAAACTTGTTTAGGCATGGGCTGAGATGTCGACTCAAGGACATAAGAGTCCGGAGTAGCAAAGCATCTAACCCATAAAGTTCAATGAATGTGTGCGAAGAGAACCCTATCGCAACACAAACTTGTCATAAAAACTGATGAATGTGAGCAGAGAGGACCAGCCTGCCGCATCACAAACTTGTTCAGGCATGAGCTGAGATGTCGACTCAAGGGCATAAGAGCCCGGAGTAGCAAAGCATCTAACCCATAAAGTTCGATGAATGTGTGCGAAGAGAACCCTATCGCAACACAAAATTGTCATAAAAACTGATGAATGTGAGCGGAGAGGACCAGCCTGCCGCATCACAAACTTGCTGCAGAGGGAGACCTCTAGCCAAGGTTTTAGAGGAGGAGAGCCCTCTGGTAGAGTGCGCCCTAAAACCTACTGGTGAAGCATGACCGCGCACCTCGTAGGCCCGGGCAATAATGAGGATGCCTCTCTGAGGGCACCCCGCCCACCAAGCCGTAGCAAACCGCAGTGGCCACATAGAACCTGGCAGTGGCGAGGCAAGTGCCCGCTGACAGTTCTTTCTACAGAAAATCCAGAACGGAAGCAAACTGGCAGTAAGCTGGTTCTGTAATAAGAACTTTAGTAGAAGGAAACGCATGCAGGCACATTTGTGCTATGTTTGCGTTACTACGTTCAGCCCCTCCTGGGGGGGGGACTGGGTGACTCAGGGAGAAGTAGAGGAGACGTTGCGCTATCAACAGAGGCGAAGAGGTCCTCTTCTGCCCTGTAAAATCTACCCTGATCAGTTCCAAGTGGAGGGAGCCCTAGCACTTGAAATGGTCTCGATAATCTCAAGAGAAAACCCTGTGAACCTCATTTGGTACCCTTAGGGGCCAGACATGAAAGGTTTCACAATTCGGGCCAAGGATGAGAAGGTCCTCCCTGTTCGGAATCGCCCAAGGCGAGCCGTCGAGGAGAGTAATTAGCTCCGAGAAACATATCCTGTTCGGCCAGCGCAGTGCCATTAATAGGAGGCAAGACCCTTGCTGGTGAACACTGCCAAGACTCCCGGGAGCAAAGAAACCGGGGAAAGAAATGCATACAGACGCATTCTGGGTCATGTATGTGTCTTAACGTCCACACCCAATAGGGCTGGGTGATTTCAGGGAGAAGTAGAGGACACATTGCGCTATTCATAGAGGCGAAGAGGTCCTCTTCTGCCCTAAGATCTCACCCAAACTTGTTCCAAGTGGAAAAAGCCGGCATTTAAAAAGGTCTCTATAACCTCAGGAGAAAGCCCTGTGTCCCTCAGTTGGTTCCCTTAGGGGCCAAACATGAAAGATTCCACAATTCGGGGCAGGGATGAAATATTGCCCTGTGCCTGAGATAGAAGATCCTTCCTGTTCGGAATCGCCCAAGGTGAGCCGTCGAGGGAAGAGATTAGCTCCAAGAACCAAGCCCTGTTCGGCCAGCGCGGTGCTATCAGTAAGAGGCAAAAACCCTTGCTGGCGAACTCTGGGCAACTACTACCTTAGGGTGGAGTTCTTAACTCCCCCGTTGGTATTTTCTGTCTGGACCGTAAATCTGCTCCCGTATACGGGCATCCAGGGATATAACTGACCTGAGTGACAGGAGCTTACCCTGGGCCCTAAGGAGAATCCGATGTGTCAGAAATACAGCTGACAAGAACTTGATGATTTATGTAAAAGGCTACCGCTGTGTTGTCCACCCGCACCAAGACATGGCAGCCTCAGGAGGAGGTATTTCAGGGCCAGAAATACAGCCATCAACCTGAGACAGTGACTGTGACAACCGAGCTTACGACCCTCCTATCCCCTTAAGCTGGACGACCACTTAAGGCCGCTACCCCGCCCGTCAGGGAGGTGTCTGTCGTTAGCAGTCTGCGACAACAAGACGCACCTAGAGTGGGACCCAAGGCAGAAAACCGGGGTCTGAACCACATAGAAAGGGAACGAAGCCTGAGGCGCGTAACCCTAATTAGCCTAGGGGTTTTGGCCCTTGGAAGAAATCCCCTGGCTTTTGGCCACAACAAAAACGGTCTCATGAGCAGAAGGTCCAGAGGGATCAATGTGGACACGGTCGCCCTGAGACCTGGAAATCGTTGATACTGATAACAGTGCAACCTTGACCTAGCCTGACTTTGCTCAGGGTGATCTGAATGGACTCAATCCTAGTGGGAGACAGTTGTGCCCGCATTGTGATTGAAATCCATACGATGCCCCGATAGACAGTGTTCTGAGTGGGAGAGAGGAAGCTTTTCTTGGCGTTGAGCCTCAACCCCAGAGAAACAGATGAGCTAAGACGAAGTCCCTGTGCTGAACTGCCAGTTCCTGGAACTGCGCTAGGATCAGCCAGTCGTCTACATAATTCAGAATGCAGATGCCCCGGAGTCGCAAGGAGCCAGCGCTACATCATGCATTGTGAATGTGCGGGTAAATAGGGCTAGGCTAAGTAAAAGAACCTGACCCTGGAAGACTTCGCCCCCGGAAGTGAACCTCAGGAACTTTCCATGTTGTGGCAGAACTTCTAAATGAAGTATAGAAGTGCATCATAAGATCGATGGTGACCAGCCAAACGAGTTGTAGGGCTTGAGACACGACCATCTTGACAGGCATCATCTTGGACTTGAACACACATGGGTAGTTCAAGCTTTAAGATCTAAGCCAGATGCCACCCCTCACCCTCCATGGGAAACGGGAAGTATTTAGTGTAATAACCCAACTCTCTCTCTGGAAGGGGAACACATACCATGGCCCCTTTAACCAGGAGATTGAGTTTTGTTGTTTTTACATAAAAATAAATCCGGTTCACGGTAGTGAGAACACGCCGTTGAAACACGGAAAAACGGCGAGTGAATGAAATCCTGACGCCCTTATAAGACCCACAGAAAAGAATATATCCGGCAGAAGTTTCCACGCTGCCAGGATCTCTGAGATGGGTATTATATTTTAACACTTCCTGTTGAGGGGTTGTCGAGTGTTTCGCGTCCTGAATAAAATGCAGGAACAGCGAAAACACCCAATTTTGACGGAAGCCTCTGCAACCCGAAACACCAAGAGGTGGCGGGAATGGATGGGCTTCGAGGGGGTACCGGGAGGGGTGAAGTGAAGCAAACGCCCCGTCCCGAGGGGAGCTACCCCCTAATCTAGGCGCAAGACCGTCAGGGTTTTCTCTTGGGTCTTGCTTCGGGGGCTGGCGAGGGCGGCGAGACTGTCCCCAATCCCTGGGAGGAGGAGCACGACTCGCCACGCTTTGCTTTTGAGCATCCCTTCAGTCAGGACCGAGGCGGGTCTGAGGCTTGCTCGTCAAGCGCAGAACCCACACTCAGGTCGTCCAGGAGGTCAGCCTGGTACGCCTGTAAAACAGCATAGTGTGCAGAGCAGCACCAGCCTGACCTGCTGCTTGATAAGCCCTTCCCACTAAAGTGGAGGTTGTCCTACAAGGCTTTGAGGGGAGAGAGGGCTTCTTAAGTGACGATGCCGAGCCCGGCGAGAGATAGCCCGCAAGCGTCTCTTCGACCGGCGGCATCACTGAATACCCCCATGCCTCAGCACCCATGATAGTATGGTATGTGAACACAGGAAGGAAATATATATATAATTTTTTATTTTTTTAGGGGTTCTCTGTTATGTATGAACTTCTCTTGTTTTACCGGTGCCCCTTTGTTTTCCAGCATCCACCTGCCATCATCACTGCCATTTTGTTCATTGTTCTCACCTGTGAGTGATGACTGAATAAGACACAGGTGAGAACAATGACAGAAAACACAAACGCTAACAAGAAGACTGTGGAGCTACAAAAGGGACAAAAGTGAAAACTATGGAATAACAAAAGGGACAAAAATGGAAAACAAAGGGGCAATGGTAAAACAAGACAAGGTCATACATATCATTCTCCATGAGCGAAAAAGCTGTTCATGGAGGTTATCAAAGAAGGGAAGGGACCCATGAGGCGTTCCCTTTCTTCGACTGGAAGATAAAATCTATCCCCTAATTTGGAGCGTTTGGGGGTCTCTTTTTCGCGTTGCCAGTCCAATCTGGCAACCGCATGAGTAACAACATCGAGCAATTCCTCCGTAGATTTTCTATCGCGGACGGAAAGCTCGGAGGTGGGAAGAGAATCGCGATCCACCTCATGATCCGAAGAAGCGTCGGAACGCGCTTCGAGATCATGTGAAGGACCAGCTGGGTTTGGGGAGAAAGTAAGAGAAAGGGAACAACCCGTCTCTTGCTCCTCAGCCAAATCCATGCAAGAGCCCCAGGAACGATCTTTTTTTTTTCGTGAGTGCTGACTCCCGAAAGCAAGCGAGGCGAGCACGATGCACTCTGCCTGTTAAAGCAAATCACAGTGCTCGCACCCGCCCTGCTGCAATGCGAGAAGAGGGGAACACACACCGTTTGTGGCTTTCAGTCTTTCTCTCTTTTTTTCTTTCTTTTTTAGAAATATATATATATAATATTTTCGAAACAGAAGAGAAAAGAGAACAACGTTCACTGCACACTGCCTAACTGATTCTAACTCCTAACAGAGGAAAGAAAGTTTTGACAGGGTTTGTGAAACACACAGAAACAGAATCGCTCTGAAAAAAGAGTTTCTGACGACACCTGGTGACGTATCCATTTATAGCCTGGCCGCAGGTGCATCTAATGATTACATCAGCCGAGGCTATAAATTCCGGTCAATGTTCATTGACGTGTTACACACACTATTTCAGCTCGGTTCACAGCTAGAGTTGTTCCCCGTAGCGCTTAGCAGCGCAGCATCAAAGTGAAGCTTTTTGTAAAGGGAACACATTTTTGTTTTTGGTCATTTTAAAGAAAAGCATACAAGGGGAATGTAAACTTTGTGCACAGCTTTACAGTATTTTTAGTCAGTACTGTTCAAAAGTCTTAAAACATTAGGTGCTTCACAAAAACATTTGTCTTAAGACAAGTTATTTTATTCTGCTTAGAGTTTTAATTGGAAATATAAATGTTATATTTATAATGCATTGAATATAATCATGCATTGAATTACAGAAATAGTTCACCCAAAAATTACAATCTTTATTAATTCTCTCATTATTTCCTCACCCTTATGTCATCTCAAACTCCCATGACTTTCTTCCACAGAATTCAAACAAAGATATTTTAATGGAAATATGACATCTGTGAAGCGATCCAATCAGTTTTGTGTGAGAACAGACCAAACTGTAACTCCTTTTTCGCTATCTATCTTGACATTAGTAGTCTCCTATCCAATCATGATTTCAAGCTCAATTACACTTCATAGTGCTTAATGCATGCCAGAATGCTAGATGGGGCCAAGAAGTGTAATCAAACTTGAAATCTTGGAGACCTGAGTATGAAATCTAGGGCTAGGAGATTTCTTATGTCAAGATTTATATTGAAAAAGGAGAGTAAAAATTTTTGAATTAAATTTTCTAATAAAAAATATTAGTCTTACACATAACCTTTTTGCCACCTTTATGCCTTGCATTTTAATAAACCGATTATATCTCTAAAATATTTTATTTGTGCTCCATGGAAAAGTCGTACAAGTTTGAGACCACTTAAGGGTGAGTAAATGAAGAGTAAATTATAATTATTGGATGAACTATTCCTTTAAAACCATACTGAATGACTTTATGCTGTCAGAGCCTTTTTATATGAAAATGTCATGTATCTCTGTAAGATATCATTCTCTTCTAAATAATTTTTAGGAGCGAAGGAAGACACCCTCCCTCCTCATGGACTGCACCAGATTTGCCAGTTCTTGCTCCAAGGCACTTGCAAGTTCCCGGACATTTCTGGGGGGAATGGCCCTAGCCCTCACCCTCTGATCCAACAGGACATATTGAGAGGGATTGAGATCTAGGCTCTTCGCTAGCCATGGCAGAACACTGACATTCCTGTCTTCTAGGAAATCATGCACAGAACGAGCAGTATGGCTGGTGGCATTGCCATGCTGGAGGATCATGTCAGGATGAGTCTGCAGGAAGGATACCACATGAGGGAGGAGGATGTCTTCCCTGTAACGCACAGTGTAGAGATTGCCTGCAATGACAGCAAGCTCAGCCCGATGATGCTGTGACACACCGCCCCAGACCATGATGGACCCTCCACCTCCAAATCGATCCTGCTCCAGAGTACAGGCCTCAGTGTAACACTCATTCCTTTGATGATAAACACGAGTCCGACCATCACCCCTGGTGAGGCAAAACCATGACTCATCAGTGAAGAGCACTTTTTGCTAGTCCTGTCTGGTCCAGCAAAGGTGGGTTTGTGCCCACAGGTGACGTTGGTGCCAGTGACCCAGATAGCACGGCTTCTTTTTGCCGCCGTCCCCAAGCTGTCAGCTATAGGTGCGTCCCACTGGCGGGGATGAAGCGTTTGCCGCCGAATTCGTCACTCCCATTTCTTGCGAGATGCCGGCAATCGACCGCGGCCGGCCGGCGGCAATCGACCACGGCCGGCCGGCGGCAAGCCGCTTTGAAATAGCCTACAAGGACAGCTTAGACTCTCAAAATCAACCAGCCATGTTGGCTATTATTATTTTTTGCTCCAAAGCCATTAGGGTTTATAACAGATTCTTGACTCTTGATTCCATGATAAGGTAAGGTTTAGGAAATGACATTTAAATTACTTTGAAACTCTGAAGCGATTATACAGTAATATATGTAAAATATATTGAATTATTTATGCACAGGTGAAAATTGTTTACATTTCTTTGATTGATGCACATTGAGACATGCAATAAACCAAAAATAATTCCTTTTTGTAAAACTTACTTGGCAATAAATATCTTTCTGATTCTGATTAGGTTTTAAAATAGATATTTAATACAGGGTATGAACAATTTAGCAGAATAAATTGATGAAGTTAGACTTTTCACCAATGCCTGTATCAGTGAACAGTGAAAGACATCTGCAACATGGCCAAAATATCGGGTATACTTTAATTATTTTTTATTAATTTGCAACCATGGTGATATCTATCATAAACATGAAAATCCCTGTTTTGACGTGAAGGATAAACTCAATGAAAAAACGAAATTATCCTCTGGTTTCACAGTTGCAGAGAAATTTCGTTTATGTCTACATTTTTTCCAACCTCGATTTTTTTTTTTGTTATTTTACCTTTTACAGGTTTTGCAATTATGACCAGTACAAATGTTTAAGAAAGTGTTAAAGTCCCTGTAAAGGCAATAAAAAAAATCTAAACGCATTATAAATGTTAAAAATGTATTGCTAAAACACATGACAAAGACTGAACTGTGAAGTTCCGCTGTCGCCATATCTGTTTCCGGTTTACTTGCGCGTCGCCCAAAATGTCTTTTTACTCGATGTCTCCAGAATCTTCTGAAAATACGCTTCAGCGATGTTCATCGCATTGTTGATGCCTGGTCCCCTGCTCCGACAAGCAAGAGGGACAAGGGCTTTAAACTCTACATATCGAGTTATCTGCACAACTACAAGGGTAAGTATTTTAATCTAATGTGGTGTGCTGGCAGATAGCGGCTAAGCTAGTTCAGCCACGTGTTCATTTTTAATGTAACGTTAGTATAGAAGCTTGTTTTTTCTTAGTTTTAAAGCAGACTGTTTGTTAATTTTTGTGATAATTGTGATATCAATTATATTAACTTGGTCTCCTCTCAGTTTCTAATAAAGAGCAGGACACCGGTGAAGTCACTGTCAGGGCATTGTGTTACAGGTCCATGACAAAATCAGAATCAGAATCAGCTTTATTGCCAAGTATGCTTACACATACAAGGAATTTGTCTAGGTGACAGGAGCTACCAGTCAACAACAATACAAACAATACCAAAAAAAAGCAGCAAGACATAGGTAATTAAAAACAAAAAAGAACACAAAATAAATAATTGTACATATACGTACATACACTCACCTTCATACATACCCACATACACACACGTAGTGCAAATCTAATACAATCTGTATATAAAGAACAAAAAACAGTATATTATGTACAGAGCAATGTAAGTAAAAGCAGATAAACCTTACAGTTTGAGTGTATGGTGAAGCTAGAATTAATAAGGCCGCAGTTATAGGCTTGTTACTTTAATAGCCCGATGTTCCTGGGGACTCGGCTAAGGTTATTCATGTTTAATGTAACTCAAATCAAATGAAAACAGTTATTGTAGGCAGGTAAGTTTCCCTAGCTGGTCCCCTCTGTGTAAATGCGTTCTTATTCAAGTTTTCAACTCAGTCATTCGTTTAAGATGCAATCTTGTGTTATAAGTATTAGGCTATCATGATTATACAGTGAGCAAGCTATATAAATAAGTATTTAATATAATAAAAGTGTAGAGCAACAACCGAGGTTGTAAGGTAAAGGCTGAATATTGTAGATTTATTACAATATGTTGCATGTTTGAATTAAAATACCTGTGGATATGCAACTTCCCACTAATGAAAGTTTTATTCAAAAGGAGCACACACTCTACAAAGGCCTGACTGGAGATTTGCCTGATCTATCCATCCTTCAGGTGAGTAGGGATATAACAATAGCACATTTCACTGTACAGTATGATATATCAACCAAAATCTGTATACCAATATTTCATTTTCTTTTTCCTCCCCTTTTACAAACAAATATTCTGCTTCAAAGAAAAAAAATGAAATTGATGTTATCATAAGGGTTCTTCATTATGAACTTGTATGCCATGCATAACATACTGTGGATAGAATTTACAGGGAAAGTTACTGGTATGATAATTGTGGTTATATTATATTACTATTATATTTAGTGTATTGCTAATCAATATATTGTTACTTCCCAGATGACAGCGGCTCGCTTCAAGAGCAGGTGAAGCAAGTTGGGACAATGTTGAAGACATTTGCTCGCACTGGGTAATCAGGTACAACTTGCAAACAACACCTGTGGTTGTTGGTTTAATTCCCACTGGGGCCACCTGTACATGTAGTAAACCTAGATATAAATGTCATAGTTTAGTAGTTGAAGGACCAGGACTGACTACTTTATTCTTTTATTCTGGGAACCCCTGTAGGTGCAGAACAAACCCTAATGCTGCGACGTCTTGGAATTTGGCGATGTTGTGTGTAGCATGGACGACAAAATGCTATGCTGCAACGTTTCAGTGCCAATGTGTCTGTTGGAGAGTTATCCCTGCCAGGGGATCTGTTACTCCCCCCTAGACACCCAGGAAGATTTGGCGTTGCTTGACAACAGTTTGAGGCAGGATAAAGAGCTCCAGCAACGATTTGTAAGTGTGCCGATTTCGTTTATAACGGTATAGGGTAATCTAAAAAGTAGAATTAAGATCGTACACTGCATATTCTACAGTCTGAATCCACAGCCTGTCACATTTTAAATTTATGAGAAGCTTCAGAGAAATGTAATTTGTAACATGTTTTTTTTGTATTTTCAGCTTCGGTTTTTGGCAATCAAATGTGGGAGGGACCTAAAGACAACCGTGTGGCTGAATGCTTCAGAGTATCTTCTCTAATCACCTTTCCATCAATACAACCTGGACTGGTGTAGGGGATAAAGCATGTTTTAGAGACATGTTCCTGAAGACCATTGTTCAAAGTAAGTTGGATATTTTTTTATATTTAAGTAGATGTGTATGACCTTATGCCATTCAAATGAAATGACAGATCTTTATTTTCTACAGGAGCCATCCGGAAGAACCCGGCAACACAGGATGCCACTGATGAGGCGATCCAGGTTAACGTTACCTGAAAGGAGCATCTGAACATGAAGGTGGAAAAGGCGCCGCGACAGCTGAGAGGGACCCACAGCCGACCCCTTAAACCTAGGCTGACTACTGACACCCCAGCATCACTGACAACTGGAACCCTTTCTTTATCCTGCAGTCAGTAACATCAAGACCCCTAAAAAGCCTGCTAAAAGTGTCAGACTACACTCACCCAATCCACACTGTTCACTGTGGAAATTGCTCTTTTTTTTTTTTTTTTTTTCTCGTGACCCTGCTTTGAGGGCAGCTCCTTGGATGAATATGGGATGGTTTGTCCTTTTATACAGGCATACGAGGAATCACTGAAGATGTGCTAATTTGCACTGCCTCATTCTGGAGGTCGGGGAAAACCGGTGATTCTTAGCCCACTACGCCACACAGTCCCCAACCTCTCCAGACATTCTGATTGGCTGTGTTCTCTACAGCCAGATTTTCTGCTGTTAATTATATTTATTCCCACTTGTTGTCATGTGTAAGTTGAATGTCAAAATGTATATTATACCTGTTATCCTGCACATTCCTTGATACTCAATTATTTCATATACAATTTGCTGCTTATTTCATTGTTACAGTGCTTAACTATTCTATATTTAAATATAGCTTGTAAATCCTAGATTATACATCTAATACTTGATATTTGCACATTATCTGGTATCAAATATTCTACTTACCGTGACTTTAGTATTGGCTTATTTCATTCCGTCAGTGCTTAACAATTCTATTATAGTTTGTAAATCCTATTTCATACCTCTGATACTTGATATTGCACATTAACTAGTACCAAAAATTATGCTTTCATTCCATCACAGTGCTTAACTGTTATTCTATTGTTAAATATAGCTTGTAAATCCTTGTGCCACAGGTCAGCATTGTAGTTATAATGGTATATTCTACTCCAGAGCTTTACTCTAAATTATTACCACTTAACCTATTGTTAGAAATGACTTGTAAATATGATGTTATACCTCAATTTATTTGGTATCCTGCACTTTCTTTGGTACCAAATATCCTCATTGCTTGTGTTTACTGGTAATTATTTTCATCCCAGAGCTGACCTCTTTATATTATTAATAATTATTGTAAGTGTTACAATAGTGTTTTTTAAAAAAAAAAGAAATTGGAAACCTGCATGTTCTTTTGTGTGTGTGTGTGTGTGTGTGTATATATAATGTTTGTATTTTTCTGTTATTTATATTTCAGTGATCTGACATCTTGTTTCAATGACAGTTACTGTACTTTGAAATGTGGAATTAAAACGCCAAATGGAAATTTGTCTAGTTTGATCAATCATTATTCTTGATAAACTGCATGCTATAAATATATATATACACACAATAAGCGGCGGCAGATCGCTCGAAAAAAGCGTTTGCCTCCGACGGTCCGCCTTCGATATAACGGCGGTAGGAAGGCGGCTGCCGCTTTTAAAAAGGACCGCCGTCAAACGTGTTTGCGATATCGCCATTCTGCCGCTTCTACTGCCCGGCGGCTTATGGCCGCTTATGGCGCGCACCGCCAGCGGACCGCCGACTTATTGCTATCTGGGGATGTCTGGTAAGGACCTGCCTTACAACAGGCCTACAAGCCCTCCGTCCAGCCTCTCTCAGCCTATTGCGGACAGTCCGAGCACTGATGGAGGGATTGTGCGTTCCTGGTGTAACTCGGGCAGTTGTTGTTGCCGCCATCCTGTACCGGTCCCGCAGGTGTGATATTCGGATGTACCGATCCTGTGCAGGTGTTGTTAAACGTGGTCTGCAACAGCGAGGATGATCAGCGGTCCTTCCTGTCTCCCTGTAGTGCTGTCTTAAACGTCTCACAGTACAGACATTGCAATTTATTGCCCTGGCCACATCTGCAGTCCTCATGCCTCCATGCAGCATGCCTAAGGCACATTCACGCAGATGAGCAGGGACTCTGGGCATCTTTATTTAGGTTTTTTTCAGAGTCCGTAGAAAGGTCTCTTTAGTGTCCTAAGTTTTTATTACTGTGATCTTAATTGTCTACCGTCTGTAAGCTGTTAGTGTCTTAATGACCG
This sequence comes from Xyrauchen texanus, assembly GCF_025860055.1. Lineage (NCBI taxonomy): Eukaryota > Metazoa > Chordata > Actinopteri > Cypriniformes > Catostomidae > Xyrauchen > Xyrauchen texanus. The sequence continues at coordinate 28,207,813 of NC_068280.1, read as the reverse complement.
TTCCGCAGCTGCATGTTCATTAATTGTGTATGGTTCATTGAACAAGCATGGAAAACATTGTTTAAACCCTTTACAATAAAGATCTGAAAAGTTATTTGGATTTTTACAAAATTCTTTAAAATACAGTATCCTGAAAAAGGGACGTTCCTTTTTGCTGAGTTAAAAAAATATATATATATATATATATATATATATATATATATATATATATATATATATATATATATACACACTATAGTGTAAGGTAATGTGTTAAATGTGTAATCCGTTCTTCGGGACATAAAAAAAAAAAAAAAGTTATTTATATAAACAATGTAGCCCTCCTGCCAGGTAGAGTTTTGTGGCTCACATAGTATGAGTCTGTCTAGGGAACTTAAATTTACCCACTACCCCGGTAAAGGCACATTTCTCTTCAGTTACAGTATCAACACATAACCCAGATCTCAGATCTTCAACTGATAGTGTCAGATTTATGTTTCGATTTGTTTGTAAGAAATACACTTCTGTGTTTACCTTTAAATTTGAAAATATAAATCCCTCAAAGAAAAAACTAATGAACAAAACAGTTCTTTCCACAGGAAATCACACAAAATTATGAGAGATTAATAAACATGTATTTATTCTTCTCAGTACTCTTTGGTTTTGTTTTTGTTTTTTCTTTGAATAACCAAATAATTAAATTCACAAAGTCACAGCCCAAAAGCAATGAAGTTCGGTAAAGTTGGACATATATTCACAGATTCTAACTTCCCGGATCCATAACTCATACGCGAAACGTTCTTAAAACACAAACAACACCTCTTTCCAACCGCCTTAATGTAGACAACGAGCTACAACCTCGTTTACATCAAAACAAGCCTCCGTCGGAGCTGGACAAATTACATTGATCTCTAAGCGCAGCAGGATGAGAGACACGTCCGCAGGGACCGTCTGCAAAGTGCAAAACCGAAATATGATACTACAAACATATTCAATAACTTCACTGTTACACATTGTAGTGTCACCAAATTCAGTTCACACATCAGTGGCCTCCTGCTGGTTATACTACAACACTTAGTTTGGAAAAATTTGCTTTTTCATATTTTTGGGGAATTTTATTAGGAAAAATATTCAATAACTTCACTGTTACACATTGTAGTGTCACCAAATTCAGTTCACACATCAGTGGCCTCCTGCTGGTTATACTACAACACTTAGTTTGGAAAAATGTGCTTTTTCATATTTTTGGGGAATTTTATTAGTAAATATATTCAATAACCTCACTGTTACACATTGTAGTGTCACCAAATTCAGTTCACACATCAGTGGCCTCCTGCTGGTTATACTACAACACTTAGTTTGGAAAAATTAGCTTTTTCATAATTTTGGGGAATTTTACTGGGGAACATTTTTCAATAACTTCACTGTTACACATTGTAGTGTCACCAAATTCAGTTCACACATCAGTGGCCTCCTGCTGGTTATACTACAACACTTAGTTTGGAATAATGTGCTTTTTCATATTTTTGGGGAATTTTATTGGGAGAAAATATTCAATAACTTCAATGTTACACATTGTAGTGTCACCAAATTCAGTTCGCACATCAGTGGCTTCCTGCTGGATATACTACTACACTTAGTTTGGAGAAATGTGTTTTTGCATAATTGGGGTATTTTTTTTTTTTTTTTTTAAATGTTCTTATGGTTAACTCATAGATCTCATGGCCACTGCCTTTAAACCAATCAAATGCAAGATGCATAGGGTGACTACGTCACTAGCCAATCAAAAGCAACTTTTAATTAAGCTCTACCTGCAGTGATCTTGTTTTAGTATGCAAAACACCTATGAGCTGTAAAGCAATCTTTCAGTTCTTTATGCATTTGGATTGTACACATGATGTACCTAACATATCATTACCATGCGTTGAAATATTATTCAAATTAAAAATTAGGAATATTGATTTATGTAAAACTTGAAATGTGATGTGTACTTGTTTGATTATTTCATAGTTATGCAAGTACTATTTGTTTAAAGTGCCAACTGTAGCATTACATATTAGTTAACCTTGTCTTATTGCCAAAAAACTGTGTCTTACAACACAAACTTAATTTTTATCTTTTTTATAGATAATGTTGACAAAAGATTTTATCTTTTTCATCTTGACAAAAGGTTGAAGCTTTGCCTGTACCCATTTTCCTAGGTTAGTGAGGCAATTTAAAAACAATGGGTAGAGTTAAAAAAGGAAACAGAGCTCAGAGGGAAAACTTATGTGCAGTGGAAGCTTTGGTCAGAACAATGATGAGTGCTAACATTTCAAAAACAGATACAGGGTATTCCTCTGGAAAAAGGTCTGAACTCTCTCTGACTCTGTTTGGTCAAGACCATAAGAAAAACCATCATTGGCTATGGGTCATATGGACCAGAAACCGAAGTGGAGTGAGGGATTTGATTAGTAAACAACAGATTAATGAAGCTCAGGTTATGAAGAAAAAAAAATCTTATTGTGAGACTTAGGAGCCAAAAAACTGATGAAGAGAGACATGTTAGAGAAGCATGTACTCAAGACAGTGGGACAGAAGAGCTGCCTCTGAGCATGATTCATTATATCGAACCAGTATCAAATGAGGACACAGACAAGAGTGAGGCAGAAGATGAACAACAGAAGATGTCATTGCCGAGTGGAGCCCAACCTGAACATGGAAAGACAGGAAACAAAAAACAATGGAGAAAGTTGCCAGTGGTTTCAAAGAGGTTCACAATTACAGTGAACAGAAAGAAATGGCAGACTATTGTTCTACTGCACGGTTCAACGAAACTGTGGCAACCATGGACCAACATATTGTACAAGAGTTTCAGAGAGAAAAATCCCTGTTGTACCCTTGCCTTCAAAAGCCATCATATCAAAACTCCTCACAGCCGGAAAATTAATAGTCCCTATTTAAACATTGGCGCAGTTTGTACATTTCCTTCCTGCTATGCAAAGTACTTATTTACAAGGAAAATGGAGCCAGAAGGAGACACACTGGTTAAGATATCTGTGCTACAAAGAGGAAAAATGGCCCACAAAACAAAGGAAAGAAAATTCAGACCAGCAGCAAACACAAGAGGGAGAATTGCAAGAGCTCTAAATAAAGGAGTGAGCCAAGTTTACTCTTCTATAGTAAACTTTAAAAAAAACACCTTTAACAGAACAAATTTACGGAAACATAACCCGATGTTCTTAAAGTGATTAGTTAAGAGGTTAGAAAAAGTAAAAGAATTCATGATGATGTTTTCATGGAGATGTACCTCACACAAAATATCATGAAGGAATGTGACTTCAGATTTCACAAAATGCCTGGGTACATACAGCACTTTCAAGTTGACCCCTTTGGTGTACATATGTATACTGAAACAGGAATAAGCATTGTTAACCTAAGGAAGAAGACTCCACTGACCTTATACTTAGATGCTACAGGTAATATTGCATCCAAAGTTCCTGGTCAGACCAAAAGACTTTGCCTTATCAACAAGGCCCGGTACCCACCCTGACACTCTCCACACTCCACCTCTGGCTCTACATGCCACTGTACAAATGAACAAGTGAAAAGATAAACTATATTATGATCATTGAATTATGATTCTTTTTTTTTTATTTATTAATGCAAAAATACAATATTTAACTGCCTATTATAAAATTATATATATAAACTATATAAAGAGATCAAATTCATGAAGTCACACAGGTCAAATGTTCATGACACATGTCTGTGAACTTTTTAACTTTAACTTTTCACCCCATAGATATTTAATTTGGAACAATTACAATATATTATTTAAAAATAAATCTTTATTTTTTGAAAGATGGCTTTTAGCAGGCATAACACAAGTCTATCAATTATTAAATCAAGAAGGCATGTTGCTCACTTATTCTGAGTTTCTAGATGTCCATAAAATCCCAGTGACACCAAGGGAGTTTGCTATTGTCATGGATGCGATTCCGACAGGGGTCTTGGCACTATTCAGAGCTAATACTAAAAAAAGTATTGCGCCCCCTCCTGCTTATGATTTATATGATACTGCAATTGGGAAACTTTGTTTTGCCCCTGGAGTTTTAAATATTAATAAAACTAAAGACATTGTCACTATGCCAAACTGTACTGTTTATTGGAATAGACTGGTGGAAGGTTTATTATGGAACTCCATCTGGGCTTTACCAAACAAATATTTATTAGTAAATAAAGTTAAGGAAATAACTTTCAAAATCTTACACCGATACTACCCAGTTAATATTTTTCTTGTTAAATTTAAAAAGGATATTGATTTGAACTGTTCTTTTTGCAATACATTGCCTGAGTCCTTGTTTCATTTATTTTGGCATTGTGCTCATGTAAGGAAATTTTGGAAAGATTTGACCAAATTTATAATTGATAACTTTGATCCCACTTTTTCTTTTTTTTATGTATAGATAACGTTATATTTGGTTTTACTAATATCCCCTCAAATAAAAGGAAAGAATACTATATTATAAATTTAATTTAAATTTTTGCTAAATTTCATATACATAAATGTAAGTACAGTAAATCCCAACTTTTGATTTTGGTTCTTGAAAAAGAAATTCAAATATATATCAAGACTATTTTTCATTCACATAATAAGAAAGCAATTAAAACGGTTTCTATAGGTGAATCCTTCAATATATTTACATAATGTTTAGCCTTCCGCCCTGGCTGTATTGTTTTTCTATTTATATATGTATTATTGTAGTTTTGACTGTACATTGACTTTGTTGGTTTGAAGCTTAAAAAAAAAAAAAAAATGAGTTCGGACACATGGAATTTACGTCAGCGTCAGAAATCGCTCTCTCATTTCGTTTCTTTCAATGTTGAAATATAGTGCACTCACAGCCATTCACTATATAGAAAATAGTGAACTGGAGTAAACAGGTGGTTCTACAAGCTTGCATTTCTCAGGAATCTTCCTTATTACGGTCCAGAGGCATTGCGATTAATTGCGTTCATTTTTTTAAACACGTTATTTTTAATCAAATTTATCGCACTGAATTTACGCTTTAAATCGACAGCCCTAATTTAAAGTATAACTTTTTTAATGTATACAAAAAAAGTGCATATAAATGTAACAATTCAAAACAAGACAGTCTGAACAACATAATAAATTGGTTCCACGCTCCATCATGAATCTTTGGTTTATTGGTTGACATTTTGTGTCTCATTGACAGGAACAACATAGGTAAGGCTGTTAGTCTGAGCAGACAGTCAGAACGAATGTGTGCGCGCTTCAGCATTTAGGCCTATAATATTTTATTTCTTTTTCCGTTCGTTCGTACTTTGTTAGTTAATTCTATTCATTTAAATATGTTGATTATTCATATATTATTTTGATTTATAGTTTTATAAATAGATTTGGCTCTTCTGATATGCGAGCCGAATCCCAACGTTCACCTACAAGAGCCGGCTCAGCCGACTCGTTGGCGAATGACCCATCACTGGTTTGCAGTTGTGCAATACTGTTTCTGATGAGACATGTCTCTCCAATGGTTTGTTTGACTACTGAATGATGAATGTGTTATATCTGCTGTCCATTTTACCAAGACATTTCACGTCAGTCAGAGTCAAGTGCGCATCACATTACAGATAATCTTTATTTAAATGCTGTACTTATCTCAGTATAGGGCCTACATGATTAGGCTATTATAAAACAGAAAATATTTCAAAGAAATCTTCACTGTTAAGTTACTGTATTTTTCTTCTCCTTGATGACACAGGAAAGCTCCCCAAACTCAGTACATCTCAAACATATTTTCCTTCATCTTATATTTGAATGCCTTTTCAATGAGTTACATTTAAAATAATATAGCATACTTTTATTTTTTAGAGCGGTTAAGTTTCAAATGCTTAACTGCATACCTTTTTATTCTAACTTCTATTCAGTACATTGCTTGTCCAGCTGAAGTCACCAATTTACACACCGTTAAAACGGTCACAGTCAAGAGTGTCAGTTCATATTTACGGCAAGTTTTTTTTTGTTTTTAACAAATCCCGATATGTGCGAAGAACATTCCGTACGCACTTTTCAATGCCCATTTTGTGCTTACACAACGTTTATATGCCTACATCAGGTTCCTGTATCAATTGATTCATTATTAATTAAAAACAAAATCAGGATTGTTTTTTGCTACGAAATTTTTGAAGCAAAAATAGCCATTTATTTTTGCATGACTTGGTGGTGGTGCTGTAGCAAAATTGGTCAGGTACGTTGAGTTCATGGTCGTTATAATATACAAAGTTTTTTTCCTAATATGCTAGGTATAGATATATAGCCTCATATCCATGAAATTTGTTGGTCTATTATAAACAAAAACACTATAGTGTGCATTTTATATAGGAATAAACTGTTAATCTCTAGATTATCCTATACTGTGTTTTATTTTATGTTTGTATTATATTATTATTAATATTATAAACAGAGTAAGAGAGAGGGAGATTTTAGTTTAGATTAATCTCCCTCTTTCCAGAGGCGTTTCCAGCATTGAAGGACATCCGGGGCTTAACCCAGACCATTTTATGCAAATACAGGGATCACTCAAAGAGTTTTTTTTTTTTACAGTAAGATTTTACTTTCAGTCAAAGTACATCTTAATTGTGTGAGACTTTAGTAGAACATAATATGAACTGTCGTGTATTGGTATATTACATTTTATGTCAACAAAACAACTGTCCTGAGTTCAGTCAGTCTCTTTTCACCTGCTCCTGTCACTCTCCCTTCATATCGAGTGTTGCTGTCTGTTTCTCTCTCCTTCCACCAGAAAGCTACCAGAGAGACAAAAGATGTTTAACGTTAACATTAGTTTAACATTATGTACACACACATACACGCACTCTCTCTCTCAACACACACACAACATACACTATTCACCTCTTGCTGTCTATCTGGTGTCCTTCTCATTACTTGTTATATTTTACTCTCTCATCACTTGCTGTTGTCTCTCTCATCAATTAATGTTGTCTCTCTCATCACTTGCTGCTGTTTCTCTCTCTCTAGTACTATCCTCGACTAACTTATCCTCTCTCCTCCCTGAATCATCTGTGATGCAAAAGAACAGATACAGCACATAACTTATTGCAAATCAGCTTCAAACATCTAATTCATCAAGTGCTACATATTTCAAATTGTAGACCAATACCATTGAAGAAACTTTATTGGGAAGAGTAGATCAGTGGGATTGCCCTAAGATCTATAATGATTCTTGAATTTTCATGTACATTACCATAAAGTCATCACAAAAGAGTTATATTATAGTGAGTAAAGTGAGGTAAAAAATAGATTTAATATAAATAATTGATATTTTTTGACATAAATAGTCAAAATGATGTATAAGATCCTAAGATAAAGCAATACATGAATTACTTTAGTCTAAGTTCATTGACACACCATGGCATGGAACTGTATATCATTCTCAATGTTCATCTCTCAAAATCCTTTCATTAGGATCATTAGGAGCATTGGGATAAACAATGTTTCACTTTTAACTTTCTCTAAAGTAAATGATGAATGATTAATTGTAAGCAGTTTCCATGCCTGATTCTGGCACAGCTGCTGCTGGCTCCTCTGTCTGTAGCTCATCTTTGCTACCCTCTACAAAACCATTTAATCAAATCAAAGTGTATATTTACTACAAACTAATATCACAAAACAAGTCACACATACATTTTATGTTAATGCTTATTGGTTATCCTTAGAGAAAACAACATCTGATAAACAAAGAAAGTATTCAGTGCAGTGGGATAAAACTAGTGTTTCTGGCTACATACAGCATGAACAATAGCAAGGTTATGTATGTTCACTTTTCTAGAAATGGGCACACTTATCTAAAAATTTGTAGCCGTTGTTTATCTTCAATGGGATGATAAGCATACGACAGTTATTACAACGTAGCCTATGGTAATAACTAGCCTACTGTGGGTGAAAGCCAGCCAGATGATGATCTTCAGACTTTAAGGACCAAAACAAATTTGAATTCTTACCCACTGACTTCCTTCGGAAATTTATTTTTGCTGTCTTTCCTGCTAACTGCTGTTAACTCACCACTAAGTAACGTTAGTTGATGTCAGCTCCTCCCCTACCTGCTGCATATTCAACAGAGAGGAAGAAACGGAGTAGCCCATAGGCTACCGACAGCAAAGAAACTTATTCTATAGGCTACATTATTTTTAAGACCTATGTCTATTTTTACAGGCTGTATTCAGTTTATGCAAAGCCAAAGCACAATGAAATACGGCAACTTGGGATTTTGGGGGTTTACATAGGCTATTGTGCGGTTTCATATTTGTCAGTCAACTTTTCAAAATACATTCGGGGCTACACTCAAAACATTCGGGGCTGAAGCCCCAGCAAAATCGGATTTTCCTCAGAGTGGTGTTAAAGTTTGTAATTTAAACTGTATTTAATTTATAAACATATAAACTGAATGTTCTACGAATGTAACACTTTAATGTGACATGACGGGGGTGAGATTATAGGTGGGTACAGACTGATTTTTATTTTTAGTTGAACGGGTGATGTAAAATATAGAAATAATTAGTGTAAGTAAATTATTTGCTGTAATGATGGACCAGTATGTAGAATTTCATAAGTACAGTATTTCAATGATAGATTATTAAATACTCCCGTCAGAAACAGCGTAAACACGGAAGAGGAGAGTTTTCTGAACGGGATGGATGGCTTGCGGTAGTCACGTGGCGGACTGGAGCGATTTTGTTTTTTGCGCAGAATCGGTGGTGGTGCGTTAACCTAGTAGCTCGGAAGGCTTGTTTGAACGTTAGAAAGAATTGGGTGAACGAATCATGGAAGAAGACTCAGATGTGTAAATAATGGATGAAAATACCACATTTTCTGAAATATATTAAAGGGAAAACATTCCAAAACGAAAAAATTCAGGATCTACAAAGGACTTGGAAGATGGCGAAGCTATGATGCCAGTGGCTCAAATAGTGAGGAAAAAGAAACGGAGAAATCGGAATTGTATAGGAGATGGAAATACATCAACAGAAGAATTTAATAGGCCTATGAATAAAGTAATGATGACTTTTGAGAAATTATCAGGAAAACACATGAATCCGATAGGACTGACAAATGCCATAAATAAAACAGTTGGTGCTGTGAGTATGGGTCAGTGTTTGGGACCTGGAAGAATACTGATAATAATTGTTAAAGATGTTGCACAAGGAAATTGTTAAGGCTTAAAGATTTAAATTGGGAGAAGTTATCAGCTCGAGAGATTGGTGTCTCTTGCGTAGTAAAAGGTGTTATCACTGGAATTCCGTTTGATATATCAACGGAAGAAATTACAGGAAATATAAGAGGAGGAAAAGTAATAATAGCAAGAAGATTTTTCAAAAACAAAGAGGGGCAGAGACTTGAAAGCATGCGATTCTGCTGACATTTGAAGGAAGTCTCCTGGAAAAAGTTCAAATGGGATATAAAAGTTATCCAATACGAGAATATGTCCCAAAGCCAGCGTATAGGGTGTAGCAGTTTCTGCCAATTTTGTGAAAAATCACTCAACATCTTTGGGATTTTGATTTCAGAAGAATAGACTTTATTATCATACCTAATGTGTGACTTTTCCCGAGTCAGCTTTGTTTTTGGTTGTCGCAGTTATGTAGAGTGTATCCTAATTTTAAGAGGAACCCTGTCTTAGGCAGCTCTCATTTTGCAATTAGAGAGTCTTTACCCATCATTGGGTCGTCACCTCTTGCCACTGGAGAATTTTACCTATCATTGGGTCATCATCTTTTGTCTCTGGTCTCGATACCGCTCTGTCCTATTATCTAATCTTTAATAATTTGGTATCCGTAAACAGATATTTTCCCTTGTTTCAGGGAGCATCACCTGAGAACCGTCACAGCCAATAGAACCATCTACAACCGCTCAAACATTGAGACAGTCCAAAACATTGTTAAATTCACAAAGCATTATTCAAAGTTCAACAATCTATTGAAATTGTCCAAATTAACAGTAAAATGTTACAATTGAACTCATCTACAATTCCCCTTCTGTCGCTCTCTCCACGTTGTGTCAGAGAAGCGACACTAGGGGTCTCTCTTGAGTGCCGATATATACCTCTGTTCTATGAAAAAAGGCCAATGAGAAGTTGGCAGACGGTATTTGCATATCCCGCCCCCAGACATACGGGTATTTAAGCGGGGCGAATATGGGAGTTCATTCAGAAAATGTCTTCGGAGCCGATGGTCGTGTTTGCAGTTGCTGCGAGTTACACACCAAGTTCCTGCTATTCCTCTGATGCTCTGCATGCTGTTGGACCTTACGGCGCACAACAGCGGCTTTCTCCTTCGTGCACGGCTGTGCATTCTTGCCCCTGGGCGCTTCGACAGCGCAGATAAAAAAAACTCTCACGAGTTTTTCATAAAAGAGTGATTTTATTTAGAAGAGTAATTTCCTCTAAAAGAGCAAAACACAGCGGCGTTGAACGTCCTTTTAAGGACGCATCTTTATAAAGATGCCTTTCCACCCCTGTGTTCGCTCCGAGAAGCCGGCATACGCATACTCAATTACCTCAACGACTGGCTCATCCTGGCCCCCTCGTGAGAGTTACTATGCGCGCAGAGAGACCAGGTGCTCAGGCACCTCAGCCGCTTGGGGCTTCAGGACAACTGGGAAAAGAGCAAGCTCACCCCGGTTCAGAGCATCTCTTTTCTCGGCTTGAGTTGGACTCAGTCTCAATGACAGCACGTCTCTCCAACGAGCGTGCACAGTCGGTGCTGGAGTGCCTCGCTTCCTTCAAGCCAGGCATCGTGGTCCCTCTAAAACGTTTCCAAAAGCTCCTGGGGCATATGGCATCCTCTGCGGCGGCCGCGCCGCTGGGGTTGATGCATATGAGACCACTTCAGCACTGGCTCCAGACTCGAGTCCCAAGACGAGCATGGCGCCGCGACACGCACAGTGTGAAAGTAACCACCGCCTGCCGCCAAACCTTCAAACCCTGGACAGACCTCTGCTTCCTACGGGCAGGAGTACCCTTGCAGCAGGTCTCCCGACGCATCCTGGTCACAAAAAACGCCTCCAAATGCCTTGGGGTGCCGTATGCAATGGGCACGCAGCTGCAGGCCATTGGAACCAGGCCCCGCTGTGTTGGCACATCAACTGCCTAGAGCTGCTGGCTGTTTTCTTTGCCCTGAGGAAGTTTCTCCCGTTAATTCGAGACAAACATGTCCTAGTCAGGACAGACAGCACCACAGTGGTAGCCTACATAAATTGCCAAGGTGGAGTACGCTCCCTCCACATGTCACAGCTCGCCCATCGTCTCCTCCTTTGGAATCAGCAGCAACTCAAGTCACTGCGCGCCACTCACATCCCTGGCAACCTCAATGTGATAGCCGATGTGATGTCACGACAAAGCTTGCCCAGCGGAGAGTGGAGGCTCCACCCCAGTCGGTCCAGCTGATCTGGGACCGGTTCGGCAAGGCCCAAGTAGACCTGTTTGCCTCCCAAGAAACCTCCCACTGCCCGCTCTGGTATGCCCAGACAGAGGCTCCCCTCGGGGCAGACGCTTTGGCACACAGCTGGCCCAGGTGCTGTGCAAGGTCAGGGAGGACGAAGAGCAAGTCATACTGGTGGCCCCCTACTGGCCCACCCGGACTTGGTTCTCGGACCTCACGCTTCTCGTGACAGCCCCTCCCTGGCGAATTCCCCTGAGGAAGGACCTCCTTTCTCAGGGACGGTGCACGCTCTGGCACCCGCACCCAGACCTCTGGAACCTCCACATCTGGCCCTTGGACGGGATGCGGAAGAGCTAGCCGGTCTACCACCGACCGTCATAGATACTATCAACCAAGCCAGAGCCCCAGGCATCTTTACGCCCTAAAGTGGCGCTTGTTCACAAATTGGTGTTATTCCCGGGCTGAAGACCCACAGAGGTGCGCGGTTAGGTCAGTGCTCGTGTTTCTACAGGAGAGGCTGGAGAGGAGGCTGTCCCCCTCCACCCTCAAGGTGTATGTCGCCGCCATCGCGGCTCACCACGACACGATAGACGGCAAGTCTCTAGGTAAGCACGACTTAATTATCAGGTTCCTAAAAGGTGCCCGGAGGCTAACTCCCTCCCGGCCTAACCTGTTTCCCTCCTGGGATCTCTCGATCGTCCTCACGGGCCTCCAGAGAACCCCCTTCGAGCCGCTAGATTCAGCTGGACTCAGGTCCCTCTCTCTCAAGACTGCCCTGCTGATCGCGCTCGCCTCCATCAAGAGGGTCGGGGACCTGCAAGAGTTCTCTGTTAGCAACACTTGCCTGGAGTTCGGTCCGGCAGACACATACGTGATCCTAAGACCATGACCAGGCTACATGCCCAAGGTTCCTACCACGCCCGTCAGAGACCAGGTAGTGGACCTGCAAGCGCTGCCCCGGGAGGAGGCAGACCCAGCCCTTTCAATGCTGTGTCCGGTACGTGCTTTGCGTATCTATCTGGACTGCACGCAGAGCTCTAGAAGTTCTGAGCAGCTCTTTGTCTGCTTTGGGGGACAGCAGAAAGGGAACGCTGTCTCCAAACAGAGGCTCGCCCACTGGGTTGTCGACGCCATCTCACTAGCTTATCACACCCAGGCCGTGCCTCGGTAACACGCTGACGATCTGGCCGGGTGAATCGCTTGCGCTATCGCCCTTTTCCTCAGCCGAGGTAAAATAGTGCGCCTTTATTCTCAGGAGACCCCATCTTCGGATCCCTGGTTCAGCGGAGGAACTCGCCGACCCAAGCCACTACGGGTACTGAATCTACCCTGTATTGCAATAGGTGCTCCACAGGTTAAGGCCTCCTGTTTGGACTCCCCCTGTGTGTAATTCCGCAGTACTGTCCCCTCACGAGCGGACTCCCGTGTCTCCCTTAGGCAGTTCCAGCTGCCTCGGTCGCCGTGCTGTAAGCTTCCCCCCTCTACGAGGCTGGATCTACCACCGCGCCAACTTTCCCACATAGGTCCTAAGCGGCCATGTGATGTATTCACCACTCTTTGCCTCCCCTGCAGGGTAGGTGTGATCTCCGCAGGGTCTTCTCCCCTGAAATTATAGGAAACAGGGTAAGACCCCCTTCCCTTAATGCATGTAAGGGCCCCGGCCGTAGTTGCTCTATGCGAGAAACATAGAGAGAAAAGAGGCCCAGCCAGGCTTGGCCTGTTCCCAGGTTGGCAAGCATCACCTTGTTCCCCTCTCCAGGGTAACCAGAAGGATTCTGATGGCTTTAATGGGGCATTGGGGAAGGGTACATGCAGTCTGATACAGCTGGTTGCCTTTGCACGTAAGACATACCTGCCCGCTCCTGTATCAGCAGTTCATGTACACGGCTCAGCACATGGCACGTTTAAAAGTGGACCCCTAGTGTCACTTCTCTGACACAACATGGAGAGAGCGACAGAAGGGGAACGTCTAGGTTACGTACGTAAACTCCGTTCCCCGATGGAGGGAACGAGACGTTGTGACGTTCACTAATTTCCATTCAAGTTGTTATGTTTTCTCATTTAGCAAAGGTCACAAAAGACCTTGTCTCTTGGTGAAGACTAACTATCAGAACAAATCAAAATACATGGTCGCCTCTGTCAAGCTTCTAAGATGCTTAATTTAAATCATCACTTTAATTTTATAATTTCTAGGTAGTTTTAGAACCTACATTTATTCTTCCAGATGTACATTCAACCAAATCTCTTATCTTTAGTATGAACACTTCACTTCAAATTGACCTCTGAATATATAACATTTTTAATCATGATGAGGAAAGCTGTTTGAACCTTTCCCTCATATTACTGTATCTAACATTATTGTCAAATCACATTATTTTCCACATAAAAGAAAATAAAATAAAAAGAAAATAAAACAATTTAGAGATATGCCTTTAGCTCACTTAAAAAACTTAAACTGAGAGCAAGAGGGAAAGAATTTGAAGAGAGAGATTCCACTCCACACTGTTGTTATTCAGTTATTCCTTCTTTTTTTTCTTAGAAAATCACAATAACACATTTATGTAATTCTACAACAGTGAAAATAGTGATACATGTAATTTAATGAAATAATATAATCAAATATATTTCATTATATTATCTGCTTTCAACCTTTCCCATTTTAAACCATCTTCAAGAAAACTTCTAGAATTTCTACTTCTCTTATTCCTTCCCCCCTCGCGCAATGAAAATAATGCGCATTTGTATTCAGACCACTGAGAAATTTACGTTTTTGTTTTTCAATCAATAAACCTCCTTATGATTACTTTCTCCCTTTTCCTATTCTTTCTCAGGAGAAGGAATTTTCATAATGTCAAATAAACCAACATGAATCAAGAAATGTAAGATTTTAAACAAAATAAAATTGTAAAGAGGCACAATGGAAGTTCAGACAAATCTCTTGTGTTTTGCAATAATTGATCAGTAAAATACATTAAATCCATTGAATTTCTTACAAGTCTAATTTTTTATATCCTAATGTTATCATCATTTAATAATATGATTTTTCAGTTATTATCCTCTTAGACTTATCAGCATTTCATGATAAATTATTCAGTTAAATAGCAGAGACAGATGTCACTGTGCATAAACTGTATACCTCTAAAATGTTATTTTCATGGATTTAACTCAAAATAGAAATAGCTTACTAGAAATAGACACTTAATTAACTCATTGTAGTACTCATTAATCTTTTTCTTTAAAGTGAGGGTAGTCTTTGGAAAATTTAGGGGAGTAAACAATCCAATATGTAACTCTTACTTTGCCATTAAGTTTTAATATTTAACCTTCACATCAACAAATTAGCAATTAGATGCTGGATTTAAATTTAGACCCTCACAACAATTTAGACATGGATATTGAACCCATGGATGGCAGTTGGAGAATCAAACATCCAATTAGTCATATATGACTGAAATCAACGTATCAAGAGAAATTTGAATCCACAATTGAAATGTCAATTCAGTAATGAGTACCAGCATTCATGATATTAGGAAGGCCAATCATATAACAGCCCACATACTGTATTTCTCAGTCTTTTTTCTTCCTCCGGACTTTCTCCATGGCACACAGAATAGACACATGAACATGAAGTTATTTATGATATTCAATTGAATCTTAATGTTTCTCCATGGGTTTTCACCTAGTACCAATTACCAGTTTTTCCTTAGCATTATCAATATTTTTTCAATCAAATACACCACATATTGTGACTCATTTCAATTTTATCTGGCATGATTAGTCACAGAACAAACCCAAGAAGAAACCTTTCTAAGCAAATTTGAAAAGTAGAGAACATGAAATGATCTAAATCATTCTTAAATTAATTTTCTTTAATTCTAGTCTCAGTGACAGCTTTCAGTGTACCCATGATCAACCAATGCCTACACTGTATATATAAAACAAGATATAAAAGAAAAATATCTAATCTTGAAAGAATCTGCCACTATCTGTTCTAAATTCGGGGTGTCCCTTTGTTTGACTGGAGACATCAAGAGACAAGATTTTTTTTTACTCAATCTCTCCATTCAAACATTCCCTAGCAAAAATAATAAATGCTATCTGTCTTATTTTTGTTGGTTGATCAAGTTTACACCAATAAAGTTGCACACACGTACATTGTTCTCCAGACATATTTAAACACATAAAAAAAACATATAATCATGGGTTTTAAAATGTATATATCAAAACATTATAGTGTTTAATTCAATATTGTTAAAAATGTTATTCTCTCATATAACACATGAATGTGAAATTTTCACATTTAAGATTTACTTTTCATATTCCAGTTACAAAATTCTTCTTTTTAATTTCTCTTTCCCATTTTCTTGACATGTTATCATTTCCATTGTGGCTTTGATAACTACTAGCTTCAATGAGAAGTACATAACAAAACAATAACTTTCATAACAATCTAAAGACAGGTTTCTCTCATTTCTTTTATGCTGTCTTTTTATAAGTCCACCATCCACCTTCTCCTAAAGTATTGGGAGCTGACCTTTGGGGTCACATATAGAGGTATTTTTAAAAGGACCTTTACATTTTACCCTCCTCTGCATCCCTCAGTTTTTTCTGGCCTGTCTCATATTTCTCAGTGAATTTTAAACTTCCTGGACATAGCTCTTTATTCTTTTTACTTTTCCTGTTTTTAGTTTTTACTCTTATCTTTTTATTTATTTATTTTTTAATCAAAACTTTATTTCTAAAATAATTTCCTTATCTTCTTCTATAACATGCTTTTTAAATATATGAATTATTATACCCCATACATGAATACATTTCCTATATGTTTGTCAATTTACTTTTAGGATCAGTCTTCATCTAGATCTTAGTTTTTATTTCTTCACTGTTTATTTCTTCATTTTTACTTGGCATATAAAATGAAAAATATTTTAGCAGCATTAATTTAGATAAATCAATACATTTAGAGAATAATTTAATCTCTTATTTTTTAAATGTATTTCCTTCTACACTAATCTTCAACGGCAATATTTTGAAACAATTTTTCCAATTTCTTTCACCTTTACTTTTTAATACACAAAGTTCATTCAAGTCACTTTATTATTTATTTATTTTGCTTTCTCATTCCTTTGAGATTTTACACAGTGGACTTCTAGATTGTAGTCTTTCCACTGGAGTTTTACCTTATGTAATATAACAACACTTATCTTAAATACAACCTTTGTTTAAATTCCAATTACTTAGTTGACTGTAATTTAATGCAATACACTGGACTCAAAGCTTTATTATTTGTCCAGATAATGTGCTTTCCCAAATGGAATTAAGTCACTTTACAGTTCTTTATAATTTTAATATTCTTACTCGTCACTTTAATATAAACTTTATCTCTAAGCACAGTTATACCTCTAGAATGTATAGATTATCTGTATGAAGTCAAATATATTTCTATGCTACAGTCTAGTTTAGGAGTTATGCTCTAGCACATTCCAATCAACAGCTGCTAGACTAAGAACAGCCAAGACAAATTTTTTTCCAGCCAGTTGAGACTTAACTTTTTGATTTTTTGCTAATTTTGTTTTACAGCTATGTTATCTCACTGTTTTTATTATTTTTCTTATTGTTAGTTTATACTCTATTAAATGTATCTTTCTATATATATCTTTATCATTGGTTTTATCTCCACTTTACAACCAGAATATTTATTAGGTGCCTTCTCTGCCTGTAATTATCAGCTCTCTTCTGCCTCCATATATTGGAAGGTTGAAAATAGCCCAAATATATTTTCTCTGCTGTAAATTGCATATATACACCTCACCAGTTATGCAGCACAGGCTGATATTTTGGAACATTTTTAGTTTTCTATATTTTAACAAAGTTAATTATTCCAAAGTTTCTCGAGACAGGCTTTCATTCCAATCTTTGTACTGGGCTTATATCAGTACTCAGTCATACTTTTTCATACACACTCACTCTACACACTCTTTGAAACACAGATAGAGATACTCTCACAACCACAGAAATGTCACACTTATTACAAACACAAGGCCTTTATAAACACAGAGCTCTCAAGAAATACAATACAATTTTTCAATTATTATTATTCCTATCCTAAGAAACCTGCAGGATTTATTTTTATTTATTTATTTATTTTTTATTCTTTTGCCTATCCGTATGGACCTCTTATTAATATAGCAGAGCGGTATTTGTAGTATTACACATTCTGTCCTCTTCTTGCTATTCAATAGAGCGGTATCCGTAAAATTACCTATTCAGTCCTCTTATTGATATTCAATAGAGCGGTATCCGTAATACTACCTATTCAGTCCTCTTATTACTATTCAATAGAGCGGTATCTGTAATACTACCTATTCAGTCCTCTTATTACTATTCAATAGAGCGGTATCCGTAATACTACCTATTCAGTCCTCTTATTGCTATTCAATAGAGCGGTATCCGTAAGATTACAAATTCAGTCCTCTTATTACTATTAAATAGAGCGGTATCTGTAATACTACCTATTCAGTCCTCTTATTGCTATTCAATAGAGCGGTATCTGTAATACTACCTATTCAGTCCTCTTATTACTATTCAATAGAGCGGTATCCGTAATACTACCTATTCAGTCCTCTTATTTCTATTCAATAGAGCGGTATCCGTAACACTACCTATTCAGTCCTCTTATTACTATTCAATAGAGCGGTATCTGTAATACTACCTATTCAGTCCTCTTATTGCTATGCAATAGAGCGGTATCTGTAGTACTACTTTAAACTTTATCTGCCTTCATTTACTGCTAGGTCATCTAGACCATTAACAGCAAATAAAAACAGATCATTGCATGCAATTATTTCTTCTGGAATCAAAACTCTTTATTTATTCTTATTTTCTTTTCTTTATTGGTTGAGAAGAGCTTTTTGAGCATTCTTACCACCACAGGCAAACTGGCAAGCAACACAAACTTTTATATAAGCGAAAGTTGCTTAACTTTTAATGGTGGCCACCTAATTGTGTTGCCTTCCCAGCCAGCCCACGATGCAATCACTCCTATGCTCTTTTCTGTCCCTGTTCAGGCGCCATTTGTAGTAGTTTCTGCCAATTTTGTGAAAAATCACTCAACATCTTTGGGATTTTGATTTCAGAACAATAGACTTTATTATCATACCATAAAGCCGAGTTGCCAGCAGTACAACCACAACAACAACTTCCCAACTCTGGGTTTTGTTCACTTAAATACATCTCCTCAAACAAGGTGGGGTTTATACTTTTTTAAACATGCATCATCTATCATCCTCTTCTATGACTCTGGTCTGACCATTTTTAGAAGTGAACAGGAACCACATTTGGAGGACATAAATTCTCCCAGTGAACATGTGAGCATTACATTTTTTAGCTATTCCTGTTTCTGCACACACCTTCAAATAGTCACACATATGTTGAGCACACATTCCATCACGTCCACAGGCCTTTACACACACTCACAGTAAACTGCATGTTTGCCTGTCAGACATAACTGTGGTACAAATCAACAATGTTTACATTGATTACACCTGATTAATGTATACTTAACTTGATAAAAATATACTAAAAGGGCAGGGTTACTCAATTGGTTTTCACCAAGGGCCATATTCTGCCAACAATACAAAGCCAAGGGCCACCGGCCACGATGTTATGACCACAATGTTTGCTCTGCTATTATTATTATTGTTGTTGTCGCTGTAGTTTTTGTTAAAAGAGTCACAATATACATATTCTGATTGTTTTTTTTAGTTCTCAGTAGCCTTTTTTTCAACCAATTATGAAAATGTTTGTATTCAGATACAGAAAACTAAAGAACTTTGCCTGTTAAATATTAAAAACAAATGAACAAACAAAAAATGCGAGTCAAATGCTCCTGCTCATCTCCAGACTGGATCTCTTCACTTCACTTTCCCTAATTGAAGATTCAATTATTAGACCTATCAGCATTAATATTTTTATTGTTCTTAGATTTTATGGGGATCATACAATTAACTGACATGTAGGCCTACTCACCATTCAATGCGAGAAGTGACAGCGACAGGCTGAAGAAATACCTCTGATGTTGGGGCTATATTCTCAAGTCAAGTCAAGTCAAGTGGTTTTTATTGTCGTTTCAACCATATACAGTTAGTACAGTACACAGCAAAACGAGACAACGTTCCTCCAGGACCATGGTGCTACATAAAAACAACAAAGGACCAACATAGGACCACATGAGACTACACAAAGGAATAAAATACCTATATAAACTACCTATATATACCTATATAAAGTGCACGTGCAAACATGTGCAAAAAGTACAGGACAGTACAACAAATTACTGACAATGAACAGGACAATAGACAGTGCAGCGCCGACCAGTACTCAGTAGTGCAAAAAGATGACAGTTTCTAAAAATGTAAACATAACATACTATAAGATAGTGTTCTATGCACATAGCAGTTATTGAGGTAGCAGACAGTTATAAAGTGACAGTTATTAAAGTGCAACTCAGGACACGTGTGTGTCAAACCAGTCTCTGAGTATTGAGAAGTCTGATGGCTTGGGGAAGAAGCTGTTACACAGTCTGGCCGTGAGGGCCCGAATGCTTCGGTACCTCTTGCCAGATGGGAGGAGGGTAAAGAGTTTGTGTGAGGGGTGTGTGGGGTCGTCCACAATGCTGGTTGCTTTGCGGATACAGTGTTTTTTGTAAATGTCTTTGATGGAGGGAAGAGAGACCCCAATGATCTTCTCAGCTGTCCTCACTATCCTCTGCAGGGCTTTGCGGTCCGAAACGGTGCAAGTCCCAAACCAGGCAGTGATGCAGCTGCTCAGGATGCTCTCAATAGTCCCTCTATAGAATGTAGTGAGGATGGGGGTTGGGAGATGTGCTTTCCTCAGCCTTCGAAGAAAGTAGAGACGCTGCTGGGCTTTCTTGGTGATAGAGCTGGTGTTGAGGGACCAGGTGAGGTTCTCCGCCAGGTGAACACCAAGAAATTTGGTGCTCTTGACGATCTCCACAGAGGAGCCGTCGATGTTCAGCGGAGTGTGTTCACCTTGTGCTCTCCTAAAGTCAACAACCATCTCTTTTGTTTTGTCGACATTCAGGGACAGGTTGTTGGCTCTACACCAGTTCGTCAGCCGCTGCACCTCCTCTCTGTATGCTGACTCGTTGTTCTTGCTGATGAGACCCACCACGGTCGTGTCATCGGCGAACTTGATGATGTGATTCGAGCTGTGCATTGCTGCACAGTCGTGAGTCAGCAGAGTGAACAGCAGTGGACTGAGCACACAGCCCTGGGGGGCCCCAGTGCTCAGTGTGGTGGTGGTGGAGATGCTGTTCCCGATCCGGACTGACTGAGGTCTCCCAGTCAGGAAGTCCAGGATCCAGTTGCAGAGGGAGGTGTCCAGGCCCAGCAGGTTCAGCTTTCCAATCAGGTGCTGGGGAATGATTGTGTTGAATGCTGAGCTATGAACAGCATTCGAACATATGAGTCCTTATTGTCTAGGTGGGTGAGGGCCAGATGGAGGGTTGTGGTGATGGCATCGTCCGTTGAACGGTTTGAACGCTACGCAAACTGCAGTGGGTCTAGTGAGGGGGGCAGCTGGGTCTTAATCTGCCTCATGACGAGCCTCTCGAAGCACTTCATGATGATGGGTGTAAGTGCGACGGGACGGTAGTCGTTGAGGCAGGACACTGAAGACTTCTTTGGCATGGGGATGATGGTGGTGGCCTTGAAGCACGTTGGAACAACGGCGCTGCTCAGAGAGATGTTGAAGATGTCGGTAAGAACATCTGCTAGCTGGTCTGCACATCCTCTGAGCACTCTGCCAGGAATGAGGTCTGGTCCAGCAGCCTTCCGTGGGTTGACTCTACGTAGAGTTTTCCTCACATCTGCCGTGGTAAGACAGAGCAACTGGTCGTTGGGAGGAGGGGTGGACTTCCTCGCCATCACGTCGTTCTGCACTTCAAACCGAGCGTAGAAGTCGTTCAGCGCATCTGGAAGGGAGGCATCTTTGTCACAGGCAACTGATGTTGTCCTGTATTTGGTGATGGCCTGGATGCCCTGCCACATGCGCCGCGTGTCACCGCTGTCCTGGAAGTGACTGTGGATTCTCTGGGCGTGTGCGCGCTTTGCCTCTCTGATTGCCCGTGACAGTTTGGCCCTAGCTGTTCTTAGGGCTGCCTTATCGCCTGCTCTGAAGGCGGAGTCTCGGGACCTCAGCAGCGTGCGCACCTCCGCAGTCATCCACGGCTTCTGGTTGGAGCGTGTGGTGATGGTCTTGGAGAAAGTGACATCATCAATGCACTTGCTGATGTAGCTGGTCACTGATGCTGTGTATTCCTCCAAGTTGGTAGAATGGCCATATGTTGCAGCCTCCTGAACATGTGCCAGTCAGTACACTCAAAACAGTCCTGAAGAGCAGAGATGGCTCCTGCTGGCCAGGTTTTCACCTGCTTCTGAAGCGGTTTTGTGCGTCTGACGAGCGGTCTGTATGCTGGAATTAACATAACAGAGATGTGGTCTGAGTAGCCGAGGTGGGGGCGGGGCTCCGCCCGGTCACGCGCCTGGGATGTTTGTGTAAACAAGATCAAGCGCGTTCAGCCCCTCTCGTTGCAAAGTCCACATACTGATGGAATTTAGGGAGCACTGTCTTGAGATGTGCATGGTTGAAATCTCCGGCGACAATAAACAGTCCGTCGGGGTGAGCGTTCTGCAGTTCGCTCATAGCCCCATACAGTTCACAGAGCGCTTCCTTAGCGTTAGCGCTGGGGGAATGTACACTCCGGTTATGCAAACAGTGGTGAATTCCCGTGGTAGATAAAAAGGTCTGCATCTAACAGTCACAAGCTCCAACAGCGATGAACAGTAACTAGAGACTAGCATAGAGTTCTTGCACCATTCCGTGTTGATGTAAACACACAAGCCACCACCGCGAGTCTTACCGCAGAGAGCTGTATTTCTGTCGGCACGAAACGAGGCGAGCCCGTCTAGCTGAATGGCGGCATCCGGAACTCTGTCGCTGAGCCACGTCTCCGTGAAAACAAAGACGCAGCAGTCTCTAAACTCACGCTGCGTAGCCTGCTGGAGTCGGATATAGTCCAGTTTATTGTCCAGGGAGCAAACATTTGAGAACAGGATAGACGGGAGAGCCGGCCGGCTAGGGTTTGTTTTTAGCCTAGCATGGACCCCCGCCCTCTTTCCGCGCTTCCGCTTTCTCGCACACCGCTTACGACGTCCTCTCCCCTGGCCACTGGCATCAGGCGACGCCGAGGGCTGGAGGCCTGGTCTCCGCAGCAAGCCGAGTACGCGTAGCGCCTCTGTTAGCAATCCTGAGACACTGATCAAGATGCACACTGGACAATCTGTTTCTATCCTGTTCTTGATGATGTTCATTATAGAAAACGATGACTCACAGATGTAAGTGGAGGGGAACATTGAAAGTAGGAAAATTGCAATGATTCTGCTGTTCTTGAATTTAGCTTGAGAAACCACTTTTGTCCAAATGTCGCTCACACTAGCCTCCTTACATTTACATTTATGCATTTGGCAGACGCTTTTATCCAAAGCGACATACAGTGCACTTATTACAGGGACAATCCCCCTGGAGAAACCTGGAGTTAAGTGCCTTGCTCAAGGGCCCAACAGTGGCATCTTGGTGGTGCTGGGGCTTGAACCCCCGACCTTCCGGTCAGTAACCCTGAGCCTCAACCAATGAGCCTCCACTGCACTTGTGCTGCTCTCTGAGAAAATCAGACTTTGACATTTCCAAAATCTCCAGCTGCAAAGATGCTTCATGTAAGGATGAAACCAGGCGTTTGGCCTCTGCAGTCCCATCTGCTGGGACTGAAAATGGATGTCTCAGGAAGAGAAGTAGTTCACTTGACACGTTAAAGCTCTCAAATCGCTCCTTGAAATTATCTGCCAGTCTAGTCACGAAGTCACGCATTAGCTGGTGTTTCTCGCAATGCTGTTGCAAATGCGGAAAGTGTAGCTTTCTCCCTTGAAGATCCCGTTCAAAAAGTGTCAGCTTTAAGAGAAAAGCTTCAACTGCTTCATGTCTGCAATGGTGTGGTTCTTACATTGCAATTGCATATTAAGCTGATTTAAGCTGATTTCAAAAAATGAACATATGCCATCTCTGCGCTGTTGTTCAAAAACATCAGAAATGTCTCTGCCTTATGGATTTGAAGGCTGCTTAAAAATTATCAAAGCTCATTTTGAAGTTCACACACTCTCTCCAGCACACGGCCCTTGCTCAGCCATCGGACATCGTTGTGCAGCAAAAGATCATGCCGTTCTGCTGACATTTTTTCCAGCAAGGCTCGGAAAAGGCGATATTGAAGACCAGAACTCACGTGAATATAGTTTACCAGCCCCATCACAGTATCAATTGTCTCTTTCATTTTTCCAGACAGTTTAGCGCGCAACACAGATTTATGAATTATGCAGTGAAATCCTATGAGTTGGGTTAACAGCAGCTAGCCTGCTTATCAGGCCTCTGTGATGTCCAACCATTGACAGAGCCCTGTCAGTGACAACTGACACAACTTTGCTTAAATCCAATCTAGTCTTTTCAAAAAACTCCATCAGTTCATTAAAAATTATTTCTCCAGTTGTGCTACCCACGGAAAACCTTCCCATTGAAAAATCTGACGAACACTGACAGCTGTTCAATGTCGGTTCGGTCGCAAGATGAGTCTATTGCAAGTGACATGACTTCTGCTTTCTTTATGTCGGATAAAAGATTGGACAGACACTTAACCGCCAATGCCTCTACTCTTCTTGTTGCCGAGCAATCGGATAACGGCACCTTCTGTAACAGATCCACAACCATTTTCTTCATTTTATCATTGTGATTTAAAACTTCCTCCACCATGTCAATTGCACAGGTTTTAATTAATTCGGCATCCGTGAACGGCTTTTTTGCCTTTGCCAGGTTCCAAGCCACACGTAAGGATGCTGCAGTGGCATTATCCTGTATGGATGTGGCTTTGTAAATAACAGCAACTGATTGCTTGTAAGCTGAGACCAATTGGGTTACCTTCGGCTCGCAAAATTTTCTGGATAATTGCAGTTAAAATTGCTGTGCAATGCATTGAAATGGCGTTTGATGTTATCAGCCTTACAGACCGCTACGGTCTGCGTGCATTACAAACACGCTGGCTTTGCGTTGTGATGGTCAGGCAAAAATAAAGCAAAATTGTTCAGTCCATTCACATTTGAATCATCTATTTTCCGTGTCCACTTTTCTTTTCACACTCGCCATGTTTACACTGTCAGACTAAGCTATCAATGATGCTGCGTTTGAATTTTCGCGCCAGCGACGTGCTGTGTGGACATTACCATCACAACACTATTTGAAAGCACGGGCCAAAGCAAAACGCGGGCTGCCTATTGAGGAAACCTGGTATAGGGCATGTAGAAATTGAGATGGAAAATTAATATGATAAATGTCCAGGAAATACAATGCTTAAGTGTTGTAACTGTGGAGGCCCTCAGAGTGCAGCATATGGAGGATGTGAATTGCAGATAAAAGCAAGATATGTTCAAAAATAAAAAGTTGGAAATAAAGTAACTTATACAGAAGCAGTAAAGGTTTGTGGAAGTAGAGATGACAAGCAGAAAGAGATGATAGTCAGGAACAAACAAGAAAACAATGAGATGGCAATCAGGAACAAACCAGATACTTTGGACAATAGAGAAGAAAACACAGAAAGAAACAAATGCAGTCATCAATGCTCTATAAAAGAAAACTCATTAATAATGACAAAAGATATTTTTTTGTTTTCATTATCAAGATTATCAATGTTACTGCTATGATGACAAGCAGATCAGGTAAAATAAAAGTAATTTTGGAAGCAGCATCAGAATTCTTGGGGATTTATGGAATATCAGTTCTAATGATATACTGTATGATGTTCTTTCTCGATCATCAATTCATGATACTTCTCAATTGTCTGATTAGCATGATGGTATGTGTTCTGCAATGGAATGAAAGAAGTCTCACAGCAAATGGACAAGAATTTAAGAAATTTATATTGGAATTAAAACAAAAACCAAGTATAATATGTGTACAAGAATCATAGCGCAAACCAAATCTGCAATTTAAAATATTTGGATATAATTCTGTCCGGAAGGATAGAAAGGGAGCACAAGGTGGAGGGGTAGTTACATTTATTCAAGAGGGAATAGCATATAGAACACTTACAGATGTCAACGAAATAGAATGTGTTGGTATAGAGGTGTTCTACCAAAAGGGATCAATTGTGATTTTTAACTTTTATAATCCATGTGATAAAATTTCACAAGAGTTACTTGAAAAGGTTGGTGGAAATACAGGGAAAAGGTGTGGAGATTTCAATGCCCATAATTGGCTATGGGGTAGTACAAAAATAAATTGTAATGGAGAAATAGTGGAACAATTTATGGTTGATAGATCACTGTATGTTTAAATACAAGAGAAGGCAGTTACAATATAACAGGGAATACTACATCAAGTATAGATCTAACAACGATTTCAAACGAGATTGCAAAGATGTGCGAATGGTATGTGATCAATGATATTGGGAGTGATCACTTTCCAATAATTTGCACAATATGAGTTAACAAATATAAAACTTTATATTATCTGCAAAGTAAATGGTTATATGATAAAGCAGACTGGAAATCTTTTTAAAATTATTGTGAGAAAAATATAAATTTATTAAATGAAGAATCAGTAGAGACGTTTTGTGGATCTCTTTCTAATATGATATTAGAAGCAGCAATATTATATATCCCTAAAAGGAAAGCAGGTCAGAAAATGAAAAATATACCAAGGTGGACAGAAGAGTGCAATAGAGCAATTAAGAAAAGAAACAATATATTTAAACAACTAAGGGAAAAATTTTATATGACTAATCTTTTGAAATACAAGAAAGCTAGAGCAAATGCAAGAAGAATTATAAAGAATGCTAAAAGGTTGGACATTTCTGTTAAATAATAGGAAAAGATACACCTATGAACAAAATTTGGAATATGGCATGAAGTATGAGTGGAAAAGGTAAAAAGACATTTCAAATACCAGTTTAAGTAGAAAATGATGTAGTTGCAATATCAGATATAGAAAAAGCTAATTTATTAGGAAAAGCATTATAAAGATCTCATATTATAGAATTGGGAGGAAAATATGAACAAAGTAGAAGAACCCCGTTAGAAAGGATCAGGATATGAGGAAGAAAAATTATAGTGACTGCTGTTTAGATATGGAATGCACAATTACAGAATTAAGCGTTTCTTTGCAAAGCTGTGATTATACTGTGCCTGGACAGGATAATTTAAGTAATATTATTACGCATTTATCAGATAAGACATTAAGTTTGATACTTAAATTGTATAATAAGATCTGGAAAGAAGGAGTCATTCCAAAGACATGGATATAGGCAGTTGCAATACCGATTGTTAAACCAGGGAAAGATCCAAATGTACCTGGAAGTTTTTGTCCAATAGCTTTAACCTCAAATTTATGTAAATTAATGGAACAATTATAGTAAAACGTTTCTCTTATGATCTAGAAAAGAAAGTGAAATATAGTAAATATCAATGTGGGTTCAGGAGTGGAAGATCGACAATAGATGCTTCAGTAAAAATAATTAATGATATAGAAAAAACAATGAGTATGAAAGAAAACATGGCTGTGTTATATTTTGATATTGAAAAGGCATATTATACTGTATAGAGAGAAGGATTGCTAATAAAAGCTGACAGAATGGGAATAGAACGTAGAATATATAATTTGTTGTTATAATATAATTTTTATTTGAAAGAACATTTGTAGTTAAGGTGGGTTCAAGCCAGTCATCTGTGGTCTACGTTTCCAAATATTTCATTAATCATTACATAAAAAATTAGAGGACTAATTACACTTCCCCTTCTGTCACTCACTCGACGTTGTGTCGTCGAGTGAGTGACGACGGGCTCGGTCTCGCCGGGTAAATCCCCACGAACCACCCGACACGCTTGCTCGCTTCCGTCCGAGCTCGGGATAAGTGCGGCTCACCTCACAGTGTCGTGGAAAATCACGATGAATCTCTCTTAGTTGTAAGAAAACTCTCGAAGTCTTGAGTTCCAGATGCCAAAGTTGTAGTTTATTGAACACCAACAAACTTGAGACCGGTCAGCTGTCCGTTCTGACTCATTATCCTAAGTTCTCAGTTATATACCTTTTTGTTATCTTGTTACCCACTGTCTCTGACCCACGAGGTCACTGCCTTGTCTCTTTCCCACCAATATGTTCTACGTCCTTTGTTAATTAAATATTGGTGGGAGATCCCTCGCCTATCTATTAAAAAGAAAATAAACATATATCTTGACCTCATGTTACAGTTCATGGACAGAGTACATCAACTCCTAGAAACATCTGCGTAAACAGCCATGTCTCCGTCAAATACTTTTTATCTTTGTCCTGCATTTTCAGCGCATTCCCACAATGAGGCAGCCTTGTTTGCTCATACACATTATTATTTGAAAGAAAACACCAGCTGCAAAGATATCATACATTCAGCTTATTAGAACAAGACACCATTCATATAATAACTGATTAAAAGTATCTTTGAAAAGATACATGCCAGCACAAAAGAAACACACCAAGGACTCTCATCAGAATACTATTTATTAACAGAAACACATTTTGTTTTTGAAGAAATACATATTTTGTTTTTGAAGAAATACACCTGTTTTTCAAGGTTATATACCATAACAGCGAGCCAGCATTCACCCTTGAGCCACTGGACTTGGATGGTGACATCGCCCAGGGAGGTAAGTGCTTTTGAGTCTTTTCTCAGCACCCAAGCCTCAGGACGCTTTTCTGCCTCGCGACTCACTATTACCTGCTCCCCCCTGCCGCAAAGCCCCGCCAGTACATCAAAAGCGATCATCCCGTTAGTGCCCCTCGTGCGGAGCTTGGATGCGTGGCTTTCACTTCCCAATCTGTCGCGCTGGCTGGCCAGGACCATCCGACTCGGCTACGCGATTCAGTTCGCCCGGCTCCCGCCTCATTTCAGCGGTGTTCGCTCCACTTCCGTGCTCTGCGAGAAAGCCAGTGCCTTACGAGCAGAGATCACGACCCTGCTCCTGAAGGATTTCATAGAGCCCATCCCTCCAGCCAAGATGGAGAATGGTTTCTACAGCCCTTATTTCATCGTACCCCAAAAAAGCGGCGGGTTGCAACCAATCTTGGACCTGCGAGTTCTCAACCGGTCCCTACACAGACTCCCGTTCAAAATGGTCACACAGAAACAGATTCTTACCTGTGTTCGACAGCTAGATTGGTTTGCGGCGGTAGACCTGATGTGGTACTTCCCGTCTCCATTCTGCCTCGACACCGTATCAGTACAAGGTCCTCCCTTTTGGCCTGTCCCTGTCCCCTCGTGTCTTCACGAAGATCGCAGAGGCAGGGGGTAAGTGGAAGTGGGCATCCGCATACTCAACTACCTCGATGACTGGCTCATCCTGGCTCACTCGCGAGAGTTACTGTGCGCTCACAGGGACCAGGTGCTCAGCCTCTAGGGCTTCAGGTCAACTGGGAAAAGAGCAAGCTCGTCCCGGTTCAGAGCATCACTTTTCTCGGCATGGAGTTAGACTCAGTCTCAATGACAGCGCGTCTCAATAACAAGCGCACTTAGTCAGTACTCAGGTGCCTCGCTCTCTTCAAGCCCGGCACAGTGGTTGCTCTAAAACAATTCCAGAGGCTCCTGGGGCATATGGCATCCTCAGCTGCGGCCATGCCGCTCGAGTTGATGCAAACGAGACCGCTTCAGCACTGGCTACAGACTCGTGTCCCGAGATGGGCTTGGTGCCACGGCACATACTGTGTGCCAATCACCCCTTCTTGCCATCAGACTTTCAACTCTTGGACAGACCTCTGCTTTCTGCAGACTGGAGTCCCCTTGCAGCAGGTGTCCAGATGTGTCGTGGTAACCACAGACTCTTCTCGACAGGGTTGGGGCACCATGTGCAACGGGCACGCTGCCGCTGGCCCCTACAAAGGACCCCGGCAGCATTGGCACATAAACTGCCTAGAGTTGTTGGCTGTATCTCTTGCCCTATGGAGGTTTCTCCCACTAATCTGGTGCACGTCTTGATCCATTCAGACAGCACTGCGACGGTAGCGTACATAAATCGCCAAGGTGGCAGGCGCTTTTGTCACATGTCACAACTCACCCGCCATTTCCTCCTTTGGAGTCAGCCGTGACTCAGCTCGCTGCACGCCACTCACATCCCTGGCACCCGCAAAACGATGGCAGATGGCCCCAGGTGGTCCAGCTGATATGGGACCAATTCGGCAAGGCACAGATAGATCTCTTTGCCTCCCAAGACAACACCCACTGCTCGCTCTGGTACTCCCTGACAGGGGCTCCTCTCGGGACAGACGCGCTGGCACACAGCTGGCCCCGGGGGCTGCGCAAGTACGCATTTCCCCCAGTGAGCCTTCTTGCACCGGTGCTGTGCAAGATCAGGGAGGACGAGGAACAGGTCATCCTGGTGGCCCCCTCGCTACAGCACCTCCCTGGAAAATTCCCCTGAGGAAGGACCTTCTTTTTCAGCAACGGGGCACCCTCTGGCACCCACGCCCAGACCTCTGGAACCTCCACATCTGGCCCCTGGATGGGATGTGGAAGATCTAGTGGATCTACCACCTGCAGTCGTAGACACGATCAACCAAGCCAGAGCTCCCTCCACCAGGCAACTTATGCCCTAAAGTGGCGCTTGTTCACGAATTGGTGTTTTCTCTGAGCCGAAGACCCGCAGAGGTGCGCAGTTTGGTCAGTGCTTTCCTTCAATCTCCATAAGATGTAGATTAATGGAGAAAAATAACCTTGGGAGAAACCAGACCCCCTCGTGGGGGCCAGTTCCCCTTTGGCTAACATTATGAATGCAATGTAAATATTACTTATGTATAGTTAAAATCATGGTTTAAAATTATTAAACTAAGTAAGGGTTAAGGGTCAGTGTTTAAACACCGATTGTGTTTGAACTGTAAGATTAATGACCACAGTCTTTGAAGTCTATCTTGATTAACTGCAGAAGTTCACATAGATGCAATTGTCCTTGTTAATTGGCTGATGAAGGCTTTTGTTGGCAATAGTTAGTCTATGCATTCCATTTCAAGATCGTAGTCCATCAATAGACTGCGGAGATTTACTTTGGAGTTGGCATCAGTTCATCCTCTGAAGTACATCATAATCGACAGAAGTGATATATGGCTGGCACCGGCTGCATTTAGTCATCATCATTCAGCGACATGTAGCAGTGGAGTTCAACATGAAGCAGGAATGGTGCTGGATCCAGCCGATTCTGGTGACCTCAGGATAGGAGTCCTGAGTTTGAGACAGGGAAACAAATAAAAAGATGTAAGCATAGATGCCATTAAATTTATTGCAGAGTTAGAGATAATGGTCACGGTTTCTGGTTCCGGCAGACCCAACTAAAGCAGCCTAATTGTAGGTTGGAGGATAAATTAGGTGTATGCCTGGCTAAATAGATGAGTCTTTAGTAGGGATGCACAGAAATTTCGGCCGCCGAACATTTTCGGCCGAAAATGCCACTTTCGGTTTTTGGCCGAAAGAGAAAAAAGGCAGAAAATATGAGCCGAAAATATATACCTCCTCGCCCCGCCCCTCAGTGCTCAGATTTAACTCTGGATCGATCTAGCCCTTATCACGGCGCTGCCCAACAAAGGCCGATCATGTCAGCGGTGTGGAAATTCTTCAAAGTTTTTGATAAGGACATCAAATTTACGATCTGCAGTGTTTGTTCAGCAGAGGGGGTACGGTGACGAAGAACATTTCCACGACAGGTTTGATACACCACCTAAAAACACGACATCCAATTCAATATACAGAGTACAGCAAGAGAATCTACAGGAAAGTGCCTCGATCCACAGCAGTGCCACAACTAGCGCAACTACACCACAACTTGAGATGTATTTAGCTGAACTACCCATTGCCAGAAGCGACAATCCCCTTAACTACTGGCGCATAAACAAAGACCGCTTTCCTTTGCTTGCGTGGATTGCACACAGGTATTTATCTGCCCAAGCACCAGCAAAGAGAGTGAGAGACTGTTCAGTGCAGCATCTCATGTTTCTCAGGAGAGACTGTCAGAAAGTTTAGCAACTTTTGGTCTTGAAGAGAAACCTGTCGCTTGTACTTAAATACAAAGCGGTCCAATATAATGTGTATAGCAATTACATTACACTTGTTCTTCACTTGAGGATACATCTGTCGTTTACAGTTGAGGTTGGATTTAGTTCAATTACTGCTGTTTTGCACTGTTGTTTTGCACAATAATTTTCACTTAAAGTGGACATAGGTTTACATAAACAGAATAGAGCACTGATATATATATATATATATATATATATATATATATATATATATATATATATATACACATATATTTATATATTTATATATTATAGTTATATATAGATCAGTGGAATAGAGGCCCTCTGCCATTCTGTGTTCTGCCTTTTGTTTAAATAAAAATTACTTGTGTGTTACTTTCAATAAAAAAAATGTGATTTATTTTATTGGTTTGTATTTTTTCAATTCAGATTCATTCAATTCATGAAATTAATGAAAAAGTATAATATTAATACAATAATACACAAAAAAAATCTTTTTTTTTTTTTTTAAATGGTTAAAAAACTAAAAAAGTATGTTTCGGTTTTCGGCCCAGAATTTTAATTTCGGACCATCCCTTGTCTTTAGTCTAGACTTAAACTGAGAGAATGTGTCTGCATCTCGAACAGTGTTTGGGAGACTATTCCATAGTTTAGGAGCCAAATATGAAAAGGATCCTTTTGTGGATTTTGATATTCTAGGAACTATTAACAGGCCAGAATTTTGTAATCTTAATGAACGTGATGGAATATAGCATGGTAG
The DNA here is from genome assembly GCF_025860055.1 of Xyrauchen texanus. Taxonomy (NCBI): domain Eukaryota; kingdom Metazoa; phylum Chordata; class Actinopteri; order Cypriniformes; family Catostomidae; genus Xyrauchen; species Xyrauchen texanus. The sequence goes on along the minus strand of NC_068280.1, from coordinate 28,175,448 downwards.
AAGATCACTTAAGTACTGCGTAATTAGAACCTCTGTTTTGTCAGAATTGAGTAGAAGGAAATTTCTGGCCATACAATCTTTTATTTAATTGATACACTCTGCTAATTTTGAGAATTTTGAAATCTCATCAGGTTTTGAAGAAATATAAAGTTGTGTATCGTCAGCATAGCAGTGGAAACTTATTCCACGATTCCTCATAATATCTCCCAGGGGAAGCATATACATGGAGAAAAGCAGAGGCCCTAAAACTGATCCCTGTGGCACTCCATATTTTACTTTTGTTTGGTTTGACAATTCCTTATTTACATAGACAAAGTGGTAGCAGTATGCTAAATATGACCTAAACCATGCTAATGCAACTCCACAAATTCCAACATAATTCTCCAGCCTATTCAAGAGAATGTCGTGATCTATTGTGTCGAATGCAGCACTTGGATCTAAAAGCACTAGAAGAGAAATGCAGCCGCGATCAGATGATAAGAGCAAGTAATTTGTAACTCTGATAAGTGCAGTCTCTGTACTGTGATGAGGCCTAAATCCTGAATGAAATTCTTCATATATACTATTTCTCTGTAGAAATGAACATATTTGGGAGGATACTACCTTTTCTAGTATTTTTGACATAAACTGGAGATTTGAAATCGGTCTACAATTAGCAAGTTCTCCAGGATCAAGTTGTGGCTTCTTAATAAGTGGTTTGATAATTGCCATTTTAAAGTTTCTTGGGACATGTCCTAAGCATAGCAAGGAGTTAATGATATTAAGAAGAGGTTCTGAGATTACAGGAGATGCCTCTTTTAAGAGCTTAGTTGGTATAGGATCTAACAAACAAGTTGTGGCTTTTGATGTTTCGATAAGTTTTGTTAGCTCTTCATGACCTATGATAGCGAAGGATTGAAGTTGCACATGAGGAAAATTAATAGACACCATATAAATCCTATTTTATTCTTCAGACACCACTCAGACATCCAGCCATTCAGTGACCCTAATCTACTATAAACCTCGTCACCACGACGAGCAGGGAGGGGACCAGAGCATATTACAGTGTCTGACATCGTTTTTGCAAATTTCCACACCTCTTTAACATTATCTTTAGTGATCTCCGACTGGCGAAGCCGGACATCGTTTATGGATAACAATTTTAGAAAATCTACGTTTAGCATTAGCCAGCACTTGTAAATTTGATTTGATGTCAGATGCTCTGGCCCCCGAAATGCAATTAACAATAGTGGATGGAGTCTCTATTGCCACGTTCCTTACAATAGAATCACCGATAACAAGGGCTCTTTCAACATGATTCTCAGTGGGTGTATCACTGAGTGGGGAGAATTGATTGGAAACCCTAACAGGAACGGGAGAGTGGTGTCTCTTTGCCCTACGAGTATGCTGCCGAGACGTCACCCAAATGCCCTGCTGCAGCGGCTCTATAGCCGGAACCAAAGTGTGTGTGTTGCTCTCTGTACTACTCTCATCCAAAACAGTATCTACCAGCTTCACTTTCTCACTGACCTCTACTAGCGTTCGGATGCGAGTCTCTAACTCATTAACCTTCTCCGTCAGCCTGGCTAATTCCTTACATTTATCACAAGTGAATCCCTCACTGCTGACGGAGGAGGCTATTTTAAACATGTGACATGCAATGCAGGAACAAATAACATGAGCGGATGCCATGGCTTACCGCAAATTGTTTGTTGTTCCTGAGCGGTGAGGGTTTGATATTGATGTGAATCCCTCACAAAATTGTTTGTTGTTAGTGGTGGTTGTTCTTGATAAGCGGTGCTTTGAGATCGATGCAATAATCTGTGTACCGCAGAGGAGAAAAAAAAGCGGTGCGCGCTGTTAAAATGCACACAGTTTAATCGCATTAAAAAGAGAATGCGGATGCAGGTGGAATATGTGCGCAGTTGAATCGTGATAAGAGAATAATATGGGAATATGTGTGCTTAAAAATGGCAGATGTTTAAGGATTAAAGGTTGAAAACGGATATAAAATACATGCAGATGAAATGAGAGAAAAGCAGGAAAAACTCTTGTAATGATTGATTGTGGTGGAATTGTTTCAGGTGGAAACCGACTCGGTCAGGGCCCTTTACAAAAGGAGTCTAGAACTAGACTGTTCACTAAAGGAGCTGGAAGGTGAGCTGAGGAGGCTCCAAATTAAAAAAATTAAATTGGAGATCAAACAGCTGAAAAAAACAGATCTCAGTGTGTGAACTTATTTAACCAGGTAACCCTTTAGTATGAACACTATGAATGTTTATTAATGTAACTTTCTCTTGCTCTCTTTCTTCCTCCCTAGCCACATGACCAATAAAACAGTTTGAGACCTATCTGATTCTGCAGTGTCAATGTGCATTTATTAAGTAAAATATTGTGTTGTGATTGCATCTCTGACAGCTGTGCCAGCTGGGTGGTCAAGTGTGATGGGATCAATTTCATCGGGGAGAAGCTGGTTTTGTGGTGGTACTCGCTCCTTTCTGATAGTGGCTATATTGTGCAGAATGGCACATGCAGCCACTATCTGTGATGCCCGCTTTTGTGATCCTCTTAAGCGCCTAAGGCAGTTGAAATGTGCCTTTAGGATGCCAAAGGTCATCTCTATCTTTACCCTGGTTTTACTGAGGGCCACATCGAAGCGGTTTTGTGGCCCTGTCTGAGGGTCAGGATAGGGGGTAAGCAAAAACCCCTGGCATGCATAACCCCTGTCTCCTACCAAAAGGCCATCAAAAAGCCCTGCCACAGAAAAGGGAAAATTGTGTAAGTTTTGCTGTGTCACAATTAAAATGAACACTTTAAAGTGTTTTGTACTGTAACCAATTTAACTTGCCTTCCTCAAAGCGCTGACACAACATAGACTCATGGAAAATTCGTGAGTCATGCACTGAGCCAGGCCATTTGGAATCCAAGCTTGTGATCACGCATTCATGATCACAAGTCATCTGCAGATGAAATGTACAGTAAATGGAAGTGCAACATTGTGCAGCGTAGTTCTAGCGGGAAGACTAGCAGCTGTACATCATCACTTCATTAGCGGGGTAATTCCTAGCCAATCGCATTGGAAGCCATTGCTTCATAAGTCTGCTCACAATCTATCACATTGCTGTTTCAGTGCGCTAAAACACAGGCAACTAGACGCGCTTCAACATCTCCAGGCCACATATAACCAGTGCACAGCACTTCTCCGGAAGCCTGCATTCCCTTTGCAACGACGTCGTCACTTCATCTCAACTTCTGTCAACATCAAACCCATGGGGAGTAAACAACCAGCAAACATATCTCATTCACTCAGGAGATCTCTCCCAATCGCATTGCACGACCCGGCGAAGGAGCGCGCAACCTGCGAATCCTGCAAAATCATCGGCTTAGGCAGCAGCCGGCTTCCATCAGAAATAAGCTAAGTCATTTTCATATCCATCAAAAGCATTCAGATCTAGTCATGGGCCTAGATCTTCCGTTGCCATGCAACCTGTTCATCACAAAGTTGCAACGTTGCCTGTTCATCATAACGCATTCGCATCAATATCAAAAGCCAGTATTTCATGTCAACCGCGCATTCACTCTCATAGTATGGCAGACAATCGCGTAATCTCACAAAGGCAAGGTCATTCACTTGTCATTCACAGTCTGCATGCCCGAGCGTTCCCTATCGGGGAATTAAGATTATTATTCAGGCATATCATCATGTACAGTCAACGCTTATCATACGGGCTCTCATTACTCATTCAGTAAGATTCCCCCATTTTTTGTTGCCGCCTTCGCCCAAATCATGTAATGGGTGCTTTCCAATCCAATTCATCATCCCTATGCCCTACTCACTAGGAAGACCGAGCCCACGATGTGAGCATTCCGAGGGAGCATACATCAGTTTCACCCGTCGATGTGCGCCCCCCCTTCCCGAGCACAAACCATGCAAATTACATACCCAACTTAAATGGCTGTATCTACTGGCTCCCCTGGAGTATGGACACAGTTGTAGTATCTTTTGAAAGAAGACACTTCGGGCTTCACTTCTCAAGTTTCAGAATTAATGTTGTTATTTTAAAGCAAAAAAAAAAGGTTTTGGACTTTGAGATGGGCTCAAAGAAGACTTCATATAAAAGATAATATACAGTTTTACAACAGGTAAGACAACAGGGTTTACAACAGAATGCTGCTCCGGTTGCATAGTCTGTCGAAGAACGATGAAGTGTAATTCTTCCAGGTGAGATCTCATGTAAACATGGAGAACATATCAAGATTTATAATTGCGTACAAAAGTGCTACTGGACATTATAGAATGAATTCTGTCATGGACAATTGACCCAAGCAGGCTGAACTGGATTCATCTGGCGATCACTATTTCATAAGGTACAAAGTCCCGTTTTTGATATTGCATGTTGCCATCCGCACTTCCGGCACAAATAAACAAATTGCTGTTTTTGGAGGACTGTCATCATGCAACAGAGATCGGATATCAACGTCGAACACTTAGACCTTCGAAAAGACATATAATCTGTTATCATTAATCGCATATTCATGCATGCATATATCAGAATGCAAATCTATTAAACGTAAGCAGAGTGACTTCACTCCCGAGCGCAAACAAATACGTATCAACGGGTTAATATAGCCTCCACCAAGCCTTGTGAAAGAATTTACTTCATTCAGTACAACATTCGATGAGGTTCCCAGAGCGCCTCCAAGGGCGAATTTACGCGATCCATAAAACGCAGCATTTTCTTACTCCAGACGTACTTCCATGTTTTCATCGCTAGCACCACTGTCGCGGCGCGCCTCTGACACCTAGAGGTAGGCTCCGCACCGCTTCCCCTATTCTTCAGATTATCTACCACCAGCGTAAGGCATTCTGCTATGATCAGGACATACAGCGAGTAATTCCCATCTCATGGCATACTTTCATTTTATTATCATTCCGGCATCATCAAAGATCAGAAATTCGTTGGTATGTCTTCACAAATCATTCACTCATCCTGGTCAGACCACTACAGCAACCACTAATCCGAACCAATATGATTGACAGCGTAAATGCCGGAATCCAGCCATACATGTTTAGGCGTGCGTGTATCTGGTCTCGGAAATATGTCCGAGACAATGGTAACTCGGCACAGCAGCCGTCGAATCAGCTATCAAGCACATTTGGAAGGAGATTTGAAAATATTCACAAAATATAAAGTGCGATACTGCATCCTCAGGTCGTAAAGGTGGGACATGAACAGCCGGAACTGATCCATGCTCGAGAATCACATCCTGAAGATCCCGATTCATATCAACACACATTCACAAAGCAGCCTCGTGCAAGATGATTTGCACAAACATGCACACATTCTTGTATGTTTTGGGGCTCACCTCCTTCAAAAACTAAACTGTCCACTGCATCTTCAGGGCTCTATGCCGGGAGTACACACTGCAAAAACTCAAAATCTTGCCAAGTATATTTATCTAATTTCTAGTCAAAATATCTCATCACACTTAATATAAGACAAAATCACCTAAAGAGCAAGATTTAAGTGAGATAAAGGAGCTTGTTTTTAGACAGTGCATCTTGAATATCTTGTTAAGTGAAACTGTCTTGAAAACGTCTCGGGTTACTTGTGTAACCCTTGTTCCCTGAAAAAGGCGGAACGAGATGTTGCGCTGCTAAGCGCTACGGGGAATAGCTTTTGCTGTGAGCCGAGCTGAATAATGTGTGGAACACGTCAATGAACATTGACCGGAATTTATAGCCTCGGCTGATGTAATCATTAGATGCACCTGAGGCCAGGCTATAAATGGATACATCACCAGGTGTCGTCAGATACTTCTTTTTGAAGAGCAGTCCTGGGACGTCCCAGTGCGGCAAAGCAGCGCAACATCTCGTTCCGCCTTTTTCAGGGAACAAGGGTTACACATGTAACCCGAGACGTTCCCTTTACAAAAGGCTTCACTACGATGTTGCGCTGCTAAGCGCTACGGGGAACGCAATACCCACGCCGCCGCACTTGGGGCTGTCCGGACCCCTACGGTTGTGCAGTGTACTCACAAAAACACGAGAGGTCTCAGACATGAGCTTGAGATGTCGACTCAAGGGCATAAGAGCCCGGAGTAGCATAAACATCTAAACCATTAATTTTGATGAATGTGTGCGAAGAGGACCAGTCTGCTGCATCACAAACTTGTTCAGGCATGAGCTGAGATGTCGGCTCAAGGGCATAAGAGCCCAGAGTAGCAAAGCATCTAACCCACAAAGTTCGATGAATGTGTGCGAAGAGAACCCTATCGCAACACAAACTTGTCATAAAAACTGATGAATGTGAGCGGAGAGGACCAGCCTGCAGCATCACAAACTTGTTTAGGCATGGGCTGAGATGTCGACTCAAGGACATAAGAGTAGCAAAGCATCTAAACCATAAAATGTGATTAGTGTGTGCGGAGAGTGCCAACCTGCCGCACCACAAACTTGTTCAGTGTCAACTCAAGGGCGTAAGAGTCAAGAGTGGCAAGAACATCCAAACTATAAAAGTTAAATGAATGTGCGTGGAGAGGACCAACCTGCCGCACCACAAACTTGCTGCAGAGGGAGACCTCTAGCCAAGGCTTTAGAGGAGGAGAGCCCTCTGGAAGAGTGCGCCCTAAAACCTACTGGCGAAGCTTGACCGCGCGCCTCGTAGGCCCGGGCAGTAAGGTCCCTCACCCAAAGTGACAACCCGGTCACAGCTTCAAAGTGAAGAACTGCTGCCCTGACTTTACACCACTAGCAAGTGCGGTGGACATAATTCTGAAGGGCACAGACTGGACAAAGTCTGAGTAGTCTTTAGCTGCTCCGGCATTTACAAACGGCAGGGAGCAGAAGGCTTAGAGAATGATTGGCCAAGGGTCGAGAAAGGCACCTTGGACAGGTAGTCAGGGTGAGGGTGCAAAGAATGCTCTTGGTCCTACCTGGGGCAACTCAAAACAGGCTGGCAAAAGAGACAGAGCCTGTAGGTACCCAAGTCTCCTTAGAGACGTAATTGCCATATGAAAAACCATCTTGAGAGTTAGAAGTCTACCAAACGCTGAATCTAGAGGTTTTAAAAAGGGGGGTCTTACCCTATGAAGAGGTCCTAGCAAGGATGCCTCTTAGAGGGCACCCTGCCCACCAAGGCATGGCAAGCCGAAGTGGAAGCCACATAGAACCTGGCAGTGGCGAGGCAAGTGCCCGCTGACAGTTCTTTCCACAGAAAATCCAGAACTGAAGCAAACTGGCAGTTAGCTGGTTCTGTAATTTGAACTTATTAGAAGGAAACGCATGCAGGCACATTTGTGCCATGTATGCGCCACCACAATCAGCACCCCCGAGGGGGGGACTGGGTGACTCGGGGAGAAGTAGAAGCGATATTGCGCTATCAACAGAGGCGAAGAGGTCCTCTTCTGCCCTGTAAAATCTACCCAGATCAGTTCCAAGGGAGGGAGCCCTAGCACTTGCAATGGTCTCGATAACTTCAGGAGAAAGCCCTGTGAACCTCAGTTGGTACCCTACAGGGGCCAAGCATGAAAGGTTTCACAATTCGGGCCGGGGATGAATATGCCCCCTGCGCCTGAGAAAGAAGGTCCTACCTGCTCGGAATCGCCCAAGGCGAGCCGTCGAGGAGAGATATTAACTCCGAGAACCATATCCTGTTCAGCCAGCGCAGCGCCATTAATAGGAGGCAAGACCCTTGCTGGTGAACATTGCCAAGACTCCCGGGAGCAGAGAAACCGGGGAAAGAAACGCATACAGACACATTCTGGGTCATGTATGTGTTTTAACGTCCAGACTCAAGGGGGCTTTCAGGGATAAGTAGAGGAGACATTGCGCTATTCATAGAGGCGAAGAGGTCCTCTTCTGCCCTAAGATCTCACCCAAACTTGTTCCAAGTGGAAAAAGCCCGGCATTTAAAAAGGTCTCGATAACCTCAGGAGAGAGCCCTGTGTCCCTCAGTTGGTACCCTTAGGGGCCAAACATGAAAGATTCCACAATTCGGGGCAGGGATGAAATATTGCCCTGTGCCTGAGACAGAAGATCCTTCCTGTTCGGCATCGCCAAAGGCGAGCCGTCGAGGGAAGAGATTAGCTCCGAGAACCAAGCCCAGTTCGGCCAGCGCGGTGCTATCAGTAAGAGGCAAAAACCCTTGCTGGCGAACTCTGGGCAACTACTACCTTAGGGTGGAGTTCTTAACTCCCCCGTTGGTATTTTCTGTCTGGACCGTAAATCTGCTCCCATATATGGGCATCCAGGGATATAACTGACCTGAGTGACAGGAGCTTGCCCTGGGCCCTAAGGAGAACCCAACGTGTCAGAAATACAGCTGACAAGAACATGGGTCTCCTTGATGATTTATGTAAGAGGCTACCGCTGCATTGGCCACCCGCACCAAGACATGGCAGCCTCAGGAGGAGGTATTTCAGGGCCAGAAATACAGCCATCAACCCGAGACAGTGACTGTGACAACCGAGCTGATGACCCTCCTATCCCCTTAAGCTGGACGACCACTTAAGGCCGCTACCCCGCCCATCAGGGAGGCGTCTGTCGTTAGCAGCCTGCGACAACAAGATGCACCTAGAGTGGGACCCAAGGCAGAAAACCGGGGTCTGAACCACATAGAAAGGGAACGAAGCCTGAGGCGCGTAACCCTATTTAGCCTAGGAGTTTGGCCCTTGGAAGAAATCCCCTGGCTTTTGGCCACAACTAAAACGGTCTCATGAGCAGAAGGTCCAGAGGGATCACTGTGGATGCATTTGCCCTGAGACCTGGAAATCATTGATACTGATAACAGTGCAACCTTGACCTAGCCTGACTTTGCGCAGGGTGATCTAAATGGACTCAATCCTAGCGGGAGACAGTTGTGCCCGCATTGAGATTGAACTCCATATGATGCCCCGATAGACAGTGTTCTGAGTGGGAGAGAGGACGCTTTTCTTGGCGTTGAGCCTCAACCCCAGAGAAACAGATGAGCTAAGACGATGTCCCTGTGCTGAACTGCCAGTTCCTGGAACTGCGCTAGGATCAGCCAGTCGTCTACATAATTCAGAATGCAGATGCCTCAGAGTCGCAAGGAGCCAGTGCTACATCATGCATTGTGAATGTACGGGTAAAAAGGGCTAGGCTAAGTGAAAGAACCTGACCCTGGAAGACTTCGCCCCCGGAAGTGAACCTCAGGAACTTTCCATGTTGTGGCAGAACTTCAAAATGAAGTATAGAAGTGCGTCATAAGATCGATGGTGACCCGCCAAACGAGTTGTAGGGCTTGAGACACGACCGTCTTGACAGGCATCATCTTGGACTTGAACACGGGTAGTTCAAGCTTTAAGATCTAAGCCAGACGCCACCCCTCACCCTCCATGGGAAACGGCAAGTATTTAGTGTAATAACCTAACTCTCTCTCTGGAAGGGGAACACATACCATGGCCCCTTTAACCAGGAGATTGAGTTATATTTTTTTTTTTTTTACATAAAAAGAAATCCGGTTCACGGTAGTGAGAACATGCCATTGAAACACGGAAAAGCGGCGAGTGAATTAAATCCTGACGCCATTATAAGACCCACAGAAAATAATATATCCGGCAGAAGTTCCCACGCTGCCAGGATCTCTGAGATGGGTATTATATTTTAACACTTCCTGTTGAGGGGTTGTCGAGTGTTTCGAGTCCTGAATAAAATGCAGGAACAGCGAAAACACCCAACTGGGAGGAACAGCATAGTGTGCAGAGCAGCATAGTGTGCAGAGCAGCACCAGCCTGACCTGCTGCTTGATAAGCCCTTCCCACTAAAGTGGAGGTTGTCCTACAAGGCTTTGAGGGGAGAGAGGGCTTCTTAAGTGACGATGCCGAGCCCGGCGAGAGATAGCCCGCAAGCGTCTCTTCGACCGGCGTTATCACTGAATACCGCCGTGCCTCAGCACCCACGATAGTCGAATATAATGACGTCGAGGGTATGTGAACACGGGAAGAAAAAAAAAAAAAAAATATATATATATATATATATATATATATATATATATATATATATATATATATATATATATATATATATATATATATATAATTTTTATTTTATTTTTTTAGGGGTTCTCCATGAGCGAAAAAGCTCTTAATGGAGGTTATCAAAGAAGGGAAGGAACCCATGAGGCGTTCCCTTTCTTAGACTGGAAGATAAAATCTATCCCCTAATTTGGAGCGTTTGGGGGTCTCTTTTTCGCGTGGCCAGACCAATCTGGCAACCGCACGAGTAACAACATTGAGCAATTCCTCCGTAGATTTTTTATCGCGGACGGAAAGCTCGGAGGCGGGAAGAGAATAGCGATCCACCTCATGATCCGAGAAGCGTCGAGATCATGTGAAGAAACAGCTGTGTTTGGGGAGCGAGTGAGAGAAAGGGATCACCCCATCTCTTGCTCCTCAGCCAAAACCATGCAAGAGCCCCACAAACGATCTTATTTTCGAGAGTGCTGACTCCCGGAAGCAAGCGAGGCGAGCACGACGCACTCTGCCTGTTAAAGCAAATCGCAGTGCTCGCACCCACCCTGCTGCCACGCGACAGCAGCGTGCTCCCAAACAAACAGCAAAAACTGATGTGTGTCGTCTTCAGCTATAGAGCGAGAAGAGGGGAACACGCACCGTTTGCGGCTTTCAGTCATTCTCTCTTTTATAGAAATATATATATATATATAATATTTTCTAAACAGAAGAGAAAAGAGAACAAAGAACAAAGTTCACTGCACACTGTCTAACTGATTCTAACTCCTAACAGAGGAAAGAAAGTTTTGACAGGGTTTGTGAAACACACAGAAACAGAATCGCTCTGAAAAAAGAGTTTCTGACGACACCTGGTGACGTATCCATTTATAGCCTGGCCTCAGGTGCATCTAATGATTACATCAGCCGAGGCTATAAATTCCGGTCAATGTTCATTGACGTGTTCCACACATTATTCAGCTCGGCTCACAGCGAAAGCTGTTCCCCGTAGCGCTTAGCAGCGCAACATCGTAGTGAAGCCTTTTGTAAAGGGAACATCTTGTTTTGAGTCATATCTCAGATGAAACAAGCTTTTTTGACATGTCATAAGGTTTTTAAGCTGCTGTGTTATTTGTAAAAGATGAATCGTCTTGTTTCAAGAAATAGACTTAACTTAAATTGAGACAACAGATCTGCTTTATTGAAAACGGCAGGTCATGCCCAACTCACAACGCACAGTACAGTGTGGCTATTTTTCTTACATTTCATCAATCCATGTGGTGTGAAAAAATAAAGTAAAAGTAAGTAAAAATAAATGCTGTCATACAGTGTTTGTCAGTGCTTAAAAAAATAAATCACTCCCAAATACCCACACTCAATACAGACTCAAGAATGATGTTTGATGATGTCTGTGAGATCATACTTCAGTGGAATGTACTTGCTATTATTAAAGTTTACATAGTAGTATGGTGTAATCAATAAGCTTTTCAGCATCAATGAAAATATTGGGTTGAGCTAGGTCGGGAACTTCTACCTCATAAGCTAAATAATTATCATTCCATCCAACTGTAGAGAGAGGTTGGCATTCAAAACAATAGACTGATGCATTTAAAATATAAATGTTTTTCACTAGTGCAAACTCTGGAGTATCATTGATGACATTAGAAATAACCAAAGATTTTCCACATGTATGCTTATTTCCATGTTGCATAATCCACTGTACTGAAACTATATATTCAACATGCTCTATCCTAAAAAGTCTCTAATCTTTCCTTCTACATAGTGAACATTTTTCACCTCAGAGGCTGGGCCCGTGTCAACTTCACTTGAACAAATTGGATGTTTCTCATGCACATTCTGACAACATTCATAAAGTTGGTTGTGCTTCACAAGAGACTTGCAGATATTTTTAAAACTACTTTTCAAAGCCCACTGCTTACAAAAGCAATGCTTTGACTCACAGCGCATACACATATGCCTCACTGTAGGACCAAGTGCCTTAATCTGAGAAGGAAGATGCAGCAAGTAATGATGTTTAGGTATAATATTTGCATCTGGAAACAGTTGTTTGAAATGGTTTAAATGTTGCTCTATTAAAAGTTTCAGCCTTGAAAGAGTTGAGAGAGCAGTAATAGGTGAAAACAGAATTTTGACTATCTCTAACAACTTAAGTAGCATTTGTGTGTAATCGTTTTCTCCAATTTTGTCAATGAGAAATGGCAGGATCTTTAACAAAACCAGCATCTGCCCAGCTGACTGTTTCAATTTATTGTCATTTGATGACAGTGTATTGACAGATATGGGGCAAGGCTTATCCCTTGCATCCACAGGAGAATAAGGGAAACAAATAATTGCACTGTTGAATGCATCTAAGTCCATATGCCCTGAAAGCACAAGATGCTTTAAAACACATTTGATTTCATATGGGGCAACACCTTCAAGAATGACATGCATGATGTCCTGTGGGGTTTGATTGATTATATCAAAGTGAGGAAATTCTGTTAATTTGCTTCTCCTGTTTATGCCATATGTCATTTTTAGACTGTCTTTCAGAAAGTCAGTATTCGCCTTGTCAATGTCATTACATTGCCTGTTATGACTTGCCATTGTCCTTTTAACAAACAGATCTTCATTAAATTGCTCCTGCATGTCTTCAAAGTTGCATTCGCAGTGCCTGCATTTACTGTAGGCAAATCCCACTCCTATCTTAAATCCAGCCACTTCATGCTGAGCTAGAGTGTCTCCGCACACAGACATAAGTGCCCCATAAATTGTCCTCTCACCATTTGCAGTGACAATCTGGACACCTTCACACAGCTCATTTAAGTCACGGTTAATCCTCTCAAATATCTCATCAATACCACAATGGGAAAGATCTTTTGATTTTACCATGGCAAGCAGATGAATGGCAGCAAGTCTTGATCTGTATTTAGGGTTGATGTTACCTAAGGTGTAATAAATCAATAACAATTTGTTTTTGTTTGCCAGAGATCCAAGAGGATTGCATAGCTCAATTTCATCTGTATATAAAACCAACTGCAATGCTGTGGGAAATGTCAAAAACAGTGGGTGCGACTTAAAAATGTCTCCATCAACGAAATCATGATAAATCCATCCTTGCATGCCTGTGGCCTCTTATCAATCATTGCAATTATTCTTGGATGTGATAGCAGCTGCTCCAAACTTTTCACCAATGGTATATAATGAAAATAATGGTCCTTAATGGTAAGAACTCTGGAGTCTCCATTTTTCACATAACATACTGTTTGTTTTGCGACAACAATCTCTGGTTCAATTGGTTCTAACAGTTCTTTGATGGTCTTATCCTGCAAATGGGTGGAAGCAATTTGACAGAAAGGGTCAACAAACTGGTCAAATATCCCCATTGCATCACTCTTTAGTTGATCCAGGTCCCCAGAATGTCTCTCAATCATGTTGCTCATTTGCTGTTTTAGGTGCTCCAATAATGTGGCCTGATATTGCTGGACTCCACTCACCATTTGGTTAACCGCTCTCTGGGGAATAGAAAACAAACAAACAAAAAAAATAATACATTATAAAATTCATATAAAAATGCAGTCAACATGCAAACTCACAGACACTTTTTTTTTTAGAAGTAACCCTTCAATTACATATTGTTAGTGTCATGCAATTATCAAAATAGTCTATTTCCAGCAATACTATCATGAAATAATATTTCCTTCTGCAGCTTTATGACCTTGTTTACACTTGGTCTTAAAATGTGTTTTGAGCAATAGGATCACAAGTGGACAGTGCTAAATAAAAATGTAAGTGTTAGGTGTATTATGTTGTCTCTATTCTTAGCTCATGCTCAACAAATATAGTGGATGGGCAGATTTTGTAAGCAAACTATGTGTATATTTGCATATATAGCGGGGAAGTGAGATCCGATCACAAGTGGTCACTGAAAAAGCGTGTTTCTCTGACATACCTTTAGCTGTTCACCTGTGATCGGATCAACCAAGATGCCAGGTCTGAACAGTGGCTAAGTCATTCTACAGTTTAAGCTTATAGCTTTTAAGCTTGGTAATAAAAATGAAATATAAATAAATGGAAAATCAATGGCATAATTTACCTGTGTCAGTCGATGGGTTTCTCTGGCTTGAAGAAGAAATGCAGTTGCATGTTTAGAAAGGTCAACATTCATGCGACCCTCTCCATCTTCTTGAAATCCACTCTGAAAGAGATTAACAACAAACATATCTATTAAATTAGGGAAAATATTGGCATTTGTATGTAGCACCACCAGACAATCTGACAACTACCTGGGTTAGCTAGCTAGATTTCTTCCTATAAAACGGTACAAGATGGGTGTATTATTACTGATTGGTTTCTTTATTTTGAGTATGTAAAATAACAACAAAAACAAAATCTAATAAAAACAAAACAAAACAGTACTACAAAAAAACAATGACTTTGACAGCATCAGAAAAAATCTGCACTTCATGAGTGTTAAGACTGACACACATACTAAATTGTATCCCTTCACTTGCTCTCTTGCCAATAAATTAACATTACTAAAGGCCTTTGATCTGAACTTGTATTCCAATAAGCTATGAGACAACTTCCTGTCACACACTATCATGAAGACATGCCTAACCTGCCAGTTACAACTTTGTGAATGATAAGCTAATAATACACATATTACAGCCTCTAAGTTATGCTTGATTCAAACTGTTGAAGGATAACCTGTATTTTTTTATTTGTTGTTTAAATGTTAAACATTAACGTTACTGATTTTTTTTTCCAATGAAGTCTGGTAACTGAATTACATAACTAATAATTAAACTAAACAAATTAAACTAATAATCAAACAAGTGAATTAATTGATCAATTACTGAATATAAAACTATCTCAGTAGGCTAGTTGTATTTGCGTTATTACTCGTTACTGACAAAAGTTGTGGAATTACAGTAACGCATTACTTTCAACACTGCTATTACTTTACCTTAATTACAACCTGAGCCTGTCATTGACAAAAACAAACAATGTTTAGTGGACGCGCTTGGATCAGGCACAGTTGACCTAAATAAATGTTATGTTAAATTTTAGCTTGTGTAACGACTTACCGCTGGAATGACGATGCTTGAGCCCTCTGCTTCAGCCACAGGGCTTGCATTAGTTTGGTCGTTTGTGGCTGTCCTTTCACCTGCTCCAGGTAAACCGTGGCGAGTCGGTTCTTCCTCTTCAGCCGCTTTAATGTGGAGAAGATGATGTGCGTGTGTCCGCTTCACGTGATAGTAGAAGGAGTTATACACCCTGTACTCACTTGGACAGCCATCAATCCCGCACATGACGCGAAAGTTAGGGCTGCGACTGTGCATGGTGTTAATGTGACTCAAAAGATGTTTCAGAGTCAATGCCACAAATTTGTAGCATATGAAGCAACGCCAAATCATGTTGGAAGCAAAGATGTCACAGGCAAGAGAACGGTAAACTGGTCACAGGTCGGTAAAACTCGTTACTATGGTTACACCCGCCAGCTAGCTGCTGCAAATGAGAATGTGGGCGTAAACTAACGGACGGTATGGGACCGATTTGGATTTGAACTTGGATTGACGTGTTTCATTGCAAGTAAGTTAAATTAAAGCGCTGTATCCAGTGCTCATTCTTTGTAGTTCATATCGCACACCCTTTGAATGTTGTCTACGTTTCAATGTGTTTGTGTATCGTTGCAGCCGAACAGAGACGGCGAGGCAAACTAATGTTAACGGAGCTAATTAGCTAACCAAGTCAGCCAACAGCATGGAAGAATTGGATGTTGTCGCAGTGTCGATTTTAAGGGGTAATGTATGCAAATATTATTCTTTATCATATATGAACGTACGAATGCAGAGGCCGAATTGAAGCTGAAAAAAAGAAGCTAACTTAGTTGCTTCCTGGCGCTGCTCCCGCTACAGAAGCACTGTGGGCCTCAAAATCGTTCTACAATTTGTCACATCACGCTCCTTCTGTCACATGTTGTGTAAAGTGTTATGTGTGGTCGGTGAACTGTAAAAACTGAATTGCGCTTTGGGGATAATGTTGTATATTATGTTGTGTTCAGACCAATAGCAAAATGAATTTTCGACTCCCTTTATTTGCACCATTTTGTTCCCGCTAAATTCATAAACTGTGACGAGTCAACTCATTGCGATAAATGACAATTGTTGGTCACTAGAAAGATTCTTAGTTGGTGGCAGCTCTAGTTCAGGGTTCGTACGGGACGGGTGCTTGAAATTGTAACTGTATTTGTTTCACATCAAATACCTATCTGACTGAATAGTTTGTTTATTAAATGGAGAAGTAGGCGGAGTTTTCATTTTGATTTCCGTGCTTGTTTGGATGCCCCGTTTTTATTGGCCGCGCGGGTAATCGTCACAGAGCTTTGGTCGACTCGGCAACAAAACGTCCTCGCACTGCGCAAGCCATTGAAATAAACGGATTCCATGGACCTTGAAAGTGCTTGAATTTGACCTTGGAAAAGGTGTACGAACCCTGTAGTTATACTAGTAACGTCTATATGACATACAACAGCAGCCAATGAGGTATCTACATTTCTATACTAAGCTGGTTACTAGCTACCTAATTTGAACGAAGTGTCAACTTCTAATAGTTTCATGCGGTTTCATTTCTAGGGCACTGTTTCATCTTGCTATATTTGTCTTCCAATGTTTTAAAAGGTGGAAACATCACAGAGACAATGATGAGCACCCTGTCTCGTGAAGACTTGCGTGATCTTTTCCCAGGCTCAGAGAACTTTTTACGGAGAAAAGCGGTCTGGCGTGCATGTCATGGTGCGTCGGAGGAGGTCAGTTTCTCAGTTAAGTGGCCTAAACTAACCACCTATTTAAGTTGGCAGCAGCACATTGAGCTAACAGTACAGTGTTTTTGGAGCAGGCATGGTAGTCTACATTAGGGGTGTGAACCTACACTGGTCTCATGGTTCGGTTCGATTACGATTATCATGTCATCGATTCAGTTCAATTCAATATCTCGATGCATTACGATGCACCGCATCCTCAATTTTCAATTTTACTTCAAAGTGATGTGCATTGCAATGCATCGTGATATCGAATTGAACTGAATCGATGACATGATAATCGTAATCGAACCGTGAGACCAGTGTAGGTTCACACCCCTAGTTAGTTGATGTAAGCGATTTCACCCCTAAAATGGAACATTGCTTATTTATACGTGGACATCTGTCAATGCTACATTGCATTTTGTGTTGTCACAAAAAACAAAAATGTTGCTTTTTGCAGTAGTTATCTTTTATTTTACAGGAGTCTGGCCAAGAACACTCAAAATTATCGGGCAGTTCCTCCTTTAATGCATCACCCATGCGACAGACATCCACTCCTGTGAATGCAAGTCCTGTAAAGTACACAACCCCTGAAAAGGTTGTGAAGTTATCCTTTCCAGAATATGTATTGCACACCGACACAGAACTTGAGCAAGTCCGACAAGAGTACTTTGAGTTGTCGTAGAGAGGCGAACAGCGCAACTGCCAGATGTCAAAGGAGATCATTCGGCATCTGACCAGTATGATTGCAATCCTGATTGATTGCAAACACCATGACCAGTATGATTGCAATCCTGAGGGCAAAGGGGGATGCAGAATCACACAGATACACGTCAAAGCCAGAAATTACAGCAATGGCAAAGAGAATAGTACTGTACTACCCCATGCTGCAGGACCAAGGCCTACATACATGGGTAAGTGAAATCCATCCAATTGACTGTTTCATGTTGGACATTTTTAGTAGCAATTTGAAAAATGTATTAAATGTCTTGTGCAGGTCACTATGTACACACAGCTGTACAAAAGATTGCAAAATGTGAGATCCCCCCAAAAAAGAACTCCAGATGGGAGACATTCAAAGGGGTGAGCTGTAACTAATGATTATTTTCATCAAAGATTCATCTGTTAATCATTTTTAAGATTAATTGATCAGTTGTCTGGTCAATATAAAGTATAAGGTGTTGTCCTCAAAAGTCTTGTTTGGCCCACAACCTAAAGATGTTAATTTCACTGTCATAGAGGACTAAAGAAGATAGAAAATATTCAAGTAGTTGACAACTAATTGATTAACTGACTAATCTTTGCAGCTCTACAAAGAGGCGCTGTCTTGAGCAGGCAACAGACACGGATGAAATAGATTCAAGTGACTCAACAGTCATTCTAGATCGGTCCACAGAAGGAAGTGGCAGCCCAAGCTCAGACAGTAAAGAAAGTGAGTTAGAAGGTGAGTTTCAAATTTGCATTTACATATTTGCCCTTGTGAGGTATTTATATTTTAGATAAACTAATAAACCCACTTTATTGGTCAAGATGACAGTCCTGACATGACAGAAGTAAAAGGCTTTAAATTGGACATCAGAGTATAGGTATTTACACTTAATTTCTACAATAATGTTAATAAATTATAAAAATAATAAAACAGTACAAATGTAGTTTTAACAGAAATCTGGTATTAATAAAAAGCTGGTATTTTATCATTTTGAACAGCTGGGTACTGCAGTACCTTTCAGTATCAGTCTACTTTGCAACATTACTTTCTGTAACCTCTCCAGCATATCAAATAATGTTATGCATTTAAAACCCATGTGTCTCATTAGTGGCATTTTTGCTCTTTTTAATTTAATGTAATTTTTGGTTCCAAAATACTGAAATGATCCTTAAAGTACATTATCCTATCAGAAATATGTCTGTGTTATGTGTTGAAGGGAAAAGAAGATCCCAAAGCCAACCTGAAGAAGCATCCTCTGCCCTGTCCAGTCCTGATGGTGAGTTTGTCTAACTGCCTCATGACTGTGTGTAGTGGGGGTGTGCGCATCTTTGAAGGGGTGTACTTGTGTGCCTACATGCAATTGTATGTGATTGCATGACCATATGAGTTTCGAGCAAATAGTTCTCATGCATTTATTATACAAAAAATTATTAGATTTTTTTAAAATATCATTTAAATGGTTAAAATTCCAAAAATTAATAGGTATTTGGTAGTTAAGATCAGGGCTGATATTTGTTAAAAGATTTAATTCCATGAAAGTTTAAGCTAATATTGATGTATGATTTTTATGGCAGTGTTTTTTTTTTTTACATTTTTTGTCATGCAACAACATGAGATTAACTTTTTTTTCTAAACTGAGCCATATTAATTATGTATTTTTGTGTCTTACAGCTAACAATTCTGCAGGTGTTGACAGTCCAGACACCAGTCCAGCAACCTTGGCCAAGCACTACAAGACCCTACAAACTTTGTATAAAAGAAAAAATCCAAACCACCAGGATGTCTCTCATCTCTTGGATTTGGAATTTGTAGCCAGAAGAGCATTCATTGATTCAAATACAGTTCGCGAGGAGGACAGACAGGAGAAGGTTCTAGAAGCATATCCTTGTTTCAAGGACGTTGGACATGTAAGTCATTATTGACTGTGCATGATTAAAACCATGGTATCACACACAATGTTTAAAATGCCAATATCCTCTTAAATTATGTATTCAAATGTCTGTATTGGTATATTTGATATTTCATAGGTGATGGAGGAGCTTCAACGCATTTTGGATAAGGATAATACCAACTTCATCGATGAACTGAAGGGAAGATGGCATGACTTCTGCCAGAATGTGCAGTTTTTTGGTGTATGGAAAAAGGCGCTGAAACCCCCAATGGGAATGGACAAAGGTAGGGAATGCTGTTTTGGTGTTATTAGTGAATAGGGTTTAGGGTGAACCTTCAGGCATGTTAATTGTGAAGTACATGAGCTAGTGTTTTGTCGTCCTTCTTTTTCATCTATGATGGCTATCCCATTATTTACTGAATGTTTTTCTTTTTTTTTAAGCATTGTGTCTGTTGTATACCTTTTGATCAGATTTCACCTTGTGCACTTTGTCCAAGTGTTAAAGTAATGAATCTTTTCCTGTACAGCTGATCAGGCTCTTGAGATCCTACGTGTGCTGCCATCACTGTTCCCCTCCACGTCTGCTCCTCCAAAGAGGTGTAGCGAATCAGCTCTATGAAATATTAATAATCAATCATAACTTGTTATAATCGATTATGAATATTTGGATCAGTTAATCGGGTTAACTTGATGTAGCTACATTAACATTACAACCAAATACTCAGTTCATCCCGTGAACACTCAATATTGGTTATTAATTAATTAATTAATAGAAAGGTACATTTCCGGGGCATGGGAAATGTCTTTCTTACTAAGTATTAAGAGCAAGTAGTCAAAATCTATGATTAGTGACTTTAGATATGAGCTTGAGACACAGACAACTATACGTGTGACATGAACAAGACTTTATTAACTAGACTAAACATTTAAACTACTCTAAAATACATATACATACATGCATACAGTTTACCAAGGGAAAGACAGCTGAAGCAGAATACAGGAAGGCAAGAAGTTATAGCATTGTTTGAAGTTCAGCAGATCAACAGCCTGAGCAAACCATCATATTAGTTCTGACACGCCCTTTTTAGAAAGGGGTGAGGATACTTAATGTATCAAATAATGAGACTAAGTTTGATACTTGCATGTCCCACTTGAATTAAACTGTCCTGGTGCAATTTGTTGAGGCTCCAGTTGATCTTTGATGATGTTGTCTTGATGAGAGAGAACCAGTGAGAGTCAGAGGATCTTGGTGAATGGAAAGACAAGGCCGTAGCCTGGCGCACGCTTGGGAGTCCTTGGGGGCCTCTAGTTCAGCATCATCTTCATTAGGACTTCTCATGAAGGCCCAAGAGAGTAAGAGAGCACAAGGCTCAGAGAACCAGAAAGCAAGAGAGGCAGGAAGCAAGAGAGGCTAAGAGAGCAAGAAGAGAGTGAACCAAGAGAGAGAGAAGCAATTTATAACCTTAGGAAACATGTCCCACCTCTCATTGGCTCGACCAATAAGAAGGGTTTGAGTTCCAGGCGGGAATTTGGTTTATGGCTCTTTGTTCTAAGAGGGGTGGTAGCCAATGAAGAAACTAGGAAATATTCTTGTAATACTAATATGTTGTTGTTATCGACATATCAT
Organism: Xyrauchen texanus; assembly: GCF_025860055.1. Lineage (NCBI taxonomy): Eukaryota > Metazoa > Chordata > Actinopteri > Cypriniformes > Catostomidae > Xyrauchen > Xyrauchen texanus. Next base: position 28,154,468 of record NC_068280.1, on the reverse strand, counting down.
GTACACAGTCATTTTGATCTTCAAAATACCAAGTTATAGAGACCAAATATGCCACACATATGATTTCGGTTAACCATAGTATGCAAAGTCTGAAACATTAACCCATTAGAGTTTGCAAGAGAACGTAGACCAAACAACATTTAGGAAAATGATGAGATGGAACATTAGATACATGTTAATACATTTATCACAGGGATATATATAGGATATATAGGATTAAAAGGGGTTCATTTCTCCTTCTCAGTAAGGATTGAGTGAGCTTCAGCAGTCTGAGCATTCCTTTGGGGGGTCGTAAAAGTCCCCTTTCTTTGGGCAGGAGAATGATTCCTTTGTTCCGTCACGGCTCATTTGCATGTTTCTGGCTGGGTTTATGATGGTAAGAGATTTTGGGCTGAATGACTCAAAAGATGGTGAAAACCTAGCAGGATACAATTCTAAGGTGACCTCATATTTATATTCGGCTAGGGCAAGTTGTAAGGTTTAATTTGATATCAAGAAAAATGTATTTGTGACACTTAAAAATGGTTAAACACTCTCAGGCTATTACATATAAAGCCTCAGAGTTTTCTACACAAATGAAACAATTCTACTAATTTTGATCTAACACCAAACATACACAGCACACAGGGATTAAAACATTTTTCATTAAAAATAAGCCCTTTTAGGCTTTATGGGAAAGGCACACACATTTTTATGTTCAAAGTTCCACATGGTTTTTCTCATGGTAAGCACGTGGGTGTCACGTGCGGGGGAGGGGGGCACCACGAGGGAGCACCATGAGGGTTCTCTGTCAACAGTTCTTTTGTACTATCACAGACCATTTCCGTGATCTTACAGGGGTCCTTTGTCCCAAAATAGCTGAGTCCATGATTATCCTTCATTGATTCCTCCAGACGCTACAGAGGGTACGAGATGCGAGTGAGGCTCTGGTGCATGTCCTCGAGGTGAGCTGTCTAAAATGTTGCAGGATCATTTTGACTGCAGTATCGGAAAAAATTATAATGGAAGGTGCTGCCCCTGACGACTCCCAATGTATTTCCTATTTGCATACTCTATGTTCTAAGCCTTCAAAGACACCTAAAACATTTGTTTTTAGAAGGATGATTTTCACTGGGTAGATGTCTTGGCTATGTCACAGTATGTACAAAAGTGGGTGCATTACATGGTAGCAGGTTTTATCACCCTAATGATAACCAAGCAAGACTGCATCACAAGCTTATTATGAGACACAAACCATCACAATTCTTGTAAAATATAGCTGAAAATTAGTTTTCCCAGCTAATTTCAAGATCACTCTTATCTTGTAAGGCTTAAATATAATGTCTTATTTCAAGAAATCTTACCAAGAGAATTTTCACTTGTTCCATTGGCAGATTTTTTTGCTTATTACAAGCAAAAATATCTTGTATTAATTTTTTTTTACTTATTTTTGGAGAGGCCGTTTTTCCAGTGCATGAAGACTCCCATGTTCCTTTTACAGCCAACAACTAAAATCATGAAGCTGAGACATTATTCTTCTCACCCTATTTGCTCCAGCTCGAGGAATAAGAGGGAGGAGAGCGAGAGAGAGGAGAGAAAAAAAAAAAAACACAACGAGCCACATCTCTAGAATTCTAGACATCACACACCTTCTCTAACCATGCAAGCTTCCCCCCCCTAAAGAAACATGACAGGATCGGGTCTATTTTCACGTCATTCCCTGGTCCGTTTGGGTCTCCTAACACAATCTCCAGCCCCATCAGTCCACCTCAATTTTGGCATGCTTATCATTCCTCAAGGCCACTCCGCCATTTTTTCCACCTCCTCACACTAGCTCATTCCATAGACGGCCTCTCCTACCCACCAATCGATGAATTTCCGGATGACACGCCCCTGTTCTCGGACATGGCTCCCTCCATAGGATTCAGGGTTTGCCGTCTAGGACCATGGTTCACAGGGGAATGGCCAGAATGATACTCTCTTCAATATAGCTTCCTACGCTCCAGACGCTCTCTTCGTAAGTATTCCCATTGCTAGATATTTAATAATTTAATGTATTTAACAAATGATCTCGACCTACAATCCCAGTCTCAATGCGGCTCAGCGGAGGGAAGAAAGAAATGACACCGAGACCCAAGCTTCAAATCCTTCCTTGCCATTCGTACAGCACTTCATCATATGGTCCAGCAAACAACCTTCCCCTCTACCCTCCAATGAAATGGTTCTTTACTCCATACGGGGTAAAATATATGTTCGAGTTCAGAAATAGGAAATACACTCGCAGAACCACTGCAGCCTCGTTCGGCGATGACACAGCAAGCTACATCTACAAAAGAAGTTTAAAATGGGCCTTCCTTATTCCACACCCATCATCACGGCCAGCGTCATATGGGTTCGCATCGTAGTCATGCGACAATTCTGCAGTATTTACTACAATCAATAAAGTCCGGCCCTCCTCGAACCATCATGTCCCCTATGAGACGTCTGACATGGCAGTGCATTTCCTGTGACTTCATCATCCCAGCCAGACACATTGCCGGGTTTCTCAACTTCCCTCCCTCGCTTCGCAGGAGTTCCACAGACCAGCTCGACGGGCACCCTTCGAGGTATACCGGAATCTACTACGAAGATGCTCTGCCGCTGCTCTCCCTAATTGTACCTGAAATGGTCAACTTGACCCAAATCATCAAACAAGCTCAACTCTCCATCACCCATAAGTTCTCATGCATATCTGGTGGTGGTCGGTGGCTCTTCCCCAGCTCATCCTTACCTGCACTTATTCAATTAAATCAAGCTCACCGTTCGCAAGGACAGCGCATAACTATGTCCTCCCTCGCCGGGCTTCTATAATCAAGCATAGTTCTGTCGCATAGGGATCACTCAAACCAGCCGCCCTCGCCGGAAACTCTCACCATAACGAGATGGCTTTCAACAAGGTATGGCAAGACTACATCGTCACTATCGTATTGCCTTATGTATGCATTCACTCTGGCAAAGATAACCATCAAACAACTTTCCCTCGCCGGAGGGCTTTCATATCAAACGTATTTCAACGAAGTGACTGCACGAAACATTGCCATTATCGTATGGATTTATACACGTTGCCCACCTTCGGCAAAGTTACCTCAAACATCTTTCCCTCGTCGGAGGGTTTTCATATCAAACGTCTTTCAACGAAGGGACTGCACGCAACAGCGCCATTATCGTATGGCTTTACACGCGTTCCCCACCTTCGGCAAGGATACCTCAAACAACTCTTCCCTCGTCGGAGGGTTTTCATATCAAATGTCTTTCAACGAAGGGACTGCACGTAACGTGCCATTATCGTATGGCTTTACACGCGTTCCCCACCTTCGGCAAGGATCCCTCAAACAACTCTTCCCTCGTCGGAGGGTTTTCATATCAAATGTCTTCAACGAAGGGGCTGCACGCAACGCTGCCATTATCGTATGGCTTATACACGTTCCCCACCTTCGGCAAGGATACCTCAAACAACTCCTCCCTCGTCGGAGGGTATCATATCAAACGTTGTCCTTCAACAAAGATACCGCACCGCAACGCCGGCCTAACGTAGGGCCGCATACCACGCTGCTCGCCTTAGGCAGATTCTGCACAACCAGGGGCCTCAACGGAGAGCCCAAAAACACACACACAAAAAAAAAACTTCCCATTGCAAAGGCTTCACACAACCATACCAGAGATATCACAAATTTCATGTCAATTCTGATGCTCACATCTCTATTTTCTTCTCCAGAATGAATGCCCAACACAAGACCCAGTTCGTACCAAACAGGATCATCTCTTTTGGGGGTAGTATACTACTTTCTCTCTTTTTGGGGGTAGGCTCCTCGCCCCTGCCTCCTATCTCCGGCAGGATATGACGGTTCCGGTCACAACTCCCTCGGACCGCCGGACGGGGCCTACGCCAAAGAGAGAGACATTACCTTGTTTTACATTTATCAAATAAATGGCATCTTAAACCTCACTCAGTGTCTTATTTTTCCCACAATGCAATGCATATTAGACTGTCTTACTAAAGACATCTGTGGTGTCTTTAGCTAGTCAAACTAATTGTTTGTTAATGGCTATGTTTATGCAACCAGCCCCTAAACATAACCTGCCCCGGACAAGGTTAGCCTTGGAGCGTTAGTTACTATGGCGATGAACACTGATAAAAGCCAAACCACTTTCATGGTGCCTAAAACCCAGGGTTGGCGCAAACTAAACTGAAACATACCTGGCTAGCCACCTAAACCGGCTTCATGGTATAGGCCCTCACTCTTGTTACTCGCAATGGTCCACTGGATTATTTTACATCTTCCTGCTAAATTCTTATTTTGAGCAAATTTGAGTTGTTGGATGTCAACCGAGAACATGTTTTTTTTTATATAGTCACAGAGGGAGACAAAGACGGGAAGTGGTATAATCACGTAAGTTATGTGAACCTCTATCTTGCAAAAATATGGCGATATCATGTAAGAAATATTTTCCCAGTGATTTTCTGTAACAACCTAACATAACGTTATGTTTTGTATTTATACCCTTAATTTATGTAGCCCAGTCTAAAAATGAGGGAAACAGACGAGACGTGTCAAAGTTGTATAAGCTGCCGGAGTGTAATTATGCCCATTAAGAGTTTCACCAACGAGTAACGGACATATCGCAACCTGCAGAAGGTAAATGCCACTTTATTTGTATATTTACTACTTCATCAAGATGTTGTGTGTTAAAGTGAGATGCTAATTGAGAAATGATTACATATTTAAATGTATTAGCCAGTGTTGCTAGTATGTGTTATTATTGTCAGCTACTTTAAAGTTTAAACAAACTTCTTACTATACGTCACACAGCAAATGACCACAGCAGTGGATCACCTGTGAGATTATGAGAAGGCTGAAGAACCAGGAGTGACACGATATCACCGGATGGTGGGGTACAGAATTAAACCCAGGGACAGGTAAGCAAACAGAGGCAAGACATACAGAGATTTTATTTGTTCTTACTAATTTGTTTCATGAAACCAAGTTCCAATTAATTTTCATTTGTACATCAGTCCAAAGTGCTTTACATAAAAACAAAGTAAAACAGCAAAAATGTAATTATAAACTGAAACATGCATGCATACATACACAAATGCATACAGTGCATTAAGAAAGTATTCATACCCCTTCATTTTTTCCATATTTATTATATTGCAGCCTTATGCTAAATATTTTTACATTGTAATTTTTTCACATCAGTCTAAACTTCAAACCCCATAATGACTAACAAAAAAAAAAAAAAAAAAAAGATTTGTAGTAACTTTATTAAAAAGAAAAAAACTGAAATATTGAGACTTTCAGGCCCTTGCACTTCAAATTTAGCTGAGGTGCAACCCATTTCTCTGAATCATCTTTAAGATATTTCTACACTTTGATTGGAGTCTACCTGTGGCAAATTTAATTAACTGGACATGATTTGAAAAGTTACACACCTGTCTGTATAAGGTCTAACAGCTGAAAAGGCATATCAGAGCAAAAAATAAGCCATGAGGTCAAAGGAACTGCCTGATGAGCTCAGAGACAAGATTGTGTCGAGGCAAGATCTGGGGAAGGCTACAAAAAATTCTGTTGCATTGAAGGTTCCATAAGCACAGTGTCCTCCATAATTCTCTTTATTTTTATTTTATTTTCTCCACTTTTTCTCCCAAATTTGGATTGCCCAATACATTCTTAAGTCCTTGTGGTGGCGTAGTGACTCGCCTCAATCCGGATGGTGGAGGTCGAATCTCAGTTGCCTCCGCATCTGAGACATCAATGCGTGCATCTTATCTCGTGGCTTATGGAGAAATCACGTGGAGACATGGCGCGTGGGGAGGCTTTACGCTATTCTCCACGGCATCCACACACAACTCGTCATGCGCCCCAGCGAGAACCACATTATAGCAACCACAAGGAGGTTACCCCATGTGACTCTACCTTCCCTAGCAACCGGGCCAATATGGTTGCTTAGGTGACCTGGATGGAGTCACTCAGCACACCCTGGATTCCAATTCACGACTCCAGGGGGTACTAGTCAGCGCCAATACTTGCTGAGGTACCAAAGCCCCTTTTTTTCTTTTTAATACATTTGCAAAGTCGTCACAAATCTGGGTTTTGCTTTGTCATTATGGGGTATGGAGGTTGGTCATTCCCACAGAATTATCCAGGAAGTAGCTCTGCAATCCGATGGCCACTGTTATATGCATTCAGGGTAAAAACCTCTAACTTTGACTCTTTTAAACTTCAAAATATGCACATTTGATAGCTGAATTAAAATAGACTTGATAAAACACTTGACATAACATGGCACCAATGGATGATAAAACTATCAGACAGAAATATATGCTATGGCTTGTACTTGTCTTGGAGAGAAGTTATATTTGGCCCAAATCTGTTATGTACACTACCGGTCAAAAGTTTTTAAACACGTACTCATTATTTATTATATATATACATTGATTAGGGCTGACGAGTTAACACATTAATAACACTTGATTAATTAAACCAAAAATAACGTGTAAAAAATATTCACGCATGCTTGTAGTACCACCTGTATACTCCAGAGGGCAGTGATTGAAATTTCAGCTGTGTGAACAACACACAGTTTATACAGTGAAGAAAACACAGATATGCGTTACTAAGGGTTCAAATGCGAACTAAGGGATCTCAATATGTGTTTTAAAGATTGAGTATTAAACTATATTTAACTTGACACAGTGACACATGATATTTTTATGACGCAACACACGCGTGACGCGACACAAGCATGTCTGACGCAGGTCATATGGTAGGGTGACCACCTGTCCCACATTTTGCGAGACAGTCCCGAACTTGGAAGCTTTGTCCCGCGTCCCGCAAGTCATAAGCAGTGTCCCGCATTTCAATTTTGTCTGTATAATTTTGTATCTTTATTATTTCGGCAGCATTTTATTTCATCGTCCTTTAATTACAAAATCACTGTAAAAAAAAGTTAATAAGAAAACACTGAAAAAAAAAACTGCAACAGAAAAATGGGTCTATCCGGACCCATTTTTATAAAAATTGACTTTGTCCGTATAATAAATAATTGGAGAAAATATATACATGGTTAAAACCAGTTACAGGTGACCCTAAAAAAGGAGAGTGCAGGGTATGCCACCAAAGTTTCACGGACGGCTCTGCTGAAGCAGTTCAGTACCCCAAACATGACAGCTTTGATATCTTTGGCTTTGAGCATTCCTGTCACCAACGCGTTCGTGGAGAGGGTGTTTTCACTGATGACCGCTGCGTGGACAGAGACAAGGAACTAAGCATCTGTGGACCTCATCAAAAGTGAACTCCTGGTGAAAGTGAACACCTACACCTGCCAGGAGTTCTACAGTCATAATGAATGAGAAGGCCCTACTCGAAGCTGCCAGATCAGACAAACAAATTAAATTCAAGATGCACTAGATCCGGTAAGAACGCAGTTAATCTTTCTAGTCTTTAATAATGGAATTGATGTGCTTATTTGGAAATGTGCTTTTTAACGAATCAAATCAATTCTTGATATCAACAATTGATTTTGAATGGCAGCCTATGGTGACATTTCACTAGTGAAAATACAATTACAGATATCAAGAATTATAATTTTTACTAGTTGAAATACAATTCTTGATATCTAAAATGAGCATTTTAACTAGTAAAAATGTAATTGTTGCTATCAAGAATTAGCATTGTTACTAGTAGATATCGAATTCCTGATATCAATAATTATCATTTTAACTAGTGAAAACTGAATTGTTGATATCAAGAATTCATATCCTGGAAATGAATAAAAGTTAAAACGGCTTGCCATACTCAGCCGGGTGCAGTTTCAATTTGTTCCCCTTAAATCGGGACATTCGTGCAACTCATAGAATAGGCACCGACCACACAGAGAAATGCCAGTTTCTGAGTTTATAGTTATTAACATGATCTGCTTCTGTATTATTTAAACTTTAGTAAAGCAATTTTACTGCATTTAAGATGTTATGCCGGGATGTTTCCTTTAAAGAGCTCCGCCTCTGCTTATTCCACAACGGTACATGCTTCTGAATGTAATTTTTTTTTTATTTGTATATTTTTATCATTCCCTAATACTTTGGGATCTACATAAAATAAACTGTGAAAGTTTAGAGTGCATCTGGACTGATCTGTGTAATTCTTCCTCCAGGCGTGAACTGCTGCTCTCATGCGATATCGTTACAGTTTAATGTAATTTCATGTTACGTTAAATGAGATCAAACTGCTATTCGACAACTAACATTTTTCTCATCAATTTTGTATTTTCGATAATGTCGACTAAACGTTTCAGACCTAATGCAAATGATAATATGATTTTTAAACTAACCTGCTTTATTTGCTTTAATAAAGCCGGGTGTCTTGTTTGATGCGTTTCCTCCTTTCGTCGGAAAATTGCGAAAGCAGCCTTTACAAACAGGTTTTTGCTGATCTATGATGTTTCCCTTTTCATCAGCCTCAAATGCAAATAATTTCCAAACCTGGCTTTTTCCAATTTCGACATGATTCAGTTACAACACCTGTCGTGGAAAATCGCGATGAATCTCTCTAAGTTGTAAGAAAACTCTCGGAGTCTTGAGTTCCAGATGCCAAAGTTGTAGTTTACTGAACACCAACAAACATGAGACCGGTCAGCTGTCCGTTCTGACTCATTATCCTAAGTTCTCAGTTATATACCTTTTTGTTATCTTTTTCCCACTGTCTCTGACCCACGAGGTCACTGCCTTGTCTCTTTCCCACCAATATGTTCTACGTCCTTTGTTAATTAAATATTGGTGGGAGATCCCTCGCCTATCTATTAAAAAGAAAAAGAAACATGTATCTTTGGTAGCCTCTCATATCTTGACCTCGTGTTACAGTTCATGGACAGAGTACATCAACTCCTAAAAATATTGGCGTAAGAGACAAACAGCCATGTCCTCATCACAGACTTTTTACAACGAGGCGGCCTTGTTTGCTCATACACATTATCATTTGACTAATGAAAGAAAACACCAGCTGCAAAGATATCATACATTCAGCTCATTAGAACAAGACACCATTCATATAATAACTGATTAAAAGTATCTTTAAAAATATGCATGCCAGCACAAAGGAAACACACCAAGGACTCACATCAGAATACTATTGATTAACAGAAACACATTTTGTTTTCGAAGAAATACATATTTTGTTTTGACGAAATACACCTGTTTTTCAAGGTTATATACCATACTCCGCAGCAGCACCTTTGCTTGCCGTCAATGTCATTTCCTAAACCTTACCTTATCATGGAATCAAGGGTCAAGACTATGTTATAAACCCTAATGGCTTTGGAGCAAAAAGTAATAATAGCCAATATGGCTGGTCGATTTTGAGAGTCTACTGTCCTTGTATTTCAAAGCGGCTTGCCGCCAGCCGGCCGCGGTCCATTAGCCAGAGGCAAACGCCAGAGAAAATGAAGCAGTCGTCCCGCCGTCTGATCGCCGGCGGCATCTCGCAAGAAATGGGAGTGACGAATTCGGCAGCAAATGTTTCATCCCCGCCAGTGGGACGCACCTATAGCCGACAACTTAGGGTCGGCAGCAAAAAGAAGCCATCTGGGGAAGAACTCAACATGTTTTGAATAGTTAGACAAGCCTAAGCATGATGTATTTGAGAGAGCCAATCTAAAAATTTTAATGCAACCTATTACTCCTCTGTCATACCATTTTGTCAGAAATAACTTTCTGCTCATGAGCCGATGTTGGTAGAAATTTCTATATATTCTGGGACCATGGCCTACAATATCCTGTAATTCCCAAAAATTACATCATTAGTGATTTTGTGATGGGTTTCGGAATTTTCTGAACTGCTTCAATTCGTTCAAATCCTAGCGTGCAACCTTTTGCTGAAAGTAGGTGCTCAAGGTACCTATCTTCCTGCTGCACTAACTGTAGTTTTGATTTCAACACTTTGTGCCCATTCTCAGCTTAAAAATCCAGTGATGCGCTCATATCGATCGGCCACAGGTGTCTTTGTTGGGAGAACACTGCATCAGATCATCTACATACTGAATTAGGGTACTTTCCCCTCAGGGGACAGAAACTTTCCAGATTTCTTGAAAGTTCCTCAGAAAACACAGTTGGTGATTCTGTGTAGCCCTATGGCATTACTGTCCACATTCATCGCTTACATTTGAAAGTAAACGCAAAACAGTGTTGACTATCTGGGTGGACTGGAATTGAAAAAAAGAGCCCGAACAAGATGGCAGCATAGTGTGACAGCTCCCCACAACCTCTCACATGAAGTAACACCAAACCTTTGCAAACCTGGTCAACTCATCCCAGCAACAAAGGAGTGCGACATCTTTTCAAACGCCCAAAAAACAAGCTCACGAAGCGCAAAGCCATCATCTCCGGTCGAGAGTGTCGAAGCTAACGATAATAGCATGGCTAATGTGGCCGACGTGCTAACTGAGCTTAAATCACTCCGCTCTGAGTTCAGCTCGAAGCTGGACAGGATAAATAACCAACTGGGGGAGCTGACGAACTCTATCTCGGTGATGGAGAATAATTTAGGTGAAATTAAACGAGATGCAACAGCTAATGAACAACGAATCGAGGAGGCGGAAGCCCACATAGCCACTACAGAGGACGCGTTGGACAAGACCGAGAGGGCTCGGGTTAAAGCAACAAAGCGGCTCACATACCTGAAAGAAAAGACAGAGGACCTGGAAAACCGCGGTAGGAGGAAAAATATCCGGCTGTTTGGTCTTAAGGAGGGAGCTGAGGGTAAGCGTCCTCTTTTAGACTTTGTAACCGATATGCTACCCCAGTGGCTGGGCATCGAACCTGACAGAGTATTCATACTGGAAAGAGCCCACCGTACCCTGGCCTCAGCAGCTCCCAACCAGAACCGAGCCGTCCTCCTTCACTTTCTCAACTATCAGGACAAAGAGTTTGTCCTTCGCTCCACAAGACAAAGGGACTTCTCAGCAGAGACTATCCGACGAAGGCGGGAGTTCAACGCTGTAAAAAAGCTGTTCGTTGACATGGGGTCCTTCCGAGGATTCCACCTCCAACCGTGCAGGCTGAGAGTGCTATACAACAGGAAGATTCAGATGTTTTCCACCCCACAAGAGGCTGTGGAATTCTATCACAAAATCTCCACCAAATAGCATACACATGACCAGGTTTGAATCGAGTCGTTTTCCATACAGGGAGAGGGGTGAGTGCATTAACTTGTGTGCAGGAGGCAGGCTCATCACCGGGCCTGATGGTAACCACTTAAGCCAGGTGGCTCCACAACAGTGAGAAACATGAACAATTCACAGCAGGCACACTGGCTTTTATCAAACAAACAGTGCAAAATAATTTTTATTTTATTTTACTCTGCTTATTTGTTTTTCGTGAACTCTTGCAGTCTCTGTATTTGACTCATTTTATTTTGGATATATGTGATACTTTATAGCAGGGTAAATGGAAGAGAGCAATGGCATTAAGGTGGGATGGAAGCAGCAGGTGTATAGGCCCTATGAACCTTGATACTAATTCAAATCTGTTTTAAGTTGTGTTTTAAATAATACTAATGGCTGGACAATTCGATTTTTATATAATTTTGCTATTGTATTGTTTATTTAGACACAATTATTTATTTATTTATTATATATTTTGTATTATTTTTATTTTATTGTATGTATGTATATATATATATATATACACATAAATAAAAAAATGTATATATATATATATATATATATATATATATATATATATATATATATACATATATATATATATATATATATATATATATATATATTTTTTTTACACCTGCATGCTTGCTATTAAGTAGAGTGAAATACCACCCAAGAAAGCTAAGCTTGAACTTTTTTTTTTTTTTTCTGCCTGTTCTCCTGCACAGAGATACCGCCTTTCTCTAAACAAGAGGTGCGTTGTTGACGGATAACTGTTACTTGCCGGTCAACTTGAGGGTGTTACTTGTTCTAGTGGGGTTGCCTTGTCGTTTGGGGACTAGGCTAGGGTTTCGGGGAGGCGGGGAGGGGATGGGTAGAGGGGGCCCCTCAGGCTCTACCTATGTTATTTTTTTTATTTTATTAGTCTGTTAGTCATATATTGTTTGTACATCTACTTTATCATGGTCACACGTAAACAATATAGCTGGCAAAACTCTGTTTGTCTAGTACACTTAATGTAATAACGTTTAATGTCAGAGGCCTTGGCCACCCAATTAAGCGGAAGAGAGTTCTTACATTCTTAAAAAAAGGAAATAGACATAGCTTTCCTTAAGGAAACTCGCTTGTCCAATGAGGAGCACAAAAAACTCAAGAGAGATTGGGTCGGGCAAGTCTGTTTCTCTAGCTTTACTAGCAATCAAAGGGGAACAGCAATACTTATTCATATAAATTACCTTTCATATTTAAGTAGCAGTAATAGTGACTATGATGGCAGACAAATACTAATTAGAGGGATGCTGTATGGACAAGAACTGACATTGCTGAACGTATATGCACCAAACGAGGATAACCCTAAATTCATGATGGATATGATCACCCTATTTAATCAATATAATACAGACTTTGGAATAATTGCCGGAGATTTTAATTGCCATATGGATAGTAACTTAGACAAATCTTCAGCCGCACTGCCTAACCCCAACGCTTCTAAGACTCTGAGGTTAGCCTCGGCTGACGTGGGTCTGGTCGATGCTTGGAGAGAACTTAATCCTACAAAGAAAGACAACACTTTCTACTCGGCTAGACACAAATCATACTCCCAATTAGATTTATTTTTTTTACCTCAGGATCATCTCTCATCCATAGTTTCATGTGATATAGGGCCCATTCTTATATCAGACCACTCACCAGTCTATCTGCGGTTATCCCTCCCCCATCAGATAAGTCAAACCAAACAATGGAGATTTAATGCCTGTCAGATTTGGATGCTTGTAATAATATTAGAAAATGGTTAGGGCAGTACAGACAGGATAATGCATCCTCCCCTGTTACTCCGGCAGTGATGTGGGATGCAGCTAAAGCAGTCATTAGGGGCCAGTTGATCTCTTATGCATCTGCAAAAAAAAAAATCTATTATTAAGCAAACAGAACAACTAAAGAAAGAGTTAATCAATCTGGAACAATGCCATAAACGGTTTCCTACAGAAGAAAACCTGAGAAAACTAAATGCAGTCAGAACTAATCTTAATCTCATTCAAACTGAACATATCAAAAAACTTCTATTCTTTACCAAACAGCAATATCATGAATATGGTAACAAGCCAAGTAGACTTCTAGCCTATCAACTTAAAAAAGAACGTGCAGAAAGTACAATAAAGTGTACTCGTAATGCGGTAGGCCAGTTGAAATATGATACACAATCAATTAAGTCCTCATTTCTTGATTTTTATACACCGCTTTACTCGTCAGAAAATCCCTCCGCAACAGATATCCACAGATTTTTGGAAAAAGTATCCCTACCCTGTATTTCAGAGGATGAGAAGGGGCAGTTGAGTGCTCCATTCATCCCAGATGAGGTGTTACAAGCAATCAAGTCAATGCCCTCCGGAAAAACTCCAGGTTTGGACGGATATCCCGTAGAATTCTATAAGGCTTTCTGGGTGCAAATAGAGCCACTTTTTATGCCCATGGTTACTGATTTTTTGAAAATGGCGTTCTTCCTGACACTATGAGGACAGCAATAATATCGTTAATACATAAGAAAGACAAGGATGCTGCTGAATGCGCATAATTTCGCCCAATTTCATTACTTCCAGTTGATTTTAAGATATTATCTAAATTAATTGCACGCAGGCTGGAAGACCTTTTGCCCCAGATTATTAATCCTGATCAGTCCTGTTTTGTGAAGGCACGTTATGCATCTGACAATATCCGGAGGCTATTAAATATAATTGACCACTCGGCCCTACACAACAGAACATCTCTACTACTATCGCTTGACGCAGAAAAAGCATTTGATAGGGTCGAGTGGTCATATCTGTTTGCCGTTCTGGAGAAATTCAATCTTGGGGAAAAATTTATTAAGTGGGTCAGAACTATGTATAGCAACCCACAAGCACAAATATGTATAAATGGTACCCTCACTGAAAAATTTGACTTGTTTAGAGGATGCCGGCAGGGGTGCCCTCTATCTCCATTTTTATTTAACCTAGCAATTGAACCACTTGCAGAAGCCATACGGGCTAATGAAGAGATTGCTGGTATCAATATCGGGAAAACACAGAACAAACTTTCACTATACGCTGATGATATAATCCTATACTTAACCAGTCCAGAGCGATCAATCCCAGCAGTATTAGACCTTATCACTAAATTTGGAACAATATCAGGATATGAAATCAATTTGACGAAATCCAATGCATTATTAATTAACTCGTCAATTTCTAACAAACTCAGGGCAATCTCTCCATTCACTTGGGCCCAAAACAGCTTTAAATACCTTGGGGTGAATGTGGCACTAAAACTCAAAGATCTCTACCTCATAAATTACGTTCCACTGCTCAAAAAGATTAAGGAGGAATTAGAACATTGGAAAATGCTCCCCATCTCATTTCTCGGATGAATTAATGTAATTAAAATGATTGTTCTGCCCCGTTTTAGCTATTTATTTCAGTCACTGCCCTGCTACTTGGATAAAACATTCTTTAAATCTATAAACAAAGTGTTAACCTCTTTCGTCTGGAAAAACTCCTCACCAAGGATAGCTTTTAAAACTTTAACTAAATCTAGAGAGAAAGGGGGACTGGCATTACCAGACTTACAGATGTACTACTGGGCAGCCCAGACCAAGGGCCTGATTAGCTGGGTACAAAGACGTAATAATGCACACTGGATAGACATAGAAGAAGAACTCTGTACTCCTATTTCTATGTCCTGGCTACCATTCATACCATTCAACAACATAAATGCACTACATCAAATAACAAAAACATATGTAGTTCACAACACTCTCAGGGCTTGGCAAGATATAAATAAGTTCTGTGGGTACTTTGGCAAAATCTACAGGCTATCCCCCTTATCCTTAAACCCAGATCTGCCACCATCTATTGGTGGTTCCTTGTTCGCAAAGTGGAGAGGAAATGGTGTACATCAATTCCAACAATTGTTTGACGGGGATACACTCAAGTCCTTTGCTGTTTTAATGTCAGAATATGAAATTCCGAAACAGGACTTTTATAATACTTACAAATTCGCCATCTAATAAACACCCTGAAAGGGGTCTCTGGGGCTAACAAATCTTGAGGAGATTTTGGTCAAATCAACATCATTAAAAGGAACAATCTCTGTAATTTATAGGGCTTTGTTGGACCAGTACAGCTCTTCCTTGACGTCACTTAGGAACATATGGCAGAAGGAGATGGGACGTGCTTTTGAGGAAGATCAATGGGAAACGATATGTCAGAATGTTTTTTCCTCGCTGTCCTGTAATAAAATAATTGAGCAAAATTATAAATTCATGCACAGGGTGTACCTTACTCCGCTCCGCTTAAGTAAAATGTTCCCTAACTCATCCCCCAGATGCCATCGTAGTAAAATATGTAAATGGTCAATTATGCATGTTTTTTGGGAATGCAGGAAATTAAAACATTTCTGGAAGGCGGTACATGACCTAACTGTTAAGATTGTGAAAACCCCGCTGGACATTACACCAACACGGTACCTCTTTGGTACAGAATTGGACAAGACACTGGACACCACATGCAGGAAGAGGATTATCATAATGTCCTATATAGCAAAGAAGTGCATTTTGCTCAATTGGAATCAACCAAAACCCCATCATTCAATCTGTTTAAAGAAATCCTAAATGAAACTCTAAGACTGGAACAACGTACATACGCCCTAAAAAATAAGGGAGATGCCTTCCGAAGGATATGGGAACTGCTTATGGACCTCTGACACTACCATTTCATGACAGGGTTTGGCATGTTTATATATCATTCATAAAGGATGAACTGTGATTTGTGACCACGGACTGACTTGATTTAATTTGCTGTATTTTATTATTATTATCGTTATTTTTTATATGTATATTTATTATATATATATATATATATTTTTTTTGTTTATTTTTAGTTTTTTTTTCTTTTTGGTCTGTTATGTTAATAAAAAGATAATTGGAAAAAAAAAAAAAGAATTGAAGAACGGTTTTGTACAATTGGAGATTGTGGCTGTATGGCTCCATTTACTAATCTCAAATCCTGTACAAATATCCATTCTCCTTATGCCTTCCATACCGGCAGTATAGGAGAGTTCACAGGTGAATTTTGGCAGGGTATGATTTTCCCCTTTTTCCTACTAATGCCGCATGCAATTTTGAGATTCCTTCTATAGGCTCTTTGCTGAGCAGATAATGTGGCATAAATGTCAGTGGTGTTACACTCAGAGGGGATGCATTTTTTTTATTTGCCCAAAATAAAATTTATAATTTGACCAAAGAGTGTCTGGAATGCCTACCAATAAATCTGAAGCACTTTTAGAATCAAATTTGGGTTTTGTTCTCTCCTCGCTACACAGCTTGTGAACCTCAATTGCCTGCATTATGGGATATGCTTTTACCCCCTCTTGATTGTAGTTTTTCCTACTACTATCCCAAGTCCAGTTCCCAGTTTTTAACTGGGTAGTGAGCCAAACTCCCACATTTGCCCACAAACCTTCTTTCTTTCTCTCAGAGACGTGTGGCTGGACTGGTGTCTGATGGAAAAGAGCAGGTTGAGCAGGTGTTGGTTTAACAGAGAATGCAGAGTATTGATTGGATGCCAATAAAAAAAATCAAGATACAGTTTTTCCCCTGGTGGTCCTGTCACGAACCCCGCTCCCTCGCTCCGCCCCCTCGAGCTTCCACGCTCGTTCCGCCCCCTCGAGCTCCCACGCTCATTCCGCCCCCTCGAGCTCGCACGCTCTTTTTGCTCGCTCAAGCCCTCACACCCACTTTGCTTCTACTCGCTCACATGCTCGTAGGCAATCTCCCTTCCTCGAGTTTCTCACGCGTCTCCAATCCCCCAGAACATTATGACCACCTGCACTCGCGTCATCTGCACTCCTGCACATTAGTTTCACCTGCACTCGTCTCATCACCTGTCATGGTTTACACCTGCACTCGCCCCTATATATATCACTACCCTTTCATCTCACGGTTGGTGGTTATTGTATTTAGTTTCCCGTAACCTTGCCCCCCGCTAGTCTTGTCTAGTTTTGACCTCCTCTCGTTCACCTCTTAGCTTGCCAGCTCCCCTTGTTCCCCTGTCTTTTGCTCCCACTAGTCTCGTCATTTTCCTCTTGATTCCCTGGCTTTCGAGCTCCCCTTGTTCCCCTGTCTTTTGCTCCCTCTAGTCCCGTCTCGCTGATTCTGATTACCCCGTCTTTGACCCCCTACGCTCTCGTTGACCACTCTCTCCTGGATTTGCCCCTTTACCCTATCTTGATTCCCCGGCTTCGATTTAACGCTCACCCTGACCATTCTTCACTGGATTTGCCCCTTGATTGTACTTTTGCCTGCCTGCAATAAAACGCAGTTTGACTTACATTGTGACTGTCTCTTCTTGTGCAGAATAACCAACCTTTACCGAAGACAGTCACAATGCCCCGCGCTGAGGATTCGCGCAGGTCACTAGAGCGGAGGTGCACGTCACATTCGGCGCGAGGAGCTACAGTTTGGAGGCAGGACCGGCTGCCATGCCCAGGGGCAGCAGGTATGTTCTTTGTCTGATTTATGTCACCCTGTTTCACCTGTGTCTGCCCCTGAGCCCGTTGATGCTTTCCACGCATCCGCGAGCGCCGTATGCTCTCCATCCCCGGAGAGGTTTTATGGCTCATCGGACGCGAACCAAGGGTTTTCCGTGCAAGGCAGTGGTTATGTAACTCATAACCCCGTCCTTGACATTATGGAGCCAGCGGCCCGACTTGGACTGAATGAGCCAGCCTCATCATTCATGCCTGGTGGTCGCTGCTCTCTCAACCTGGCTCAGTTTATTGACCTCGCCCTACTGTACGCTGGTTCCTCGTTTACTGTGGGGGAGGCAGAAACTGAACCAGCGTTCCATACCACGGCCCCCGTCTTGAAGCCTACCACGGCCCCCGTCTTGAAGCCTACCACGGCCCCCGTCTTGAAGCCTGTCACGGCCCTAGTCCCGAAGCCTGACATGGCCCTAGCCCCGAAGCCTGACACGGCCCTAGCCCCGAAGCCTTACACGGCCCTAGCCCGAAGCCTTACACGGCCCTAGCCCCGAAGCCTTACACGGCCCTAGCCCCGAAGCCTTACACGGCCCTAGCCCCGAAGCCTGACACGGCCCCAGTCCCGAGGCCTGTCACGGCCCCAGTCCCGAAGCCTGTCACGGCCCCAGTCTCGAAGCCTGGCACGGCCAGTGAGTCAATGCACATGCCTGCCACGGCCAAAGAGTCAGTGCCCATGCCAGCCACGGCCAACGAGCCAGCGCCCATGCCCTCCACGGCCAACGAGCCAGCACCCATGCCCGCCACGGTCGGCGAGCCAGCGCCTGTAGCCTCGACCGTCCCCATGGCCACGTCCCCTGTTGGCCGAGGACGCAAGAGAAGGAAGAGGGCCCCTTCTCCCCAGTCTCGTCTTGTGCTCAAGACCGCAGAGGTTCCCTCAGAGTCTTCCACAGCTCTACCGACCTCTGCTCTGCCCTCAGAGTCTTCCACGGCTCTGCCGGGTTCTGCTCCGCCCCCAGAGTCTTCCACTGCTCTGCCGGGTTCTGCTCCGCCCCCAGAGTCTTCCACGGCTCTGCCGGGTTCTGCTCCACCCCCAGAGTCTTCCACGGCTCTGCCGGGTTCTGCTCCGCCCCAGAGTCTTCCACGGCTCTGCCGGGTTCTGCTCCGCCCCCAGAGTCTTCCACGGCTCTGCCGGGTTCTGCTCCGCCCCCAGAGTCTTCCATGGCTCTGCCGGGTTCTGCTCCGCCCTCAGAGTCTTCCACAGCTCTGCCGGGTTCTGCTCCGCCCTCAGAGTCTTCCACGGCTCTGCCAGCCTCTGCTCCGCTCTCAGAGTCTTCCACGGCTCTGCCGGGTTCTGCTCCGCCCTCAGAGTCTTCCACAGCTCTGCCAGCCTCTGCTCCGCTCTCAGAGTCTTCCACGGCTCTGCCAGCCTCTGCTCGCCCCTCAGAGCCCTTGCGGCCTCTGCCTCTCGAGTCTCTCAAGGCTCCTCCTCCCAAGCCTCCCAGGGCTCCTCTCAAGCCTCCCAGGGCTCTTCCTCTCGAGCCTCCTAAGGCTCCTCCTCTTGAGCCTCCCAGAGCTCTACCTCCCAAGCCCCCCAGGGTTCTGCCTTTCAAGTCTCTCGAGCCTCCCAGAGCGCCGCCTCTCAGGGCTTCTCCTCCCGAGTCTTTCAAGGCTCCTCCTCCCAAGCCTCCCAGGGCTCCTCTTCTCGAGCCTTCCAAGGCTCCTCCTCCCAAGCCTCCCAGGGCTCCTCCTCTCGAGCCTCTCAGGGCTTCTCCTCTCGAGTCTTTCAGGGTTCCCCCTCCCAAGCCTCTCAGGGCTTCTCCTCTCGAGTCTTTCAGGGCTCCACCCCTCAAGCCTCTCACGGATTCGCCTCTCGAGTCTCTCAGGGCTCCTCCTCCCCCTCTCAAGCCTCTCAGGGCTTCCCCTCTCGAGTCTCTCAGGGCTCCTCCTCCCCCTCAAGCCTCTCAGGGCTTCTCCTCTCGTCCTCAGAGCTCTCTCTCAGGGCTCCACCCCCTTCCAAGCCTCTCAGGGCTTCGTCTCTCGAGTCTTCCAGGGCTCCTCCTCCTCCCGAGCCTCTCGGGGCGCCGTCTCTTGAGTCTTTCATGGCTCCCCCCTCGAGCCTCTCGAGTCTTCCACGACCTTTTTCCCCGAGCCTCTCACGGCTCTACTCCCAGAGACTCCAGAGCTTCCTAGGGCTCCGCCTCTCGAGCCTCCTACGGCTCCGCCTCCCGAGCCTCCTACGGCTCCGCCTCCCGAGCCTCCTACGGCTCCGCCTCCCGAGCCTCCCACGGCTCCGTCTCCCGAGCCCCTCACGGCTCTGCTCCCAAAGACTCCAGAGCTTTCTATGGCTCCGCCTCTCGGCCCTCCTACGGCTCTACCCCCCGAGACTACAGAGCCTGCCAGGTCGTCGCCTCGGGGACCTCCCACGGCACCACCTCCATTGGCTCCACCTCCTGAGCCTTCCAGGCCTCCGCCTCTAGAGCCTCCCATGGCGCCACCGTCATTGGCTCCACCTCCAGAGCCTTTCAGGCCTTCGCCCCTAAAGCCTCCTTCGGCTCCACCTCCAGAGCTTTCCAGAACCCCACCTCCAGAGCCGCCTACAGTGCCGCCTCTGACGGCACCGCCTTTCACGGCTCTTCCCTGGCCCCCTGACCCTGTCCAGTGGCCCCCTGACACTCTCCCTGTCCTGTGGCCTCTTCCCTGGCCTCCTGACCCTGTTCCTGTCCGGTGGTCACCTTCCAGACCCCCGGACCCAGTCCCTGTCCTCCAGTCGCCTTCCAGACCCCCTGACCCAGTCTCTGCCCTACGGCTGCCCCCTAGATCTCCCGACCACCCGCCTGTCTGCTATGTTCCCCAGACCTTGCCTTGATACTGCCCATTGACCCCATGGACTGTCTCATTTCCCTCTGTGCCCCTTGGACTGCCCTCAATTTTGTTTGTGTGTTTTGTGGGTTGTCTGTTCAGGGTTTTTTGTTTGTTGGGTTCGTCCAGCACCACTTCCTCGCAACAGAGCGGCCGTCAGGAGCCGTCTGTTTTAGAGGGGAGTACTGTCACGAACCCCGCTCCTCGCTCCGCCCCTCGAGCTTCCACGCTCGTTCCGCCCCCTCGAGCTCGCACGCTCTTTTTGCTCGCTCAAGCCCTCACGCCCACTTTGCTCCTACTCGCTCACATGCTCGTAGGCAATCTCCCTTCCTCGAGTTTCTCACGCGTTTCCAATCCCCCAGAACATTATGACCACCTGCACTCGCGTCATCTGCACTCCTGCACATTAGTTTCACCTGCACTCGTCTCATCACCTGTCATGGTTTACACCTGCACTCGCCCCTATATATATCACTACCCTTTCGTCTCACGGTTGTTGGTTATTGTATTTAGTTTCCCGTATCTTTGCCCCCCGCTAGTCTCGTCTAGTTTTGACCTCCTCTCGTTCACCTCTTAGCTTGCCAGCTCCCCTTGTTCCCCTGTCTTTTGCTCCCACTAGTCTCGTCATTTTCCTCTTGATTCCCTGGCTTTCGAGCTCCCCTTGTTCCCCTGTCTTTTGCTCCCTCTAGTCCCGTCTCGCTGATTCTGATTACCCCAGCTTTGACCCCCTACGCTCTCGTTGACCACTCTCTCCTGGATTTGCCCCTTTACCCTATCTTGATTCCCCGGCTTCGATTTAACGCTCACCCTGACCATTCTTCACTGGATTTGCCCCTTGATTGTACTTTTGCCTGCCTGCAATAAAACGCAGTTTGACTTACATTGTGACTGTCTCTTCTTGTGCGGGTTACAGGTCCATTTAAAACCATTCCTCATATGCATTGTTCCTATCCTGGCCTACAAACCATGAGGTGCAATGCAGATGAGGTGTTTTTTCTAAATCCGGCAACATTTGTTGATAAGCGGTGTATGGATCAAAGGAAGGAGTTAAAGCACAATGATAATACTAGTTTGGCTTAATTTAGATAAAAGCACCTCCGGAATTGAACACTTCCTTACCATTGTTTTAAATGAAAATGATCAATTCCAATTTGGACAATAAATCTCTTAAATCTACAAATTTACAGGGCATGTTTCAGAAACCAGGAAAGAATGGGTCACCCGTTTCAGCATGTTTGTTACCCTTAATAGCATAGTCAACTCAACCAATGGTAATGCCAGATAATCCATATGATGTTCGGGTTTTTCCAGAATAAGCTAAATTTGGAAGTTTTAGAGCGGTCACTGCCGTGATCGTAGAAAATGTGGCACCTGTGTCCACCAAAAAAGGTAATGAAGTCCTTCAACTTGAATAGATATTATCGTATTTTGTCTTGGGTTGTCAGTTATTTGAATACTGAATATTGCTGCACACTCTGGCAGTCTTCTTGACGGTTGTGACCTCCTCTACTTTTCCCCGACCTTGGCCCCGGGCTTTGACCCCTAGTCCGCAGCTGGACTGATAAAACATATATTGATAATTTTCTAGTTTTTGTTGCTTCTCTGTTATCTTTTTCTCAATGTTCAACTCCGCATGTTGCAACACTTCCTCCTAGTGTTGTCACGGTACCAAAATTTCAGTACAAATACCATTTTTGGTACCAAAGCAAAAACCGGTTACTAAACAACACTCTTTTATTAACTAAGTTAACAAAACATTAGCAGCAGAACTAAGAACAGAAATATGCCATTGAGCAACACTTTAATTTAAATATATTATTTTTTAATTATAACAAACAATGTATGCTATAACTGTACAATGTATGCTTAAATTATTTTTGAACACTTATATAAATTGTAAATGGTCTGCACTTATATAGTGCCTTTTTAACCTTAACGATATTCAAAGCGCTTTACACTGTGACACATTCACCCATTCATACACACATTCATACACCAATGACGGCAGAGCTGCCATGCAAGGTGCTAGCCTGCCATTGGGAGAAACTTGGGGTTCAGTGTCTTGCCCAAGGACACTTCAGCATGTGGAGCCATGTGGGCTGGGAATCGAACCACCAACCCTGCGATTAGTGGCCGACCCGCTCTACCACCTGAACCACATCCGCCCCAAAGATTTGTTTCAACTTTTGCAACTTTTACTTTAAGTTTTTACCAAAAAAAAAACCCAAAATAAACAACCATACAATAGAATGAATAAAAAACTATTGTCAAACTCATGTACAAAGGGCTCTCATATAATAAAGCTGCATATTGCCATTTTTCTTCACGAAAAGAAATGCACAGTGACTTATATTATGATTAAATAAGTCGCGAGCCATCTCCTTCTAATCTAGCTGTATTAAGCGTCCGCGCTCGAGGGATGAGCGTCCCCGAGAGTCTCTCTCAGCTGGGTGCAGTTTCAATCTCACCCCCTTAGATCGGGACATTCGCAACTCATTGAAGAGGTGCTTACCACCCAGAGAAATGTCAGTTTCTAAGTTTAAAGTTATTAACGTGACCTGCTTCTGTATTATTTGAACTTTAATAAAGCTATAACACATTAAATATAACTGCATTTGTAACGGCAGGATGTTTCCTTTAAAGAGCTCCAGTTCCGCTTATTCCAAAACGAGACAGCTTCTGAATTTTAATTTTTTTTTATAATTCCCTAATACTTTGGGATCTACATAAGAAGCTGTGAAAGTTTAGAGTGCATCTGGACTGTGATCTGTGTAATTATTCCTCTCCTCCATCAGGCGTGAACTGCAGTGCTGCGCTCGCTCGTCATTAGTTTAATATGATTTCATTTTACGTTAAATGAGATCAAACTACTATTAGACAATGAACATCGTAATTTATTTATTTTCGACGTTGTCCATAATGTCGACTAATTGTTTCAGCCCTAATGCAAATGATAATATGCTTTTAAACTAACCTGCTTTGGTTGCTTGAATTAATCCGGGTGTCTTGTCTTTCAGGTGCTTTATTAAGTTTTGATGTGAAATTTTGTTGGATGTTGGTAATATTAGTTCCCAACTCATATATTTTATTAGTTGCACTTGTTTCCGCGGGGAGTATATTAAGTGTGACACGCTCTCTCGTGAAGTAAACCAATTACAGGAGACTGGAGGAAGAGAAGTTTCTGGACTCTGCAGGTGTTACTGTTAATGCTGTTTGCTCAGCAAGCATTTAATAAAGATGCTTGAATTATTCCCCATCTTGTATTCCACGTTATTATTATGATACCTGTGCCTTGCGGAGACTGAGATGCTGCTTCCGCAGATAATAATAAAAAAACGTTTCACGCAGGACGAGCCAGTTATGTGTAAATGAAGCGTTTAGAGCACATAAGCAAACGGAACTGAACTCTGAGCACTTCTGTTACATGAGAGGGAATTGTGGAGTGCTGAACCGCTCTGAAAACTTAACATAGTCTGCAGCGCAAATAAACTTTGAAGAGAGCAGAATATTTTATTTATTTAATTAAATCGCAGCCCTTCCAGTTTAATAATCGCACAGGGTCATATCGCGGTTTCAATTTTATTTTGATTAATTGTGCAGCCCTAGTTCCCAGACATTTCTGGGGGGAATGGCTCTAGCCCTCGCCCTCCAATCCAACAGGTCCCAGAAGTGCTCAGTGGGATTGAGATCCGGGCTCTTCGCTAGCCATGGCAGAAAACTAACATTCCTGAATTGCAGGAAATCATGCACAGAACGAGCAGTATGGCTGGTGGCATTGCCACATGAGGGAGGAGGATGTCTTCCCTTTAACGCACACATTGAGATTGCCTGCAATGACAACAAGCTCAGTCCGATGATGCTGTGACACACCGCCCCAGACCATGACAGACCTTCCAAATCGGTCCTGCTCCAGAGTACCGGCCTCTGTGTAATGTTCATTCCTTAGACGATAAACGCAAGTCCGACCATCAGCCCCTGTGAGACAAAACTGCAACTCGTCAGAGAAGTGCACTTTTTGCCAGTCCTGTCTGTTCCAGCGAAGGTGGGTTTGTGCCCATAGGCGACGTTGTTGCCGGTGATGTCTGGTAAGGACCTGTCTTACAACAGGCCTACAAGACCTCAGTCCAGCCTCATTCAGCCTATTGTGGACAGTCCGAGCACTGATGGAGGGATTGTGCGTTCCTGGTGTAACTCGGGCAGTTGTTTTTGCCATCCAGTACCTGTCCAGCAAGTGTGATTTTTCAGATGTACCGAACCTGTGCAGGTGTTGTTACACGTGATCTGCCACTGCGAGGACGATCAGCTGTCCTTCATGTCGCCCTGAAGAGCTTTCTTAGGCATCTCACAGTATGGACATTGCAATTTATTGCCCTGGCCACATCTGCAGTCCTCATGGCTCCATGCAGCATGCCTAAGGCACGTTCACACAGATGAGCAGGGACCCTTGACATCTTTCTTTTGGTGTTTTTCAGAGTCCGTAGAAAGGTCTCTTTAGTGTCCTACGTTTTTATAACCTTAATTGCTTGCCGTCTGTAAGCTGTTAGTGTCTTAACGAACGTTTCTTTTTTGCTGAGTTTGCCCCCGAGTGCTCTCTGACCCATGGAATTTACGTCAGCGTCTGAAATCGCTCACTCATTTCGTTCACTCACTGCTGACATGTAGTGCACTCACAGCCATTCACTGTATAGGAAATAGTGAATGAGTGGACGTTTCAGACACAGCAAATCTCTGTCAAGCTAGCTTGTGCAGTGGCTATGAATGGCTGTATTAGGCTATTTATTTGTATTGTTATAAATGCTTTTGCACTTGGGCTCCTCCAAGATGCCTAGAAATAGGCACAAATATAAACTTTACCTGGAACCTCACAGTGAGGCAAAGATACCGTGCCAGACTCTGTGTGGACATGACAGGCCAGGTGTTGTTGACATAGAAGAGATCCAAACAGGGAATGAGACAGGTAGACTGTCGAGCTCAATATAAAGCGAGCGATGAGAGTAGCAGAGTAGACATGATTACTCAATTAAATTCGATTACTCTTAAAAACAACAACTGTTATTTCTATGTACATATTAAATACGGTGGAGGAGAGACAGTCCAGACCGTGTCTCCGTGCAACAAAGAGCAGAAGTACCTACTTTGCGGGAGCATTTTACTTTAGATTTGAAAAACAAGCCTGTCATCTGCTTTGGGTGTCTGAATGCACTCACTAAATCCAGCAGTTACTAAATTAACATCTGATCTGTCCTATTTAATGAAGGATGACTTTCGACTTTTAATAGGCAAATAAACTATGTAATATTCATAGAAGAGCAACTACTCTCTTTAGATATCACAATAAAAGTCCTCACATAATATATAATAAAATAAAACGTATTAACAGTGGTAAAAAAATACAAAAATTAAACTCCCATATTATTTCTTTCAGTCATGTTACTTTACTATGGATTATATTAAGGCTTAAAAATGTATATAAGTTTAAAAAAAATTATGAGCTGTTGTTTAACAGTAGCCTATTGTTCAAAAAAGCATTTATAAATATTATAAAATACCTAATTTGTGATTATCCAGATGTTTGAAGTGGTGTGTGTGTGTGTGTGTGTGTGTGTGTGTATACATTATATATATACACACATTCAGTGGATATAAAAAGTCTACACACCCCTGTTAAAATGCCAGGTTTTTGTGACGTAAAAGAATGAGATCATGTCAAAAATTTTTCCACTTTTAATGTGACCTATAATGTGAACAATTCAATTGAAAAACAAACTGAAATATTCGTGTGGGAAAAATTTAAATTAAAAACCTTACAATAACCTGGTTGCCTCTTATAACTGGGGATGTGGCTATGTTCTATTTTAACATGAGTTTGAATGTGATTGGTTAATTCTGAAGTCATTCCACACCTGCCATCATTTAAAGTTACTGATTAATCACAAATAAAGTTCAGCTGTTCTAGTAGGATTTTCCTGACATTTTCTTAGTTGCATCTCAGAGCAAAAGCCATGGTCCACAGAGAGCTTCCAAAGCATCAGAGGGATCTCATTGTTGAAAGATATCAGTCAGGAGAAGGGTACAAAAGAATTTCCAAAGCATTAGATTTACCATGGAACACAGTGAAGACAGTCATCATCAAGTGGAGAAAATATGGCACAACAGAGACAAAGAAGAAAACTGGTCAGGGAGGCATCCAAGAGGCCTACAGCAACATTAAAGGAACTGCAGGAATTTCTGGCAAGTACTGGCTTTGTGCTGCATGTGACAACAATCTCCCGTATTCTTCATTTAAATGGGGTAGGGTGGCAAGATGGAAGCCTTTTCTTACAAAGAAAAACATCCAAGCCCGGCTGAAGTTTTCAAAAACAAACATCAGGTCTCCCAAAAGCACGTGGGAAAATGTGTTATGGTCTGATGAAACCAAGGTTGAACGTTTTGGCCATAATTCCAAAAAGTATGTTTGGTGCAAAAACAACACTGTACATCACCCAAAGAACACCATACCCACATTGAAGCATGGTGGTGGAAGCTTTGGGGCTGTTTTTCTTCAGCTGGAACCAGGGCCTGGAGGGAATTATGAACAGTTCCAAATACGAGGCAATTTTGGCTTAAAACCTTCAGGCGTCCGTTTAGAAAGCTGAAGATTAAGAGGAAGTTCACCTTTCAGCACGACAACGACCCAAAGCACACATCCAAATCCACAAAAGCATGGCTTCACCAGAAGAAGATTAACATTTTGGAATGGCCCGGCCAGAGCCCAGACCTGAATCCAAATGAACATCTGTGGGTTGATCTGAAGAGGGCAGTGCACAGGAGATATCCCCGCAATCTGACAGATTTGGAGCGCTTTTGCAAAGAAGAGTGGGCAAATGTTGCCACGTCAAGATGTGCCATGCTAAAAGACTCCTACCCAAAAAGACTGAGTGCTGTAATAAAATCAAAAGGTGCTTCAACAAAGTATTAGTTGTAGCGAATCAGCTCTACATTCTTCCACCATTAGGTAGCGAATCAGCTCTATGAAATATTAATAATCAATCATAACTTGTTATAATCAATTATGAATATTTGGATCAGTTAATCGGGTTAACTTGATGTAGCTACGTTAACATTACAACCAAATACTCGGTTCATCCCGTGAACACTCAATATTGGTTATTAATTAATTAATTAATAGAAAGGTACATTTCCGGGGCATGGGAAATGTCTTTCTTACTAAGTATTAAGAGCAAGTAGTCAAAATCTATGATTAGTGACTTTAGATATGAGCTTGAGACACAGACAACTTTACATGTGCCATGAACAAGACTTTATTAACTAGACTAAACATTTAAACTACTCTAACATACATATACATACATTCATACAGTTTACCAAGGGAAAGAGGGCTGAAGCAGAATACAGGAAGGCAAGAAGTTATAGCATTGTTTGAAGTTCAGCAGATCAACAGCCTGAGCAAACCATCATATTAGTTCTGACACGCCCTTTTTAGAAAGGGGTTAAGGATACTTAATGTATCAAATAATGAGACTAAGTTTGATACTTGCATGTCCCATTTGAATTAAACTGTCCTGATGCAATTTGTTGAGGCTCCAGTTGATCTTTGATGTTGTCTTGATGAGAGAGAGAACCAGTGGGAGTCAGAGACAAGGCCGTAGCCTGGCACACGCTTGGGAGTCCTTGGGGCCTCTAGTTTGGCATCATTCAGCGAGAGAGTGAGAGAGCACAAGGCTCAGAGGGCAAGAGAGGCAGGAAGCAAGAGAGTCTAAGAGAGCGAAGATAAGAGAGCGCTAAGAGAAAAGAGGAAGTGGGCGCAGCAATTTTATACCCTCAGGAAACAGGTCCCACCTCTCATTGGCTCGACCAATAAGAAGGGTTTGAGTTCTAGGCGGGAATTTGGTTTATTGCTCTTTGTTGTAAAATTGCCCATTGCATGTGCAAGAAAGAAAATAGGAAATATACTTGTAATACTAATATGTTGTTGTTATCGACATATCATGTACACAGTCATTTCAATCTTCAAAATACCAAGTTATAGAGACCAAATATGCCACACATATGATTTTGGTTAACCATAGTATGCAAAGTCTGAAACATTAACCCATTAGTTTGCAAGAAAACATAGATCAAGCACATTTAAGGGAAAATGTGAGATGGCACATTAGATACATGTCAATATTTATCACATGGATATATAGAATATATATATAGGATTAACAGGGTTCATTTCTCTTTCTCAGTAAGAGAATGAAGTGAGGGTCAGCACTTCTCTGAACATTCCTTTGGAGGTCGTAAAATTCTCCTTCCATTGGGACAGGAGAATGATTCCTTTGTTCCGTCACGGCTCATTTGCATGTTTCTGGCTGGGTTTATGACGGTAAGAGATTTTGGGCTGAATGACTCAAAAGATGGCAAAACATAACGTAATATCATTCTTATATTCAAATTTAGCTAGGCCAAATTGTAAGGTTTAATTTGATACCAAGAAAAGTATATTTGGAAAGGGAATATACACTGAGGCTATTAAATATGAGGCCTCAGAGTTTAAAACACACAACGAAACAGTTCTAACGAGTTTGATATACCTCAGAAATACACAACATACAGGGATTACACGTATTTCATTAGCAATATGCAGTTCTGTGTTTAACTGAAAAACACACACACACACACATTGTTACGTTCAAAGTTTCCCCCTTCCTGTCCACACGATAAGCACGTGGTGAGCATGCGGATGTCACATGCGGTTCTCTGTCAATAGTTCATTGTCTCTTTGTCAATGCATTTATTGTGCTTGTGGAGACTGGTTGGCGCTATTTCAGTAATTAGGGGAGTTTTTAACAGTAAGTTCTTGTTTGTTCGTGAATCTGTTAAGGCCACTGATCCTCCGCCATACCTTACAGTCCCCCTTTTTCGCCAGGTGGTGTCCCTGTTGGAGACATCATCGGACGACAATCATCACAATGGCGGATGGCAGGTGAATCATGAGGGTTTTGTAGCAGGTGGTTGTTCCACGGTGGGTGATGTAGATAGTAGCCACATCCAGGTCTCTGCAGCAGGTGCAGAGGCAGCAGGTGCAGAGGCAGCAGGTGCCTTGACAGTGTGTCACCTGTCATTATGAAGTCAGTTCGTTTGAGGCAGGTGCTTGTTTTGTGGCTGCAGGGAGTGGTTATGGGCATTGTGTAGTGTGGAGAGAGTTTCAGACTGACCTAGTACTGGTAGTAAAAGGGCAGCAGGTGGCCGTTCGCCCTTGGTTCGGCACCCAGTCACCAGGTGTCTGAAGTCTGCAGTGTTACTCTGCTCTGGCAGCAGTGCTGACTTGAGCTTGCCTGAGTGGTGTTGGGCAAGAGTCAGAGGTTTGTTCTTCCCAGTACTCCTCAGGGGAGTTCTGTTCCAGGAGCTCTTTTGCTAGTGCTAGCAGCTCTTGTAACTCAGAAACAGGCGTTTCTAGCTGTCTTTGTGCAGCCTCTGTTTGGCACCTGTTTGAAAGGTGTACAGGAGGATGTTGTTGTAGACTGCTGTGGGACGTCCTGTGGTGTTTGCTGGGTGAGGCCTTGTGTTTGTTAAAGGCCTTCTGTGTCAGGTCACGCAGTTGTTGGATAGGCATTGTGTGGGGGCAGGCCATAATGCCTAAATGGTGACTTACCATAGGATGGAGGTTTCGGAGGAAAAGGCTCTTGAAGCTGGTGTCCTCCTCCATCCCAGGTTTGTTGCGAGCTCCGAAGTAAGCTCGTCTGAGTCTGTGGTAGTAAACATAGGGAGTTTCATGCCGACCCTGTTTGGTGTCTAGGGCAGCGATCAGTCCATTGTTAGACTCTGAGAATTCCCTTATGATGGCTTGTTTCAGCTGCTGGTAGTTAGACTGGATGTTTTCTGGCTGTCGAGCCAGAAAGCGTCGCAACTCTGGGCTGGACGTGATCCAGATCAGATGGAGTCTATCTTGATGGTTCACACTCATCAAAGACTGCAGGTGAAAGTCAATGTCTCGCAGGTAAGCGTGGACGTTGTGGTCTCCTGCAAGCTCTGGTGTAAATGCAGGGATATGTCTGGCCATTCGGTTGAGGTCTTTGAGTGTCGCTACACGTGTCGTTTCAAGATTCGTCTGAATCAATCCTTTTCCTTCCGCGGCTGCAGAAGCTTTAAGGAAACTGTCCGATGACGTGTTAAGCAGAGGGGTTTGTCTCCCCCCTTTGTAAATCTGTGCTTGGCTGGGGGAGGTTTCTCTGCTGATTGCAAGTGGGGGAGTGAGATGTCTCTCCTGCTGTGGTTCCCTTTGCAGCAGGTAAGAGTGTCTCAGTTCTCGTTGGACCATGTCAAGTTCATCTTTGGTGTTGTCCAGCTGCTGAGTCAGCACATTAACTTCAGCTCTGGACACATTCAGTTGACCTTCACAGGCCATGATTCTGGCATCTTTGTCCAAGAGTTCAGAATTTGCTGTTTTTAACAGTGAATCTTTATGAAAAAGTACCTTTTCCAGGTGCTCTCTGGCTGTCTTTTCCAACTGCTCTTGTTGTTTTGCAGCTGTCAGAGCCGTTTGAAGTCTGTGGATTACCTCCTGTGACTCCCTTCTGCTAGGGTCCTTGTGTCTGTCCTGAGCCTCCATCTCTAGCTGGTCTATGCGGTTTTTAGCATGTGTCAGCTCCGTTTGGGACTCAGTGATCTGGCGTTGGAGGTTGTTTACCTCCTGTTTCAAACCTGTGAGGTTGTGGGCCAGGACGATAACCTCAGTCAGATATTTGTGCTCATACCTCTGGTTTGAGTCGTCTGTCATTAGTTCTTTTCCCTCGTTTTCCAGTTGCTTTTTGTTCTGTTGCTGAAGGTTGTCAGCAGCCATGGATAAAAGGGTGTTCCTCAAAACACCTAGCCAGTCCTTTTGGCCTGCCATCTGGGCAGTTAGGCTAAGCATCTGCAACATTTTGGCACACTTCTGGTGAGAGTAAGGGCAAGAGACTAATGCAAGATCAAACAGAATTTGGAGCTAAAGGCAAAGTGAGACAGCAAGGTGTATAATGTACAGCTAGGTTTTGCTAGGTGTGGTTAACAATTGAAATGTGTTCCTGATTATTACTATCTTAGCTGCAAATAGCAGGGTGCTCAGATTTGTGTGGATCTGAGTGGCTTTGCTAAAAGAGCGTAAGCCTAGATTTAATAAATGACTTAAGAAGTTTCTTTGGGTCAAATTATTCATCAGCACTTACTGATAGCATACAACAGGCTTGATCTTTGAACACATGAAGAAGAGAAAGAAAGAGGAAGAAAAGAGCTTTCCTATTAGATTGTGTCTATTAGTGGTGCTCAAAATTATGCCGTAGAAATCGTCTAGATTACTAGTGTAGCTGGCTCATAAAATTTAAGCAACTTGTTGCAAATAAACACAAAATCGAGAAGAAAAGTATGTCTAGTTACTTTTGCAGTTTTATGGGGAAATAAACTACACTAGACCAAGAGGGTTACATGGGGAAATGAATAGCTGACTTCTATTATTAGTAAAAATAATAAAAAGACTTGAAGAAGTGATTAAAATAGCAGAATAACCTTGTATTGGGAATAATCAATAGCACTGATGATTAACAATTAGATTTGCTTTGGACATCATTCTATAGTTGGTCACAGCGGTTGCGTGTTCAAGACCACACAATGTGTTTGTCCCTCTATAAAGTTTAGTCAACGTGCCATTGAAAGTTCCCAATAACTATAAAAATTATTCTCTATCTAAACAGTTTACATGTAATTAAGTTTTTAGATTTAATTAACAAAGTAACTGCAAATTTAGCTGAACAGCGTTCAGTAAGGGATGCACCTGAAAGGTGCAGGTGAAGTTAGATGAGAAGAATTAAAGTTAAGGAAAGAGAAAGTGAGAATTCAGAAACCAGAAATGGGGTTAAAGGAAAATGGTTTAGATCACTTCACTCTGCATGCACACAAGCTGTAGATAAAGGCTTCATGTAAATTATGCTAGCAGCTAACTGTTGAAGCTATTAGTTAGCTTAGCCTAAGCTAAGGGGCTGCTAAGTTGGGTTAGCTTAGCCACCTAGGCTGGTTTGTTTACAAAATGGTGTCGGAAGGAAACATATGTGGTATCTGGAGTGAGCACTTCCTGTGACAAGTCGTTGTCATGGGAACCCATGCACTTCAGAGTTTCAGTGAGTGAAACACAGTTTTGATCACCAGGAAGCTAAGCCCTTTAGATGCACAGATAAAGTTTAGATGAAGGACATCAATCTAACTATAATTTGTAAGGCCTTTATACTGTGAAAAGGGGAGCATCGCCCAAATCTACATTTATATAACACTGTACTGAGATTTCTTCATCAGAAACAGGTTAAGCAATCAATTCTGGTACAGTTTACATGCCGCTGAGCTGAGATTCCTTCATCAAAACAGACTTACACTTTGATACTGAAATTAGGGTTTCTTCGCTAAAATCATATTACTCGTACACTGATACCTTTTGAAAATATGCTTAAATGTGTTAAGACTCTTTCAATTACAGTAGAGATGTCAATTCAAGCCATCACTTTATCCGCATCCAAACAAGCCAGCAACTAGTGAAGCAAATGCCGTTTCGCATGTCGTGTCCTATTCTGACCGGAATTATTCAATGCACACTTTTAGGTTGACAGTGGTTCAAGCTCATAACCTTTGTTTAATCATGCCCGCATCATTCTCCACCATTATGTAGCAAATCAGCTCTACATTCTTCCACCATTGGGTAGCGAATCAGCTCTATGAAATATTAATAATCAATCATAACTTGTTATAATCAATTATGAATATTTGGATCAGTTAATCGGGTTAACTTGATGTAGCTACGTTAACATTACAACCAAATACTCGGTTCATCCCGTGAACACTCAATATTGGTTATTAATTAATTAATTAATAGAAAGGTACATTTCCGGGCATGGGAAATGTCTTTCTTACTAAGTATTAAGAGCAAGTAGTCAAAATCTATGATTAGTGACTTTAGATATGAGCTTGAGACACAGACAACTTTACATGTGCCATGAACAAGACTTTATTAACTAGACTAAACATTTAAACTACTCTAACATACATATACATACATTCATACAGTTTACCAAGGGAAAGAGGGCTGAAGCAGAATACAGGAAGGCAAGAAGTTATAGCATTGTTTGAAGTTCAGCAGATCAACAGCCTGAGCAAACCATCATATTAGTTCTGACACGCCCTTTTAGAAAGGGGTTAAGGATACTTAATGTATCAAATAATGAGACTAAGTTTGATACTTGCATGTCCCATTTGAATTAAACTGTCCTGATGCAATTTGTTGAGGCTCCAGTTGATCTTTGATGTTGTCTTGATGAGAGAGAGAACCAGTGGGAGTCAGAGACAAGGCCGTAGCCTGGCACACGCTTGGGAGTCCTTGGGGCCTCTAGTTTGGCATCATTCAGCGAGAGAGTGAGAGAGCACAAGGCTCACAGGGCAAGAGAGGCAGGAAGCAAGAGAGGCTAAGAGAGCGAAGATAAGAGAGCGCTAAGAGAAAAGAGGAAGTGGGCGCAGCAATTTTATACCCTCAGGAAACAGGTCCCACCTCTCATTGGCTCGACCAATAAGAAGGGTTTGAGTTCTAGGCGGAATTTGGTTTATTGCTCTTTGTTGTAAAATTGCCCATTGCATGTGCAAGAAAGAAAATAGGAAATATACTTGTAATACTAATATGTTGTTGTTATCGACATATCATGTACATAGTCATTTCAATCTTCAAAATACCAAGTTATAGAGACCAAATATGCCACACATATGATTTTGGTTAACCATAGTATGCAAAGTCTGAAACATTAACCCATTAGTTTGCAAGAAAACATAGATCAAGCAAATTTAAGGGAAAATGTGAGATGGCACATTAGATACATATCAATATTTATCACATGGATATATAGAATATATATAGGATTAACAGGGTTCATTTCTCTTTCTCAGTAAGAGAATGAATTGAGGGTCAGCACTTCTCTAAACATGCCTTTGGAGGTCGTAAAATTCTCCTTCCATTGGGACAGGAGAATGATTCCTTTGTTCCGTCACGGCTCATTTGCATGTTTCTGGCTGGGTTTATGACGGTAAGAGATTTTGGGCTGAATGACTCAAAAGATGGCAAAACATAACGTAATATCATTCTTATATTTGAATTTAGCTAGGCCAAATTGTAAGGTTTAATTTGATACCAAGAAATGTATATTTGGAAAGGGAATATACACTGAGGCTATTAAATATGAGGCCTCAGAGTTTAAAACACACAACGAAACAGTTCTAACGAGTTTGATATACCTCAGAAATACACAACATACAGGGATTACACGTATTTCATTAGCAATATGCAGTTCTGTGTTTAACTGAAAAACACACACACACACATTGTTACGTTCAAAGTTTCCCCCTTCCTGTCCACACGATAAGCACGTGGTGAGCATGCGGATGTCACATGCGGTTCTCTGTCAATAGTTCATTGTCTCTTTGTCAATGCATTTATTGTGCTTGTGGAGACTGGTTGGCGCTATTTCAGTAATTAGGGGAGTTTTTAACAGTAAGTTCTTGTTTGTTCGTGAATCTGTTAAGGCCACTGATCCTCCGCCATACCTTACATAGTTTAAGGGTGTACACACTTATGCAACCAGGTTATTGTGAGTATTTTTTATTTTTCCCCCTCAAAGATTTCAGTTTTTTCAATTAAATTGTTCACGTTATAGGTCACATTAAAGGTGGACAAAGTTCTGACATGATTTATCTGTCTCATTCTTTTACATCACAAGAACCTGGCATTTTAACAGGGGTGTGTAGACTTTTTATAGTGTGTGTGTTGGTTGTTAAAAACATGCATTATTTTATGCATTATTGCCACACAGGGATATTTGTTTACCAATAAAGTCAATGAATTCATGTAAATGCTAAAAAAGAAAATACAAATAGTAGGTCTATTTGTATTCTTTTTCTTATTGTCAAAAGAATAATTTCATCTTAGTTTTAACTAATGTTTCATGTGGCTTATTCTGGTTTTAATAGATATGTTCTCAGAGTCTCGAAATGGCCAGGATGTTTAGACGGCTGTTGAGTACACAATTTGCATTATGTGTAAGTCATCAGTGTAGGGTATTACATATATCATTTAGAGATGTAGACGGGATCAGTTAAAATGGGTATTTTGCACACATTCTACCACCATTATAAGGATATTTGGTATGCTAAATTTAAAAGGGAATTTAGCCGTGTTCGACAACCATTATAAATGACAAATAACTATTATAATTATAAACTATAGATTATTTGTCTTAATAGATTCTCCACCATTGAAAGTTGTAATAACGTTTCGTTGTATCAGCTCACAATTTCTACTGTAAGGAATTAGCTTTAATAAGTGAATTATGATTAATTAATATTGTGTGTGTGATAATGTTGGAGTGATATTATTCTCATGGCTTATTGAAAATAATATAACACGTATTTAAGTACAGCTTTGAAGCGAAATCTTTCAGAAACAAGGATGAACTTATTTATCAAAATATACCACAGTCATGTTGTCGTTGAACACAGACAAACTTTATTAATATTCTAAACATAAACATAAATCTAATCTAACACATATATACAGTCAGGTCCATAAATATTGGGACATCGACACAATTCTAATCTTTTTGGCTCTATACACCACCACAATGGATTTGAAACGAACAAGATGTGCTTTAACTGCAGACTTTCAGCTTTAAATTGAGGGCATTTACATCCAAATCAGGTGAACGGTGTAGGAATTACAACAGTTTGTATATGTGCCTCCCACTTTTTAAGGGACCAAAAGTAATGGAACAATTGGCTGCTCAGCTGTTCCATGGCCAGATGTGTGTTATTCCCTCATTATCCCATTTACAAGGAGCAGATAAAAGTTCCAGAGTTCATTTCAAGTGTGCTATTTGCATTTGGAATCTGTTGCTGTCAACTGTCAATATGAGATCCAAAGAGCTGTCACTATCAGTGAAGCAAGCCATCATTAGGCTGTAAAATCTAAACAAACCCATCAGAGAGATAGCAAAAACATTAGGTGTGGCCAAATCAACTGTTTGGAACATTCTTAAAAAAAAAAAGAACGCACCGGTGAGCTCAGCAACACCAAAAGACCCGGAAGACCATGGAAAACGACTGTGGTGGATGACCGAAGAATTCTTTCCCTGTTGAAGAAAACACCCTTCACAACAGTTGGTCAGATCAAGAACACTCTCCAGGAGGTAGGTGTATGTGTGTCAAAGTCAACAATCAAGAGAAGACTTCACCAGAGTGAATACAGAGGGTTCACCACAAGATGTAAACATTGGTGAGCCTCAAAAACAGGAAGGCCAGATTAGAGTTTGCCAAACAACATCTAAAAAAAAGCCTTCACAGTTCTGGAACAACATCCTATGGACAGATGAGACAAAGATCAACTTGTACCAGAGTGATGGGAAGAGAACAGTATGGAGAAGGAAAGGAACTGCTCATGATCCAAAGCATACCACCTCATCAGTGAAGCATGGTGGTGGTAGTGTCATGGCGTGGGCATGTATGGCTGCTAATGGAACTGGTTCTCTTGTATTTATTGATGATGTGACTTGACAAAAGCAGCAGGATGAATTCTGAAGTGTTTCGGGCAATATTATCTGCTCATATTCAGCCAAATGCTTCAGAACTCATTGGGCAGCGCTTCACAGTACAGATGGACAATGACCCGAAGCATACTGCGAAAGCAACCAAAGAGTTTTTTAAGGGAAAGAAGTGGAA
Organism: Xyrauchen texanus; assembly: GCF_025860055.1. Classification (NCBI taxonomy): domain Eukaryota; kingdom Metazoa; phylum Chordata; class Actinopteri; order Cypriniformes; family Catostomidae; genus Xyrauchen; species Xyrauchen texanus. The sequence goes on along the minus strand of NC_068280.1, from coordinate 28,117,166 downwards.
TGTTATGCAATGGCCAAGTCAATCACCTGACCTGAATCCAATTGAGCATGCATTTCACATGCTGAAGACAAAACTGAAGGGAAAATGCCCCAAGAACAAGCAGGAACTGAAGACAGTTGCAGTAGAGGCCTGGCAGAGCATCCCCAGGGATGAAACCCAGCGTCTGGTGATGTCTGTGCGTTCCAGACTTCAGGCTGTAATTGACTGCAAAGGATTTGCAACCAAGTATTAAAAAGTGAAAGTTTGATTTATGATTGTTAATCTGACTGTACATAAGACAGGTTGGTGAAAAGTGACAGAATGTGAAATCAAATGACCAGTACAGTGAAAATGAACTTTATGGAGTCTGTTGACGATACCTTAAGAACCATTTATCCTTCTTTGAGTCTGCATCAATTTGCTATTGGATTACCCAAATTATTTAATTAATACACCAGCACTTTGAGCACAATATTGGAGATGTACTTGCTTGTCTTTGTGGTTCTTGGCGCTTAGTCAAAAGTTCGTTCCGTCGATGTTTTGATCTCTGTATGATCTAAGTTTATTGTCTGTATGAATTAGTGATCTTAGCTGTGAAGCGCAGCCTTCTCACTCCTCGGGACATTGAGTCCTGAGCTTCTGTGGATCTCACATAGGGAAGAGTCAGCGCGATGTCTGAGCAGTCAGCAGAGCAGAAGATGAAGCAGGAGAGAGGAAGCAAGAGAGCGTGTTCTTCTTGTTTGGAAATTTTGAACTGAAATTGGCCGCATCCCCAAAGGTGTCCTGCACCAATCAGAAGTGACTTTTCCGAGTCACATGGTCGACTGGGCTGTCCTTTCCAACAGTTGATTTTATGGTTCTTTATTCCAGTCTTACAAATTTCCCTCGCAAATATAGTGCATATTTAATCATGAGCTTTTATATCTTGAGAATGGTAAAAGAGACATAATATTCATTGTCATCAGCTTTCTCTGCATACACCAGCAAACGCTTGCATACTAAACATGACTTTTTTTTTTTATGGCTGTTGTAACGTAACTTGCTGGTCTCAGAATAGTCCAGGCAGTGAAGCAACCACCACAACATCAGTCAACTGTATTTAAGTCAGATGAGTACAGTCTAGGCAGTGAGGTAGACTTCGCACCAGGCTCAATTTGGCCTTTAGAAATGCATGTGAAAATTTAACTACTTGTTCTCATAAACTTTTCTCATGTATGCAGTACTTTGATCAATCCATAATATAAAATATTAAAGTATTTGATTGATTGGTCATCATGGAGGGTCTGTCAGTGGTGACATAGTATGTGTTTTAATTCAAAATGTTTTTAAATAAATGGCTGTGAACCTACTATAAATCTTTGCGAATAAGCAGACCTGCCCACAGCAATACTTTTAACAAAGATGTTGCTATTTTTATGGGCATGTAGTGGAACAGAGTCAGAGTGTGAGGCAGACTGTAGGACAGGCAGCATAAAACAGAACCCTCCTGATCCCATGTCAATGATTGAACTGCAGCCTGATATGGACACTGTTTTGACTGCCACCGGAACTACCACAAAAGCTGAGGCAATGATTATGAGTCATACAGCAAAGCATAAAATAACTGGTTGTCAATTAGATTATCTACTGCAGTTGATAAATAAATAGTTTGGGAAAGAGGTTGTGCCTCGATCCAAGTATCTTTTTAACAGAGTGTTTAAAAACAGTTGTGAAAAATACAATTCCAGTTCTACTGTGAAACCTGTGCCTCAAACATTGAAACAGTTCAGACAATCAGTGACAGGCAAATGAATGAATGTGCAACATGTGGCAACACTTTGATTCTGGTTCTATGAATAGTGGTAATTTCTTTATCAATGTTCCTCTTGCCCCACAAATTCAGACTCTGCTTGAAAGCATAGAAGTGAGTGCACATTTGAGCTATTGGTTTGATAGGAAGAAGAGCCATAATGAGATGTTGTCAGACAGCTATGATGGGGAGAAGTACAGACAATTGTCTAGCCCAAATCAGATCCTGTCAGATTCTCAAAACTTGTCATATATATTTGTAACGTTGCCACATAAGGGAAAGTTTATTTATCATAATATTTGATATTGACTAAATTGTTGGTTGTCAATTATTTCATTGCTTTGTCCGGTAAACTGTATTGCCCTGACTGTTGTGATATTTACGCCGATATTTACATGTTCTCGCGATCACTTCCCGTGATGTCTCGCCACGTTACTTTGCGACATGTAAACAGGAAATACTAGGAGTTGGGGATATAAGAAAGCGCTATTCCCGTACTCGAGAGAGCTGAAGAGCTGTTACAATCTCTCAAAGCACTTGGATTATCTTTTTTGCTGGCTGTTTTTTGGAGCATGTATATGCCGTTCCTTGGAGGAATTCCGATAATGATCGCTAGAATTCTCATCTTGTGGGACTTATTACAGTCACCCTCATCACATTGATCCTGCTCACGGACTGAACATATCTCCGGTGAGACCGATCTAACACTGTTTGTTTGTACACGCTGGATTCTTCAGACTGTAGTCACATCCATACCGGACATTCCTACATTCACATATATGTATATATATCACTGTCATTGTCATGCCATTATATGTTTTGTGTATATCCTTTTCCTTTAATGTAAATACACTTGGGTTTATTGTTCATATATCCGTGTTTGTGTAAGTTTCTTCCTCAACACTATCACATTAGAGCAACACCGTTCCCTTTTATGTGTTATACCCCTTATATATTTAGGGGAGTGTTACATAGTGGTGGCCCGTACGGGGACTACGTGGTGTTTCTTTTGTTATAGTGTTTTCTTTTGTGTATATGAATATGGAGGAAGAAACAAAAGTAAATGGAAGAGTATTATATCAGAATCTAGATACTGATGAAAAGGATACGGAGGTAAACGACTTAAGGTGTAGCGCTGATAAGTGGCTGATTTCACAGCAGGCCCATTTGTCACTATACGTAATCCTACTGCAGAAATAACATCTATGCTGAGTTCCATGTATATTTCTGATGATGAGAAAACTGATGATGATGAAGAAGATGTGTTTAATGTAAATGTAGTACAATCAATGCAAACAGAGATTGATAAACGAAAGGTGGATTTATTGGCTCTTAGTGCAAAAGTACAACATAATGAACAGGAGGTAATACAGTCGGTAGATAGTTCCCTTAATAGAGAAACCAGTTTCCGGGAAGCAGTGGACGCTGGTTTGGCAGATATAGATGATCATTTCCAGAGATCTATAGAGAAGTTGGAGAGAGCGGTGGTTGACTGTCTTCTGCGGAGAGATGCAAGATGGGAAGGTCAAATAAAAAAGTTAAGATTCACCAGTACCCCACCGAGTTCTCAAATACAGACTTTTTACCCTACCTCTTCCCTATCTACAGTTAATGATTTGAAAACTCCCGTACCAGCAACAAGAGTTAAAGTCCCCCCTGCTAACAGAGTCAACGCTACCTACGATGTCACTGCTGGAGCTCAACAACCAAACATGGCACACCCTGTATTTATGCCCAGTATATCTTCTTTCTGTGGGAGACCCCCGATCCATCTGGAATTTCCTTCCTTCGGTGAATCCTGTGAGACGTCAGATGTAAGATAATTGAAAATTATCTGGCTATTAGACCCTTTCCTAGTGTGGAGCTCATTGGCACACTGAGTAAAGTGCTCAAAGGACCCGCTCAGAGTTGGTGGAAGGCTGAAAAGAACAAGATAAATGATTGGCAATCTTTCAAAACTGCTTTTATGTCTGCGTTTCTCCCTGAGGATTATCTAACGGAAGTGGAAGACAAGTTGAGATCCCTGGTGCAGCAACCCAGACAGCGTTTGAGAGATTTCGCCTATGATTATCGAGCCCTCTGCCTCAAATGGAAGCCAACTATCCCAGAAGAGGAGATGGTGAGCAGAATCCTTAATAACATCAACCCAAGGGTTGCGGGCTGTCTGAGAGGGACGGTGAAGTCTGTGGAACAGTTGGTGAAGGTGGGATCTATGGTGGAGAAGGACTGGATGGGAGCAAAAGATTACTGGCAGAAAGTGGGCAAATTGAATGGTAAAGAAACTGCGACTAAAAGACCACCTGAACGGAATACCTCTAAAAGTCTAGCCAGATTATCCATGGCACAACCCAACCCTATGACATCCCTTCTAGTAGTGCCCATAACTATAAAAGGACAAGAGGTGAAGGCGGTGCTGGATACAGAGAGCACGTATACCCTTATTCAGGAAAACCTGTGGAGACAGTTAGGAGGGGAAGCTAAACCTGACCCCCCAGGCCCTCTTCAACGGTTCATTATGGCTGATGGGACGATGTGCCAGGCGATTAGCAAGAAAACAGTCTGTTATGAGTGGCATGACAAGGTATGCAGGGTGGATACTTATATAATGAAGGATGCTCACCTGGCCTTTCCCCTTATAGCTGGTCTGGACTTCCTAAGAGCCGCTGAAGCCATAGTGGATGTAGGACAAGGGAGATATGGACTGAAAATGGGCAAAGGATATATTTATCATCCATTCCTAACTGCACTTATAAATCCGGTGCTGTCTACAAATCTGATGTGTGAAAGCATAGGCACGACTGCTGCTGTGAGTCTCTATTATGCCTTACCTCCAACCTGGAATCCACCCATATATGACTTACACACACAAGTTGTTCCCAGCTGGGACTCCGACAATCAGGAGGAATTAAGGAAGCTGATGGATAATTGGCCACGTACCACCTCTCAAGTCCTAGGGAAAACATTTTGTGTCACAAAATTATACTATCTGACGAAATGCCCATGAGATCCAGAGCTTATAGGGTCTCACCTTTCAAGAAAAAGATTATTGAAGGGCAGGTAGAACAAATGCTACGAGACCACATCATCGAGCCTTCTTTCTCTCCTTGGTCATCACCTGTAGTCCTGGTCCCCAAACCTGATGGTTCCTACAGGTTCTGTGTGGACTATAGGAGGCTTAATAGTAAGACCATACCTGACGCTTATCCGATGCCAATCATCCACGACACCTTGGAATCCATGGAAGGCGCCTCCTGGTTCAGTACATTGGATTTGCAGTCAGGATACTGGCAGGTAGAAATGGAGGAAAGAAGTAAAGACAAAACAGCCTTCATCACCTCCCAAGGACTATTCCAATTCCACTCCATGCCATATGGATTACGGAATGCCGCTGCCACCTTTCAGAGGCTGATGGAAAAAGTCCTAGCAGAACTGAGAGGGAAGTTTTGTTTCGTCTATATTGATGATATTATAATCTATTCACGAACTATAACTGAACACGTCCAACATCTGAACACCATTCTGCAACGCCTTAACCAGGCATCGCTTACCCTGAACATGAAGAAGTGTCACTTCTTTAAAAAGCAGTTGAAGTTTCTTGGACATATAGTCTCAGAGAAAGGAGTGGAGGTCGATCAGGAAAAGACCCGGGTGGTTACTGAATATCCTCCGCCCAAAGACCTTAAGGCCCTAAAACGTTTCTTTGGATTAGCTGGATGGTACCACAAGTTCATCCCACATTTTGCCAACATCACAGCTCCGTTAAACCACCTAAAAAAGAAAGGAGTAAAATGGGATTGGACCCCTGAGTGCCAGTCCAGTTTTGCAAACATCAAGGAAATGTTACAAGACCCACCTGTATTGATGCAGCCTGACCTCAATCAACCTTTCCAGGTACACACAGATGCTAGTGACGTGGGTTTAGGAGCTATCATTACCCAGCAAACTCCTGAGGGAGAAAGAGTGATAACATATGCATCAAGAACGTTGCGTGGACCTGAGGTAAACTATTCGACTGCTGAAAAGGAGTGTCTGGCTGTAGTCTGGGCAGTGGAAAAATGGAGGCACTATCTTGAAGGAAGAAAGTTTGGAATTTATAGCGATCATGCTGCCTTAACGTGGGCCTTCAATATTCCAAAAACCTCCTGTTGACTGACCCGATGGACTCTTCGGCTGCAGCAGTTCATTTTCCAAGTTCATCACAGAAGAGGATGTCTGAACCTGGGACCAGATGCCTTGTCACGAGTCTGTGAAACTCAGGAAAGTGAAAGTGTGCCCTGTATGGCCCATAGTAACATCAAAATGTGCCTGAGACATACCTCACACGTTAGAGGAAATCTCTCAAGCACAAAGTAATGACAATACGGTGTCTCTCCTTCAACTGGCACAAAAAACCAGAAAGGTTCAAGATCACCAGATTACCTTTGAGGTCCACCAGGGGGTGTTATATCGCCGGGTTCCTGTCAAGAACAACGGAAATAAATTCCAATTGGTTGTTCCTCAGGCATTAATTCCTGGATTCTTACATTACGTACACGATAACCCGCTGGGAGGACATCTGGGACGACTGAAAACCTTACTGAGGCTCTTGGAGGTGGTGTGGTGGCCCACTGTACGTAAAGACGTCTGGCAATATGTCAAAGGATGCGCAGAAATACAAACATGACAATACAAAACCAAGCGGATTCTTACAGCATACGCAAGTTACGGAACGGGTCACAGTTGGGGGATGGATTTCATGGGACCTTTCCCGACCAGTAAGAAACAAAACGCTTAGGCAGGCAGGAAGTCCAAGGGGGGCACAATGGGCAGGCAGGAAGTCCAAGGGGGCACAAAGGGCAGGCAGGAAGTCCAAGGGGGCACAAAGGGCAAGGACAGGTTCAGGGGGCCAGGGAGGTATCGACCGGGCAGGGACATGTTTGGATGGCCCGGGGGCTGGCCATAAGGAAAGGGCCGGCTCAGGGAGCCTAGGAGGAGGCCACAGGACAGAGGCCGGTTTTGGTGGCCTGGGAGATGGCCGTGGGCCAAGGGCCGGTTCAGGGGACCTGGGACGTGGCCACAGGACAGAGGCCGTTTTTGGTGGCCTAGGAGATGGCCATGGGGCAAGGACCGGTTCAGGAGGTCTGGGAGCTGGCCACAGGGCAAGGATAGGTTCAGGAGGCTTGGGACCTGGCCGCAGGGCAAGGACAGGTGCAGGAGGTCTGGGAGCTGGCCACAGGGCAAGGATAGGTTCAGGAGGCCTGGGAGTTGACCACAGGATGTGGGTAGGCTTGGGGGACCTGGGTGGTGGCCGCCAGATAGGGGCCGGCGGAGCCGCATGAGGCGGAGCCAAGGAGGATCTCGGTGGCAGAGCCGTAGAAGACTTGGGAGGCGGCGCCGAAGGAGGTGTAGGCAGGACTGTGGGGGGCTTAGGAGGCGGAGCCGAGGGAGGCCCAAGAGGCTGAGCCGAGGGTGGCTCTTGCGGCGGGGCCGAGGGAGGTGGCGCCATAGGAGGTTCTTCAGGCGGTGAGCTGGAAGGCTTCGGAGGCGGAGCCGAGGAAGGTTGAGCCGTAGGAGGCTCGAGAGGCAGAGCTGTGGGAGGCGGAGCCGTAGGAGGCTCGGGTGGCGGAGCCGTAGGAGGCTCGGGAGGCGGAGCCATAGGAGGCTCAGGAGGCGGAGCCGTAGGAGGCTCGGGAGGTGGAGCCGCAGGAGGCGGAGCTGCAGGAGGCGGAGCCATAGGAGGCTCGGGAGACAGAGCCGTGGGAGGCTCGGGAGGCGGAGCCCCAGGTGGCTCGGGAGGAGGAGCTATGGAAAGCTCGGGAGACTTGAGAGACGGAGCCCTGGGAGGCTCGGGAGGAGGAGCTCTGGAAAACTCGGGAGGCTCGGAGGACAGAGCTCTAGGAAGCTCGGGAGGCGGAGCTCTGGAAAGCTCGGAAGGCTCGGAAGGCAGAGTACTAGGAAGCTTGGAAGGCGGAGCTCTGGAAAGCGCAGAAGGCTCGGAAGGCAGAGTACTAGGAAGCTCGGAAGGCGGAGCTCTGGAAAGCTTGGAAGGCTCGGAAGGCAGAGTACTAGGAAGCTCGGAAGGCGGAGCTCTGGGAAGCTTGGAAGGCGGAGCACTGGGAAGCTTGAGAGACTTGAGAGGCGGGGCCCTGGAAGGCTCGAGAGGCTCGGGAGGCGGAGCCCTGGAAGGCTCGGGAGGGGGAGCCCTGGAAGGCTCGAGAAGCGCTGGCTCTAGGACGGGCACGGCCACTGGCGCTGGCTCTTGGTCGGTCCTGGCTACTGGCGCTGGCTCTTGGACGGTCCTGGCTACTGGCGCTGGCTCTTGGACAGTCGAGGCTACAGGCGCTGGCTCTTGGATGGTTGAGGCTACAGGCGCTGGCTCAGAGACGGTCAAGGCTACAGGCACTGACTCGGGGATGGTCGAGGCTACAGGCGCTGGCTCGGGGACAGTCGAGGCTACAGGCGCTGGCTCGGGGACCGTCGAGGCTACAGACGCTGGCTCGGGGACGGTCGAGGCTACAGGCGCTGGCTCGGGGACGGTCGAGGCGACAGGCACTGGCTCACTGACTTCTGAGGCGACAGGCACTGGCTCACTGACTTCTGAGGCGACAGGCTCGCTCACAGTGACATGCGTTGGCGCAGGCTCGCTCACAGTGACATGCGTAGGCGCAGGCTCGCTCACAGTGACATGCGTAGGCGCAGGCTCACTCACAGTGACATGCGTAGGTGCTGGCTCGCTCACCGTGACAGGCGTGGGTGCTGGCTCGAAGACCGGGGCAGGCGTGGGCCGGAAGGCGGAAGCCCGTCTTCTCTCCCTCCTCCGGGCAGACGAAGAGGGCCACGTTGGCTCATGGAAGGCGACTGACGTGAGGGTGACCTCGTTGACAGGTGGAGTTGGTGTTACGGGGGCGCCGGGGGTGGCTGAAGAGACACCACTGTAGACAGTGAGGCAGGGTCCTTCTCAGCAACGCCCACCGCGAGCGGTGAGTCACACACCAGTAGGGTCGCCGCCAGGAAGTCGCGGAGGGTCCAGCCACGCGTCGCCTGTGGCAGCCGCTCCTTCAGTGCGGGGTGCAGATTGCCCCTGAAGAAGACCACCAGAGAGGAGTCCGGGAAATCCGAAATACTCGCCAGCTTAAGGAAGTCGCGGATGTGGTCCTCTATAGGGCGGTCTTCTTGTTTCAAGCAGAGCAGGTGGTAGTTTGCTCGTTGAACCGCTGGATCCATAGTGGGTCTATCGTTCTGTTATGACTGAGCAGCGAAGGCAGACGAGGAGATGCGGATCCAAGTGCAGTTCAACTTTATTAAGGAAACAAACAAGGCAGGTACACGGAAAACACGGGAACAAAGGAAAAACCCTCAATGGGGAAATAAACATAAAACTAGGAAACACGGGCAGGGGGAACATTCCAGGCTAACAACATTCAACGATAGACAGCGACTGAACAAACAGACAGGGTTTAAATACACGGACATGGGAAGACAGGAACCAATGAACAAACAGAACTCAAACAAGATAACAAGGGGATAAACAGAAACCAGTGGCAAATTAACGACGGCAGGTGAAAACAATGAATGAGAACACGAACGCTAACAGGGAGACTGTGGAGCTAAATAAGGGACAAAAGTGAAAACTACGGAATACAAAAGTGACAAAAATGACAACCAAGGGGTAACAGTGAGAACAAGACGAGGTAACCCTAACACATTAGCTGACATGCTATTTTATATAAACATGTACATATTTTACTAGTGGGACTGTTTCCAGACTCACCAGACTGTATTCAGAGTATTGACATTTGAAATATGACTCCTAATAAGCAAGTTTTAGTTACATTTAAATGCTGTTTTGGCTAAAGCAGGTATTTCAGTTGTATGCTGTATGATATAAATATGATACAAAAATATGAATGTTTAGATTATATTTTATCTAGTGTTTATAATGCCACATTATCATCAACAAAGCTTGTGCTTGCAAATATGTGTTGGGGTTAAATTATTAAAATGCACTTTACATATGCCCATATTAGAAAATCAGCATATTATAATGATTTCTGAAGGATCATGTGACACTGAAGACTGCAGTAATGATCACAAATTGCATTTTACAATATATTTAAATAGAAAACTGTTCTTTAAAATTGTTCAGAGTTCAGAATATCAATGTTGTTTCTGTATTTTGGATCAAATAAATGTAGTCTTGGTGAGCAGAAGATACTTCTTTTAAATGGTAGTGTAGGTCTAAAATTAAGTAAAGACTTTTTGTAAAGAAAATATAGTCAGATATACTTATATACTTATTTTAAATTAAAACTTGATTTGGATCATTAAGTCTCCTCACATTCATTCTCTATCCCTCATTGATAGGCCCAGGGGAGGCGTCTTTGTCTCTCATGTGTGAATTACAATGAATATTCATGATCATTCACGCCTCCTCGCATATTACCTTTCAACACTAACATTGTCTTACAAAAGTTAAATTACTATATTGTTTTGTATGAATGAGTGATCAGGGTGGTTTTCACATCATTTTGTAGCAAAAACTCTAGGCTACAAGATCTAGTTCTCGGAAGTCTTGTGGACAAATGTTTAGTATGTGTTATATGACCTTATTTCAGTGACTTAAAACTTTCGTTTTTCAAAAACCATGCATAAACGTTATTTTCTCAAAAATACAAACCTGCACATGCATGTTGCTAACATATTATTGTAGCCCAGTTTCTGCTGAATACAGTGTTATCAGACTTTAGCCATTAATATGTTTTTAAGCAACTGAAAAAAGCACAAATGTCAAGGCATGTCAAAACTTCTCCAGGGCCCAAAATACCCTCAGACCCCAGAGGGTTAAGCATGTATTGCTTGCTGGCCTTTGGTTTGGACCAAAAGAGCCTGTGATGGAAGTCTTTTTAAAATCATTTGTGGATCAAGACCCTAGCCTACACTGGTGTCACTTGGCAAAAAGAAGGGTCTGTAATCAACAGCAAGATAGTTGGCCTCTGCTGTAGTTTTGATTCCAAAGCAAGACCGCTGATGCAAAACACTACCCAGTTTAATATTATGGTTGTGGATTCTGTCTGCATCCTGGGAAGCTTGGAAGATAGGTTGGTGAAGTAGTTCTAGTTTCAGCAGCAGAATACAGTGACAGAACAAATGAGGAAATGGTTAGGGATTACGGAGTTGGCTCTAGAAGGTGGAGCAAGTATTAATGGTGTGAAAGGTCTTCCTCCACTTATCAACTTGCCATACTTGGATGTTGTCTGGGGTTTTGTCTCTGATTACATGCATGCAGTTTTACTGGGGGTTTCGAGACAGATAACCAGACTCCTTGTTGATACTTCTTCATCCACTCAACCATATTATGTTGGCAGTCCTGCCAGACTGAGAGAGATTGATGCCAGAATCGTAGCTATCCAACCTCCACACCTTATTACTTGACTGCCTAGAGGGTTGTCAGACAGGCTGCACTGGAAAGACTCAGAGAGGCGATCCTGTTCTACAACCTACCATGTCTTGAAGGATTTCTGCCCAAAATGTACTTTCAACACCTTGGCCTTCTTGTATCAGCCATTTGTCTGCTACTGAAAGATGAAATGGCACCAGAGGAAATCAACAGGTCACATTTAGGTTCCAAATGTTGTATGGCGAGTCACAGATGACATTTAACATTCACCTTCTCAGTAATCTTGCCACGTCAGTCAAGCTGTGGGGCCCATTGTGGGCACATTCTGCATTTCTTTTTGAGAATCCAAATGGCAAACTACTGACTTTGATTAGCCACTCCTTTTGCTCCTTTTACAAGATAGTAAGTTATAGTAAGAAGTTTATTTTGTTTAGATCAATTCCTTACTTCTCATCCAAGTATACATTGAAAGAAGAGGTGTTAAGTTTCTGTACTGAACTGAACAAGTACTCAAGGGTTCAAAATGCTGTCAAATGTGACAATACTACACTCCTCGACAATGGAAGTGTGCATATTGTTACACAGGAAGAACAGGCTGCCTTAGGCATCTCTCATGTGTGCATACCTGATTAAGTTGTATTGCAGAAACGTATGATCAAAGGTGGTCTGATTTATAATAGCAGAGGCTACACACAATCTCATAGACGAGATGAAGGCAGTACATTTGCAGTTTTCCAAACATTCACGAGAGGGACTATTGCAAGTCCTTGCCAGACTTTTGTGTGTGTTGCTGCAGAAGATGTGTTTAAAGATGTTCTGCCAGTTTTAGTCTTAAATGTGGATGCAATCCTATGACAGATTATTTTCTATGTCAAGTATCTTTGAATGCTAATATTGACCAGTAATTCGCTATAAATAAGGTAAATGCAAGGTAAATGTTCCTCAGCTACTTTTTCTATTCTTCTATTCTATATACAGGTGAAACTCGAAAATTTAGAATATCGTGCAAAAGTTCATTAATTTCAGTAATTCAACTTAAAAGGTGAAACTAATATATTATATAGACTCATTACAAGCAAAGTAAGATATTTCAAGCCTTTATTTGATATAATTTTGATGATTATGGCTTACAGCTTATGAAAACCCCAAATTCAGAATCTCAGAAAATTAGAATATTACATGAAATCAATAAAAAAAAAGGATTTTAAATACAGAAATGTCGGCCCTCTGAAAAGTATAATCATGCATATGTACTCAGTACTTGGTTTGGGCCCTTTTGCATTAATTACTGCCTCAATGCGGCGTGGCATGGATGCTATCAGTCTGTGGCACTGCTGAGGTGTTATGGAAGACCAAGATGCTTCAATAGCGGCCTTCAGCTCTTCTGCATTGTTTGGTCTCATGTCTCTCATCTTTCTCTTGGCAATGCCCCATAGATTCTCTATGGGGTTCAGGTCAGGCGAGTTTGCTGGCCAATCAAGCACAGTAATACCATGGTCATTGAACCAGGTTTTGGTACTTTTGGCAGTGTGGGCAGGTGCCAAGTCCTGCTGGAAAATGAAGTCAGCATCTCCATAAAGCTTGTCTGCTGAAGGAAGCATGAAGTGCTCTAAAATGTCCCGGTAGACGGCTGCGTTGACTCTGGACTTAATAAAGCACAGTGGACCAACACCAGCCGATGACATGGCTCCCCAAACCAACACAGACTGTGGAAACTTCACACTGGACTTCAAGCATCTTGGATTGTGTGCCTCTCCATTCTTTCTCCAGACTCTGGGACCTTGGTTTCCAAATGAGATGCAAAATTTGCTCTCATCAGAAAAGAGGACTTTGGACCACTGAGCAACTGTTAGGGTTACCTTGTCTTGTTTTACCGTTGCCCCTTTGGTTTCCATTTTTGTCCCGTTTGTTTTCCGTAGTTTTCACTTTTGTCCTTTGTTTAGCTCCACTGTCTCACTAGTCTATTGTTTAAAAAAACTACACTTCCCAGTATCCACCTGTCATCATCACTGCCATTTTGTTCATTGTTCTCACCTGTGTATCATTTGTAATCATCCTGTCCTTGTGTATTTATATCCTGGTTTTTGGTTCAGTCCTTGTCTTTCGTTGAATGTTGTTAGCCCGGTGTGTGTTCCCTGCCTGTGTTTTCGGTGTTGTGTTTACTTTTCCCCATTGAGGGTTTTCCTTTGTGTTTTTGTGTTTGTAATAATAAAGTAAGCTGCACTTAGATCCGCTCTCCTCGTCTGCCTTCGCTGTCTGCATTCGTAACAGCATCAGACCAGTTATTTTTTTCTTTAGCCCAGGTGAGACGCTTCTGACGTTGTTTGTTGTTCAGGAGCGGCTTGACAAGAGGAATACGACATTTGAAGCCCATGTCCACTCCTTGTGAAGCTCCCCCACGCATTTGAATGGCCTTTTCCTGACAATCCTCTCCAGGCTACGGTCATCCCTGCTGCTTGTGCACCTTTTTCTTCTACACTTTTCCCTTCCACTTAACTTTCTATTAATGTGCTTTGATTCAGCACTTTGAGAACATCCAACTTCTTTTGCAATTACCTTTTGAGGCTTTCCCTCCTTGTGGAGGGTGTCAATGATGGTTTTCTGCACAACTGTGATTGTGAATTCAACTGAACCAGACTGAGAGACCATTTAAAGGCTCAGGAACCCTTTGCAGGTGTTTTGGATTAATTAGCTGATTAGAGTGTGACATTTTGAGCCTACAATACTGAACCTTTTCACAATATTCTAATTTTCTGAGATTCTGAATTTGGGGTTTTCATAAGCTGTAAGCCATAATCATCAAAATTATATCAAATAAAGGCTTGAAATATCTTACTTTGCTTATAATGAGTCTATATAATATATTAGTTTCACCTTTTAAGTTGAATTACTGAAATTAATGAACTTTTGCACGAAAAAGTTTTCTAATTTTTCTAATTTCTGCATATCGCTGCCCCTTTCGGCATATCATGGCAACGTTTTGTGGCCAGTTCTGCATAACGCGGCTGCCTGTTTCAGCTTGCCGCTGCCCATTCGGCCCCATTTAGATGCCAGCCCGTCGGGAAAAGTCCTGGTTCTCCCAATGGCCAGTCCTCCCCTGCAGATGACTCCACTGCATCAACAGCAACATTAGATAGATGGGTTTTGTTCAATATTGCTTCATATTTTGCAGCTGAACTATTGTGCACCCTCTGTGCAAGACCCTTAGAGATGGCATTCACTATCCTTTGAAGCAATTAAGTTCAATGTGTGAGCTGCACACCATTAGTGAGAAATAATATATATATTAGGGTTGTCGATTTGATGCGTTAATTCAGTGCAATTAATTTTATAAAAATAACACAATCGCAATGCTGCCGGACTGTATTAAGGAAGATTCCTGAGAAATGTAAGCTTGTAGTTCAACCTGTTTACTCCAGAGGGCAGTAATTTAAATTTCAGCTGTATGGCAACGCGCAGTTTATACAGTGAAGAAAACACGTTACGTTCTTGTGTTCAAAACACTTGAAGCATAAATTTCAACTAAGGGATCTCAAGATGTGTTCTAAGTATTAAAAAACTTGACACAGTGACCTAAAAATTTTATGTTTATGACGCAACGCACCTGAGACGCTACACAAGCATGTCTGAGGCAGGTGTACATTGACGGGCCCTTAAACAAGCCCTCATATTTGTATAATCACATATACAAATATTTGCTGAACGCCCCTCATATAAAAATAATTCAATATATAATGATGAAATAATTATACGTAGTTATAACTATGTATAATTATTTCAGCATTATATATTGAATTTATTTATATCGACGACCCTAATATATATATTATTTCTCACTAATGGTGTGTACATATATATATATATATATATATAATTCATTCATTTTAAGTGCATGAAATAATGTACATTTTACATGAACAAACATAATGAACCTGAAATCAATAGCAATGATATTGCTAGGTCTAAGCTAACAGCTCTAAACTCTGACATGCAATCTGTTACTACCCAGCAATGTTGATGTTAATGACAAACTGAAAATCAACTACCAAAGACATTTGCAGATACATGGTCAACTGCTTTTATGTGTTTATGTACGGACTTTGACCTTTTCGATATGGTGGATGGCTTCCATATAGTGCATGTATGTATCATCCATGTATGTTTATCTATGGTTAAAACAAGAAGGTTGTATAGAAGATCAGCATAGGAGATGTAGCGTCTGGAGGAATCAATGAAGGATAATCATTAACTCAGCAGGTTCATGAAAACAAGAACTTACTGTTCCAACTCCCCTAATGACTGCAATAGCGCCGACTAGTCTCCACGAGCACAATAAATGTATTGACAAAGAGACAATGAACTATTGACAGGAAATCCTCGTGACTGCTAAGCCCCCCCTTTCCCATATGACTCGCCTCACACGTGCTTTACCATGTGAGATCTTGAACATAAAAATGTGTGTGTGTGTGTTTTTCAGTTTTAAACTTAGAAATGTATGTCTAATGAAATATGTTTTAATCCCTGTGTGTTTATTTGTCTGATGATAGATCAAAACTAGTTGAAATTAGTTTAGTAGTGTAGTAAACCTGTTATAGTTAATAAGGTGATCTTATATTTAATAGCCTAACAGTGTATATCCACGTCTAAGTGAACCAAGTACATCTTTCTTGGTATCAAATTAAACCTTACGATTTGTCCTAGCCGAAAATAAATATAAGGTCACCTTAGAATGGTATTTCGGCTATGTTTACCATCTTTTGAGTCATTCAGCCCAAAATCTCTTACCGTCATAAACACAGTCATAAACATGCAAATGAGCCTGGCCGGGACAAAGGAATCATTCTCCTGCCCAAAGGAAGGAGAATTTTACGACCCCAAAGGAAGGCTCGGTCAGGGCTGATTCTCACCAAATTCGTACTGAGAAGGAGAAATGACCCCTTTTAATCCTATATATATATATATAATCCATGTGATAAAAATATTGACCTGTATCTTATGTTCCATCTCATAATTTTCCTAAATGTTGTTTGGTCTATGTTTCTTGCAAACTCTAATGGGTTAATGTTTCAGACTTTGCATACCATGGTTACCCGAAATCATATGTGTGGCATATTTGGTCTCTATAACTTGGTATTTCGAAGATTGAAATGACTGTGTACATGATATGTCGATAACAACAACATATTAGTATTACAAGTATATTTCCTAGTTTTCTTTCTTGCACATGCAATGAGAAATGTGAGAACAAAAGAGCAATAAACCAAATTCCCACCTGGAACCCAAACCCTTCTCATTGGTCAGAGCCAATGAGAGGTGGGACACGTTTTCTAAGGGCATAAATTGCACCAACAACGGACCTTCAGCTCTCTTAATTCCCTCATCTCCTTACAGCTTAGTTCTTCCTCTTAGCTCTTATCTTCTTCCTCTCTCTTCCTTTTCAACTCCTCTCCTCTTACTTCACTTCTGGACCTCCCTTGGACTTCTCCCGGATCTCTTCAAGCCATCTTACATTTTTCTCTTCTCTTCTGCTGAACATTGCAACTTCTCGAACAACCCTTCAACTCTCTCTCAACAAGTGAGTTTCAACTCCACGCTCTGGAAACACCGAACCGAAATCCTCCGTCTCAAAGGACGCCACGAGGACCCGACATACGTGCAGACTTGCTCAGCGACACACAGATTTCCTTTATGCAAGTATTATTTCACCTGAAATTCAAACGCGTTAGAGTGTGTAATTTCCTTGCTGGCTTCAAAGGGTTAACTGTTGTAATAAGTTGCTATCCTTAATAATCTCTTTATTTTCCTTATTGCTTCTACTCTGTTTATTTTATGTTTATTTTATGTTACATGTTAAGTGTCTGTTTGTCAAGTGTAGTGATATATTCTAGTTCCTTGTATTAAACCCAATTATATGCTTGATTGTCTGTGTGTGTTGATCATAAAACAAAGCCTCTTTAATGTGCGATTTTAAGCTACGAGCTGATATTATCAAAGTAAGTTAACGTGCTTTGATGAGTGAGCTTATAACTAAGAATAAACCTTCAAGGGAATTGATCAGAAATATTTAGCAAAGCTGTTCGCTGGACGAACTGACTGGTTGCGGTAGCCTACGGGTCAATTCCATTGAGGGTCTAAATAAATTAATATAGCCTGTCTGCATATAATGTATATTCCTAATTAATTATAATTCGTGGTGTTTAATTATCTATATATATTTGAAGCAGACTACTATAAGCCCTTTTTGGGGCGTTTTTACAATGTGTATGGGTATCCGGGTCAAATCGTCTGATTAATCATTGATTACGATCATTGAAATGAATTATACATTTCCCCAAACCTGACCTGCATACCCTACATATTAATGGTGGAGAATGCGGGCACATTTTAAGCTTTGTTTTGTGAACGAATGCTTTGTCAATTTTGTTTGTTTTTGTTGTTAATTTTGTACGCAAACGCGCCGAACTGAAAGGCACAAAAAGCCCGTCTCAGTTCAGCACGATTAACAAGTTGCTAAATAATGTCTAAACATTTGGTGCCACTGTTGAGTGATAAAGTAAACTGCAGTTCATAATATTAAAATTGCTTCTGTGAAGACGCGCTATATTTTAATATTACAAACCAGCCCTGTTCAGAACGATGCTCTTCTGTCAGGGCGATAGAAGATTGGGTGAAGCGATGCTCCTTCTCTCATCTTAGTAAGGCCTGAGATTATAAACGTTATAAAAATTACTCCTGGTTTACATTGACGTAGCTAATCAATCGAAAACCTAATACATTTTGAATAAGTGCTATATTTCTAATGTGTATGGGAGCCGAACACAGACGTACAATTCCTGTTGTCCACATTTACTCGTAGTGCAGGAAAAAAGAATCTGCCACGCCATTTATGTAAAGCATAGCACCAGAAAGAAAGACAAAAACAGACCCGCCGAGGTCTCAATTGAATAATTGTGATTTTGCAGAAAATCACAGCGTAACGCGCCCAGATTTGAGTCACACTGAAATATAGGGTGTTATTTTACTAACAAACAATAGAGGGCAGCCTGTAAAAGCTTGACTAGTTTTCAAGTTACTCCCACCCCATGACGTCATCTTGCGCGAGCGCAAGTACGCCATCGTGTGGACATTAACAGACAGGTCATATATATTTATTTAATTTAGTTCCCAAATTACTCCCACCCCATGACGTCATTGTGCTTGAGCACAAGTACATCATCGTGTGGACATTCATTGTAGGTCATTTTTTGTTTCCTCAAACCCTTTCTCCTTGTGAAGATTTACAGGGCGGGTTTTGACTGTCAATCCATGTTTGCAGTTACAAGCTTTGCTTGTGCTAATATTATTGGATGTTAAACAATTCTTCTACCTCCGACTGTTACACTTAATTGGTTTCAAACAGAATTTGAATTTAAAATTTAAAGTTAAGTCTCATTCCAGTTGGGTCATTTCAGATACCGTCACTGATATCTTACAGCAATCTGATTATCATCGGACACAATTCTGATCTCTAACTTTTCTTACACTTATTCAAATTTGGTTTGAAACAAACAAATTTCGAATGTAAATTTGAATTAAGTCTCTCATTTCAATTATTATTAATTAATGTGATTTAATTATTATTAATTATTATTAATATTATTTTGAAATTTTTTTTAATTTAAAAAAAAAAAAAATTTTCCTTTATTTCTTTTTTTCCTCTCCCTCTTTGATACTTTATTACGACTGTATCCTTACTATCTTAGATGCTACTTGACATCCTTTTACATGCTTATTTAAATTGAGTTTAACAAGTTTAAATTTAATTTAAATTAAGTTTGTCTGTCCATTGTTTACTTCTGTCTTTTCTTGTGGTTGGATTGGTCTGATAATTAACATCATTATCAAATTTCCCTTTATTTATCATTATTTGGTAACGCTTTTGCCTGTTATTTCTACGTACATAATTACTCAATTTGGTTTAAACAAGAAAGCCTTAATTCACTTTAAGACTTTCACTGGCTAAATCCTGTTCTGTATTTGCATGTAGAATTCCCTAGTGTGCTGTGGTGATTCGACAGTCATCTCTGGTGGTTCCCAGCAAGCTGGTTTGTCCGACCGGCGTTACCGACGCTGGCTGTATGTGAATCTCGGACTCTTCTGTCTCTTTTCATTGGTGCGCACGCACTCGACATCAGCAATTTGGCACTCCAAAGAGAGTCAACCCCGTCAGTCGACACACACGGCAAGTTGGAATAATTACCTAAAACAGGGCCTAAAGAGGGGCCACTCTTACGAGGGTTCTAGGGAAAATCCAATCTTGTTGTGCCGTCTGACAGTTGACACCTTGGTGTTGCCGGTTGTGTTTAAAGTCAAGTTGTTTGAGAGGGCGCACCGTGATAGTAGCAGAGGGCCCGGGGACACTGCGGTCCAGTGTTTGGGACCGTTGGAAAGATTGACCACACGCTGGTCCCCAGCAGAGTGACACTGATTCACCCCAGGCAAACTAAAAGAAGGTAAAATCCATCCACCAGTATAGGCCACATAATAGTAGACATTCCCCCAGTCATTTAAGCATTCGGCCCATTTCTTTTCTTTCTCTCCCCTAAGTCACACCATCTTCCTAGAGTTTATACCTCGATAGCGCCCCACCCTGTTGGTCCTATCATAAACCCTAGCAGGGGTGGTAGACTTAGGCCCTTTTTCTCCTGCCTATCTATTCCTAACATTAATTGTGTTCTATTTTATTCTGCTGTTCTGTTCTGTCGTAGTGTGTACTTCCAGTTCACATTAAGACAGAGCCTACAAGAGCCATCAAGGAAAACTGAATAAAGAGACAAACAGGCAGCCCGCATCCTCAGGTAACCCTTGTGGGCTGCCGCCTTGTCAAATTCTTTATTTAGACCTGCACTGACCCGCGAAATTCGGCCCACTTAACTGTCTAACTGTCTACCCCAGTTAGTCAAAATTACGGCTGATAATAGCCACCGCATTGTAACTTGCTAACCCTACGCGTACTTGCATTGGCCTCTTTGTGTGTGCTGTTCTTTTCTCTCGCCTACAGTAAGCCAGTATGTCCCGTTCGTCCAGTCCTGCAGCCCACTGGGATCACCTCAAGGCCTGGTTGAGTGCAATGACGGACACCGTCCTACCCAAGGACACCAGCCCCTAGGTCGAGAGCAACTGGACGCCGAATTGGACAACCTAATGGCCCACGATCCAACACAGAGCTACAACCACAAAGAATGGACCAAGATCATCGGAAGTCTTGCCCACAATCTCATCGCCCAGGCACGGATAAATGAGCAAAGCAACCTCGACCTGGAGCAGGAGGCCGCAGCGCTAAAACTCCAAGCTGAGGAGGCCCGTAGGAACCAAGCCAAAACTCAGAATCATCTAGATCAGCTACGCCTCGAGACCAAGGAACAGCAAGAGGAAGTAGAGAGACTTCAAAATGCCCTGGAAAATCTTCTCCTGGATACAGACCAAAGAGAACAGATGGAGAGAACAGCCAGAAAGGAACTCGATGAAAAGCAGAGCAGAGACTGCACTAAAAGACAGAGATGCTAAAGCCAGAGCCTGTGAAAAACACCTGAACATGGCCCGAGCTGAAATCCATGAACTTATTCAGCACAGAGACCATCTCCAATATGAACTTGACACTGTTCACAGAGAACTGAAACATTCTTATAGACTGCAAAGCGAACAGAAAAGGGAAACGCACACCACAGAGTTTCCCCTGACCAGTGGGCCCAAGCTTTTCAGCCAAGAGCTCAGAGCTGAAAAGGGGGGTGAAAGCCCACTGTTCAACATGTCACCAACCAGCCTCCAAGAACCCCCGTCAGCAACAAAAGGGTGGGAGCCCGCACACCAAAGCCTGGTCACTAACCACGGCATGCCTCCCAAAGAACTTGACAAGCTGGCCAGAAACATCCCTACCTTCACCCCAAATCCTGCAGGAGGCCACGACGTGCACGCCTACCTGCAAGACATAGACTTTCACTTACACACTGTTCCCCACGTGACCATGCGGGACAGATTGTACCTGCTCAGAATTACGTCTAGCCATGACGTATGCAGCTTCCTAGACCGTCAACCAGAGACTGTCAAAACAGACTACCAACAGATGCGGCAGGCTTTCATCAGAGAGTTCTCTGATCCAGAAACTGATCAAGGACTCACCGCTGCCATGAACCTCAAGCATGCTCGGCGAGAAACGCCACAGGCCTACTACGAACGAATCCGACGAGCCTACTTCAGAGCACGAAATGAACCAGGCATGGAAGAAGATGTCAACTTCAGAACCTTGGTTCTCCGAAATCTGCATCCCACATTGAGTCATCACTTAGGGGTCCTGGCCTGTCCTCACACCATGACTACCCAACAACTGCGAGACTTGGCCCATAAAGCTTTCATCAAGCAGAAATTTGCTTCTGAAAAGACTGTAAAAATTCCATCCATTTGCCCTGTCACTGATCAGCGCTCAGAGCTGGCACCAGAGGGCGCCCAACAGTACCACAGTAACAGAACTTTTAACAACAAGCCAAGACCGTTGCAAGCCAGAAGAGGGCATCGCAGCTGTGATGGTGCTCGTCCTAAGCACCAGATCGGGTGCTTTGAAACATCCTATGGCAGCCCACGGCCCCCCCACAACCAAAAGGGTGGAGCCACGTGGGAAGCCAGCCGACGGCCCAGAAAGAGCCGAGCCCCATCGACTAAAACATCCAGCCCAGACAGCCCGCAGCGGAAACCCTTCCGGCATGCCCCAGCCAAGTCCAAGTCTGAGCCTACCCCACAGAAAAACAGTGAGGCCACGGCGGAGACCGCAGAGATCCTGAAGGTTCTGAAAGAGCTTCTTCACAGAACATCTCACAACAAAGACAAAGAAGGCAGGCCAGACACCTCATGACTAAGTGTGAGTCCTGAAACCAACACCCTGCCTGACTGCCCTCCTACTGAACCAAGCACCCAAATCACCGCTCTTCAGAAACAGACTACCGAACCAGCTATCACATCACCAAGTGACAGCGACACCCACTCACTGCAGTTGACAACCACACATCCTGCAGCTGACAACACAATCCTTCACACCAGTGACCAAGCCCCTAATATACCAGAAAGTGCTGTTTTGGTTGTGTGTCTGTGCACTGACTCACCCGACACCGACCCTAACTGCTTATCGATCACCACACAAGCCCCAACACCAAAACTCCTGGGGAATCTGATCGAAAAGGGGGTAGCACGAAAACTCTATCTCGCCATCACTGTGGAACATGAGGTGAAACTCGAAGCCCTGGTAGACACCGGAGCAGACCTCACCTTGATGTCAGCTGAACTTTTTGAAAGACTCAAATTTGAAGCTAAAACACAAAATCAAACTCTAAACTATCAGAATTGTGTGCTGAATGTCCAGTCATACAGCCAAGATGACGTCCGGCTTGAACAGGTAGCTCCCATTCACTTGACAATTGGTCCTTTGAGTGTGGTACACCCTGTGTACATCTCGCCGATGAACACATATCCCCTCCTTATTGGGGAACATCTACTAGACCGCTTCGAGCCCCTGCATGGACTTCAGACAGCTGAAGATGTGGGCTCAAGTGCGAGAACCTCTCCCCCTTTCAGTCACTCCGAACACCTGAACCAGACTGTCAGGTCACAAAGGTCACAGGAACTCACAGCCAACCACAGTGACACAGCATCAGCACCAGAGCGAGATTCAAGTTCGCTACTCTGCACATTTCAACTCACCCAAGACTTTGAATCCTTCTGCCCCAAGGTCACAGCTGACCTGCACTTGAATGGTGTAACTGCCACTGACATCATACTAGCACTATGGGCAGACAACTCAGCCATCAGCCTCTCATTATACAATGCTCTCATTGAAGACACACCGGACCTTCCATCTGCCAGCAAGCGCACCCGCTTTCCTTTGAACTCATGCCCATCAACAATGGTGACAACCAAAAGGATCTGCGCCTTGAACATGAACTGGAACTACCGGTGTCTGACCCACTACTTCTTGATCCTTCCAGACCTGCCCCATGATGTCCACATCGGAGCAGACATTCTGATTCACCTCAATGCTCATGTAGACATTATTAATGAGGTCTTGTGGGCCCCACTGACTTTACAGCCTCCTGTGATTCCAACCAATACTGCTAACCTCCGGTCAGGCCAGACCATTCCAGAGGTGGAACGAACAGGAAACTGTAGTACCAGCATACACCAAAGGGGGCGCTGTTCAGCTCAACATGCGCTGTGGTCAAACCCTAAACCACACGCTGGGTTTCTTTAACCTTCACCCGAATGCGTTGAACTTGGACTCACGCTGGAAGCTACGCCCCTCACTGAAGTGTCATCCCGTGCTGTTTACATCCCCTTCAACAACTGCATGGCAATGGACATCACAATTCCAAAAGCCTACTGGGCAGGATGGCTAGTGAGCCACGACTTTCATGACTTTGAACTAACAATACCAATTATTGGGCCCATCCCAGCTTCAATGATACCCGAAGGGCACACAGACAACACCGTGCTCACAACCCCCGTCAAGATCATCTCCATAACTTCAGTCATGCCAGTGGACAAAGACCAGGTATGCAGAACAGAACTGACAAAGGACCAACACCTTGCAGTATACACAGTCTCCAAACAGCCTACATCGATGGATGTTCCTACAACCAAGAGGGCATTCGTCAAGCAGGAGCAGGTGTAGTATGGGTAAATGACCTGCCGTGCCGACCACAACACTTCAAGCTGGGCCCGCAGTCATCACAGTATGCGGAGGTTGCAGCCATTCTCATAACTCTGCAAATCGCATCGACCCATAACATCACAGAACTCCTGATCTGCACAGACTCCAACTACGCCAGACTCAGTTTCACATGCCACCTTCCAAACTGGAAACAAAATGGCTTTAAAACTTTGAACGGCAAGCCTATCAAACACCAACACCTGTTCCAAGAATGTGATGACATCACAAGAAATTACAACATAATTGTCTACTGGAAGAAAGTGAAAGGACACTCAAGGCAACCAGGCCTCGACAAAGACTTGAATGACCAAACCGATGCACTTGCCAGGACTGGCGCACTGCACGGTACTCTATGGTCACCTCCAACCCTCCCGACCACCTTGAACATTGCAGTGATAACCCGTAGCAAAAGAACTTTTCCTGCAACAGTACCACCCTCACAGCCTCTAACGCTGGCTCCGCAGATGTCAAACAATGACATAGCGAACATGCAAGCCTCTGACACATCCAAAAAGACTTTCCTAAACCACCTCTCTGACCCCACCAACCACCCTCTACCGCCGTCTGACCTCACTGACAACCCGTGCCTCAGACGACTGCATGACATGAAGCACATGCTGCGTGTGATCAACAACATTTTGTGGTATGCACCTGATGACATCACAGCACCAAGGCTCGTGGTGCCACAGTGCCTAAGGGGGGTCATGCTAAGTTATGCCCACGACGCACCATGTGCCGGGCACCACGGCGCCAGAGCCACTTATGAGACACTGAAACAAGTGGCATACTGGCTCCGGAACATGCGACAGAATATGTCAGAGAATGCCTGGTTTGCTGCCAGTTTCAACCGGCAAACCCAAACCACAGAGCTCCACTGCAACGCTGGAGAGTCACATTCCCATGGTCAGACCTCCAAATCG
Organism: Xyrauchen texanus; assembly: GCF_025860055.1. NCBI lineage: Eukaryota > Metazoa > Chordata > Actinopteri > Cypriniformes > Catostomidae > Xyrauchen > Xyrauchen texanus. Next base: position 28,092,369 of record NC_068280.1, on the reverse strand, counting down.
ACTGGGTAGGACCTCTGCCCAGGTCGACGAGGGGCAACAAATATTTCCTCACAGTTGTGTGCCAGTTCACAAAGTGGGTAGAGTGTCTTCCAGCACCCAACGACACTGCCCAGACCACGGCATACCTCCTGATGAACTACATCTTCTCCAGGTTCGGACTGCCCCTGAGAGTCAACTCAGACAGAGGCATTCACTTTACGGCTGAAATTCAGACTGAGATACCACAGCTAAAAGAGCAACTCACCACACAAAGTGCATCCCTGCAGACCATTGGCAAGACCTTGAGAGGAACTGTGGTAATTCTCAACACTCACAGCGTTCTGCGGAACCAGACAGTGAACTCCATGAAACAGCTGTTTACTGTCTTCCAGAACGATTTTGCTCAAACGCAGCTGGTTACAGCCCTGATGACAGACATGCTGTGGGAGGTGAGCTCCTCCATTGACAGCCTAGCCATGGGTAGAATTCCACCGTACCTGATACCCTTAAGCCTTGTAAAAACCGTGCTGGCTTCCACCATCACCACCACAACTGACCCGTTACAACTACACCTTGCCTACTCTCTGGGTAGCGCCATCCCACTCTACGTTGACCAAAGACATTCACTACCTCTGCCCCAGCAAACCCTTCCTCAGAGACAACACTGACGGAATCTGCGGGCTGCAACACCTGGGCAGCGACACCCGCTGCCCCGCCGATGTCAAGCCTCGCACTCAAGTCACCGAGACACAAGCCGAGATCGTAGGCGACAGGTGGCTCGTTAACACTCCGGTGCGCACAGCTACACTCACCTACGACCAGCATGACACTGCCACCCGTCTCACCTTGCCCAACCAGAGCATGTGGATTCAAGTCCCGAAAGGTGCCATCCTCCACCTCAATGACCTGGCACTATACCATCTCCCAGGCAAAGAATACGAAACAGAACTGGAAATCCCATCTTTTTTCCAGAATCAAAACCTCACCCTAGATCCAGAACTCGAACTATGGATCGAAAGAGGGGGCTCCCAGTTAATTGACATTGCTCCTATCAACACAGCCCTCCAAGCCTTGTCTCGAATGCCCATCTTGACCACTTCACCTGTTGTCCGAGCCTGGACCGCAGCTGACACTGCGCTGTGCATCTCTATGGGAATCAGCCACCTCCTGACACTTGGCCTGGCCTTCATCCTGTACCGGGGGCTCAACGAGATGCAAACATCCACAGCCAAGCTCACGAAAGCCATGTCTGTAGGTTTCCGACAGAACCCCCGGAAAGAGGGGACCATGACAGAGACCACTTTGAACCTCATCGAATTGAACCCTCCTTCCGAATAACCACCTGCTACAAAACCCTCATGATTCACCTGCCATCCGCCATTGTGATGATTGTCGCCCGATGATGTCTCCATCAGGGACATCACCTGGCGAAAAGGGGGACTGTAGCGTCTGGAGGAATCAATGAAGGATAATCATTAACTCAGCAGGTTCATGAAAACAAGAACTTACTGTTCCAACTCCCCTAATGACTGCAATAGCGCCGACTAGTCTCCACGAGTACAATAAATGTATTGACAAAAAGACAATGAACTATTGACAGGAAATCCTCGTGACTGCTAAGCCCCCCCTTTCCCATATGACTCGCCTCACACCGCATGCTTTACCATGTGAGATCTTGAACATAAAAATGTGTGTGTGTGTGTTTTTCAGTTTTAAACTTAGAAATGTATGTCTAATGAAATATGTTTTAATCCCTGTGTGTTTATTTGTCTGATGATAGATCAAAACTAGTTGAAATTAGTTTAGTAGTGTAGTAAAACCTGTTATAGTTAATAAGGTGATCTTATATTTAAAAGCCTAACAGTGTATATCCACGTCTAAGTGAACCAAGTACATCTTTCTTGGTATCAAATTAAACCTTACGATTTGTCCTAGCCGAAAATAAATATAAGGTCACCTTAGAATGGTATTTCGGCTATGTTTACCATCTTTTGAGTCATTCAGCCCAAAATCTCTTACCGTCATAAACACAGTCATAAACATGCAAATGAGCCTGACGGGACAAAGGAATCATTCTCCTGCCCAAAGGAAGGAGAATTTTACGACCCCAAAGGAAGGCTCAGTCAGGGCTGATTCTCACCAAATTTGTACTGAGAAGGAGAAATGACCCTTTTAATCCTATATATATATATATATATATATATATATATATATATATATAATCCATGTGATAAAAATATTGACCTGTATCTTATGTTCCATCTCATAATTTTCCTAAATGTTGTTTGGTCTATGTTTCTTGCAAACTCTAATGGGTTAATGTTTCAGACTTTGCATACCATGGTTACCCGAAATCATATGTGTGGCATATTTGGTCTCTATAACTTGGTATTTCGAAGATTGAAATGACTGTGTACATGATATGTCGATAACAACAACATATTAGTATTACAAGTATAATTCCTAGTTTTCTTTCTTGCACATGCAATGAGAAATGTGAGAATAAAAGAGCAATAAACCAAATTCCCGCCTGGAACCCAAACCCTTCTCATTGGTCGAGCCAATGAGAGGTGGGACACGTTTTCTAAGGGCATAAATTGCACCAACAACGGACCTTCGCTCTCTTACTTCCTCATCTCCTTACAGCTTAGTTCTTCCTCTTAGCTCTTATCTTCTTCCTCTCTCTTCCTTTTCAACTCCTCTCCTCTTACTTCACTTTTGGACCTCCCTTGGACTTCTCCCGGATCTCTTCAAGCCATCTTACATTTTTCTCTTCTCTTCTGCTGAACATTGCAACTTCTCGGAACAACCCTTCAACTCTCTCTCAACAAGTGAGTTTCAACTCCACGCTCTGGAAACACCGAACCGAAATCCTCCATCTCAAAGGACGCCACGAGGACCCGACATACGTGCAGACTTGCTCAGCGACACACAGAGTTCCTTTATGCAAGTATTATTTCACCTGAAATTCAAACGCGTTAGAGTGTGTAATTTCCTTGCTGGCTTCAAAGGGTTAACTGTTGTAATAAGTTGCTATCCTTAATAATCTCTTTATTTTCCTTATTGCTTCAACTCTGTTTATTTTATGTTTATTTTATGTTACATGTTAAGTGTCTGTTTGTCAAGTGTAGTGATATATTCTAGTTCCTTGTATTAAACCCAATTATATGGTTGATTGTCTGTGTGTGTTGATCATGAAACAAAGCCTCTTTAATGTGCGATTTTAAGCTACGAGCTGATATTATCAAAGTAAGTTAACATGCTTTGATGAGTGAGCTTATAACTAAGAATAAACCTTCAAGGGAATTGATCAGGAATATTTAGCAAAGCTGTTCGCTGGACGAACTGACTGGTTGCGGTAGCCTACGGGTCAATTCCATTGAGGGTCTAATTAAGTTAATATAGCCTGTCTGCATATAATGTATATTCCTAATTAATTATAATTCGTGGTGTTTAATTATCTATATATATTTGAAGCAGACTTCTGGACTATATAAGCCCTTTTTGGGGCGTTTTTACAATGTGTATGGGTATCCGGGTCAAATCGTCTGATTAATCATTGATTACGATCATTGAAATTAATTATACATTTCCCCAAACCTGACCTGCATACCCTACAAAGATCTCTGGTTTGAGGTCCAGGAGGGCAAATGCATAATAAATTGTCAAAAAAGCAGATAAATTGCCATAGGAATAACTCGATAACTATTAAATTCTTTCAATGTTATTGGTATTTAAGATTTAAAAAATGTCTAACCCTAACCCTGAGATATCAAATAAAATTCCTTATTAAATAACTGACTCACTAATAGTAGCCCATTCTACAAAATATTTTAGGATAACATTTTTGGCTTGAGGTGCTACAGAGTTTAATGGGGAGTTTTCCCAATATTGTAGGCACACACATATGTTAGCAGTGTACATTATCATCTTTATTTTTTATTTTTTAAAGCTTATTTAAAATAAAGGCAACAATTATGCAAAAGACAACATGAATACACAAGAAACACATATTATATACACAAAAACTAACTTTATTTTGAATGAACCATCATAAACTGCTTTTATGCGTCATTCTGAAGGAACGTGCTACTGGAAGATGGCTCGGCTCCCTTTAGCTGCGTTCACACTGCCTGCTTCTTTGTCGCTGTATATTGCCAGTGGCTGGCGGTTAGGTCGCTAGTAGTGTGTATGGAGAGTCAAAACAGCACTGTTTCTTTGCAATTAATATTATTATTAAAATATTAGGATAATTTTTATATTGAATACTTTTATTATTCAAAATAATATATTTATTTGGGGGGAAATTGTGCTTAAACACCAGCATCCAATCTAATAAAGCTTGTTTGTAAAATTTAGCTAATTTCACAAGTAGTTTGTCAATTTTTTAATCACATCTCAACAAAAGATCTATGCCACCAAACATATCAAACATATACTTTGGAAATGTGTACCACATGCTGTCCTTTTCTTTCATGAATTGAATTAACCAATTAACCTTAAATGTATTATTCAAGGTTTCAAAGGTAAGCACAGGTAACCCATCTTTACTCTTTTGCTTACATAAAATGTCCTTTCTCAATGGCATATCTAAGGCTAAAGACACAAACAGATCTTGATATCCCTTCTGCTTTAGACAGTAAGACCCTTCCATTTCAGGGATAAATCTCTTTGTAACCATACATTAAATCTCCTTTTAATGTTGTTAACTATAGGTCTTCAGCACACTGCGTTCATTCTAATCTTTATCAATGATAACTCCTAAATTTGTAGCTGTATGCTTAATGGGAATACCATTTAATTATGTTAAATCACATGTTTAAAGTGAAAACAGCACAGATTTATTAATAACATTTTTTACTGAAGAAAACTAATACAATTAACCACCTATATTATTTCTAAGTCATTTTTAAGAAAAATAGTAGTATCGTCTGCCAATTGGCACAATTTAAATACTCTTCCTAATGTGCTAATACCTTCAAATTCTGCTCTTTTTATGGAAGGCCATAATTTGAGTAATTAATAAAAACAAGAATGTAAATAATGCTGTATATGTCGATTAATCTCAAATCTACTAGTAGTACCTGTTTTTAATTTGACTGAACTATTACATCCATTGTAAATATTTTTAATAGCTTTTTGGAAGTGTTCTCCAAAACCAAAGTATTCAATACATCTAAAAACATAAACTCATGACTCACGGTATCAAAGGCTTTGTAAAAATCTATAAATAAAATTTATTAATAATTTGGTCTGTATTAATTGTAATCAATCATATCTAAAATTAACCTAATATTATTACTGATATGTCTCCCAGTCATAAACCCTGATTGTCCTTCATCAATATTTTCTTCCAGACCTTTCTTTAATATTCTTGCAAAAATCAGAGCAAACAACTTTGCATCATTATTCAGAAGGGTAATTGGGCTCCTGTTGTCAATATAAAATGTATTCTTATTAGGCTTAGGAATAATTGTAATAATACACTGTTTAAGAGTTGCAGGTAATTCCCCATATGCTAAAGATTCTTTGAACATGGCTACTAAAAAGGAGATAACTGAACTTTGAAGAGCTTATAGAATTCACTAAGCCCATTGTTCCCTGGACCCGGTTTTTCAAAAGTAATCCACTAGGATTTTGGATAACGGATTGGATCAAATCTTGAAAATGGGTTTTTCAAAAGAAAAAACGGATTACATAATCGGATTAGATCACGTAATCCAATCTTGGTTTTGATCCGGATCAAACCTTTAGTTTGGGTTTTTCAGAACTTTTTTATAGGATTTGGATCACTTTGATACAAAAAATCTGGATTAAACTGATCCCATCAGAAGGGTGGATTCAGTGTGGATTTCATGCCCAAAATGTAATGAAAACTTTAAAAATGTATCAAATAATACTATATTTGGATCATGCAGTATCTTACAAGATATCCTATTTATTCATAAGGTTTTAATTTTATTTGTTCATCCGGCTAAAGTGATTAGGTAGGCCTTTCAGTATAGGCCTACAGCAAAATAGAAAGAGTTTGGCCTCATAAAATAATCCCCTAAACAGCTGTCAAAATTGACCAAAAACACTATATTTTATTCTGTCACTAATTGATATATATATATTCATCACAATCGAAAATATTTTTGTTTTTAGAATATTTATTAGTGATGCATGCAATGATTACAGAATAACCAAAAAAATGCAAAGAATGGCAATCACTGATTTTTGAAATCCAAAACAAATCCAAATCAGAAATAGTGTCTAACTATTGCGTCCCTTGTTGCACGTCCTGTTTGCTCGTTCTGGCAGAATGCAGGAGGTTGTTTAGGGACTCCAAGGGGCCCAGGTGCATCATTGTCAGCACAGAGAGGGACATTGCGCTTAGTAGCGATGTTGTGCAGGACAATACAGGCAAGGGTTATGTTGCATGCTTTCTGTGGTTCCGCTCTCAGGTAATTAAGGCATGCAAAGCGCCTCTTAAGAACTCCATTTAAACGCTCAATTGCACATCTTGCTCTGCAATGAGCAGTGTTGAAGCGTGCCTGCGACCGGTGTATTTGCTGTTAGAAAAGGAGTCATCAGCCATGGTAGGAGTGGGTAGGCACTGTCTCCTAATATTATGCCATCCGGTCAGTTGGTTTGGAGGTCTCTATATAGAGCGCTCTCCCTCAGGATGCGTGCATCATGGACAGACCCAGGCCACTTGACAACGCAGTTGGTGATGATGAGGTCAGCATCACACACAAGTTGGACATTGATGCTGTGCCTCCCCTTTCTATTTATAAACTCCCATTCATTCTCACGAGGTGCTTGTATATGCACATGTGTGCAGTCGATTGCTCCAATAGTATTGGGCATATTCCCCAAAAGAAAAAAGCTGCGCTTGGCCTGGGCAATCTGGTTGTCCTTTGGAAAGAAACAAATTCACTGACCAGGCTGGCCAGTGCGATTGACACATCTCTCACCACATCACACACAGCTGATTTCACCACTCCCATATAGTCACCAACAACTTGATAGAAAGTCCCACATGCATAAAATCGGAGAGCAATGAGGATCTGGTCTTCCACAGACAGACCATGACTCCTTTGGGTTCTGTGTTGAAGTTTTGGCCTGAGAAGGTTCACAAGGTACTCTATATCAGCCTTCCCAAAGCGAAACCGGACATACTGCTCCTCAGTGGTGTATTGCTCCAGTGGCTTGGTACATTCAACATACACCCTTTGACGGTATCCTCTCCTGGCAAAGTGGTGGTGGCGGTGGACAACACCTGCCATTTCACTGTCTCTCTGTGAATCCTCTGAGAAAGGCTGATTTATATGGCTGTGTAGTTCTTGGTCTTAGAGGTCTTTTCAAACACACCTATTACAACTGATCAGTTTTGGCTTGTGTTCAATTGAGGCAATTGGACCCAAGGCCTATAATTGATGAACAATGTTCACTATAATAAAGCAACGGAACCATGGACTCAAGAAGCTGTAACTTCACTGCTGCTGAAACCAATGCACTACTAGAGGGTGTTCGGTGCCATTATGGAACAATAGTGGGACGTTTTAATTCTGCTAAGGATACCAACAAAAAGAAAAATGATGTTTGGATTTTAATCACAGAAAATGTGAATGCCATAGGGTCTGGCCAGAGGAGGACCACAGACCAAATCAAATTGCGGTGGAAGAATCTTAAGGCCAGGGCAACAAAGGACCATGCTGAAGCCAAAAACCCACAAACAGGCAACAAGCCATTTAAGAGGGAGATTACACAGATGTGGTCCTCGACATCATTGGAGGTGAGAAGTCACAAGCTCTCCATGGTATTCAAGGTGTTGTAGGGGATGGCGAGCCTTGGATTGAGGAGGAGGAGGAGAATCTGCCAGTTCCTCCTGAGGCTGATCCAGAGAGCGTATTTATATTGAATCTCAGCTCTGTTCCTGTGGAAGAAGCTGGATCCTCATTGGTTGAGCCAGTGGTAGTTGCCACAGGATCTCAGAGGAAAGGCTTGAAGCGCCCTTCATCAAACAAAGATGATGATTACAAGGCACTTCTGCAAAAAGAGACTGAAAGGGCAGAAGCACAGCTTCGTCTGGCAGAGGAACAACTGACTCTGACCAAACTGCAGCAAACCAAGGCCAGACTTGAGATCCACCTCCTAAAGGCTACGCTCAGACAAGCTGGTCTCTCCACATCAGATGAGGAAGTCTGAAATTATTGTGGAGTATTTGACATTAAGTCTTTTTTTTAATTCAATACATCTATATTTGAAACTTGTTATAAATATCCTCAATGTACAGTGTTTGTGTTGTAGGTCTCAGATGAGCGGACTGCTGGAAGAGGATGGGGTGGGGTTTTTCTTGTTTTTAGTTTTTTAAATGTGTGTGTTTTCATTTCAAATAAAAATAAACTTATATTGACCCCACACTGGCTATTCTACTTGTTGCTCTTTACATATCTATAGTTCTACATTGTGATTTCCTATCCTGTTTGAGCACTGGTTATCCAGATTTGGTGATCCTGAAAAGTTCCTATCCGGATCAGATTGATCCAATCTGATGTTGCTTTGAAAAACTGGCTCAAAAGTAAGCTGGATTACGTGATCACGGATCGCAAAAAAAAAGGATTACTAAATCCGGATCAGTTTTATCTGGATTAAACCTTTTGAAAAACCAGCCCCTGGAAATTTATTATCTTTTAATCCCATAATACAGTCTTGAATCTCTTCCAATTTAATATTTTTGTCACAAAATAATTAAAATTCTTCATCTATTTTCTTTGTTGTATCAAAAATTCTAATAAAAAATTAATCTGTTATGTCATTATAAGGATCTGAAGTGTAAATATTTTTATAAAACTGAGTAACATATTCAACAATTTCTTTATTGTTTTCACATACTCTATTATTAATCATGAGTTTACGCATAGATGGTACTTCACAATTCCGTTTTCTAAATTAAACAAATATTTTGTGTTCTTATCACCTTGTTCCATCCTCTTAGGTCTACTCTGCCCGAAAGTGGACTGACTAGCTAGAAAGACGCGCCCGGAAGTCTTGTATTTCACGTCCGGTTCATCATTCTTGTTTCGTGTTTTGTAAAGTATTTATTGTTCAGTTTGATCACCGTTGTTGTGTTGTTAGAAGTTAAAACAAAAATGACAGAGGTATGTATATTATTTATTTATTTTTCGACTACTACAGATGGATAATCCGCACTGAGAACAGTGAATAAGTCTTTGTGAATAAGTGCTGCGTGTTTCAAATTTTCATCACATGTGTGCATCTGGGTTTAAATGCACAAGTTTACCACACATTTCTGCCTGACTGATCGGAGCATTTGCTATTGACTGTGTGTGTTCTCTCCCTGTAGGATGTACAGAAGCACTCAGTGCACACGCTAGTTTTTCGCTCTCTAAAGAGGACTCATGATGTGTTTGTGTCGGATCATGCCAAATCAATATCGCTGGACGAGAAGAGGTAAACACACACTCCGCTCTGAGTAGTATTCCAGAAGGACCTGCGTTTTATGGGCTGTAATTATGGCAATGTAATGTAGCCAACGAACCTTGCAGGCTTTGTTAAACCAGGTGGTGTACCACTGGGCTAGTAACTGAAAGGCTGTAGCTATCTAACTCTATTTGGTTGCTTGATAATGAAACTTAAATTCTGAACCTGTAATAAGTCAACCAACCACAATAAGTCATTGTGAATAAAAAGCATTTGCTAAATTATTAATAAATAAACACTTAAGGTATTGCATGTCCCTTAGCCACAAGATGAAGATGGCAGCGAAGATGAGGACCGAATACGGACCTGTGTTACACATGCCCATGTTGAAGGAGTGTAGAGATAAAGGGCCACTCCACACCTCTGACTCATATGGCCAGCCGGGATACCCTCTCTCTGGTGAGTCTGGTTTTTTTTTGTGTTTTTTTTCTTCTAACAAACCAAATCATGGTGTCTAATGTTTTAATTATAGTTTTTTTTTATTTATCTGGGTAGCTCACTGGCAAAGGCGCTGGCTACCACCCCTGGAATTCACGAGTTAGAATCCCAGGGCGTGCTGAGCGACTTCTGCCAGGTGTTCTAAGCAACCAAACTGGCTGATTGCTAGGGAGGGTAGAGTCACAGGGGTAACCTCCTCATGGTCACTATAATGTGGTTTGCTCTTGGTGGGGCTCGTGGTGAGTTGTGCGTAGATGGATGGCGTGGGCCTCCACACACGCTATTTCTCTGTGGTAATGAGCTCAACGAGCCACGTGATAAAATGCATGGGTTGAAGGTCTCAGATTTGTCCTCACTACCTGGATTGAGGTGTGAGGCCTTAGAGGAAATTGGACATTCCAAATTGGGAGAAGGAAAAAAAAATATCTGAAGACAGTCATAAACTTTACACATAAGTTTATTGCTCTTTCATGCCTATAAATGTTTCCCCTAATTCCTGCAGACACAAATTCAGATTACCTTATGACAGGAACTCATCTCTACCCATCTGCGCCAGGTAAGACTGATAGCCTTTATAGTCCTTTCAGGGCTTTGTGTAAGGATTTTTTCTGCTGGCCCAGTAAGGCCAGTAGCTCAGAATAGGATGTACTACGATGTACAGAATGTATGTGTGTGTGTATATGAACATTAAAATGATATTTAAACTAGCATTGTTAAAAAATGATGACATTGCAACCATTGTTGATTGATTTCTGATTTTGAACCTATTCTAAACTTCTAAGACTATCCTGCACTGTTCTCTGACTATAACCAGCCATTCCTGCAATTTTTAACAAAACCCTGCCCTGTTTTAACTGACAGAAAAACTACGCCGCTCTTCAGCTGGAGAACCTAGATGCTAAACATTGAAATTAATTGCATGTAATCATATATTCTTCAAAGGTGTTATAAGGTTGCACAGTAATGTCATTAGGAGTGCTCCTCACTGCAGACACACAGATGCAGAAGATGCCTAGTGAAGCAGGTGTTCACTCCATAGCTCTGGCCCTTCCTCCCTCTCGAGGAAGGTACTTAACCAAACACAACCATGTGTTGGTCACGTCAAGCCTCTCATTTCCTCGTTAATCTTATTCAGATTTAAAATAAATAAAATTAGAAGTGTTCCGTTCCTATTTTAATCGGTAAACCGGCAGTTCAAGAGAAAATTAAATCCCTTAACAGTATCTCTGCAGTTCTTTTTTTTTAATGGATCGTTTGGATGTGTAAGTTGTAGATTCATACATTTCAAATTACAAGTTTTATTCTCTGCTCTGTAGGGAGGATGCCAGTCAAACTGCAGCCAGTGTGGGAGATATCCACAGACATGCAGGAGGTGTAGAGAGATCTCAACCTCCACAGCACGCACTGGTGAGCACCTCCCATCTGCTCAACTCTGATTCTGTTTCTCAAAAGTTTGTTTCCTAAATTTTAACTCTATTGTCAGTCCCTGACAATCCCACACATGTTGTTTTATATTTCAGTGATTTTAACTTCACAAATTGCACCACGGATTTTCAAGCTTAATACAAAGAGGGTTGCTGTTGCAAGTTATGTACAATGTTTTTTCAAAGATAACATTTATTGCATAATTTTTCTTCTCTTGCAGTCTCTTCTGGAAGGAGGCACCAATAATTCTACACTGGTGGCTAGAAAGGCTCCTACAATGCCCAAACCTCAAGGGCATCCGCCATGGAAACTCTATAGAGTGAGTGCTCTTGTCTTGCTCCATGTGCAAGCCTGTTCATATCGCAGTTAAGAAAAGAAGATTTTCACTGTACTTTGCATTATGTTGTATGTTGGAAAAGTATGTCATCTGGTTGTGTCTCTCAGGTCATCAGTGGGCATCTAGGATGGGTCAGGTCTATAGCAGTGGAACCTGGTAACCAGTGGTTTGTGACTGGATCAGCAGACAGAACTATAAAGGTTAGCTGTGTGACTTGAGATAATTGATTGGTTTCATTTCAGTACAAGGCTACATCCACTGTTAGAGACTCGGGTGCATGTTCAGGAGTGTCATCAACATGTCACAGAATGTTTTCTGTTTTAACTTATTACCAATATTTTATACAGTGTAAATTAGTGAGTGGCTAGTGTTAAGTGTTTGTTCTGTAATGACAGATCTGGGATCTTGCCAGCGGTAAGCTGAAGTTGTCTCTGATGGGTCACATCAGCACGGTGAGAGGGGTGGCTGTCAGCACACGCAGCCCTTACCTCTTCTCGTGCGGGGAGGACAAACAGGTTAAGTGCTGGGATTTGGAATATAACAAGGTACCATCTTTTGTGTAATCTAGGGATGTCAAAAGTGCCAGTACTAAGGCGATACTAAAGATGTAACGGTACAGTTTTTCAGCAGTACCAGTGCATTCGCTCTGTGCTCTCACCTCACTAATGCAAATGTTCTAAATATACTCTTAACCATCAATTCAAGAAATATACTAAATAGGTGGGATGCATCGATCTGATACCTGGATCGGTATCAACTCTGAAACTGACGTTTTTAGATGGATCGGGTATTGGTCCAACAAGCCGATCCAAATCTGATACAAATAAGTAAATATACAGGATGCATGCTCAGTGCATTTAAGGGAATGCCGCTGCTCTGTTGACATACATACATAGCACACGTAGGCTAGTAAGGTGGTCGTGGCTATTTTCAGATTTGATCGCTACTCGCAAACGACATCTCAAATGTAGATACTCAATAGTTCGGTTCACAAATCATATGCATTTAGAATGGCACCAGAGGAGCATTTTACCAGAAGTTTAATAAGAATTTAATTAAACTAATGTAAACTAGCCTACATATAGGCACCTATATGACATCCTGGAGTGTTCTGGGCATCACTATAAAAGCCTGAGGGTTTTTGACTGATATCTTACAACTAAATAATAATAATTAAAATGTTTTGAATCCTTTAAATTCCAGGTACAAGTTGAAATATTTGTGCAAAGGAAACTGGCTTTTCTACTGAAGACTTAGACTGGAATTACTGTTGATTTTGCTGCTAGTTAACCATAAAGGTTTTCTTAATAGGTTAGACATTTATATTGAAATGATGTGTAGTTAGAGGTTTGTGTTTCTTTAAGTATAAAAAGTGAGGCGTAGATATTCTAAACTTATTATGAAAAAAAAATGCTGCTATCGTATTGGAATCGGCATCGGCTGATACTGAGATTTCAGATTTCAAGACCTATACAAACAATAGAAGATTCAATTTTCTAATAATAATAATAATAAAAAAAAAGGAAATAAAGATTTTCATTCAAAATCAACATTATAAATCATGCGGCACCATCAATTCAAGATGTATACAAGCAACTACAGATTCCATTTTCTCATTAATAAAAAACAGTTTAATTCTATTTAATGTACGTATCTAGAATGCTTATTGTTTTAATTAAAGTTAAACCACCTCTTCTTGGTAGCGACACCTTATCAATTCCTATGTAGTGAATGATGCCACTGGATGATTATATTCTATAAAATGTGCTGCTAAATGGTAATTCATATTTCTACATTTTATAGTACTACGATGTTCCGCAATACATGTTTGTACAATACTGTGTACATGTGCCACAGTAGTTTGTTTCAGCTGAAGAAAGTATTAGTTCAGATTTAACCAGATAGTCTCTAAAATTGTGCCTTCTTTTAAATGCTATAAAAGGGGGATCCTGAAAGACAGGAAGCCTTTTGTCAGATTGTAGAAAATGCCAGTGTTGATTTGATAATTTTCTTAATTTGCTATGAACATTAGCATATTTCATTGTAAATGCAGCTGAATATCTTTAATTTTTAAAAAGTCAGTGTCTAATAATTAGTATTCTAATAAATTGACATGACTGCAGCCATTTTTTGGATAATTTGTGATGCACTCTCAGAGATTTAGGAGTCCCCAGGAATACTTAAAGTTGTTGTTGGTTTATGAGCTACTTCAAGCATTAAAATGCTCCATTAATAACTTATTGGAATAGTTTTTATAAATTTTAGCCTTAAAGGGATAGTTCAACCAAAAATAAAAATTCTCTCAACATTTACTCACCCTCATGCCATCCCAGATGTGTATGGCTTGCTTTCTTCTGCTGAGCAAAAACAAAGATTTTTAGAAGAATGTCTCAGCTCTGTAGGTCCATACAATGCAAATATTATGGTGACCAGCACATTTTGCTGTGATAAATTGAAATTGATATCAAGAATAATTTCACTGGTACTTGTATTGAGTTTTACTTTCAAAACATAGGCATATATTAAACTGTACAGAATAAAAACAGACTATTATTCAAAGTGTCCTTGAAGCCATCTTTCTGTGCAAGTATATAAAATGAATGTGTTGATGCATTCCTCCTCTGGTTATGCAGGCTGCTATTATGAACATGTTTTGTGTTGTCCTCAGGTTATAAGACACTATCACGGTCATCTGAGTGCAGTTTATGACCTTGACCTTCACCCTACTATTGACGTGCTGGTGACCTGCAGTCGAGATGCCACAGCGAGAGTAAGCTGTCAAGACACCAACTTTGTTTAATGGTCTTGATGATGGTTAATTATGATGGACCTGCTGTACAAAAATGGTAAATGTATGTGGTAGGTTTAGGATATCCGGACCAAAGCAAATGTCCACACCCTTTCTGGACACACTAACACTGTGGCTACAGTCAAATGTCAGAATGCTGAGCCACAGGTGATTACTGGTAAGTATACATTTTATTTGGACTCTGCCTTTAGATCTGAAGCATTATTAAACACTTTTATTCTATTTTCTCGCTATATTCCAAGGAATTGTCTGGTGTTTTTGTTGACATGCCATACATTCCTTTTTCAGGCAGTCATGATACCACCATTAGACTCTGGGATCTGATTGCTGGAAAGACGAGAGCCACACTTACAAACCACAAGAAATCTGTCAGAGCATTGGTGCTACATCCCAGAATAAACTAATTGAAGGCATCCAAGTCAGGTAGATCTATTTCACTGTATTCCTGTCTTTCTAAAGTCTGGTTTTCTTTTTTTACAGGTACACCTTTGCTTCTGGCTCTCCAGACAATATTAAACAGTGGAAATTTCCTGATGGGAACTTTATCCAGAATCTTTCATGACATAATGCCATTATCAACACACTTGCTGTCAATTCAGATGGAGTACTTGTGTCAGGAGGTGAAATATTATTTCCTACTGTTACATTACAGAGTCAGTCTTGCTAGAAATGTTCTACAGTAGTATCTAGTTGTACATGGAGTCTTTGGAGTTTTATCTTTTGGAGTTCATTGGAACAAGACTCTTTTGGATACAGATTTCATCATTTGTGTTCCATTTATTCTACGCTCAGCTTTATTTCCTCTCTTTCTGTCTATCCTCCCTTATGTCCATCAATCATATCAGCTGATAACGGCACTATTCACATGTGGGATTGGAGAACTGGCTATAACTTCCAGAGGATTCATGCTGCGGTGCAGCCTGGTTCTCTGGATAGCGAGTCAGGGATCTTTGCATGTTTATTTGATCAGTCTGAGAGTCGGCTAATAACCGCAGAGGCTGACAAAACCATTAAAGTCTACAAAGAGGATGACACGGCTGTAAGAAAATCTAATTTCACTACTTATGCTAACAGAAAACTAATAATAATGATCAAGACACAATGTAATTTTAACAAAGACTGCAAAAATGAAATTCATTCAGTGTTAAATGTTTATGATGGATAGTGTATTGTGAGTTTATAATCCTCCTAAAGACTTCTCAGAACTCCTGTATGTTCTAGATGGTCAAAAATATTTGCTTTAATGTGTTTTTGTTAATGAAACTGGCCAATATTTTGGGGTGTTCATTTAAAGTTGAAATGTGTAATGTCACTATCACCACCAAAATAAATTGTAAAAGGAAACGCTTGTTTTCAAACAGCTTTCCCCAATATTCACGCACACATTGGTTTAATCAATTTTGTGCTGTTCAAACAATGTCTTTATGTCTCTGCATATTATGATGGGATATGAGAAAGTATATTAACACTAAAAAAGTTACACACTTCAGCTTAACTTGTCAAATGAAGGATTCTCTCATCAAAAAGTTTCATTGACTGACATTTTTTTTTCTTTCAGACTGAAGAATCCCACCCAGTTAATTGGAAACCTGTTATCCTGAAGAGAAAAAGATTTTAGATTTCTGTATTTCATCTGTTTTTGTTCTGACATTGTCTGCTTGCAGCATACATAAATAGCATGTCCACAATTGAAGTGAAATGGTCAGTGGACTTACCATAAGATGTTACATTTTGGTTCTATCTGCCCATTTATATATATAAAAAAAAGTAAATTACAGTTGTATACATGGAAATAAGGGTTCCTTCACTGTCAATTCCAAACACCATTTGCCAACTATTTACGAATTGTATGTGACCAGTCCATCTAACTATTCATTATGAACGGCAGGAAATCATCCATTCTATTTTGGATCTGATCACTATTTGCCATCAGGATACAATACTCCGTGTGCACATGAGAGTGCTAGATAAAACAATGTTTGTTTTCTTTTTTCTCATTTACTGTATACATACGTTTTTACATTTTAGCTTTATTAGTGATGGATGTACATGTTTCCAAGGAAACTCTACTTCTGATATTCAAAACATTTTTGGTCTGTTCACAGCAAAAGCTGATGGAAAGCAATTAGCATTTATGTTGTTTGTAAAAGTGTGTTGTATTACCTGCTGTGGCAATAAAGAGCTCTGGAATTCAAAAAACAAATGGTGTCCATGTTGATCTGATCATCAATTAATGTATCTAGTTTTAAAATGAATAGCATACATGCAGAAAAAAAGCTAATTATGTAATGGATCCTACCCTAATTCACAGAAGTAGAAGGTTGTTCAGATTTATAATGTTCTGCATTCTAATGTAGAAAATTGAGAATGTAATTGTTGTGCAAACTTTTTCTTGCGAACAAATGCTGTGACGTCATGATGCAAACTTACTGGGTGTTGCGACATGATCTATGACATCTGCGGGACACAAAGATATTTTAAAAGCGATTTGATGGTTTAAATCCATATAATGCAAGTCAGTGTGGTCCAAAACTTTTAAGCTTCAAAAAGTACATAAAGGTAATCCATATGGCGATTGGTTTAATCCATATCTTAAGCTATATGATTGGTTTTGTGTGAGAACAAACCAAAGTTTAACTAAGTTTTGAAATCCTGCCCAGATAGAACATAGTGCAGGCTTTTGGTGACCACACATTTTAAAAATATCCCAAAACAACTCGTAACAATACGTCAAGCATGATGAAGTGTATTGAGCTCAAAATCATAGTTGATCCAAGAAGACTGCAGAGTTGTATGGATTACATTTGTTTGCCATTATGTCCTTTTTGGAGCTTGAAAGATTGGTCACTATTCACTTGCATTTTATAGACAAACAAACATTATATCTTCATTTGTGTTCTGAGGAAAGAAGTCATACGTGTTTGTGACAGTAAAAGTTATCATTTTATCATTAAAAATCGTTTTTGGGTGAACTATTCTTTTAAGAGTAACAACTAGTTTCCTCCACTGAAATAGCTAACTTGGTTTTTATCGATACATGTACCACAGCACAGATTATGAAATTGTCTTGCATCAGGGAACAGAGTTTGGAGTGCAGCCTAGTTGACCCCATGGTAGTGCTCTATCAGGGTAAAAGTGGGGCAATATTGACTTATTGATCATGTTGAGCACTGCTCCGACACAAAGGTTAACGCACCCACACAAAACCTGAATAACAAACATACACCAGCAAACTCCTACGCTCGCATATCAAAGGGCACATGGGTCTTAAATTTGCAAAAAATAAAAAATGGCTAATATAATGAGTCAATATTTTTCTTATTGATTATATTCAGAACAACCAAAGAAAAATGTTTTTAAAACACTCTTATATGCTTTTTAATCAGGAATAATTTTCTTTTACACCATTCTCTTTCACACATTCCTTATTTTTATGTTCTGTTTGTGTACCTTTTTTTTTGCATAGCCTTACTATTTTGATTTTACCCTTACCTAGGCCTAAATTGTCAGTGCTCACAGAATGCCTACAGCATACCTTCATTAAAAAAGGTAGAGATTTGTATTCATTGTCAGATGCAATTTAAAGAGAATCAAATTTAACATCATGATTTTTGTTCAAAGATAATGTGTTTTGCAAACATAATTGGAATAGATGGAAAACAATTAGGTTGTCATATAAAAAATGACAAAATGGAATATATCAGAAACCAACAGACAGATGTTTACACTAACTTGAAAATGTCATGCCCTTGTCATTCCAATGTATTTCAACTTTAGCTTCACAACAACAAAGTAATAGCTCAGAATAATGGGAGCATAATTGGTTTGGTCTTTACATGTCTGCCAAGCCTTCAAACTGCTTGACACCAGATTGCTGCCCTCCAGCTCCGATTCTGTTGACTGGAATTATCTTCATGGTGGTCTCCTTCAGAGAATACCAGCGACTGTGCCATGTGGCCCAGATAATTCCGTTGTCGTATCCGAATTGTGTGTCCTTCTCTGTGTACTTGCCATCTGTGAAGAAAGAAACATCGGCAAAGAGATTCCTGCATTCATTATACTGATATTAGCCAAGACCAAAATTGTGATTTGGTTTAAGATTTTGAGTCAACAGTGTAACTCCACAAACCTGTCTTTTGTTAGATTATAAAATAATAAAAAAGAAAACAGTCAACAGTTACTTTCCATTGACATATATAGTTAATAAGTATATCTAACCATCCCACATAATTCATGTATTAAACACAGCTTAATGGTGTAGGGTTTTACCCCTGTAATATTTTCCATTGAGATGAGCAGCATGGCAGTGGTTCATCCACCAGCCAGAGCCTTCCTGCAAGGCACAGTGATCATGGAACTTGTCATTGTCTTTGTCAGGTGTACTGAACTGCATGCCATTGTGAGACGTGTAGAATTTGTCACTGGGGTCAACGCCAAAGTCAAAACCATCAAAAGCATCACCGGCATCTCCACCAGAGTAATATGCATACGTCAAACGATATGCATCAATTTCTGGTCCAATTTTGAATGTGGAATAATCGGCATACCTGAGAAAGCAAGTTTTACAAGACAAATATGACTGAATTAGTGACAAACACTATTCAAAACCAGTTTTATGCCTATTCATTGATTGCTGTGTACCCTAATGTTCAGCGACATGTTTGATCTAATTGAAGAGGTTATGCAATGCTACTTGGCTGGAATCCATTATGGTTACAGAACAAAGCGTGTGACTCTTTACTTTTTGTTGCCTTCCCAATCGACTAGCTCTATCCTCAGCACGTAAGGCACGCTGGACTGAACAGACAACAGGTGCATCTTCTCATTCCCCAGCCAGAACTCTGTTCTATCATTTGGTGAGAGATACCCAAAGCCTTCCTTATACTGAATCCAGTTTCTGTTGAAGTCAACGCTACCATCCCGTCTCTGAAAAACAGATACATTTTGATTGATTAATAAAGTTACACACATTCAACATTTGTGAGTCAGTGTCATTCATCTGTAAGGTTAAAAAAATGTCAACGAAAATCATGTCACTTTACATGTTTGTTGCCTACATACCCTCTGAAGTACAGTCCATCCCCGTCCAAAGCTGTCTATCTCACAGTAGACCAGAAATGCTTCAGAAGCCCTTGCTGGTTTCACATAGTAGAGCCCACTGACCTTACCACCTTTGTTTGCAATGTCCTGACAATCTGGGGAAAGATTATACATGGATACTTCATCTGCATACTCTAAATTAATTTCAGTTTGCCAGTCGTCACAAAGATGCTTGAATCATTCCAAATGATTGAACATCTAGAAGGGTTTTTACCTTTGCCTGTGACTGTCTGAATCTCCACAGTGTCTTTGCATGGCTCTTTGCACATCTGATCCAGCTGGAGAGACATCTGCTTCAGATCGGTTATTCTTCTCTCATTATCCTGTAGGTTTGTCTGTAGTTGACTGAAAAGAGGGGAATAAAATACAAATACAAACAGAACTGATAAATTACAACTAAAAATCTAACTGGACCAAAATTAAGATGAGCAGTATATAAAAAAAATTGTGCTTACTATATTTGATCTTCCTGAGCGACAATGCTCTTCTCAAATCGCAAAATATCATCCAGCATGCTAGAGGATTTCTTGATGTATGTATCTGACAAAAAGACGAAGATTAACCTTGTGGAGCTCAAATGAAGTTTCATTTAAAATAAATTATATATATATATATATATATATATATATATATATATATATATATATATATATATATATATATTACATTATTTATATATATATATATATATATATATATATATATATATATATATATATATATATATAAAATTAAAAAATATATATATTTTTTACCTGTACCTCAGCCTCAATAGTGCAGCAAATATGAGCATTTTGCAGAACAGCATGTAGTTACACAATAAGTAAATTGTATTGTATTGTACATGTGTATTTTAGTTCATAATATCTAAATACACCAAATAGAAAGTGCGTCCAAACACACTATATATATACACACTAAAAGTAAAAAGAACTTATTTGGACAAAGAATTCTCTCTGGAAAGTTTCGGGAGCACAGGTCAGAGCGGAGGCTACCTTTATGTCCTGTACTATCTTGCATTAGGAACCTAATATTTCAAAGAACAGAAACCTGCATTAATCCTGGGCCAACATCCAAAATCTATTTGAAATATGACCGAAGACCAGGGTAACCTCTGTACACACTCATTAACTAAAACCCACTATGAATAATCAGTTGTGCTACCTGGTGCTTGTTTTTGTGCTTGTGTTTCTGAGTCTTTTAGATAGAAAACTTTGTCCTGTGCTCCTTTGGTAAGATTGGCGATTTCCTTCAAATCCTGTTCCATATGTTCCAGCTTTCTGTCGATGTCAGGCTTGTACCTCTGTAAGTAATCGGCGACTCCACATGTGGTTGGGCAGTATGTCCCCTAAGGAAGAGGGGATGGAGTGTGAGCATATATAAATCGCTGACTGTTACCATGAACATTTAAAATGGAAGATTATTACCTAAAATGGACAGCAGACATACTTATATCGCATGCATACTTACAAACCCGTCGTTTGAGTAACATGTGTCTTGTGGTGGTGAGTAGTCCCCTCTCAACTGCATAAGGTTAACAAAGGGTGAAAAGACAATTATCTAAAAAGTAGTATAACAAATTTGCTATTACAGTGACAGTCAAATGGTGTATTTCTCACCGCCGATGTTAATGTAGACATTAGCAGCATGAAAGCAGAAACTTGTATAAATGGGGTCATGTTGGTCCTGCAGTCTGTGTGCTGCACACTTGAAATTGTGATGGACTGTTGACTTCTGCAGGACATTTATCTGATCAATGTCCTCCTCATGACAGAGATAATGTTCCACTATACAAATAAGGGCTAGCACTATCCCTCTCTTACTCTGAAGCTAAATAAGTAGCAAAACTCGAGAGCTTGCATATTTGGATTTGAGAACTTGTACAGTAAATATTTGTACTTGTAATTTGATATTTATACTAACAGTATCGATGTGAAAACTTGTAAAATACAAATTTGAAGTTGAATGTTGCAATCTGCACTCACAAACAATAATTCAAAGCTTGTGTTCTGAATTCACAGTGCAGACAAGTAGTCACAAATTTGTAAAATGATATTCACATAGATAAAACTTCAGACACAAACTTATATTACACATTTAACTTTTGTACTTTAATTCATTTTCACAGTACAACCACAAATCGACACTTAAAACTTTTCAAATCTGGCACTTCAACTTTAACCATTTCGCACGTAAATCCTAAATGATTTAACTGATCCCCCAGTGTGATTTTCTTTGCGGCAGTTATTATACAACCCATAAAATTTTTAACTCCATTGCGATGCATCAAGCTTGTCACATGACACTGGGCAGTCACATGTCGGTTCACCGCTGACTCGTCTCGCTGGAAGCTGGAGGACAGAATGTAGGTAATTGGTTTAAAACATGTATAAAGAATTATAAATGTTTAATTAATGGTTTATATTGACATTTATTTATTTGATTTTCTGGGGCTTTGAATTTCGCTCATACATGCAACTTTTCTACCAACGCATTACAGGATTGCTACTGGTGAGTACATTTTAAGTCTTTTTTGATTGAGAACTCACAAAATTGTTTGAAAACACACGTAGACCATGATAAACGCATTAATAATATGTTTATGATCTGTATTTATCATAATGTTATGGGCATATTGCACGTGTGATCTAATGTTTTATCATGTTCACTTTGATCAAATGCTATTGTGTGAGGTATTGTCTATATTCTAATGCTAATATTAGGAATGTGTTGCAACTGAAAGTAGAATGATATGAAATTCATCAGCAATATACTTTAATGTAAAGGCAAAATGCTCTAAATACACATTTTACAAAATTGAGTTATGACTGAAATCGGGACTCTTGGATTATTATCTGTCTTGTGTTAGATGGGTTTGGCTCAACTATGCTCATATTCCAACAGAGGGTGACAATTAGCTGAACAATTAAAAAAGTTTGAAGCCATTTAGTTTTTTTGTGTTGGCATGTGGTACTATGTTTGACATTTGTAATGCAGTAATAGTCTGTAACGTAAGTAGGAGGAGGCAGACGAGGAGTGCGGATCTAAACGCGGGTCTTTACTGAACAAAGTGAAAACAAAACAGACTGGAACAAAGGAAACATCCACGATGGGAAAAATTAAACCAAAACATGAAAACGTCCAGGGAACACGAACAGGGTGAACGGGGTGAAACATCAAATACCAGACATCTACAAACAACGATCTACAATGACTGGGGAACAAACAGGGTTTAAATACACAGGGAGCGTGATGATCAAACGACAAACAGGTGAGAACAATGATTGAGTGCTGGCAGTGATGAGGGCCGGGAATTGTGGGAATTGTAGTTCATGAGAGGTGACACAAGAAACACTGGGCAGACAACCAGGAATCGTAACATAGTCACACTGTTTCCTTCCATCACCATTAGATGCTCAAATGTGTTACTAGAGTATCCCAGATAGCAAAAAATGTCCGCACGGCTTCTTTTTGCTGCCGACCCTAAGCTGTCGGCTATAGGTGCGTCCCACTGGCGGGGATGAAACGTTTGCCGCCGAATTCGTCACTCCCATTTCTTGCGAGATGCCGCCCGCGAAAAACTGGCGGGCCGCCTGCTTCATTTTCTCTGGCGGTTGCCTCGGGCTAATCGACCGCTGCCGGCTGGCGGCAAGCCTCTTTGAAATACAAGGACAGCTTAGACTCTCAAAATCGACCAGCCATGTTGGCTATTATTATTTTTTGCTCCAAAGCCATTAGGGTTTATAACATAGTCTTGACTCTTGATTCCATGATAAGGTAAGGTTTAGGAAATTACATTTAAATTACTTTGAAACTCTGAAGTGATTATACAGTAATATATGTAAAATATATTGAATTATTTTATGCACTTAAATTGTTTAGCCTACATTTCTTTGATTGATGCACATTTGAGACATGCACCAATAAACCAAAAATAATTCCTTTTGTAAAACTTACTTGGCAATAAATATCTTTCTGATTCTGATTAGGTTTTAAAATAGATATTTAATTCATGGTATGAACAATTTAGCAGAATAAATTGATGAAGTTAGACTTTTCACCAATGCCTGTATCAGTGAACAGTGAAAGACATCTGCAACATGGCCAAAATCTTGGGTATACTTTATATATTTTTTTATTAATTTGCAACCATGGTGATATCTATCATAAACATGAAAATCCCCGTTTTGACGTGAAGGATAAACTCGATGAAAAAGCTAAATTATCCTCTGGTTTCGCAGTTGCGCAGAAATTTAGTTTATGTATTTACATTTTTTCCAACCTCGATTTTTTTTTTTTAGTTATTTTACCTTTTACAGGTAAGGGATTCATTTGAAATTATGACCAGTACAAATGTTTAAGAAAGTGTTAAAGTCCCTGTAAAGGCAATAAAAAAAAAATCTAAACACATTATAAATGTTAAATGTATTGCTAAAACACATTACAAAGACTGAACTGTGGAGTACTGAATAGCCTACGTGCACAAGCGTAGTGACGAACTTCTGCTGTCGCCAGAAGTCAGCATATCTTTTTACGGTTTACTTGCGCGTCGCCCAAAATGTCTGTTTTTACTCGATGTCTCCATGATCTTCCAAAAATTAGCGTCAGCGATGTTCATCGCATTGTTGATGCCTGGTCCCCTGATCCGACAAGCAAGAGGGACAAGGGCTTTAAATTCTACATATCAAGTTATCTGCACAACTACAAGGGTAAGTATTTTAATCTAATGTGGTGTGCCGGCAGATAGCGGCTAAGCTAGTTCGCCACGTGTTTATTTTTAATGTATCGTTAGTATAGAAGCTTGTTTTTTCTTAGTTTTAAAGCAGACTGTTTGTTAATTTTTGTGATAATTGTAATATCAATTATATTAACTTGCTCTCCTCTCAGTTTCTAATAAAGATCAGGGCACAGGTGAAGTCACTGTCAGGGCATTGTGTTACAGGTCCATGAGGAAAACGGAGAAACCTCACAGTTTGAGTGTATGGTGAAGCTAGAATTGATAAGACCGCAGTTATTGGCTTGTTACTTTAATAGCCCGATGGCTAAGGTTATTCATGTTTAATGTAACTCAAATGAAAACAGTTATTGTAGGCAGGTAAGTTTCCCTAGCTGGTCCCCTCCGGGTAAAATTTGTTCTTATTCAAGTTTTCAACTCAGTCATTCGTTTAAGATGCAATCTTGTGTTATAAGTATTAGGCTATCATGATTATACAGTGAGCAAGCTATATAAATAAGTATTTAATATAATAAAAGTGTAGAGAAACAACCTAGGGTGTAAGGTAAAGGCTGAATATTGTAGATTTATTACAATATGTTGCATGTTTGAATTAAAATACCTGTGGATATGCAACTTCCCACTCATGAAAGTTTTATGTTATTCAAAGGAGCGCACTACAAAGGCCTGACTGGAGATTTGCCTGATCTATCCGTCCTTCAGGTGAGTAGGGATATAACAATAGCAAATTTCACTGTACAGTATGATATATCAACCAAAATCTGTATACCAATATTTCATTATTTTCTTTTTCCTCCCCTTTTACAAACAAATATTCTGCTTCAAAGAAAAAAAATGAAATTGATGTTATCATAAGGGTTCTTCATTATGAACTTGTATGCCATGCATAACATACTGTGGATAGAAATTACAGGGAAAGTTACTGGTATGATAATTGTGGTTATATTATATTACTATTATATTTAGTGTATTGCTAATCAATATATTGTTACTTCCCAGGTGACAGCGGCTCACCTATAGAGCAGGTGAAGCAAGTTGGGACAGTGTTGAAGACGTTTGCTCGCACTGGGCAATCAGGTACAACTTGCAAACAACACCTGTGGTTGTTGGTTTAATTCCCACTGGGGCCACCTGTACATGTAGTAGACCTAGATATAAATGTCATAGTTTAGTAGTTGAAGGACCAGGACTGACTACTTTATTCTTTTATTCTGGGAACCCGTGTAGGTGCAGATCAGACCCTAATGCTGCGACGTCTTGGAGAGTTTGGCGATGTTGTGCGTAGCATGGACAACAAAATGGACGCTATGCTGCAACATTTCAGTGCCAATGTGTCTGTTGGAGAGTTATCCCTGCCAGGGGATCTGTTACTCCCCCCTAGACACCCAGGAAAATTTGGCGTTGCTTGACAACAGTTTGAGGCAGGATAAAGAGCTCCAGCAACGATTTGTAAGTGTGCCAATTTCGTTTATAACGCCATAGGGTAATCTAAAAAGTAAAATTAAGATTGTACACTGCATATTCTACAGTCTGAATCCACAGCCTGTCATATTTTAAATTTATGAGAAGCTTCAGAGAAATGTAATTTGTAACAAGTTTTTTATTTTATTTTCAGCTTCGGTTTTTGGCAATCAAATGTGGGAGGGACCTAAAGACAACTGTGCTTCAGAGTATCTTCTCTAATCACCTTTCCATCAATACAACCTGGACTGGTGTAGGGGATAAAGCATGTTTTAGAGACATGTTCCTGAAGACCATTGTTCAAAGTAAGTTGGATATTTTTTTTATATTTAAGTAGATGTGTATGACCTTATGCCATTCAAATGGAATGACAGATCTTTATTTTCTACAGGAGCCATCTGGAAGAACCTGGCAACCCAGGATGCCACTGATGAGGCGATCCAGGTTAACGTTACGCGTTACCTGAAAGGAGCATCTGAACGTGAAGGTGGAAAAAGGCGCCGCACAGCTTAGAGGGACCCACAGCCGACCCCTTAAACCTAGGCTGACTACTGACACCCCAGCATCACTGACAACTGGAACCCTTTCTTTATCTGGCAGTCAGTAACATCAAGACCCCTAAAAAAGCCTGCTAAAAGTGTCAGACTACACTCACCCAAACCACACTGTTCACTGTGGAAATTGCTCTTTTTTTTTTTCTTTTCTCTCGTGACCCTGCCTTGAGGGCAGCTCCTTGGATGAATATGGGATGGTTTGTCCTTTTATACCTGTTATCCTGCACATTCTTTGATACCAAAGATCCCAATTGTTTAATATACAATTTGCTGCTTATTTCATTGTTACAGTGCTTAACTATTCTATTTTTAAATATAGCTTGTACATCCTGGATTATACATCTAATACTTTATCTGCACATTATCTGGTATAAAATATTCTACTTACCGTGACTTTAGTATTGGCTTATTTCATTCCGTCAGTGCTTAATGATTCTATTATAGTTTGTAAATCCTATTTCATACCTCTGATACTTGATATTGCACATTAACTAGTACCAAAAATTCTACTTTCATTCCGTCACAATGCTGAACTGTTCTATTGTTAAATATAGCTTGTAAATCCTTGTGCCACAGGTCAGCATTGCAGTTATTATGGTATATTCTACTCCAGAGCTTTACTCTAAATTATTACCACTTATCCTATTGTTAGAAATGACTTGTAAATATGATGTTATACCTCAATTTATTTGGTATCCTGCACTTTATTTGGTACCAAATATCCTCATTGCTTATGTTTACTGGTAATTCTTTTCATCCCAGAGCTGACCTCTTTATATTATTAACAATTATTATAAGTGTGACAATAGTGTTTTTTTTAATTTTTTTACCAAAATTGAATTGGAAACCTGCATGTTCTTTAGTGTGTGTGTGTATATATATAATGTTTGTATTTTTCTGTTATTTATATTTCAGTGATCTGACATCTTGTTTCAATGACAGTTACTGTACTTTGAAATGTGGAATTAAAATGCCAAATGAAAATGTGTCTGGTTTGATCAATCATTATTCTTGATAAACTGCATGCTATAAATATAAAAAAAATATATATATATATAAAGAAAAATCTAAAATTAGATTTTATTTAATTGTATCTATTGATCTATGCTTTTTACATGCATTTGTTTATAGATAATATTTTTGTAATAAATATCAATATAATGAATAAAAGCATACATATTTAATAAATACAAGCAACATAACCATGACAGCTACTAAATAGCATGCATAACATTCAATTACATTGCATGTGTGGTAAACAAAAGCCCACAATGCACACATTTCATTGATAATATACCAATTACAAGGAAAAAATACACAATTTAAAATAACAATTGAAATATAACAATAACTAATACAAATGTCATAACAACAATAACAACTATTAATTAAAATGTTCTTATTTTATTTCACATTTCTCAGTAATGCTTCAGTGTGTAGTACTCCTCAAAACATGGGGCAATGCACAAGGGAGTGTTGCATGCCACACACATGAATTTGGTGAGGCGCCTATGCTTTGTCCAGTAAGTGCTGGATAGAAAGACATAGCAGTGCCGCCTGGTCCTGCTGCCCTGGGAAGCTGTCTGAGGGACTTCGGAGGGGAAATGCCTAGCTGTCAGACGCAAGAGTGTCCCAGGCAGGACGGCCTGCTTTGGATGGACACAGAGGTGTGCAGTGCACTTCTAGCTGTCCTCTCATCAGGTTCATCCTGAACTGCAGGGATGTGATGAATTTTCCTATTGATAACGGAGAACTTGGGTGGGAATTGAGGAGTGTGGAATATGACAGCAAGGTCATTGTTTTTTTTTTAAATGATTTTAGTTCAGTTTAAATGCAGTCATTTAATTTACATGAAAAAAGTATTAAAATGATACAAATAAAGTCTTTATTTGTGTATTTATATGTAAATCACAAGTTGTACTTAGTCTGATGTGCAAATTTCTCACCCATAAGTTGGCGTTGGACAATGAGGCTGTTCAGTACTGCAGTGTCAAGGAGGTGAAAGAAAACTTTCTTGAACCATTTGGTAGTTTTTCTGGTACAATGAAGAAAGCCTTTCATCATGTCAGCCTTGTCTACTGCCCCCATCTTTTAGTTATATTTCAGCACACAGAGAGGCTTAATCTTTCTTTCTCTGGTGATATGATCGACTTTTCTGGTGGCTAACATGGTGGATGGATGGACCGTGTTAAGAAGGTGAACATCCCTCTTGTAATGCCATCTCACTGCCAGTTGTGTTCCATTTTCTTTACATTCAACCTGGCCCTTTGTCATTTTGCAGGTGAATGTTGGAATTCCATTCCTGTTGATTCGTACAGTCTCACAAGCTCCTGTATCCAGGGACAGGAGGTGCTGGAACAGTGTGGGACTACTGTATCAGTTGTTCATGAACAGGATGTTACCCTTTTTCAAGTATGGGGCCAGAAATGTCTTGAAAATGGACCCAGGTATTCAAAGGCTTTCATAGTGCTGGATGTGTATATGATCATGTCCTGCACGTAATCGGTGAGCACAAAAATGTTTACCCCAAATCTGTAGCGTTATGTTGGTATGAATTGGCAAAATGCCAGCTTACCCTTGAATTTCAGCAGCAGCTTTTTGACAGACAGATCTCTGTAGGGCACAAAGATGTGACGAAAGGATGATGTGAAAGCAGTGAATATGTTTCTGATTTTTTGCAAGGGATCGTTGATGTTTGCCATCACATTGTTGGAGAAGTGTAGGGATTTGGAGCCGAAGGAAGTGGTCCTGGGAAAACAAAGTCCCAAAAATGGTGTTAGGAGCATGGGGTCTGTACTCAAAAACGTTTTCACAATTCCCATTAGGAGCACTGCCAGCAGGAATGTGTACATTTCGTGAGCATTTGTTGGAACCCACTTTGCAATCTTCCCTTTCACTTCAGGTGGTGTTTTCTCCTGCAGCTCTGAGGCATAGTCTAAAGTAAAAGTGACATGCCATGCCACTTGTCCCCAGGGGAAAGGGAAGACTAGTGATAAGCTATGGTCATAGGCATGATTTTAATTTTACCTTTTTTTAAATTGCAGTGCAGGCCTGTCTGATAATGTATTGTAACAAACTTCACTGTCAGGAGGGTAGGAGGACACAGAGAACGGGTTTCTTCACTCACAGGTAAGCGTTTTTAATGGATAGCTCTGAGCGCTTACAGTTTCACACATACACGTCAGATTTATAATAACAACATATTAGCTTCACAAACAGTCTCTGGACCCAGACTCTCTCTCCCATTGGCAATGGCCTGTCTACCACTCCCCCCCATTTCTAGACAGGAAGTCAGCGACAGCCATCTGCACTCCCAGCCTGTGGACCACCTTGAACGGCTGAAGGGCCAGATACCAATGGGTGATCCGCGTGTTGGTATCTTTCATGTGGTGGAGCCATTGGAGTGGGGCATGATCTGAGCAGAGAGTGAAGGCCTACCGCAACAGGTAGTACCAGAGAGTGAGGACCGCCCAATCGATGGCAAGACATTCCTTTTCAACTGTGCCTTACTTAGTCTCCCTCAGCGAGAGCTTGTGGCTAATGTGCAGCACTGGGCGCTCCTCCCCCTCCACCACCTGTGAGAGCACAGCCCCCAGTCCTCTGTCTGAAGTGTCCATCTGCAACACAAAAGGGAGAGAGAAATCAGGTGAATGTAAAAGCAGTCTTGTCAATTTGGTGATGCACCTGCCCATGGCCCAAGTGGAACCCCAGATAACATACCTCCACCCGCCCAATCGTGCACCTCTTGGGATTTGCTGTGAGTCCCGCCCGTCGCAGCGACCTCATAACCGCCCTCA
This sequence comes from Xyrauchen texanus, assembly GCF_025860055.1. Taxonomy (NCBI): domain Eukaryota; kingdom Metazoa; phylum Chordata; class Actinopteri; order Cypriniformes; family Catostomidae; genus Xyrauchen; species Xyrauchen texanus. Next base: position 28,062,245 of record NC_068280.1, on the reverse strand, counting down.
GATGCTGCATGTGCTGCTGCCAATCATTGCTGTAAATGATGATATAATTAAAATAGGCAGTGGCGTAAGCCAAATGCGGTCTGAGGATTCGGTCCATGAGGCACTGAAATGTAGCCAGGGCCCCAAACAATTCTAACGTAGTGTCACAAATTTATGTAATCCGAACGGTTTGCAGAAAGCCTTTTTTTAAGGCTATTGGTTTCAAGGAGATCTGCCAATAACCCTTTGTCAAATCCATTGTAGAATAAAATTGAGCAGTGCCCAACTGATCAACCAACTCGAGGCTTTGGGTAGGCATCAAATTTAGATACAATGTTGACTTTTCTATAATCCACACAGAACCGTACAGACGCATCCCTCTTGGGAACCAGAACAACCAAGCTGGGCCAATTACTGTGGGATTCCTCGTGCATCCAATTCTGCCCGAACAATTTTTTTTTTTGTGCTCGGGCAATTGGTAGGGATGGCTACATGCCACTACCTCAATCAGCAGAAGGGGGTGCAATTGTGCTTTTGGGGTGGATGGTGGGTTCACCAGCTGACATTCACGGCATGCCGCACATCATGTCACGAACACCGACGAGGGCGTCTCCCTCCCTGGCCTGCAGCGATCGTACTCGCCCGAGTACTAACTGCCTTGATTGTTCCCAGCTGCCTCTCATTACCCCTGTCTACTTAAACCATGCCTGTGAATTCCTTCCTCGTGAAGTCTTGTTAGCCCCGGCCACATTACTGAGCGTTCTACCCTTTAGTCTTGTTTATCTCGTGTACCAACCTAGCCTATTCTCCCGACCTCGATAGTTTGCCGCCTGCCTAGTTTATTCCGCCTGTTTACCGTTTGACGATCGTTCGCTGCCTGCCCTGACCCACTGCCTGTTCAAGTTACGAGCCTGCCTGTCCTCCTCTCTCTCTGTCTGACTGTTTGCTGACCCTGCCTGTACGACCTGAGTTGACATTTTCCCAATAAACCGCATATGGATCCTAACCAGCCTGAGTCCTCGTCACAGAAGACTTCGCCACCCATCGATCCAGTGGTGATTGCCCGTATGTCGGAGGAACTCACTACCCAAGCAAACCTGTTGGCTGCCCAACAACACCAGCTCGGACCACTCACATCCGTCATAGAAGAGATCATGTGCACCGTTCAGGCTTCGCACCAGCTCCCACCGGCACCTGCTCCCGTGCCCACAGCCGCCGCACCTCCGCCAAACCTAGCGTCCGCGGTTGCACTGAACCCCCACTCCTCCGCCAGCCCTCGCCTGGCGCTTCCCGAGAAATTCGACGGCACGCCCTCTAAATGCAGGGGCTTCATAATGCAATGCTCGATTTTCCTTTCACAACAACCGACGCTGTACCCCACCGATGAAAGCAAGATCCTATTTGTCAGCTCGGTGCTCACTGGCCGAGCGCTCGACTGGGCGACAGCGGTCTGGACCAATCAGGGGTTCATGCAATTTACATTTGACTCGTTCATGCAAAGCCTGATAGATGTGTTCGACCACCCAGAGAGCGGAAAGAGCGCCGGAGAGCAGCTGCTGGCGCTCCGCCAGGGAAATCGCACAGCAGCGGATTACGCCCTCACTTTCCGTACTCTCGCCACACAAACCGGCTGGCTCGAGAGCACCCTGAAACTCCTCTTCCGGCAGGGGCTGAATACGGACCTCCAGTCTGAGCTGGCCTGTCGTGATGAGGGGATTTCCCTCGATCAGTTCGTCTTGCTGGCCATCCGCATGGATAACCTCATTCGCTCCAGGCGTCCGGGCAGATTGACCTTGCAGCCCGCGCAGGCACCCCAGCAGCCCGTAACCTCTATGCAACTCGATCGAGCCCACCTAACTCAGGAGGAGAAAGAACGCTGCCTGACCAACCGCCTTTGCCTGTATTGTGGCCAAGCCAGACACATCCGCGCAAACTGCCCGACTCGACCACCCGAACCTCGGCGCCCTGGGGTGAGTTTACTGCTCTCTTCCTCTTTAATCGGGGACTGTCTTGAAGTGCCCGTTAAGCTCAGTAATTTATCATTCAGCGTGAACACCCAAGGTATGATAGATTCCAGTGCAGCGGGCAACTTCACTGACGAAGGGTTTTGCAAACGGCATAACATTCCCCTAACGGCTTGCCTTCCTCCATTAACAGTGGCGGCGCTAGACGGTCGCCCCTGGGCACTGGACGTGTGACCTACACCACCTCCGACGTCCTCCTGCAGGTGGGCGTTCTGCACACTGAGACCGTGCGCCTAAACGTCGTCACCTCCCCCCACCATCCAGTAGTCCTCGGCTACCCCTGGCTCAGACTCCACGACCCACGAATCTCCTGGCAGACCAACCAGATCACTCAGTGGGGGACGCACTGCTCGACTAGATGTCTGAGGACCGTGGTTCCCCCCACCTTGGGGGCCACCAAGGTTCAGAAGGACCCCGACGTCGCCTCACTGATACCCCACGAATACGCCGACCTGAGCAAGGCCTTTAGCAAAGCCAAGGCATCCCTTCTTCTGCCCCACTGGCCAAGTGACTGCGCCATAGAACTAAAACCCGGAGCCGCGCCACCCCGTGGCCGAATCTTTCCCCTGTCCGAGCCTGAGTCCCTGGCCATGAAGTCCTACATCGAGGAGGAGCTAGCCAAGGGGTTCATCCGGCCTTCCACTTCCCCGGCGGCAGCCGGATTCTTCTTCGTGGGCAAGAAGGACGGCTCCCTCCATCCTTGTATTGATTACCGGGGCCTCAACAACGTCACTGTCAAATTCTGGTACCCCCTGCCCCTAGTGCCCGCGGCCGTGGAACAACTAAGAACCACTAAAATCTATACTAAGCTAGACCTAAGGAGTGCCTACAATCTGATTTGCATCCGGGAGGGGGACGAGTGGAAGACCGCCTTTTCCACCACCAGCGGCCACTATGAATATCTGGTTATGCCGTTCGGATTGTCCAACAGCCCGTCCGTGTTCCAATCCTTCGTCAACGACGTATTCAGGGACATGCTCAACCGGTGCCTTATAGTCTACATTGACGACATCCTGATCTACTCCGACTTGTTCGAGGAACACGTGAGTCAAGTCAGAACGGTGCTCAAGCGCTTAATCCAACATCAACTCTACGCCAAAGCCGAGAAATGCAAGTTTCACCAGAGGTCGGTAGCCTTCCTGGGGTACGTTATTAGCCCCGAAGGAGTGGCCATGGACGACAACAAGGTACGGGCCATCCAGGAGTGGCCCCAACCCACCACGGTGAAGGAGCTCCAATGCTTCCTGGGCTTTGCCAACTTCTACCGCAGGTTCATCAAGAACTTCAGTGCCATCGCCTCTCCACTCACCGCCATGGTAAAAGGGGGACGAACTAAACTCCACTGGTCCGTCAAAGCCCTCCTAGCCCTAGCCCAACTTAAGGAGCGATTCACCACCGCTACCATCCTGCATCACCCAGACCCTGACCTCCCGTTTGTGGTAGAAGTGGACGCCTCCAACACCGGCATAGGCGCCGTGCTCTCCCAGCGCCAGGGCGACCCCCCAAAACTATTCCCCTGTGCCTTCTATTCCCGTAAACTCACTGCCGCCGAACAAAATAATGACGTCGGCAACCGCGAGCTCCTGGCCATCAAAGCGGAGTGGCGACACTGGCTGGAGGGGGCCAGGCACCCTTTCCAGGTACTCACCGACCACCGCAACCTCAAATACCTATGCTCAGCCAAGCGCCTCAACCCCAGACAAGCCAGATGGGCCTTATTCTTCACCCGATTCGATTTCACCATCACCTACCTCCCTGGATCCAAGAACACCAAGGCCGACTCACTCTCCCGGCAGTACGAAGTCGAACCCCAGAAAACCACGGTCGAACCCATCGTTCCCCCAGTGCTTATCCTAGCCCCCGTCCAGTGGGACATCATGGCCGAGGCCGGTGCCACCGCTCCGCCTCCTCCCGAGTGTCCACCTGACCGGACATTCGTGCCCCCCAGCCTCCGGGAGAGAGTACTCCGCTGGGTACATGACGCCCCGAACTCCAGACACCCCGGCATCACTGCTACCACGCGCCTCTTGAGAAACCGCTTCTGGTGGGAGACACTTTCTGAGGACACCGCTGACTTCATCAAGAGGTGCGGACGGTGCAATTTGGTGAAGGTCCCTAAGCAGCCACCGGCCGGACTTCTTCAGCCCCTGCCTACACCTCGGCGTCCCTGGTCCCACATAGCAGTGGACTTTGTTACCGACTTGCCCAGTTCCCGAGGACACACAACCATACTCACCGTCGTGGATCGTTTCTCAAAGGCGTGTCGCCTCATCCCTCTTCCCAAGCGCCCACCGCTCTTGAAACCGCCGAACACCTCTTTCAGTATGTTCCGTCTCTACGGCCTGCCAGAGGATATCGTCTCGGACCGGGGGCCCCAGTTCACCTCCAGGGTTTGGAAAGCCTTCTTCCACCTCCTAAATGTTAACCTCAGTCTCTCGTCCGGGTACCATCCACAGTCCAACGGCCAGGCAGAGCGTCTCAACCAGGAAATCACCAGGTTCCTACGCACATAGTGCCATCAGAACAATCAGATTGGAGCCGGTTTCTCCCATGGGCTGAGTACGCCCAGAACTCCCTGCTCAAGCCATCCACCAACCTGACCCCCTTCCAGTGCGTCCTGGGGTATCAGCCCCCGCTATTCCCCTGGTCCGGCGAGCCCTCGGAGGTTCCTGCGGTCAATGACTGGGTCCAACGCAGTGAGACAGTGTGGGACCAGGCCCACGTGCACCTACAACGGGCCATGAACCGCTCCAAGACCCAGGCAGACCCACACTGCCGACCCGGCCCCGACTACACTCCAGGCCAATGGGTTTGGCTATCCACCCGAGACCTCCGTCTCCACCTGCCCAGCAAGAAACTCAGCCCCAGGTATGTGGGTCCCTTTAAGATCCTCAGAAAGATTAATCCTGTCACCGTTCGTTTACAACTCCCCACTGATTACCGTATTTCTCCTACCTTCCATGTCTCCCTACTCAAACCGGCCGACCCCCCGAGGGCAGATGAGGAGGGGACCCACGGCCCCCCTCCCTTGGTCATAGACGGCGAGGAAGCGTTCCAGGTACGAGGACTACTTGACTCAAGGCGACGCCGAGGTCGGATCCAGTACCTGGTAGACTGGGAGGGGTACGGTTCGGAGGAAAGATCCTGGGTAGACACCGATGACATCCTCGACCCAAACCTCATCACCGAGTTCCACCGAGCCAACCCGGAGAGACCGGCCCCTCGACCTCGGGGAAGACCCCGGCGCAGGTCGCGCCCTCGCGTCAGGAGCCGCTCGCAGGGGGGCTCTGTCATGAACACTGACAAGGGCGTCTCCCTCCCTGGCCTGCGGCGATCGCACTCGCACGAGTACTAACTGCCTTGATTGTTCCCAGCTGCCTCTCATTACCCCTGTCTACTTAAACCGTGCCTGTGAATTCCTTCCTCGCGAAGTCTTGTTAGCCCCGGCCACATTACTGAGCGTTCTACCCTTTAGTCTTGTTTATCTCGTGTACCAACCTAGCCTGTTCTCCCGACCTCGATAGTTTGCCGCCTGCCTAGTTTATTCCGCCTGTTTACCATTTGACGATCGTTCGCTGCCTGCCCTGACCCACTGCCTGTTCAAATTACGAGCCTGCCTGTCCTCCTCTCTCTCTGTCTGACTGTTTGCTGACCCTGCCTGTACGACCTGAGTTGACACTTTCCCAATAAACCGCATATGGATCCTAACCAGCCTGAGTCCTCGTCACACACCACCAATGCCCGACCAATAAAAATGGGCCATTAGTCGGTTCAGTGATTTCCTCTCCCGTAAGTGTCCTGCCATTGGATTATAAAGAGATTATTCACGGTATTAAGACTTGGGTTGTATCTTCCTTTTTTTGAGTGTCCTCCATCACTCTATACAACCTCTCCTTTATTACTGCAAAATATGTATATGAAAGCGCGATTTTCGAGTTGATCCATCAATAACTTTCATTTGTTCGAAGGTGTGCCTGAGGGTTTCATCTCTCGACTGCTCCAGAGGGAAATCCCCTGAGGAGGGGAGGGGCCACAGCCTCTCCTCCCCTTAAGTCACCCTGACGTGTAGCTGACGAATATGGCCTCGGCTCCACCTCCCCTGCCAAAGCATCACACATTTCACATCTTGCAGCTTTCATGCAGGACCCATCCGCACACATTCCATCCATCCATCCATCCATCGTCAACCGCTTATCCTGTGTACAGGGTCGCGGGGGGCTGGAGCCTATCCCAGCTAACATTGGGCGAAAGGCGGGGGACACCCTGGACAGGTCGCCAGTCCATCGCAGGGCCCGCACACATTCCATTTAACACATTTTTGAATTCAGGCCAATTAGTTCCCAGAATCAGTAGATGGGTGAGCCGGGAACTAACCGCGGCCTCCACTCTATGCTTTGTTCCCCGAAATTTAATAACGAGGGTCACTACCGGGTAGATGTGAATATCCCTATGCACACACTTCACCCTTAACCTTTTGGTTGTGACCAAAGCCTCGTGTTGAACCAAGCATTGGTGGATAGTGGTTTGGTTACAACCTGTATCCACTAAGGCTTGATGAGTACTCCCCTTGACACTTTCTGTTATCTTGTACGCTCTGGCCCGATCGGGGGCAGCCCGTGGAGTGTCAGGGATCTGGAGCACAGTTCCAAGCTCCATCACAGGGCATTGATACCAGAAGTTCCCTTGATCCCCAGCAACTCCAGAAGGCTGGCCCAGATGCTACACCCACACCCACGTCGGTGAGCACATCCACTTGAGGTGGAGAGTGGTGGGGCAGTGCAGTCGCCGGGGGAAAAAACCCCTGAAGGAAAAAACGAGAAGCCGGCTTCGGCGGCAGGACTCCACGCCTCCATGGTACTGGACTGGGCTGTGGAGAGAGAGCAGATTGAGAGGGTAGGGGGGAGGGAGAAGAGATGGGGGAAAACCCAAGGGGAGGGGAGAGAGAGTGGAAAGGATCTTCCACCCTTTGGTATGCCACCATATTGTCCTCCGCCAGTTGGACCGCTTCCTCCAGTGATGCCGCAATGACACTGGACCCATTCTTCCATTCTTTGTGGTAGCCGATGGATCAGCTGCTCCAGCACCACTTGGTAAACCATTCCGTCGATGTGGCAGTCCCCTGCCAGCATCCATTTCTGGCAGGCAACGTGGAGACAATGAGAGAATTTTATCGACCGGAAGAGCTGGTGGTGCTGTTCTGGGCTCCAGCCAGGATGATTTTCTTCAAGCTGCTGTAGACCAGGAGACTAGCCGCTGGCAGTTGTTGAACTGCGAGTTGGGCTTCTCTGGACAACAAAAGGATGAGTCAGATTGCTCGGTCAACCTCAGATCTCGGTGTTTTGCTCAAACAGGTCGAGGTTGGCTTCTGGGTCATCTTCCTCCCCCATCTTCATGAGCGAGGGCGAGGCATGGGACTGCTGTTGTTCGGGGTCACGGCCGGGCTTTCTCCTGGCTGAGGAGGCTCTGGATCGCCTGTCGGTCCTCTGCTTGAGCTCTGAGGATCTCATGGAAGTGGCGATATTGGTCCTGACAAAGCTCAAGCAGGGCCTGTTGGTGGGAGGGGTTCAGGCTGACGAGGGACTTGAGAACTTCAGCAAATGGCAAGGACTCCAAGAGGTGTACTTCCTTCAGATTAATTCCCGGGTTTCGACACCAGTGTAACAAACATCACAGTAAGGATGGATGGAGGACACAGGAACAATTCTCTTCACTCACAGGTAAGCGTTTTTTAATGGATAACTCTGAGAACTTTTAATTTAGCAAATAAAATAATTCCGCTTGCGATTTGCTGTTCTGACAAGTGTAATTGTCAGTTCCCATTCAAACCAATGTCCCACGTTAACATAGGTAACCATGTTACCCTGTGAAGCCATTAAAATCACTCTGAAAATGTCAAATTCATTAGAACCGACATCAATTAAACAAAGCGGGTTAATAAAGTTTCCAAAATGTTTTATAATGTGCAAAACGTCTTTTCTTTGCTCCTTGGCAATTCACAATTAATGAATCTGCTGAAAATGCAAGTGAAATTATTCATATGCATGAACACATTCCCAGGTTAGATGGCTTTATTTCAATGACCTAAAAAGTTTGTTTTTTCAAAAACCATGCATAAACTTTATTTTCTCAAAAATACAAACATGTACACACATCTTGCTCACATATTATTGTAGCCCAGTTGGTGCTGAATACAGTGTTATCAGACTTTAGCCATTAATGTGTTTTTAAGCAACTGAAAAAAGCACAAATGTGTATGTGTATTTGAATGTGATGATAAACAGGCATAATATTGCCATGCTCCACTATGTATGTATACCTGATACTAAAGTTGGTTGAGAGGGCTACCTGATCTTTTCAGGATCAAAGTGGGCAATGTAAAATAATTAAGGCCTCTCAACAACATCTTCTCTTTTTAGTACAGCTTACTTTGTTATTACAAGACACAGTTGCAAGCTGTTTCCTGTTCTGCAAGGGTATTTGTCTATAGGAATGTATTTCTTGTTTCTGTACTCTCACGTATCACACATAGCTCAAACATATATAATGATGAGCTGGACAATAAATGTTGAAGAAGGATCTGATTCACTCTGGTGTCTATGTCACTTATTTTTTCCATCAGCTCAGACTCCTAATCGAGATGGGGACTGCAGATCAAGAAAAATTAATGCTGAGATATGTGATTTGTTACTTGGTTGCTACAGTAAAACCATCAGGTTGCTAGGCAGAAACCAAGGTGATACTTACTAATGCTATTTGCAAACCTGAGTGAAATAAGTCAACCCAGAACTGTCTACAATGTTCTGTTGCAGAGATATGTGATTTGTTACTTGGTTGTAACCCTATCTGGTTATCCAAGATGGCGGTGTGGTAGCACGCAGCAGACACTCCAGATCCAAAATGGTTCTATTTTTGTCACTTAGCCCAACTTTTACGGCACATGGACATTGGAGCCAGACACTGTTAAAATATAAGATTCATGCAACAACCAAGCTGCATGATGATCTGCAGGAGTTGCTACGTGAATGACTTGCTTACGTGCACTGCTGAGGACCCGAGATTCCACCTTCAGAGCAGGCAACATTGCTGCCCTAAGAACAGCGAGGGCCAAACTGTCCCGGGCCATCAGAGAGGCAAAGCGTGCACGTGCCCAGAGAATCCACAGTCACTTTCAAGACAGCAGCGGCATGTGGCAGGGCATCCAAGCCATCACTAACTACAGGACAACATCAGTTGCCTGTGACAAAGATACCTCCCTTCCAGATGCGCTGAACGACTTCTACACTAGGCTTGAAGCACAGAACTACGTGGTGGCGAGGAAGACCACCCCTCCTCCCAACAACCAGGTGCTCTGTCTTACCATGGCTGATGTGAGGAAAGCTCTACGTACAGTCAACCCATTGAAGGCTGCTGGACCAGACAACATTCCTGGTAGAGTGCTCAGAGGATGTGCAGACCAGCTGGCAGATGTTCTTACCGACATCTTCAACATCTCTCTGAGCAGCGCCGTTGTTCCAATGTTCTTCAAGGCCACCACCATCGTCCCCATGCCAAAGAAGTCTTCAGTGTCCTGCCTCAATGACTACCGTCCCGTCACACTCACACCCATCATCATGAAGTGCTTCGAGAGGCTCGTCATGAGGAACATTAAGCTGCCCCCTCACTAGACCCAATGCAGTTCGCATATCGTCCAAACCGTTCAATAGACGACGTCATCGCCAACACCCTCCATCTGGCCCTCACACACCTAGATAAAAAGGACTCATACATTCAAATGCTGTTCATAAACTTCAGCTCAGCATTCAACACAATAATTCCTCAGCACCTGATTGGAAAGCTGAACCTGCTGGGCCTGAACACCCCCCTCTGCAACTGGATCCTGGACTTCTTGACTGGGGACCTCAGTCAGTCCGGATCGGGAACAGCATCTCCACCACCACCACCACACTGAGCACTCTGCTGACTCAAGACTGTGCAGCAATGCACAGCTCAAACCACATCATTAAGTTCGCCGATGACACGACCGTGGTGGGTCTCATCAGCAAGAACGACGAGTCAGCATACAGAGGAGGTGCAGCAGTCTAACGGACTGGTGTAGAGCCAACAACCTGTCTCTGAATGTGGACAAAACAAAAGAGATGGTTGTTGACTTTAGGAGAGCACAGAGTGGCCGCACTCCCCTGAACATCGACAGCTCCTCTGTGGAGATCGTCAAGAGCACCAAATTCCTTGGTGTTCACCGGGTGGAGAACCTCACTTGGTCCCTCAACACCAGCTTTCTTACCAAGAAAGCAGTGTCTCTACTTTCTTCTGAGGCAGAGGAAAGCACATCTCCCACCCCCCATCTTCACTAAATTCTATAGAGGGACTATTGAGAGAATCCTGAGCAGCTGCATCACTGCCTGGTTTGGGACTTGCACTGTTTCAGACTGCAAAGCCCTGCAGAGGATAGTGTGGACAGCTGAGAAGATCATCGGGGTCTCTCTTCCCTCCATCAAAGACATTTACAAAAAACATTGCATCCGCAAAGCAACCAGCATTGTGGACGGCCCCACACACCCCTCACACAAACTCTTCACCCTCTTGCCATCTGGCAAGAGGTACTGAAGCATTCGGGCCCTCACGGCCAGACTGTGTAACAGCTTTTTCCCCCAAGCCATCAGACTCCTCAATACTCAGAGACGGAACTGACACACACACGTGTTCTGAGTTGCCCTTTAATTATTGTCACTTTATACCTGGCTGCTACCTCAATAACTGCTATGTGCATGGAACACTCATCTCATAGTATGTTATGTTTACATCTGGCATTTTTAGGAACTGTTGTGTTTTTGCACTACTGTGTACTGTTCGGCGCTGCACTGTCTCTCACTGTGCCTATTGTCCTTGTAAGGCGGGTGCCAGTGAGTCTGGGCTACTCCTCGAGAAAACAAAAGGCTCTCATGAGAATTAACATCTGAACTCTCTCTCGCAGATGTAACAGCAACATCCGAGATGCAACCTACTGTGCAGCTAACACCTCCCTTCTAAAGTATCTTCATCTTGCTCCTCCTCCTCACTTAAAGCTCACTAAAAACCTATGCAATGTGAAGTGTGTACAAAAAGTAACTATAACATGTTTGGTATCATTTAAAGTCTCTCAGTGTGCCTGATAAACTGGTCTCATCCTCCCAGCCATAATGAAAAGCTAAAAGAAGTTATAAAATATGTGAAATGTGGTGTGCCCCTTAAAGGTGTGCCCTCCCCCAGATCCTCCATACCTCCTGTATGTTAATCTACAGGAACCCCCTCAACAGGGGACCAAAATCTAATTATAATGACAGACACCACCATTTGGTAAGCATGTTGAATTATCTGGGTATTTAAGGAGAGGCTGACACATTGCTCAGGGCTCTCTGTAATCAGAGCGATCCCAAACAGTTTACTGTTTGTAGTTTATTTCAGGTGATTGCAATTCGTATTTCTTATGTTTTGATAAAATGTCTAACTTTGACTTATCAATGTCTAATTGGAATTGATGAATTGATTATGTTACCTGGTCAATAAATTGTCAACATTTGATTTTATTCTGACTGATTCTGACATTGTGTTTCCCAAACAGATTAAACGATTCGTATGTTACCGCAAGTCTGCGTCAGATTAGGCATCGATTCAAGTGTACTTGGTTTGCAAAGACAAAAAGGGAATTTCCATTTAGAACAGCAAACGCTGCTTGACCAATCTAACTCTGGGTGTCTTACCTCTGTTTTAATTTGATGTTTCTCCAGATAAGTGTACGTGGGAAACCACGCATGGCCAATCCAAAGCTATTATAAGAGAAGTTATGTTGGTCAACTTACATCTGTAATAGTGGCCGTGACCTCTACTGAAGAAAACGTTAAGTTACATTCAAGTGTATGCAATTCCATGGGGCTATACTGAAGTATCTTTGATTGTGTATACGTGAACGTGACCGATCTCAGGTATATAGCAATTACCTCTGTTTGATGATCCAATACTGGCCGCTTGTGATCGTGAGACCTGCGGTGTAGAGAAAAACACGCGAGGACCTCAAAGCGACCTAGTTTCTTAATCTAAACGGGTAAAATATAATTAAAGAGTTAAAGAAATAATCAAACATTCGCTCACTTTTAATGATACTCAGATATCATTAAAAACCTTTTTCATTTATGGAGTCAGATGAAATAACGAGATAATACATAAGAGAAAATGTATTTCATTTAATATTGTTGTGTTGCGTACAAGAAAGACTGTAACGCGCTGAGACCTTCACCTGTATTATTGGAGACCGTCATTGGACCGATAAACAGGCTTACAAAGTGGTGACAGCCCTTCCGTGATCTCGCAACCAGACGAGCAACGTCTTTCTAGCGCAACATTCAACTTGATCCCTGCCCGGGACATGAGGTTTGACCTGCTCACCTATCACCAGCTGCTGTGGTAAGTCAATCTTTATTTGCCTTTTAGAAGTGTTGAGGGGGAGATTGTTTACACCTCACATCTATTAAGACCAGAACTGAAAACTCCGGTGGGCATAAGAATTAGACTGGAAACATGTCTTTCCAGGGAAAGCACAGCAGCGGTATAGACGGGGAAATTATGGATATTTTAGGTGTGCAATTAAAAAACCTCCTTGTTCGGTTAAGCGACAAGGGACTAAAATTAAAGTGGAGCAACAACGAATTAATATCCTGGTATTCTGCTGAGGGTGCTGAAATTGAAATCAAAATCAAAATACAATAACATTCCCGCTGCAATTGTTTATTTGCTTCGTCGTAACGACCTTGAGACCATAACCGAGAACGAACGAACAATAGCAAATATCAAAGAAATCGAAAGATTGCGATCTGACGAATTGCAAAAGTTAAGAGCACAAGTCGAAGCCTTCACGTACGAGCAACAGGGGTGGGCTAGACAACGCGAAGAAATGGCAAAAACAATTGATCAAATTCAAAGAAAACTTAAAACCAGCAGGAATTACATATCTGCTCTCGAAGATTGCTGTGATAAATCCGGGTTTCCAGTAGCTGCAGTTAAACGAGCAGCACTGGATAAAACCTTTGAGCTAGATACTCAAAATGATGGTGATGACAATGCCGCGTTAGGAGACAGGCCACAGAGAGAAACTCGTAACCGAGCTCTTGTGAACCTGCGGCCTGAAGAACCAAACCTGCGAAGCTCAGTAAAGACTCGAACAAAATCGAATGACTTGCCAAAGAAATCAGTTAATGTCGCTGTGCTTAAAACCATGACGAACGCGGATGATGAAATCACAACAATCAGCCGCCCGTTAACATGCGAAGAATGCTCTAGACATAAACAAGTCGTAGGAATTATGCCGAGAAAAGGGCCGTTTCAACCCTACTGGGAAGCATTACAGGCCACGGTGTACAAATTAGAAACTAGAGATGTTTGGCAAATAGCTCTCTTCACAATTCCTGAGGAGCTCAGACCAAAACTAACCACAGAGATGAAATCTGGCAACATTATGAACCGAGACAATAACGAAATGGACGAAATGATCTACGAGCGTCTAAAACAGGCATTATTAGACATGAGGGGACCGACACATGCAGATTGGAGAAAAATATTTGAAATCAAACAAGCCAGTAATGAGTCATTTGAAACGTACGCTGAACGGTTATGGGTAACATACAAAGAACACTCAGGCCTAGAAAATGCAAACCGTGACCATGACGCATTACTACAGCTTGTTAAGAAAAATGCCAGCATCCCAGTTCAAACGGCTTTATCCAATGGTGTCGACCCGGCCGAACACACGTTCAGATCAATAGTAGACTGGGGTTCAAGAATAGAAAGCAGGTGGAGATCAAAACCCCGTGAGTGTTAGCGTCTGCAAAATGGTTAACAGAAGGAAAAGGCCCAGAGAAACTTAACCAAAGATCTCAGAGCAAAATGCAATGCCATTATTGCAAAAGTGTAACCATCTCATAAGAGATTGCCAAAAAGAGAAAGAGATTTGAGAAAACAAGCAAAACATTGCCAAAAAACGCCCTATAGCGACCTGTTGAAACTATTCACAAATTTCTTCACAGAGTTTAAAAAACAAAACTGCCAAAAGGGCGTGGCCCACAACGCAAATGGAATAATGGAAAATACCATCACCAATAGGGATATGTGGCCTCCATCCCCATAGGGAGATGAATGGCAGCCTGACAGGCTGATTGTTCCTGCTGAGAGTGCGGTTCAGACTATTCCTATTAACTCAAAACAGTACCAACAAGAACTGTGGAGCTCTGATGGAGAGTTGACACCGCACCTGCAGCAGGACCAACTAGTCAAGGTCACTGAAGGCATGATTTATGACGATAAATACATCGTTCCAGAAGCCCTCCAGAAACCAGTGATAAAATCAGTTTAATTTATACTATTTTAATATAATATAGTTGTATTATAATCACATTATAATATGCATTATATTATAATGGCCATGCATGGCCACAGACGGGGAAAGGTTATGCATGGCATTGCAGATGTATATTAGACATGTATATTTGTAGTGACACGGCAAACCGAACAACCTTACCGGCCCTGAAAATTCTTGTGATTTGAATTTCATTGGTTCTCTTCTCAGTGCCAAGAGGGAGGAGTATACGGTCATTGTTTGCTGTGCACCAATGCAGTGGCACATGATAATGAACCAAATCATCTCTCGCTGAGAAGCACCAATTGAATTTAAAATCTGATCAGGAGAACCATTCCACTGGATAGACAATTAAAAAATTTGTGTGTAAAATGCTAAACATCAGGCAAAATGTCATAACCCTAACAGACCACCAAGATCATAGGTCATAGATGATCAAACGTGTGAATAGCACCCTTAAAAAATGCTAAGCAGAAGACACATCACCAAAAATGTGAATTGATTCTTTGACCACAGAGCTGTGTTGGGAGCAATAAAACAAAGCTCAGAAAGTTCCCCAGCAGAACTGGAGCTTATATTGCTCACAACAGCAGACTGTACAGACTCAACTGTGAGAACAGCTTAAGGTGCTTCACACTCCAAACTGCACTAAAATATCAGCAGTAATTCAGATCTCACCAAAGATGCTCAGTCTAATTTGATCTTTGAAATAAAATTTGCATTGGACATTGCAATGGTACATGTTTCTCCCCCCTGATGGCACAAACCATACATTATGATACTAAAGCTGTCTGTAACAGTTTGGCTTTGACCATCGGAGGAAAATAAAGTACCACATGTCTAAATGCAAATTAATTAAAGGTTCAACATTAACTGTTTTCTCTTTCTGTAGTTGTTCATATTTCAGGTTATAATGTCGTGAGGGACAGATGAAAAAAGAATTCTGATCCCCCGGCCTCAAGCCAGGACATCAATTTGGCCATGCTAGAGATGGGTGCGAAAGCAAATCTAACAGGCCATTCACACCTCACAGCTCCACAAAAACAAAAATATCTGTACGGCCTCCCGGTTTAGCACCGGAACCAAAAATTATACAACACCAATTTGCTCTAGATCAGGTTCCACCCATCTCCTAAACATACAGAGCACCCACTTTTATTACTGACACATCATGGAACAAAATAATGGCCAAGATTCTGAAGATACTAATCCACTGAAGATCTGGCCCGCCTCTCACATACACATAGCCTCTCACACATAGGATATTACAAACCTGTTTCCATAAAACAGGCACTATTTACAACTTTCCTTTTAAATACTGTAATATACATGGGACATGTGCATGGCTACAGTCACACATCGATGATTTAATTACTAATTGCAAGCAACAAAATGTCAACATTTCCACGTACGTATAAATCAAACCAATTGATTGTTGTTGGAATGGTTGCAAACCAGAGGGCCCCTGGTTTCCAACGCATTGCTAATAACAATATAAAAATAAAATAAGTTGACGATATGAAATGCAGACGCTTCTATCGATCCACTTCACATTTTGAAAATAGACATGTATCATCGATTGTGACTTAGCCACCAAATCACACACATTAGATCATTTTGAATTAACACTGTTATTATTGTATATGTCTGTAACTGTGATTCTAAAATCATAGAATTAGTATTATAACTATATGTTTAATGATGCCTGCCACTGATGGAAATACTAGTTATACTGACTTTGTGGTATGTTTCCTTTAATTTAGTATCCACTGTAATATTGTATATTGATGATATATGTTCTAATTGCCTTGAAATCTGTGCCACCTTTCCTTTAATTAATTCAGATTAATTAGTCCCCTTTGCATTTTTAAATACACACTTGAGACCTGGATTACCACTCGCACTGGTGACATTGATTCATTGTTTGTCTTTTCATCATGTATTACTCAACCTTTTATTGTGTCAGTTAAGTTCTTCAGAGTTTCATCTTTACATGGTCATTTAAGAAGCTGTTCAGGTGTATATGCATTGCCAGGGAGAACTCCTTCACCTAATTGAGGTCTGCCCAGAAGACCACCAATGGAGGTGGCAGAGAATTCTTCAAAGAGTCAGATCATCATTAAAGGTACAACCAGAAGCAGATGTTTCTCCATGATGGAATGACATGTCCACTGAACAAGCCACAAATGCCTTGATGGACTCTATGAACTGAACACATGTGCTAACCTCAACCAGACACAGTGTTGCGACTTCAGATGCCTCATCAGGTCTATCAACAGACATGGCACTTGCTCTCAGCCCCTTACAGCTGCCCACCTTACAAAGACTGAAGTGACACCGCAGGAAACCCTGTGTGTGGCCCACGGTGCCAAACGGGGAAAACTGTAATGCGGGTGCCAGTGAGTCTGGGCTACTCCTCGAGAAAACAAAAGGCTCTCATGAGAATTAACATCTGAACTCTCTCTCGCAGATGTAACAGCAACATCCGAGATGCAACATACTGTGCAGCTAACACCTCCCTTCTAAGTATCTTCATCTTACTCCTCCTCCTCACTTAAAGCTCACTAAAAACCTATGCACTGTGAAGTGTGTACAAAAAGTAACTATAACATGTTTGGTATCATTTAAAGTCTCTCAGTGCGCCTGGTAAACTGGTCTCATCCTCCCAGCCATAATGAAAAGCTAAAAGAAGTTATAAAATATGTGAAATGTGGTGTGCCCCTTAAAGGTGTGCCCTCCCCCAGAGCCTCCATACCTCCTGTATGTTAATCTACAGGAACCCCCTCAACAGGGGACCAAAAATCTAATTATAATGACAGACACCACCATTTGGTAAGCATGTTGAATTATCTGGGTATTTAAGGAGAGGCGACACATTGCTCAGGGCTCTCTGTAATCAGGCGATCCCAAACAGTTTACTGTTTGTAGTTTATTTCAGGTGATTGCAATTCGTATTTCTTATGTTTTGATAAAATGTCTAACTTTGACTTATCAATGTCTAATTGGAATTGATGAATTGATTATGTTACCTGGTCAATAAATTGTCAACATTTGATTTTATTCTGACTGACTCTGACATTGTGTTTTCCAAACAGATTAAACGATTCAGTATGTTACCGCAAGTTTAGCGTCAGATTAGTGACGACTAATATTTGGCATCGATTCAAGTGTACTTGGTTTGCAAAGACAAAAAGGAATTTCCGTTTAGAACAGCAAACGCTGCTTGACCAATCTAAATCTGGGTGTCTTACCTCTGTTTTAATTTGATGTTTCTCCAGATAAGTGTACGTGGGAAACCACGCATGGCCAATCCAAAGCTATTATAAGAGAAGTTATGTTGGTCAACTTACATCTGTAATAGTGGCCATGACCTCTACTGAAGAAAACGTTAAGTTACATTCAAGTGTATGCAATTCCATGGGGCTATACTGAAGTATCTTTGATTGTGTATCGGACGTGACCATCTCAGGTATATAGCAATTACCTCTGTTTGATGATCATACTGGCCGCTTGTGATCGTGAGACCAGCGGTGTAGAGAAAACACGCGAGGACCTCAAAGCGACATAGTTTCTTAATCTAAACGGGTAAAATATAATTAAAGAGTTAAAGGAATAATCAAACATTCGCTCACTTTTAATGATACTCAGATATCATTAAAAACCTTTTTCATTTATGGAGTCAGATGAAATAACGAGATAATACATAAGAGAAAATGTATTTCATTTAATATTGTTGTGTTGCGTACAAGAAAGACTGTAACGCGCAGAGACCTTCACCCGTATTATTGGAGACCGTCATTGGACCGATAAACGGGCTTACATCATGTTCATTTTTTGTACTTTATTGTACTGTTCCATACGTTTTGCACATGTTTGCATGTGCAATTTATATAGGTATGTTATTTAGTCTGTGTAGTCTCATGTGGCTCTGTGTTTGTCCAACGTTGTTTTATGTAGCACCATGATCCTCAAGGAACATTGTCTCATTTCACTGTGTACTGTACTAACTGTATATGGTGGAATGACAATAAAACCACTTGACTTGGTTGCTATACAGTTACGAGGGAGATACTTATCAATGCTACTTACCCAATGTTGTTGCTAGGCAGTTATCAGGGTGATAGTTATCAAGGCTCCTTTGCATCCTGAGTGAAATAAGTCAACCTGAAAGTCTCTAAAATGTTCTGGTGCAGAGAGATCTGATTAGTTACTTGGTTGCTAGGGTAACCCCATATGGTTCCTAAGCAGTTTCAAGGGTGATACTTATTAAGTCTACTTTCTATCCTGAGTGAAAAAAGTCAACCCGGAATTCTCTACGATTTTCTGGTGCAGAGATATGTGATTTCTTACTTGGTTGCTAGGTTAACCCCATATGGTTGCTAGGCAGTTACCAAAGTGACAGCCAACAATGTACCTTCCAATCCTGATTGAAATAAGTCAACCCGGAAGTGTCTATGAATTTCTGGTGCACAGATATGTGATTTGTTACTTTTTTGCTAGGGTAACCCATTCTGGTTGC
Organism: Xyrauchen texanus; assembly: GCF_025860055.1. Taxonomy (NCBI): domain Eukaryota; kingdom Metazoa; phylum Chordata; class Actinopteri; order Cypriniformes; family Catostomidae; genus Xyrauchen; species Xyrauchen texanus. The sequence continues at coordinate 28,043,341 of NC_068280.1, read as the reverse complement.
TAAGCAATTAACAAGGTGACAGCCAACAATGCTCCTTGCCATCCTGAGTGAAGTACATCAACCAGGAAATCTCTACGATTTTCTGGTGCAGAGATTTGTGATTTCTTAGTTGCAAAGGTAACCCCATTTTGTTGCTAGGCAGTTACCAAGGTGAAAGCCAACAATACTCCTTGACATACTGAGTGAAATAAGTCAACCAGGAAGTCTCTATGATTTTCTTGTGCAGAGATATGTGATTTGTTACTTGTTTGCTAGGGTAACACCATCTGGTTGCCAGGCAGTTACCACTTTGATAGCCAACAATGCTCCTTGCCATCCTGAGTGTAATAAGTCAACCCTGAAGTCACTACAAATTTCTGGTGCGGAGATATGTGACTTGTTACTTGGTTGCTAGGGTAACCCCATCTTGGTGCTAGGTAGTTACCAATGTAACAGCCAACAATACTCCTTGCCATACTGAGTGAAATAAGTCAACTAGGAAGTCTCTATGATTTTCTGTTGCAGAGATATTTGATTTGTTACTTTGTTGCTAGGGTAACCCCATGTGGTTGCTAGTCAGTTACCAGGGTGATACTTATTATGGCTACTTTCTATCCTGAGTTAAATAAGTCAACCTGGAAGTCTCTACTATTTTCTAGTGCAGAGATTTGTGATTTGTTACTTGGTTGACACGGTAACCCCATTTGGTTGCTAGGCAGTTACCAAGGTGACAGCCAAAAAGGCTCTTTGCCATCCGGAGTGAAATAAGTCAACCCAGAAGTATCTACGATTTTCTGGTTCTGAGATACGTGATTTGTTTTTTGGTTGCTAGGGCAACCCCATCTGGTTGCTAAGCAGTTACCAAGGTGACAGCCAACAATGCTCCTTGCCATCCTGAGTGAAATAAGTCAACCCAGAATTCTCTACGATTTTCTGGTGCCGAGAAATATAATTTGTTAATTGGTTGCTAGGGTTACCCCATCTGGTTGCTAGTCAGTTACCAGGGTGATACTTATTATGGCTACTTTCTTTCCTGAGTTAAATAAGTCAACCCGGAAGTCTCTATGAATTTCCTGTGCAGAGATATGTGATTTGTTACTTGGTAGCTAGGGTAACCCCCCATCTGGTTGCTAGGGATTCACCAAGGTTACAGCAAACATCCTTGCCATCCTGAGTGAAATAAGTAAACTCTGAAGTCTCTACTATTTTCTAGTGCAGAGATATGTGATTTGTTACTTGGTTGATCCGGTAACCCCAATTGGTTGCTACGGGCATTTACCAAGGTGACAGCAAAAAGGCTCTTTGCCATCCTGAGTGAAATAAGTCAACCCAGAAGAATCTACGATTTTCTGGTGCCGAGATATGTGATTTCTTACTTGGTTGCTAAGCAGTTAACAAGGTGACAGCCAACAATGCTCCTTCCCATCCTGAGTGAAATAAGTCAAACCGGAAGTCTCTACAATTTTTGTGGTGTAGAGATTTGTGATTTGTTACTTCGTTGCTATGGTAACCACATCTGGTTACTAGGCAGTTACCATGGTGACAGCCAAAAAGGCTGTTTACCATCCTGAGTGAAATAAGTCGACCCAAGTTACCAAGGTGACTGCTTCCGATTTTTTTGGAGCAGAGATATGTGATTTGTTACTTGGTTGCTATGGTAACCCCATCTGGTTGCTAGGCAGATACCAAGGTGCCAGTCAACAATGCTCCTTGCCATCCTTAGTGAAATAAGTCAACCCGGAAGTCTCTATGATTTTCTGGTGCACAGATATGTGATTTGTTACTTGGTTGCTAGGGTAACCCCATCTGGTTGCTAGTCAGTTACCAGGGTGAAACTTATTATGGCTACTTTCTTTCCTGAGTTAAATAAGTCAACCCGGAAGTCTCTATGAATTTCCTGTGCAGAGATATGTGATTTGTTACTTGGTAGCTAGGGTAACCCCCCATCTGGTTGCTAGGGATTCACCAAGGTTACAGCAAACATCCTTGCCATCCTGAGTGAAATAAGTAAACTCTGAATTCTCTACTATTTTCTAGTGCAGCGATATGTGATTTGTTACTTGGTTGATCCGGTAACCCCAATTGGTTGCTACGGGCATTTACCAAGGTGACAGCCAAAAAGGCTCTTTGCCATCCTGAGTGAAATAAGTCAACCCGGAAGTCTCTATGATTTTCTGGTGCACAGATATGTGATTTGTTACTTGGTTGCTAGGGTAACCCCATCTTGTTGCTAGGTAGTTACCAAGGTAACAGCCAACAATACTCCTTTCCATACTGAGTGAAATTAGTCAACTAGGAAGTCTCTACGATTTTCTGGTGCAGAGATATGTGATTTGTTACTTTGTTGCTAGGGTAGCCTATTCTGGTTGCTAAGTAGTTAACAAGGTGACAGCCAACAATGCTCCTTGCCATCCTGAGTGAAATAAGTCAACACAGAAGTATCTACGATTTTCTGGTCTAGATATATGTGATTTGTTACTTGGTTGCTAGGGTTACCCCATGTGGTTGCTAGTCAGTTACCAGGGTGATACTTATTATGGATACTCTCTATCCTGAGTGAAATAAGTCAACCCGGAATTCTCTATGATTTTCTGATGCCGAGATATGTGATTTGTTACTTGGTTGCAATGGTAACCCCATCTGTTTGCTAGGCAGTTACCAATTTGACAGCCAAAAATTTCCAGAGTTGGCTCAGCGGTTAAGGATCAGGGTTACCATCTGAAGGTCGGGGGTTCAAGCCCCAGCACCACCAAGATCTTAATCTTAAAATAATTAATAGAAAGAAGAGATGAAGATATAAATAAATATAGATATAATTAATAAATAAATAAATGAATATAGATATAATTATTTTATATACATATAAATATTGTGAATGCAAGTCATTTAAATACATTTGATTGAATTTGATAGAAATAAAGATTTAATAGAGTGACCCTCTGCATTTTAAGAGACAGATAGAAATAGAGATTTGATAGAAAAGCAGCCTAAAGCATCAAGTATGTTAATGCCCTCTGTTGGTGGCTTATATTTAAATTTTGACAGTTGGTGGCTCATCTGAACATTTTAGCACTATGCTAGGCAATGCTAGCATGTATTTAGCATGTTTTATCACTTCGCTAGGTGATGCTAGCATGAGTTAGCATGATGCTAGCACGTTTTTAGCATGTTTTGGCACTTAAATAGGCGATGCTAGCTTATTTTAGAATGTTTCTAACACGTTTATAGCATGTTTTAGCACTTCACTAGGCGATGCTAACATGTGTCTGCATGATGCTAGTACGTTTTTAACATGTTAGAGCAATTCGCTAAGTGATTGTAATATGTGTTAACATGATGCTAACAGGATTTTGGCATTTTTTAGCACTTCGCTAGGCAATGCTAGCATGTGTAAGCATGATGCTAGCATGTTTTTAGGATGTTTTAGCACTTCGCTAGGCGATGCTAACATGTGTTAGCATGATGCTAGCACGTTTTTAGCATGTTTTAGAGTGTTGCTATGAAGATTTTAGGTCATTACTTATTGGCTGCTTGATAATATAAATCCTCTGAGGGAGAGAGAGAGGGAGAGACGCAGGGCTGTCAGGCCCTTTTGTGTCTGTGTGTGTGAAAACGTCAGTTGGGATTTAAATTTCTGAACATTTCACAATGTTAAGTCAATGGGACTTTTTTGGCCGCTTTTTCGTCCGCTCTGCGAACATTGTACACCCGATCGCTTAGAAAAGATATAGCACACCTGTTAGAAATAAAAGTCTTCTAAACGATAGCAGTGCCTTTTTTCTCCGTCCTTTATTGGGTCGTGAATTAATCAATACAAAGTAATGAAACCAACGTTGGGGAGCAAAGTATGCATCTCCTTTTCTCCTGGATAACATACAAATATATATGACAATACTGAAGGGAGTTCACATCTCTAAACCAATAGAAATAGACATTACCTCATAGATAACAATTCCATATGACAATCTCCTTCGAAACCTTGAGAGCCCAAAACCTATATGAAAAGGCTGCTCTCTACGAGAGCCTGATTGACCATGCCATAGACAATCGTATAAAGTACACAAACATATAGTATAGACAGAGAAAGAAAAGGAGGGGGCTCCTTACAACTCCAAGTTAATATGAAACAGATGTTTGATAATGCATACAGAAAGGAATGCAGCAACTCAGCATCTCTCTTGGACAGAGCTGAGATGTAGAAATAACATTTCTATTTCTTACAGTGCCCCCTTTGATAATGACAGTTATACAATAACATAATTATTACATTACATTATTCTCAGCATGTCCATTATTACAGAATAATACATGAAACATATTTCAATCAAACATTTCTTCCAAAGTCATTAGTACTTTATAGTTCTGTTTGCTAAAGAATATTGAGACGATACAAAAGTATTCATAGAACGATAAATCAACATCCTAATGAATCTAATCGTGCTCGAAGTTCTTCTTTGACCCCAACTAAGGTGTCACTGGTAGTTTTAATAAAAGAAATCAACTCATATCTTGTAACTTCTACTTCAATTCGAATACTACCAATTCCAATTGATGGAAATATACTCTCAAAGAATTTTTCCGTACCAGTCCATAACCGGTATTCTTTTGGAACTGGGTTGTCTCTTCCCAAACTACTTGTCGAACTGCGGTCAGAGAGGGAGCGTGTGTTTCGTTGGTTCATCACATCATCCTTTTTATGTGGTCTAATAATCATAGAATATTCTTCTAAATTTACCAAAGCACATCGTCCACTCCAATTAAATGGTAACGAGGTATAAACCACGTGTCCACTTAACCAAAACCAATCTTTCAAAGTTCTTGTTCCTTTTGCAGATGGAACATACCTATTACAATTCTTACCGGTGTATAGTCCACAATACTCATCACATAACTCTCGAAGCTCTGGGTTTGCTTTGGCATAGGAACTCATAGCTGTGATCGGAAGAGGAGATCCTTTTAAACATGCTTCCAAGTCAAAGGTTCCTTCCCCAGTCAAACAACTAACACAACAGGCAGTGTTTCGTACTTCACAACGGCGATATATTTGATTACATTTACTATCAGGAATGGAACCCAATGTTGAGGCTCCTACTCTTCTTTCTATACATAGCAATGAGTCAGGAATGGGACCTACAGTTGCCACTTTAGCATGCACTTGTACTGCAACTGTCAGTGCCCTGTTATCAGGACAAGTCCAATTCCCTGTTGAATTTTGAGGTGCGATGAATCCCACAGTACTAAGAAGTAAAGGACAGAACAGATCTTCATCTGTCTCTGGTGATTTAACACTTACGCAAGGTCCTGAAGCACTTTGTGGCATTTTCGTACAAACATAACAGTCACTCTTTTTTCCTGTAGACTTAGCAGTGAAATTGACTAATCTCCACCACATATTAGAGGCAAATGAATGTGGTTCATTTTCATGGCTCAGCCAAGTTTCGTTCCCACTGCTAACAAGTGCTTGTGTATAAATGAGTATATTTATTAGCACAATCAGGTGTAATAGCGACTGTGCGGACATGGCTTAATTGTATCGTTAATATTTTATTGTTAAGTTCAATCAACAATCTCGTTCTTCGTCTACTTCTCTTCCTCGTCCTCCTCAGGTCCTTCCAATTCACAGATTCCCGGTTGGGCACTGACGCTGCGTGTTCAGCTACTCCAGTGCTTTCACCGTTCACCCGGAATTAGTAAGGCCCTCCTCTGGAGCAAGCTTCACGCGGCTTGCGTGGATCCACTGTGGTTGAAGATCAGTCAGAACACCTGTCTTTGTCACAGCGATCACTGTGGCCGGCCCCAGATAATTTGGTTCTCCAAGTTTCGTAGGTTTCAGACACCTAATCAACACCGATTGTCCTGGACCGAAGGGATGAGTTGGCCCTTCTGATGGAAGAGGGAGAGAGAGAGAAACATCACCATTTATGCCATTTAACGTTCTAACTAGGGAATCCACATAATCCGCGATGATCACCTCCGTGTCACCTGTGGAAAGATTGCCAGCGCGACCTCTGACCCAAGGGGTCGGGAAAGGTCTACCCATGAGAATTTCAAAGGGAGACATTTTTGTAGTGGCTGACGGAGACATTCTCATTTCCGTCAGTACAGCAGGCAATAAATCAACCCAATTTCTGCCCGTATCTAGACACGCTTTATTAAGACGTTCTTTTATCGTTTTATTCAAACGTTCCACGTTTGACGAAGACTGAGGATGATACGGGATATGAAAATGCCAATTAATATTAAGTTCTTTAGCTAATAATTGTGTTACTTTACAAGCAAATGGAGTTCCATTGTCGCTTGCTATAACAGTTGGAATACCAAAACGCGGTATAATTTCTTTGGCAAGAACCTTCACTACCGTTTTTGCGTCTTCTTTTCCACACGGAAAAGCCTCAGGCCACTTAGTAAATCGGTCAATAATCACGAGCAAATACTTGTGATTTCCACATGGAGGCATGTGTGTAAAATCGATCTGTAAATATTGGAAAGGAAGTTCAGGATGCGGTAAAGCATCATGGCTGATTGCCTTGTGCCTGTTTGTTTGTGCACACACCAGGCAAGCATCCAATATCAACAAAGTATTTCTTCGAACGTTCGCCATGCAGTATGATTGATTCAAATTTTGTATCACTTTCTCTTTTGACACATGTGATACACCGTGATAATGCCTACACAGCATTACAACAGTAGATGCTGGTAGCGCGATTCTAACTTGTTTATCTCTTAAAATACCAACTTGATCTGGTTTTACTTCATTGGCTGCCCAATGAGTCAAATCATGTTGAGTAGGATTCACTTGTAAGATTTTAACATCCAAATCATTAATCCACGATGAATTCATCATTGGCACTTCACTGTTTTGTTCATTTACATGCGGACTACGTATTGCTTCTTTTGCTGCCCATTTCGCTACTTCGTCCACAAATCTGTTTCCTTTGGCCTCGTCAGATTTACCTGTTTTATGACCAGCTACTTTAATTACAGCAAGCTTCGATGGTTGCTGTGCTGCACTAATCAGCTCGGCCACAATGTTATGATGCGAAATTGGTTTTCCTTCGGAGGTATAGAAATTTCTTTCCTGCCAAAATTAAGCAAAATCATGGACTACGCCATACGCATATTTGGAGTCAGTATATATGTTGATACATTGACCTTTTGCCAATTGACAAGCTCTTGTTAAAGCAATCAGTTCTGCGACTTGTGCTGATTTATGTGGCAGTGAATACGCTTCAATTACTTTATTAGGCAATTCAACAACAGCATAACCACACAAATATGTACTATCGTTTGGCTTAAAGCAGGATCCATCAATATACCAATGGATTCCCTCCTCCAGGACAGACGTGGAAACGTCTGGCCTGCAAGCAGTCGAAATCTGGATCCTGTTCAGGCAGTCGTGGTCGTCGCTCTCAAATTCACCTTGTGTCAGCAACCTATGCAAATGTACAGTAGGGCCATGAAGAACAGAAGTTACTTTCAACATTATATTTTCAGTAGCTAACAATATAGCCTCATAGCCGGAACGGCGTTGGGCAGTCATGTGTTGAGTCGAAATATTATGCATAATGGCTCCTACCTGATGAGAAACATGTACAATGAGAGGATGTGACAAAACAACCTTTTCAGCATCCTGTATCATGATTGCTGTGGCAGCCACTGCACGCAAACAAGCCGGAAGTCCCTTAGCGACCGAATCAAGGGTCTTAGATAAATAAGCTATTGGACAGAAAGTGCCCCCATGCTCTTGGGCCAGGATTGCTGCGGCTGTGCCACCACTTTCGTACACGTATAGATGAAAGTCTTGTGTGTAACAGGGTAGGCCAAGGGCAGGCGGCCTTAAGAGTGATGATTGCAAATGTTTGAATGCTTGATTCATCTCACTTGTCCATGTAATATCGTCTTTGTCACCCAGCGTAGCTTCTGGCAGGATTTTGTCATACATGGAGCAATTAGGCACCCACAGGCGGCAATAATTGACCAGTCCCAGGAAGCTTTGCATTTGCTTCCGTGTGGATGGATGCTTAAATGTAGCGATGGCTTTGATCCTGTCCGCAGACAGACGAACTTGGCCTTGTGACAGTTCATGTCCAAGGTAATTGACTTTTCTCTGCACCCATTGAAGTTTGTCTCTAGATGCCTTGAAACCAGCCTCTGCAAGAACATTGCAAACAATCTTTGAGGCAGCAGCACACATGTCCTCAGAGGCACCAGTGACAAGAATGTCGTCAGCATATTGGAGCAGACAGGTGTCTGGAGGAAGCTTGACATCTTTCAGTGTATCGTGCACTACAGCGGAGAAAACAGCTGGAGAATCTCTGAACCCTTGAGGGAGACGTGTCCAACTGTATTGACAATTCTGAAAACAAAATGCAAATAGTGGCTGAGTATCACGATGAACAGGAATACTGAAAAATGCGGAGCTTAAATCAATAACAGAATAAAATGTATGTTCTGAAGGAATAGAATTAATTATAGCCTGAACTTCTGGTACAATAGGAGCAAGTGGTTTGATCAAATCATTAATTTTTCTCAGGTCTTGCGTTAGACGCCAAGTACCATTAGCTTTTTTAATTGGATTGATTGGTGTATTATAAGGTGAATGAGTTCGAACCAGAATGCCTTGTTCCAAAAATCGAGCAATGAGAGGTTTAAGCCCCTCCACTTTGTCCTTCGAAAGCGGGTATTGTTTCTGAAACACAGGCTTAGTATTTATCAAATTCGCCCTGTAGGTCTGGATGTCTATTAACCCTACGTCATTCTTGTGTTCTGCCCACAATTGAGGGTTGACTCCCGAAATTTCTGGTAGCAGCACAGTTGCAGACGAATCTTCAACAAGAGCACTTCCTGTGTCGGTTGTAATGGAAAAAACTGAAGGAAACAGAAGTGTCAAAGAGTTAGAATCAAAATTCAATTTCATACCAAGTTTATGCATCAAGTCTCTACCTAACAGGCAGAATGGAGAATTTGGTATGATTGCAAATGAATGCATTTTAAACAATGTCGGTACATCCTTAGAAGTAATTGGTAAGGCGGGCGTCAATTCACATTTCACAGGAACATTATTAATCCCTACAGAATTAATTTGCTTTCCCGTGACGGAGCCTGAGTACACATCGGAAGATAACGAGGACACCGAAGCGCCGCTATCAATTAAGAACATGTATGGTTTATGGTCCACATTTAATTCAAGGAATGGCAAAACAGTTGATTTATTTGGATATTGCATCGAAAGTAGTGAAAACTCAGACTCTTTGCTCTCGTACCGTCAGGCGCGATTCCATTCAGTTGGATATCTCTCTGAATGTATTACACTCTGTCTCCGGTTAGGAGAAGACGAAGGAGGGTATTTTTTCTCATAGTCAGTAGAGAGCTTAAGCTTCTGGTTTCTATTTGGCTGTTGCTCCGTTCTTTGTTTGCAAGACTTTGCAAGATGTCCTGAGCGACCGCAGCAGTAGCATTTAACAGGCTTTTTTGTGTGAAAGAACAGACGTTTCTGAGCAGCAGCATCAACCTGGAACATTATCGGAGCTTTCCTTTTGGAGGAAGCAAAGGCTCCAGCAGAGGAAAGCTCACGTAAACGCTTGCCAAGGTCATCAATAGACATCGTTAAAAAATTATTCGTGGTGATACGAATCAATTGTGCAGTCTCCTCATGCATGTTATTCAGAAAAGTGTTCACAAACAACTGACAATTATCATCATCAACCGAAATCGCCGATTCTTCAATCCATGCATGTTTAAATCTGTTGAAAAAAGCAACTGGACTCTCGCCAGCTCTTTGTTTTGTTTAGCCGCATGTGAGATGTCTTGTTTAGCAGATGACAATTTCAGCAAAAATGGCATTAATTGTTTGAAGAAAAGTTTAAGCTTACCCGAATTGGCCCAAACCCAATCGACATCATCGTCATCATGATCATCCACAATCCTAACATTACGGAAAGTTCCGGACAAATCACCAGACTCTTCTGCATGTATTGTCAAAACGTTATGAGGTGATGGTGTATCATATGTCGGGCTTAACAAATCAATTTCTTCAATTAATTCGTCCTCCGTAATTTCAGGAGGGAGTGTTTTAGTTAGTATGAAACGATAATCACGCCCTGTCAATTGACTATAAGCTGTCAATCGCTTCAAAACCGAAACATACTGATGAGGTGTTTTAGACGGATCAGGAAGCTCTTTAGCAATAGCTATAACGTCAGCAAGAGGCATCGGGTGAACCTTAAATCCTTCTGCAGTTTCCACAAACGGAAATGCAGTCGCAGCCTTCAAATCAGGATACAGTTTATATTTCACGGGCGCACAGGCTAAAGGTGACTGGAGATGTTCATATCTCGGAGGCAGGGGCGGTGTGAGAGAAAGCTTTGTCTTTCTCATCAGGCTGTGAGACTGACTGTGCACTGAGATGAGCCCGCGGGGTAGAAAATTTACGATCTTTATTATTTTTTCCAGCCGCTTTGTCTATCTCAGGTCCGCGATCCCAGTACTTTTTCATCATTTCCCAAGTTTTATAGGATTGTTTCATATAATCAAAATCCCATTCTGGATCACCCCAATTGCCATAAATCATGTCTATTGTTGCAGACATGTCTGTATCTTTGAACGATCCTTGACGGGGAAATGCATCTAATTGTATTTTGTCCTCTGACCAGCCAGCTAAATTTGATAGATAAGGTTCCGTAAAAAAAGGCTTGATTATTTCTATCCATAAAATCTTTCGGAGATTCATTAAATAAAGGTGGACTTATTTTATTTCCCATTTTTGAAACCACACAAAAATGTTCTCCTCTAAACCAAATAAAGAAAATTCAAATAATCAAATAGAAAACAAAGAAGAAAAATTCTGCAGTGTCATTTGTTAGTAAAGCATTTTAGTCAAGGAAGCAAAGAAAGAAGAAGAAGAATACAGAAAGAGGGGGAAAAAAAATAAAAAAATCAAAATAAACTGTGCATTGATTCACTCACAAAACCCCCCCAAAAAATTACGGAGGTTTTTTATGAGATATCTCGCAACAATCCTTCTTACAAAAGTAAGGAAATCACACAACGAAGAAAATTGATCACGTTTTCTTTAGGTTCGTCCCGTAGGTTATCAAAAACTTACGGGGTACTCACATAACAAAAAAGAGAAGGGATCCTTTTCTCTTTCTTTGTTCTTCCCGCATTTCATTAGAAACAGGAGGAAAACTCTTCCCGCATTTATCAAAAATACGAGGAAACCGTACTAACGATAAATAAACTTGATCATGTCCTTTATCGCTCTTCCCGCATTAATTAAAAATACGAGGAATAACGCAATACGGCACTATCATAACATTATAATCATATACTTTAAAATTATTTCTCAACAAACAATAAGAATCAACTCCTCATTAAAAAGGAAATTTAGATTCTTACCGTTTGGAGATTCCCGATGACGAGCCCCCAATTGTTAGAAATAAAAGACTTCTAAACGATAGCAGTGCCTTTTTTCTCCGTCCTTTATTGGGTCATGAATGAATCAATACAAAGTAATGAAACCAACGTTGGGGAGCAAAGTATGCATCTCCCTTTCTCCTGGATAACACACAAATATATATGACAACACTGAAGGGAGTTCACATCTCTAAACCAACAGAAATAGACATTACCTCATAGATAACAATTCCATATGACAATCTCCTTCGAAACCTTGCGAGCCCAAAACCTATATGAAAAGGCTTCTCTCTACGAGAGCCTGATGGACCATGCCATAGACAATTGTATAAAGTACACAAACATATAGTATAGACAGAGAAAGAAAAGGAGGGGGCTCCTTACAACTCCAATATGAAACAGATGTTTGATAATGCATACAGAAAGGAATGCAGCAACACAGCATCTCTCTTGGACAGAGCTGAGATGTAGAAATAACATTTATATTTCTTACAACACCTCTCCTCAATGAGCTGCACGATTTGACACCTCACTCAGGGGACTGTGTCAAAAGCTGCGGGAGGAGTAGCGCCAAACTTTGTGTGGAACAATAATAATTAAGAACTAGATAGGTACATTTCCTGAAGAAAATGTGAGTGGTGCTTGCCGTGGCAAAACTCGTCAAATAGCATTTTCTAACTGCTGAGATATGTGACTTGTTACTCGGTTGTTAGGGTACCCCCATCTGGTTGCTAGGCAGGTACCATAGAGATACTTATCAAGTCTCCTTGCCATGCTGATTGAAATAAGTCAACCCAGGAGTCTCTACGTTTTTGTGATGCAGAGATATGTGATTTGTTACTCGGTTGCTAGGGTAACCCCATCTGGTTGCTAGGCAGTTACCATAGTGATACTAATGAAGTCTCCTTGCCATCCTGATTGAAATAAGTCAACCCGGAAGTCTGAACGTTTTTGTGATGCAGAGATATGTGATTTGTTACTCGGTTGCTAGGGTAACCCCATCTGGTTGCTAGGCAGTTACCGTAGTGATACTAGTCAAGTGTCCTTGCCATCATGATTGAAATAAATCAACCCAGAAGTCTCTCTGATTTTCTGGTGCAGAGATATAGTTATTGCTAAACAGTTGCTAGGGTACTCTGTTTAGTTGCTAGGGAGTGCCTTGGCAGCTGCCAATGATGAAACTCCAAAGGCTGCTTGTCAGTATGAATGATATAACCAACTCCCATGCCTCTGTGACATTCAGAATGGAAGATATCCCTCTATGGATTTTGGTTGCTAAGGTGCTCGACAATGGTTGCTAGGGAGGGGCTAGGAAGTGTTGAGGTGATTCATGATTGGCTGTTTGCTGCCCCGAGTCAAACGAGACCACCCTTGTGTTTCTATGACACTTCTATCCGGAGATATCCCTTTCGTGTCTTTCATTAGAAGTCTATGGGACTTGTTGCTAAGGTGCTTTAAATTGTTGCTAGGGCGTGGCTTGATAGATTCACAATCATCCTGAGAGACTGATTGGTCGTCTGAGTAAAATGAGCCTGCCCCCTTGTCTCTATGACACTGTGATCCAGAGCTATTTTCAATACAAATCCCTATGCAATTTCATTTCATGGGCTGTCCTACACCATTGTATGTCAATGGGGGCAACTTTGGGCAGCTCCTGCCCCCCAGGGGTGCAACTTTTACCCCATATTGAGGTACGCACTTACAGAGCCTGCCAGCCTCTTCAAATGTGGCAAATCACACGTTTCTGCGTAATCCTTGCTCGGAGCTGTAACGCGTCAAAGTTTGTCGCAATGTTAAGTCTATGGGATTTTTCGGCCGCTTTTTTGCCCCTGGGGCAAACACTGTACCCCCGATCGCTTATAAAAGACATAGCACACGTGTCCTCAATAGGCCGTTCGATTTGACACCTCATTCGTGGGTCTACACCAAATGGTGCGGGACGAGTTAGGTGCCGAAATTTTGTACGGAGATATAATAATAATAACTAGATGGGTACATTTCCTGAAGAAAATGTGAGTGGTGCTTGTCGTGGCAAAACTCGTCAAACAGCATGTTGTAACTTGAAAATAACAAAAATTATGGTCATAAATAAACCAACCCAGAAATGTGTACGATGTTCTGGTGCAGAAATATGTGATTTGTTACTCGGTTGCTAGGGTAAGCCCGTGTGGTTGCTATGCAGTTACCAAGGTAATACAATACATGGCTCCTTTCCATCCTGAGTGAAATAAGTCAACCCGGAAGTCTGTAGTGTGTTCTGGTGCAGAGATATGTGATATGTTGCTCGGTTGCTAGGGTAACTCCATCTGGTTGCTAGGCAGTTACCATAGTGATACTAATCAAGTCTCCTGGCCATCCTGATTAAAATAAATCAACCCGGAAGTCTCTATGTTTTTGTGATGCAGAGATATGTGATTTGTTACTCGGTTGCTAGGGTAACCCCATCTGGTTGCTAGGCAGATACCATAGTGATACTAATCAAGTGTCCTTGCCATCCTTATTGAAATAAGTCAACCCGGAAGTCTCTACTATTTTCTGATGCAGAGATATGTGATTTGTTACTCGGTTGCTAGGGTAAGCCCATCTGGTTGCTAGGCAGTTACCATAGTGATACTAATGAAGTCTCCTTGCCATCCTGATTGAAATAAGTCAACCCGAAGTCTCTATGTTTTTGTGATGCAGAGATATGTGATTTGTTACTCGGTTGCTAGGGTAACCCCATCTGGTTGCTAGGCAGATACCATAGTGATACTAATCAAGTGTCCTTGCCATCCTTATTGAAATAAGTCAACCCGGAAGTCTCTACGTTTTTCTGATGCAGAGATATGTGATTTGTTACTCGGTTGCTAGGGTAAGCCCATCTGGTTGCTAGGCAGTTACCATAGTGATACTAATGAAGTCTCCTTGCCATCCTGATTGAAGTAAGTCAACCCGAAGTCTCTATGTTTTTGTGATGCAGAGATATGTGATTTGTTACTCGGTTGCTAGGGTAAGCCCATCTGGTTGCTAGGCAGTTACCATAGTGATACTAATGAAGTGTCCTTGCCATCCTGATTGAAATAAGTCAACCCGGAAGTCTCTACGTTTTTCTGATGCAGAGATATGTGATTTGTTACTCGGTTGCTAGGGTAACCCCATCTGGTTGCTAGGCAGTTAACATAGTGATACTTATCAAGTCTCCTTGCCATCCTGATTGAAATAAATCAACCCAGAAGTCTCTCTGATTTTCTGGTGCAGAGATATAGTTACTGCTAAACGGTTGCTAGGGTACTCTGTGTAGTTGCTAGGGAGTGGCTTGGCAGCTGCCAATCATGAATCTCCAAAGGCTGCTTGTCAGTATGAATGATATAAACCAACTCCCATGCCTCTGTGACATTCAGAATGGAAGATATCCCTCTATGGATTTTGGTTGTTAAGGTGCTCGACAATGGTTGCTAGGGAGGGGCTAGGAAGTGTTGAAGTGATGCATGATTGGCTGTTTGCTGTCCCGAGTCAAACGAGACCACCCTTGTGTTTCTATGACACTTCTATCCGGAGATATCCCTTTGATCTTTTTCAATAGAAGTCTATGGGACTTGTTGCTAAGGTGCTCTTAATGGTTGCTAGGGCGTGGCTTGATAGCTTCACAATGATCCAGAGAGACTGATTGGTTGTCTGAGTAAAATGAGCCCACCCCCTCGTCTCTATGACACTGTGATCCAGAGCTATGTTCAATACAAATCCCTATGCCTTTTCATTTCATGGGCCGTCCTACACCATTATAAGTCAATTGGGGCATTTTTGGGCAGCTCCTGCCCCCAGGGGTGCAACTTTTACCCCATATTGAGGTATGCTCTTACAGAGCCTGCCAGCCTCTTCAAATGTGGCAAATCACACGTTTCTACGAAATCCTCGCTTGGAGCTGTGACGCGTCAAAGTTTGTCTCAATGTTAAGTCTATGGGATTTTTCGGCCGCTTTTTTGCCCCTGGGGCAAATACCGTACTCCGATCGCTTATAAAAGTCATAGCACACGTGTCCTCAATAGGCCGTTCGATTTGATACCTCATTCGTGGGTCTACGCCAAACGGTGCGGGACGAGTTAGGTGCCGAAGTTTTGTTAAGAGATATAATAAAAATAAAAATAAAAAGTATAATAAGTATGTGAGATTACAATAGTGATGCTTTGCAAGCACCACTAACTAGATGGGTACATTTCCTGAAGAAAATGTGAGTGGTGCTTGCCGTGGCAAAACTCGTCAAACAGCATGCTGTAACTTGAAAAGAACAAAAATCACGGTCATAAATAAATCAACCCAGAAGTCTGTACGATTTTCTGGTGCAGAAATATGTGATTTGTTACTCGGTTGCTAGGGTAAGCCCGTGTGGTTGCTATGCAGTTACCAAGGTAATACAATACATGGCTCCTTTCCATCCCGAGCGAAATAAGTCAATCCGGAAGTCTGTACGTTTTTCTGATGCAGAGATATGTGATTTGTTACTCTGTTGCTAGGGTAACCCCATGTGGTTGCTAGGCAGTTACCGTAGTGATACTTATCAAGTGTCCTTGCCATCCTGATTGGAATAAATCAACCCAGAAGTCTCTCTGATTTTCTGGTGCAGAGATATATTTATAGCTAAACGGTTGCTAGGGTACTCTGTTTAGTTGCTAGGGAGTGGCTTGGAAGCTGCCAATCGTGAAACTTCAAAGGCTGCTTGTCAGTATGAATGATATAAACCAACTCGCATGCCTCTGTGACATTCAGAATGGAAGATATGCCTCTATGGATTTTGGTTGCTAAGGTGCTCGACAATGGTTGCTAGGGAGGGGCTAGGAAGTGTTGAGGTGATTCATGATTGGATGTTTGCTGCCCCGAGTCAAACGAGACCACCCTTGTGTTTCTATGACACTTCTATCCGGAGATATCCCTTTGATGTCTTTCATTAGAAGTCTATGGGACTTGTTGCTAAGGTGCTTTAAATTGTTGCTAGGGCGTGGCTTGATAGCTTCACAATGATCCCGAGAGACTGATTGGTCATCTGAGTAAAATGAGCCCGCCCCCTTGTCTCTATGACACTGTGATCCAGAGCTATGTTCAATACAAAATGCCTATTTCATGGTCCGTCCTACACCATTGAAAGTCAATGGGGGCAACTTTGGGCAGCTCCTGCCCCCCAGGGGTGCAACTTTTACCCCATATTGAGGCATGCTCTTACAGAGCCTGCCAGCCTCTTCAAATGTAGCAAATGACACGTTTCTGCGAAATCCTGGCTCGGAGCTGTGATGCGTCAAAGTTTGTCGCAATGTTAAATCTATGGGATTTTTCGGCCGCTTTTTGCCCCTGGGGCAAATACCGTACCCCGATCGCTTATAAAAGTCATAGCACACGTGTCCTCAATAGGCCGTTCGATTTGACACCTCATTCGTGGGTCTACGCCAAACGGTGCGGGACGAGTTAGGTGCCGAAGTTTTGTACGGAGATATAAAAATAAAAATAAAAATAATAAGTATGTGAGATTACAATAGTGATGCTTTGCAAGCACCACTAACTAGAATGTACATTTCCTGAAGAAAATGTGAGTGGTGCTTGCCGTGGCAAAACTTGTGAAACAGCATGTTATAACTTGAAAAGAGCAAAAATTATGGTGGTAAATAAATCAACCCAGAAGTCTGTTCGATTTTCTGGTGCAGAAATATGTGATTTGTCGCTCGGTCACTAGGGTAAGCCCGTGTGGTTGCTATGCAGTTACCAAGGTAATACAATACATGGCTCCTTTCCATCCTGAGTGAAATAAGTCAACCCGGAAGTCTGTAGTGTTTTCTGGTGCAGAGATATGTGATTTGTTGCTCGGTTGCTAGGGTAAGCCCA
The DNA here is from genome assembly GCF_025860055.1 of Xyrauchen texanus. NCBI lineage: Eukaryota > Metazoa > Chordata > Actinopteri > Cypriniformes > Catostomidae > Xyrauchen > Xyrauchen texanus. The sequence continues at coordinate 28,026,100 of NC_068280.1, read as the reverse complement.
TCTGGTTGCTAGGCAGTTACCATAGTGATACTAATGAAGTCTCCTTGCCATCCTGGTTGAAATAAATCAACCCAGAAGTCTGTACTGATTTTCTGGTGCAGAAATATGTGATTTGTTACTCGGTTGCTAGGGTACTCTGTTAAGTTGCTAGGGCGTGGCTTGGCAGCTGCCAATCATGAATCTCCAAAGGCTGCTTGTCAGTATGAATGATATAAACCAACTCCCATGCCTCTGTGACATTCAGAATGGAAGATATCCCTCTATGGATTTTGGTTGCTAAGGTGCTCGACAATGGTTGCTAGGGAGGGGCTAGGAAGTGTTGAGGTGATTCATGATTGGCTGTTTGCTGCCCCGAGTCAAACGAGACCACCCTGGTGTTTCTATGACACTTCTATCCGGAGATATCCCTTTGATGTCTTTCATTAGAAGTCTATGGGACTTGTTGCTAAGGTGCTTTAAATTGTTGCTAGGGCGTGGCTTGATAGCTTCAGAATGATCCTGAGAGACTGATTGGTCGTCTGAGTGAAATGAGCCTGCCCCCTTGTCTCTATGACACTGTGATCCAGAGCTATGTTCAATATGAAATCCCTTTGAAATTTAATTCCATGGGCCGTCCTACACCATTGTAAGTCAATGGGGGCAACTTTGGGCAGCTCGTGCCCCCCAGGGGTGCAACATTTACCCCATATTGAGGTATGCTCTTACAGAGCCTGCCAGCCTCTTCAAATGTGGCAAATCACACGTTTCTGCGAAATCCTCGCTCGGAGCTGTGACGCCTCAAAGTTTGACGCAATGTTAAGTCTATGGGATTTTTCGGCCGCTTTTTTGCCCCTGGGGCAAACACCGTACCCCCGATCGCTTATAAAAGTCATAGCACACGTGTCATCAATAGGCCGTTCGATTTGACACCTCGTTCGTGGGTCTACGCCAAACGGTGCGGGACGAGTTAGGTGCCGAAGTTTTGTACGGAGATATAATAATAAGAAGAAAAATAAGTATGTGAGATTACAATAGTGATGCTTTGCAAGCACCACTAACTAGATAGGTACATTTCCTGAAGAAAATGTGAGTGGTGCTTGCCGTGGCAAAACTCGTCAAATAGCATGTTATAACTTGAAAAGAACAAAAATCACGTTCATAAATAAATCAACCCAGAAGTCTCTACGTTTTTCTGGTGCAGAGATATGTGATTTGTTACTCGGTTGCTAGGGTAAGCCCATCTGGTTGCTAGGCAGTTACCAAGGTGATACCAATCAAGTCTCCTTGCCATCCTGATTGAAATAAGTCAACCCAGAAGTCTCTACGTTTTTCTGATGCAGAGATATGTGATTTGTTACTCTGTTGCTAGGGTAACCCCATGTGGTTGCTAGGCAGTTACCATAGTGATAGTTATCAAGTGTCTTTGCCATCCTGATTGAAATAAATCAACCCAGAAGTCTCTCTGATTTTCTGGTGCAGAGATATAGTTATTGCTATACGGTTGCTAGGGTACTCTGTGTAGTTGCTAGGGAGTGGCTTGGCAGCTTACAATAATGAAACTCCAAAGGCTGTTTGTCAGTATGAATGATATAAACCAACTCCCATGCCTCTGTGACATTCAGAATGGAAGATATCCCTCTATGGATTTTGGTTGCTAAGGTGCTCGACAATGGTTGCTAGGGAGGGGCTAGGAAGTGTTGAGGTGATTCATGATTGGCTGTTTGCTGCCCCGAGTCAAACGGGACCAGCCTTGTGTTTCTATGACACTTCTATCCGGAGATATCCCTTTGATGTTTTTCATTAGAAGTCTATGGGACTTGTTGCTAAGGTGCTCTAAATGGTTGCTAGGGCGTGGCTTGATAGCTTCACAATGATCCCGAGAGACTGATTGGTCGTCTGAGTCAAATGAGCCTGCCCTGTCATCTCTATGACACTGTGATCCAGAGCTATGTTCAATACAATATCCCTATGCCATTTCATTTCATGGGCCGTCCTACACCATTATAAGTCAATGGGGGCATTTTTGGGCAGCTCCTGCCCCCCAGGGGTGGAACTTTTACCCCATATTGAGGTATGCTCTTACAGAGCCTGCCAGCCTCTTCAAATGTGGCAAATCACACGTTTCTGTGAAATCCTCGATCGGAGCTGTGACGCGTCAAAGTTTGTCGCAATGTTAAGTCTATGGGATTTTTCGGCTGCTTTTTTGCCCCTGGGGCAAATACCGTACCCCCGATCGCCTAGAAAAGTCATAGCACACGTGTCCTCAATAGGCCGTTCGATTTGACACCTCATTCATGGGTCTACGCCAAACGGTGCGGGACGAGTTAGGTGCCGAACTTTTGTACGGAGATATAATAATAATAACTAGATAGGTACATTTCCTGAAGAAAATGTGAGTGGTGCTTGCCGTGGCAAAACTCGTCAAACAGCATGTTGTAACTGGAAAAGAACAAAAATTATGGTCATAAATAAATCAACCCAGAAGTCTGTACGATTTTCTGGTGCAGAAATATGTGATTTGTTACTCGGTTGCTAGGGTAAGCCCGTGTGGTTGCTATGCAGTTACCAAGGTAATACAATACATGGCTCCTTTCCATCCTGAGTGAAATAAGTCAACCCGGAAGTCTGTAGTGTGTTCTGGTGCAGAGATATGTGATATGTTGCTCGGTTGCTAGGGTAACTCCATCTGGTTGCTAGGCAGTTACCATAGTGATACTAATCAAGTCTCCTGGCCATCCTGATTAAAATAAATCAACCCGGAAGTCTCTATGTTTTTGTGATGCAGAGATATGTGATTTTTTATTCGGTTGCTAGGGTAACCCCATCTGGTTGCTAGGCAGATACCATAGTGATACTAATCAAGTGTCCTTGCCATCCTTATTGAAATAAGTCAACCCGGAAGTCTCTACGTTTTTCTGATGCAGAGATATGTGATTTGTTACTCGGTTGCTAGGGTAAGCCCATCTGGTTGCTAGGCAGTTACCATAGTGATACTAATGAAGTCTCCTTGCCATCCTGATTGAAATAAGTCAACCCGGAAGTCTCTATGTTTTTGTGATGCAGAGATATGTGATTTTTTACTCGGTTGCTAGGGTAACCCCATCTGGTTGCTAGGCAGATACCATAGTGATACTAATCAAGTGTCCTTGCCATCCTTATTGAAATAAGTCAACCCGGAAGTCTCTACGTTTTTCTGATGCAGAGATATGTGATTTGTTACTCGGTTGCTAGGGTAAGCCCATCTGGTTGCTAGGCAGTTACCATAGTGATACTAATGAAGTCTCCTTGCCATCCTGATTGAAGTAAGTCAACCCGGAAGTCTCTATGTTTTTGTGATGCAGAGATATGTGATTTGTTACTCGGTTGCTAGGGTAAGCCCATCTGGTTGCTAGGCAGTTACCATAGTGATACTAATGAAGTGTCCTTGCCATCCTGATTGAAATAAGTCAACCCGGAAGTCTCTACGTTTTTCTGATGCAGAGATATGTGATTTGTTACTCGGTTGCTAGGGTAACCCCATCTGGTTGCTAGGCAGTTAACATAGTGATACTTATCAAGTCTCCTTGCCATCCTGATTGAAATAAATCAACCCAGAAGTCTCTCTGATTTTCTGGTGCAGAGATATAGTTACTGCTAAACGGTTGCTAGGGTACTCTGTGTAGTTGCTAGGGAGTGGCTTGGCAGCTGCCAATCATGAATCTCCAAAGGCTGCTTGTCAGTATGAATGATATAAACCAACTCCCATGCCTCTGTGACATTCAGAATGGAAGATATCCCTCTATGGATTTTGGTTGTTAAGGTGCTCGACAATGGTTGCTAGGGAGGGGCTAGGAAGTGTTGAAGTGATGCATGATTGGCTGTTTGCTGTCCCGAGTCAAACGAGACCACCCTTGTGTTTCTATGACACTTCTATCCGGAGATATCCCTTTGATCTTTTTCAATAGAAGTCTATGGGACTTGTTGCTAAGGTGCTCTTAATGGTTGCTAGGGCGTGGCTTGATAGCTTCACAATGATCCAGAGAGACTGATTGGTTGTCTGAGTAAAATGAGCCCACCCCTCGTCTCTATGACACTGTGATCCAGAGCTATGTTCAATACAAATCCCTATGCCTTTTCATTTCATGGGCCGTCCTACACCATTATAAGTCAATTGGGGCATTTTTGGGCAGCTCCTGCCCCCAGGGGTGCAACTTTTACCCCATATTGAGGTATGCTCTTACAGAGCCTGCCAGCCTCTTCAAATGTGGCAAATCACACGTTTCTACGAAATCCTCGCTTGGAGCTGTGACGCGTCAAAGTTTGTCTCAATGTTAAGTCTATGGGATTTTTCGGCCGCTTTTTTGCCCCTGGGGCAAATACCGTACCCCGATCGCTTATAAAAGTCATAGCACACGTGTCCTCAATAGGCCGTTCGATTTGATACCTCATTCGTGGGTCTACGCCAAACGGTGCGGGACGAGTTAGGTGCCGAAGTTTTGTTAAGAGATATAATAAAAATAAAAATAAAAGTATAATAAGTATGAGATTACAATAGTGATGCTTTGCAAGCACCACTAACTAGATATGTACATTTCCTGAAGAAAATGTGAGTGGTGCTTGCCGTGGCAAAACTCGTCAAATAGCATTTTATAACTGCTGAGATATGTGTTTTTTACTCGGTTGCTAGGGTACCCCCATCTGGTTGCTAGGCAGTTACCATAGTGATATTTGTCAAGTGTCCTTGCTATCCTGAGTAAAATCAGTCAACCAGGAAGTCTCTACGATGTTCTGTTCCAGAGATATGTGATTTGTTACTTGGTTGCTAGGGTAACCCCTCCTTGGTGCTAGGCAGTTACCATAGTGATACTTATGAAGTGTCCTTGCCATCCTGAGTGAAATAAACCAAGCCAGAAGTCTCTACGTTTTTCTGATGCAGAGATATGTGATTTGTTACTCGGTTGCTAGGGTAACCCCATCTGGTTGCTAGGCAGTTACCATAGTGATACTAATGAAGTCTCCTTGCCATCCTGAGTGAAATAAGTCAACCCGGAAATCTCTACTGTTTTCTGTTGCAAAGATATGTGATTTGTTACTCTGTTGCTAGGGTAACCCCATCTGGTTGCTAGGCAGTTACCATAGTGATACTTATGAAGTCTCCTTGCCATCCTGATTGAAATAAATCAACCCAGAAGTCTCTCTGATTTTCTGGTGCAGAGATATAGTTATTGCTAAACGGTTGCTAGGGTACTCTGTTTAGTTGCTAGGGAGTGGCTTGGCAGCTGCCAATCATGAAACTCCAAAGGCTGCTTGTCAGTATGAATGATATAAACCAACTCCCATGCCTCTGTGACATTCAGAATGGAAGATATCCCTCTATGGATTTTGGTTGCTAAGTTGCTCGACAATGGTTGCTAGGGAGGGGCTAGGAAGTGTTGAGGTGATTCATGATTGGCTGTTTGCTGCCCAGAGTCAAACGAGACCACCCTTGTGTTTCTATGACAGTTCTATCTGGAGATATCCCTTTGATCTCTTTCATTAGAAGTCTATGGGACTTGTTGGTAAGGTGCTCTAAATGGTTGCTAGGGCGTGGCTTGATAGCTTCACAATGATCCTGAGAGACTGATTGGTCATCTGAGTAAAATGAGCCCACCCCTTGTCTCTATGACACTGTGATCCAGAGCTATGTTCAATACAAAATCCCTATGCATTTCATTTCATGGGCCGTCCTTCACCATAGTACGTCCTTCACCATAGTAAGTCAATGGGGGCAGCTCCTGCAACTTTGGGCAGCTCCTGCCCCCAGGGGTGCAACTTTTACCCCATATTGAGGTATGCTCTTACAGAGTCTGCCAGCCTCTTCAAATGTGGCAAATCACTTGTTTCTGCGAAATCCTCGCTCGGAGCTGTGACTCGTCAAAGTTTGCCGCAATGTTAAGTCTATGGGATTTTTTAGGCCGCTTTTTTGCCCCTGGGGCAAATACCGTACCCCCGATCGCTTATAAAAGTCATAGCACACGTGTCCTCAATAGGCCGTTCGATTTGATACCTCATTCGTGGGTCTACGCCAAACGGTGCGGGACGAGTTAGGTGCCGAAGTTTTGTTAAGAGATATAATAAAAATAAAAATAAAAATAATAAGTATGTGAGATTACAATAGTGATGCTTTGCAAGCACCACTAATAATAAGTATGTGAGATTACAATAGTGATGCTTTGCAAGCACCACTAATAAGTATGTGAGATTACAATAGTGATGCTTTGCAAGCACCACTAATAATAAGTATGTGAGATTACAATAGTGATGCTTTGCAATCCTGAAGAAAATGTGAGTGGTGCTTGCCATGGCAAAACTCGTCAAACAGCATGTTATAACTTGAAAAGAACAAAAATCACGGTCATGAATAAATCAACCCAGAAGTCTGTACGATTTTCTGGTGCAGAAATATGTGATTTGTTACTCGGTTGCTAGGGTAAGCCCGTGTGGTTGCTATGCAGTTACCAAGGTAATACAATATACCGTACCCCCGATCGCTTATAAAAGTCATTCCACACCTCTCCTCAATAGGCCGCATAATTTGACACCTCACTCAGGGGTGTTTGACAAAAGCTGCGGGACAAGTTACGTGCCGAACTTTTGTGTGGAAGAATAATAATTATTATAATTATAATAATAATAATAATAAGTATGGCGAATAACAATAGTGATGCCTTGCCTTTGACAAGCACCACTAATAATAAGTATGCAAGAGAACAATAGTGATGCTTTGCCTTTGTCAAGCACCACTAATAATAATAATAAGTATGTGAGATTACAATAGTGTTGCTTTGCAAGCACCACTAATAATAATAATAATAAGTTTAAATAGGATTTCAGTATGTTGGCTTTCTTAAGCCAACCTAATAATAATAGTAATAATAATAATAATAATAATAATAATAATAATTATAAGTTTAAATAGGATTTCAGTATGTTGGCTTTCTCAAGCCAACCTAATAATAATAATAAGTTTAAATAGGATTTCAGTAAGTTGGCTTTCTCAAGCCTTGAGAAAGCCTAACATTAAAGTTTTAAAGCTTGATTTTGAAGGTTTTTAGTTTATTTATAAGGTTTAGTAGTTTTCAAAGTTTAAAGATTATATGTCCATTCAGTCAGATAGATAGATAGAGATAGATAGATAGATAGATAGATCCTTGCTACCCTGAGTCCCATGAACGAAACCAGAAGTCTTAATGTTGTTCTGTTGCATAGATATGTGATTTGATAATTGGTTGCTAGGGTAAGCCTGTGTCGTTGCTAGGCAGTTACCAGAGTGATACTTATCAAGGCTTCATGTCATCCTGAATGAAATAAGTAAACCCGGAAGTCTATATGATGTTCTGATGCAGAGATATGTGATTTGATGCTTGCTAGGGTAACCTCATCTGGTTGCTAGGCAGTTGGATTTGGACATTTAATATGTTAGTGGACACAGAAGTAATACACCTATACCATAAATTGGAAGTGGATATTTTAGTTGTTGGTGGAAATAGGGGCATTGCACCTATAAAATCAATTTGAAATGGACATTTAGTATGTTGGTGGGCACAGGGTAAAGAGACCTATAAAATACATTGGAAATGGACATTTAGTATGTTGGTAGATGCAGGGGTAATAGACCATTACAATAAAATGGAAATGGATATTTAGTATTTTGGTGGACACAGGAGTATTAGACAAATAAAATATATTGCAAAAGGACATATAGGGTTAATACACCTGTAAAATAAATTGGAAATGGACAATTAGCATTTTGTTGGAAAAAAGTTATGTTCCAAAAGAGTCAACTTGACATAAGGGAAAAAACTTAGAATACAAATCTTCTGAATCCAATGAAGAAAACTTGAAAAGGAAAGATCCAAAACAAAAATCATTAAGTCCAGCAAGGGAAAAAACTTAGAACTCACCTAGTTACAAGGCAGGCTGAGAGAGCAACACAAGGGACTGGTGGCTAGCACATTCGAAAACCAAGTGACAAACAACTGAGGTAACTTAAATACATAGTACCAAACAAGACACAGATGAATACAATTACATTAAAAATGGCAGGAAAACAGGACACAAAAACAGAGAACTAGGGACATCTAGTGGTAAATAATGGGAATTACAGGTAAATACATGACAGGACATACGGGATTCCACCTGTAATGGCAGGTTCTTCGTGGAGAGCCATACTCTTTGAACAGACAGCCAGGAGGGCTATTGCCCGGATCAGGTACTTGGACTTGAGCCTGTCTGACCACATCCAAGATCTTCCACCGCACCGGGGCCACAATCCTGTTACCGGGGATGATGGATCTTACAGAATCTTCTCGGACAGAAGGGGCATAGGCTCGAGACAGGGCATCCGGCTTGAGATTCTTGGATCCTGGGCGGTAAGTAAGTGTAAACTCAAAGCAGTTAAAAAGTGACCACCTGGCATGACGGGGATTCAGACGCTTAACTTTTTGTATGTACTGAAGGTTTTTGTGGTCCGTAAGAACTTGAAAGGATGAGTAGAACCCTCGAGCCAATGTCTCCACTCCTCCAGTGCCAGGTTTACTGCCCCCCACATCATAATTAATTTCAGCTGATGTAAGGCGATGGGAGAAAAAAGCACATGGTGTCATGGAAAATCACAAAGAACTTCTCTAAGATGCAAGAAAACTCTCAAGTCTTGAGTTCCAGATGCCACATTTGTAGTTTATTGAACACCAACAAACATGAGTCTGGTCTGCTGTCCATTCTGAATACACTGTCCCAAAACTCTCATTTATATACCTTTTTGTTATCTCTTATTCCACTATCTCACCAATGGGCTCACTGCCAGTGTCTTTTCACTTGCCACCATTATGTTTTATATCTTTCACTTATTAACTATTGGTGGAAAATCTCTCCTGTCTATTTTCTAAAAATATATTTCTTACATATACAGTTGGCTATTTTCCATATCTTGGGCTTATGTCACAGTAAGGGTGTGTAAGGGATATGTTGATTTAGAATAACTTGTGTAAGAGACAAACAGCCTTTACTCATAACATACCTTTTACCTTTCACCTACATTCCAGTATACCCTCATAATAAGTTGGCTTCATTTGCTCATACACAACATCATTTGATTAATGAAAGTAAATACACCATGTTTTTAAGATATACATCATACATCTAACTTATTTAAGAATTACATCATGTAAAAATGCATCATGCATACATCATACATCTAGCTTATACATCTAACTTATTAAAGAAATACATAATATATTCAAGGAAATAAACCCATGTAAGAAATACCTAACTTATTAAAGAAATACATAATATATTCAAGGAAATACACCATAATGGGTGAAGCCCCTCATCCTTCCCTCTTTGAGGAAGCACAGCTCCCACTCCTATATCTGAGGCATCCACATCCACATCCACGACGAATGGAACTTCGGGGTCAGGCAGAGAGAGAATTGGTGCTGAGGTAAACAGTCGCTTGAGCTTTGAGAATGCGGCCTCTGCTTCTGGGGTCCACTGGAAACGGGTGTGGGTTGCCTTGGTGAGTGCTGAGAGAGGTGATGCCACAGAGCTGAAATTCTTGATGAATTTGACTGAGGCTGGGGTCTCTGACACAGCCTTGACCTTGCTGGGATCCATGAGCATATGGCCGGGTTCAACTACGAATACCAAGAATTGCACCTTAGTGGCATGGAACTCACATTTTTCTGGCTTGACATACAAATTATTGTCTATGAGGCTTTTGAGCACTAGTCGAACATGCTCAATGTGTTCTTGCAGGGAACTCGAGAAGATCAAGATATCATCCAGATACACAAATATGAAGATGTTGAGCATATCCCGGAGAGCATCATTAATCAAAGCCTGGAACCCCGCTGGAGCATTGGTCAGACCAAAGGGCATCACTTGATATTCATAGTGACCAGTGGGTGTGTTGAATGCTGTCTTCCACTTGTCGCCTTGCCAGATGTGCACGTGATTGTAAGCATTGTGTAAATCGAGCTTGGTGAAGATGGATGCCCCCTGCAACAACTCGAACACTGTTCCTAGCAGTGGTAAGGGGTACCGGTTTCTGATGGTGATGCTATTTAATCCTCGGTAGTCAATGCAGGGCCGGAGACTCCCGTCCTTCTTCCCCACAAAGAAAAAAATGGCTCCTGCAGGTGATGTGGACTGACGGATGAAACCAGCAGCAAGGGCCTCCTTGATGTACTCGTCCATAGCTGCACGCTCGGGAGCCGACAGGGAGAAAATCTGGCCTCTGGGGGACAGGTACCAGGGAACAAGTTAATAGCGCAATCATATGGGTGGTGAGGTGGCAGTGTTGTGGCTCTATGCTTACTAAATACCAGCTTAAGTTGATGGTACACACTGGGGACTCGGGAGAGGTCAATAAACTCTGGGAACTCGGGAGGTGAGACAGGAGAGTGTAAATAGGTGATTTGACAAGTTGGGCCCCATTGAATAAGGGATCCAGTTGTCCAATCAAACTGTGGATTATGCAGTTGCAGCCAGGGGTGACCCAGAATGAGTGGAAATTCTGGGGACTGGATGAGATGAAAAGTCAGCTTCTCTTGATGATGATGGACTGAGAAAGAAAGAGGTGGTGTGACGCCCTCCACGCTTAGGGTTCTTCCATCTAAGGCTGTAACTGCAACGGGCGCAGGTAGGAGTCCAGACGGTATTCCGTGTTTGTTGGCCCAAGCGGTATCCATAAAATTTCACGCTGCTCCAGAGTCCACAAAAGCCTATAGAGGGTGACTGTGGAAGTTCCACTTGAGGGTAGTGGGTAGAAAAAGATGCGGATGAGTTAAATGATAGGGAGGTGAGGGCAGCCGGTTGGGGTACTCGGAAGTGCTGGTTGTCTCTGGATCCGTGTTGACTTGGTTTTCCTGTCACGAGCCGGTCTCGAACCCGTCTCTGGTGAGGGAGTGGTACTGACTATCCACTGAGCCACAGAGCAGTATGTTGGGCCCAGAAGGAAGACAAACACAGCACGTAAGATGAGTCCAAAATTTTAATAATATAAAAGTAATGGGAAAATTCCGGGAAAACAGGACACAAAAACAAAGAACTAGGGGCATCTAGTGGGCAAAAATTGGAATTACAGGTAAATACATGACATTGTTTGTCGACACAGGGGTAATAGACAAATGCAATAAATTGTAAATGGACATTTAGGGTTAATGCACTTATACAATATATTGGAAATGGACATTTAGTATTTTGGTGGACACAGGGGTAATAGACTGATAAAATATATTGGAAAAGTACATATAAAGTTGATACAACTGAAAAATAAATTGGAAAAGGGCATCTAGTATGTTGTTGGACACAGGGTAAAGAGATGTATACAATATATTGGAAGTGAAAATTTAATATGTTGGTAGACACAGGGGTAGTTTACCTATACATTCATTTTTAAAATTAAAAATACAATAATTTATGAAAAAAGGTGAATGAGAAATTGGCAGACAGAATTTGCATGTCCTGCCCCAGGACATACGGGTATAAAGGGAGGGAAATGCGTCTGTTTCATTCAGAAATTTTCTTCAGAGCCGACTTGTTGTATATGCAGCGAACTGCGAGTCACACACTGTTCCTCCCATCTCTGAGTGTGATTGCTGTTGGATCTATGGCGCATATCAGCAGCTTTCTCCCTTTTCTGCACAGCAGCACAGCTTTGCCCCTGGGTGCTTCAACAGCACAGTTAAAAGATTTTATATCTCTAAAAGAGTTATTTCCTCTAAAAGAGCAAATAACCGAGGCTCTGGTGCTAAGAGAAGACTCGAAGCACTTACCTTACTCCGTTCAACGGCAGCTGCGTTGAACGTCCTTTTCAGGCGTTGTCTCGTGTGTCTGGGCAGCTATCACACCGAGGCAACATTTGTGGTTGGCTCATGGTCTCACTCCGAGAACATGACCATGGCAACGTTGCAGTCGCGGCTTTCCTTCCTCAGAAGGAACGCTACTCCAGCCACCCCCTGCGTCGCTCCTTCCCACGGGATTGAGGATGATGCAGCTAGCATTGGTGGCGATTTGGGGATGCAGCGGGCTCTGTTTTGCCGGGTACGTCCCCGCGAACCACCTGCCCCCCAGCATGCTCGCTGACTTCCGTCCGGGCTCGAGGCAACAGCGGCTCACCTCACAGCCAGCCTCCTTATCCTCTTGAGCCCCCTGAGCTCGCCGCTGCATCGGAGAGCGGTCCAGCGTCTGACGCGGATGACTCGAATGGGCTGCTGCCTTCGTGCCACTTTCGGGCCCAGATGTCCAACATGCTTGCCCGGGCCGCCATCAGCATGGGGCTGGACTGGAACCCTCCATCCTCCCCACGGCCTTCGTTGTCTGGATGATTGGTTCCTCGGGTCTGCGTGCCACTCACAGCCACGCCCCCCCCTGTCCCTTTCTTCCCGGAAGTGCATGATGAGCTGATGAGCTCATGGAGGACACCCTTCTCCACCCATCACAAGGCCTCTCGCTCATCCACTCTCACTACCCTCGACGGCGGAGCGGCCCATGGGTACACAGCGTCTGTACCCATGGGCCGTGTGGTTGCCCCTGGCAGGACAGAGCGGTTGCCCCTGGCAGGGTCGCCCTGTGTTCCCCTCCAAGGCCTATAGAATGACGTCTTCACTGACCTCCAAAGCCTACACCGCCACCGGACATGGCGCATTCTCAGTAAAAGAGCTATTTCCTTTGTTTCTGGGTCACCTGGCCCACAAATGCAATTCTAACGGCACTCTGCCGCCACACCTCAACAGTCCCGGCACGCTGGATACAGACCTCTCGCTTTCAGCCCCACGACTGTTCCCCTGCCAGCCAGTTCTGACGAGTCCAGAGAATGCCTCCACGGGACCTCCTCCTCAGTCACTAACCTGCCCCCTGCCGGGTTTGCGGAGTAAGGTAAGTGCTTCGAGTCTTCTCTTAGCACCAGATCCTTGGGACACACCATTTCCTCCCGACGCCACATTACCTGCTCTGCCCCGCTGTGAACACCTGCCGGGTATGTCAAAAATAACCGTCCCCTTAGTGCCCCTAGCTCGGAGTTTGGACACGTGGCTCTCACTTCCCAATCTGTCACGCTGGCTGGCCAGGACCATTTGACTCGTTTATGCAATTCAATTTGCCAGGCCCACCCCCTTTGGGAGTGTTCACTTTACCACAGTACAAGGCGAACATGCCAAATCCCTGCACGTGGAAATCGAGACTCTCTTACTCAAAGACGCGATAGAGCCTGTCCCTCCAACTGAGATGAAGGAGGGTTTCTACAGCCCTTCATTGTACCCAAGAAAGATGGCGGCTGAGGACCGATCTTGGACTTGCTAGTTTTCAACCGGGCCTTGCACAAACTCCTGTTAAAAATGCTCACGCAAAAACACATTTGAACTTGCGTATGGCATCTAGATTTGTTCGCAGTGGTAGACCTGAAGGACACGTCTTGATCTGATCAGACAGCACACCACGGTAGCATACATAAATCGCCAAGGCGGCGTACGCTCCCGTCATATGTCACAACTCGCCCGTCGTCTCCTCCTTTGAAGCCAGCAGCGACTCCCAAGCATCCTCAACATGGTGGTGGATGCGCTGTCATGACAATGCTTGCCCAGCGGAGAGTGGAGGCTTCACCCCCAGTCGGTCCAGCTGATTTGGGAATGGTTCGGCAAGGCTTAAGTAGACCTGTTTGCCTCCCGAGAGACCTCCCACTGCCCACACTTGTACGCCCGAATGGAGGCTTCCCTCGGGGCAGACGCGCTGGCACACAGCTGGCCCACGGAGCTGTGCAAGTACGCATTTCCGCCAGTGATCCTTCTTGCACAGGTGCTGTGCAAGGTCAGGGAGGACGAGGAACAAGTCACTCTAGTGGCCCCTTATTGCCCACTTGGACTTGGTTCTCAGATCTCGTACTACTCGCGACAGCCCCTCCCTGGCAAATTCCCCTGAGGAAGGACCTTCTTTCTCAAGGACGGGGCACACTCTGGCATCTGCACCAAGACCTCTGGAACCTCCACGTTTGGCCCCTGGACGGGATGCAGAAGTTCTAGCTGATCTACCACCTGCCGTCGTAGACATGATCAACCAAGCCAGAGCCCCCTCTACAGGCAACCACAGAGGTGCACAGTTAGGTCAGTGCTCTCATTCCTGCAGGAGAGGTTGGAGGGGAGGCTGTCCCCCTCCACCTTGAAGGTGTATTTAGCTGCTATCGCGGCCCACCATGACACAGTAGATGGCAAGTCTTTGGGTATGCATGACTTAATTATCATGTTCCTAAGAGGCACCCAGAGGTTAAATCTCTCCTGGCCAAGCCTGTTCCCCTCCTGGGATCTCTCAGTGGTCCTCTCAGGCCTTCAGAGACCCTCATTTGACCCACTATAATCAGTCGGACTCATGGCCCTCTCCCTGAAGATGGCCCTCCTGATCGTGCTCGCCTCCATCAAGAGGGTTGGGGACCTGCAAGCGTTCTCTGTCAGCGACACTTGCCTGGAGTTCGGTCCGGCAGACACTCATGTGATCCTAAGACCGCTACCGGGCTACGTACCCAAGATTCCTACCACTCCCTTCAGGGACCAGGTAGTGAACCTGCAAGCACTGCCCTGGGAGGAGGCAGGCCCATCCCCTTTGTTGCTGTGTCCGGTATGTGCTTTGCTTATCTACTTGGACCGCACGCAGAGCTTTAGATGTTCTGAGCAGCTCTTTGTCTGCTTTGGTGGACAGCAGAAAGGGAATGCTGTCTCAAAACAGAGGCTTTCCAACTGGCTTATCACACCCAGGCCGTGCCCCCCCCTTGCGGGTCTGAGCACACTCAACAAGAAGTGTTGCGTCTTCATGGGCACTGGCCAGGGACACCTCACTAGCAGACATATGCAGAGCAGCGGGTTGGGCAACACCCAACTGTCTGCCTTTGCGAGATTTTACAATCTCAAGGTTGAGTTGGTTTCGTCGCGTGTTTTCTCAGGTCCGAGCCGGTAGAACTCGGTAACACGCTGACAAATGTACCAGGTGGATCGCTTGCACATAGCGCCCCTTTCCCTCTGCTGAGGTAAAACCGTGCGCTCTTATCCCAGGAGATCCCACTAACTCGGCTCCCTGGATGACTCCTCCCTAGCCCTCTGGTCCACGAATTCAGCGGAGGAATTTGCAGACCACATCCAATGCGGGTACTCAATCTACCCTGTACTGGAATAGGTGCTCCACAGGTCGAGCTCCTACGTGAACTTCCTCCCTGTGTGTATTTCCCAGTCGGGGGTAAAGAACCAGAAGGCTCTGATGATTTTATGGGGCGTTGGGGAAGGGTACTTGCAGCCTGACAGCAGTACATGTACATGGCTCAGCGCATGGCTTGATTTAAATTTGACCCCTAGTGTCTCTTCTTCGACACAACGTCGAAGTGAGCGACAGACGGGGAACGTATAGGTTATGGATGGACTATTTGTCCATCTCCAATTTATTGAATTGGTCTATTACCCATGTGTCCACAAATACAAAATGTCCATTTTCCAATTTATTTTCTAGGTGTATTAACCCTAAATGTCTTTGAATTTATTGTATAGATTTATTACATCTGTGTCCACCAACATTCTAAATGTCCATGTCCAAATTATTGT
Source organism: Xyrauchen texanus (assembly GCF_025860055.1). Lineage (NCBI taxonomy): Eukaryota > Metazoa > Chordata > Actinopteri > Cypriniformes > Catostomidae > Xyrauchen > Xyrauchen texanus. The sequence goes on along the minus strand of NC_068280.1, from coordinate 28,010,525 downwards.
ATTGGTATATTACCCCTGTGTCCACAAACATACTAAATGTCCATTTCCAATTTATTGTATAGGTGCACTACCTATGTGTCCACCAATATACTAAATATGCATTTCCAATAAAGTGTATAGGTGTATTACCCCTGTGTCAATAAACATACTAAATATCCATTTCCAGTTTATTGTAATGGTCTATTACCCCTGTGTCCACCTAAATACTAAATGTCCTTATCCAATTTATTTTATAGGTGTAATACCCATGTGTCCACCAACATACTAAATGTCCATTTCACATTTTTCGTATAGGTGTATTTCCCCTGTGTCCACTAACATATTCAATGTCCATTTCAAATTTATTGTATTGGTGTATCACCCCTGTGTCAACCAACATACTAAATGTCCATTTCAAATGTATTGAATTGGTCTATTTCCCCTGTCCACCAACATACTAAATGTTAATTTCCAATATTTTATAGGTGTATTACCTCTGTGTCCCCCAACATACTAAATGTCCATTTCCAATTTATTATATAGATGTATTACCCCTGTGTCCTTCAATGTATTAAATGTGCATTTAAAATGTATTGTATAGGTGTATTACTCCTGTGTCCACCGACATACAAAATATTCATTTCCAATTTATTGAATAGGTCTCTTTTCCTTATGTCCTTCAACATACGAAATGTCCATTTTAAATGTATTGTTTAGGTGTATTACCCCTGTGTCCAGCAACAGACTAAATTTCAATTTCCAATTTATTGACTAGGTCTCTTTTCATTGTGTCCTCCAACATACTAAATGTCCATTTCCAATTAATTGTATATATGTATTACACCTGTGTCCACCAACATACTAACTGTCAATTTCCAAATTACTGTATATGTTTGTTACCCTGTGCCCACCAAAATACAAAACGTCTGGGTTACGGATGTAACCTTTGTTCCCTGATGGAGGGAACGAGATGTTGTGTCCTCCCGGCCACGTCACTGAACCGAGCCACTGTTGCGGCTGAACCTCATTGTTGGCTCCTGAATGAAAATCCTGAATGAAACAGACGCATTTCCCTCCCTTTATACCCGTATGTCCGGGGGCGGGACATGCAAAATCTGTCAGCCAATTTCTCATTGGCTTTTTTTCATAGATCAGTGATGCAAAAGGTGCTCAAGAGAGACCACTAATGTCGCTTCTTGGACACAACGTCTCGTTCCCTCCATCAGGGAATGTGATCAGTGGCGAATGATCAGACTCTGGTTGCGGCCATCTCACTTGTAGAATGGGATTATCTTTTTAATATTTTGTAAAAACATGGGTTCGGGAATACTTTTATTGGATGAATTAAGTTACTATATAGACACCAGGTAATGGCGGTACAAACAAATTGATTAATTTCAGATTATTTTACTCTGGATTGAGGCACCGGGCAGGGTTGCCCTCTTTCCCCATTATTGTTATGACTTGTCCTGGATCCATTAGCAGCCGCAATAAGAAGGGAAGATGATTTTCCAGGGGTGGTGTCGGGAGGTGTGATAGAGTTATTATTTCCTTTTCTAAATTCTCAGGACACAGAGTCAACTGGTCTAAATCCGAAGCTTTGGCTCTGACAGCATACTGCCCAGAAATGGCTTTCCAGCCGGAAATGGCTTTCCAGTGTCCCAAACAGGGCATTAAGTATTTTGGGCATTTTATTCACAGCAAATACGTCTCATTTAGTTAGTTAATGTTGACCCCTTCACAAAAAGTTTTTCGATCGATGTGGGCTGGTGGGGTTCATTACATTTATTTATGATTGTGAAGGTTAATGTTATTAAAATGAATTGTATTCCAAAATGTAACTACCTATTACAATCTCTCCCTGTAGATGTCCCCCTCTCTTATATTAAGCAATTTGATAGCATAGCTGTTATGCTTTCTCAAGAAGCGGAGCCCTAGAAGGCTCGAGTGACTTGAGGGGCGGAGCCCTGGGAGGCTCGAGTGACTTGAGGGGCGGAGCCCTGGAAGGCTCGAGTGACTTGAGGGGCGGAGCCCTGGGTGGCCCGAGAGGCTTGAGAGGAGGAGCTCTGGAAAGCTCGAGAGGAGGAGCTCTGGAAAGCTCGAGAGGAGGAGCTCTGGAAAGCTCGAGAGGAGGAGCTCTGGAAATCTCGAGAGGAGGAGCTCTGGAAAGCTCAGGAAGCTTGAGAGGCGGAGCCCTGGAAGGCTCGAGAGGCTTGAGGGGCGGAGCCCTGGAAGTCTCGAGATGCTTGAGGGGCGGAGCCCTGGAAGGCTCGAGAGGCTTGAGGGGCGGAGCCCTGGAAGGCTCGAGAGGCTTGAGGGGCGGAGCCCTGGAAGGCTCGAGAGGCTTGAGGGGCGGAGCCCTGGAAGGCTCGAGAGGCTTGAGAGGCGGAGCCCTAGGAGGCTCGAGAGACTGGAGAGGCAGAGCCCTAGGAGGCTCGAGAGACTGGAGAGGCAGAGCCCTGGAAGGCTCGGGAGGCGGAGCTCTGGAAAGCTCGGGAGGCGGAGCTCTGGAAAGCTCGGGAGGCGGAGCTCTGGAAAGCTGAGGAAGCTCGGAAGGCGGGGCTCTGGAAAGCCCGGATGGCTCAGGGACGGTCGAGGCTACAGGCACTGGCTCAGGGACGGTCGAGGCTACAGGCACTGACTCAGGGACGGTCGAGGCTACAGGCACTGGCTCAGGGACGGTCGAGGCTACAGGCGCTGGCTCAGGGGCGGTTGAGGCTACAGGCACTGGCTCAGGGACGGTCGAGGCTACAGGCACTGGCTCAGGGACGGTCGAGGCTACAGGCGCTGGCTGGGTGACCGTGGAATGCGCTGGCTTGGGTTCGCTGACCGTGGCTGACGAGGACTCAGGCTCGCTCACGGTGATGTGCGAGGACTCAGGCTCGCTCACGGTGATGTGCGTGGGCGCTGGCTCGCTCACCGTGGAAGGCGTGGGCGCTGGCTCACTCACCGTGGAAGGTGTGGGCGCAGGCTCGCAGACCGGGGCAGGCGTGGGCTCAAGCTCGCAGACCGGGGCAGGCGTGGGCCGGGAGGCGGAAGCCCATCTTCTCTTCCTCCTCCGGGCAGACGAAGTGGACCGTGCAGTCTCATGGGGAACGACAGGCATGGGGGTTGGCTCGCTGGCAGGTGGGGCAGGCATGACAGGAGGCGCTACGGACGACTGGGGATTCACCACAGTGGGTGGAGAGGTTGGGTCCTCCTCAGTCACACCCACAGTGAATGGCAAGCCACAGACCAGCACGGTCTCCTCCACGAATTTCAGGAGTGTCCAAACGCACGTCGCCAGTGGTAACCGCTCCTTAAGCGTACCGTCCAGATTACCCCTGAAGAAGGCCACAAGGGAGGATTCAGGGAAGTCCGCGACACTCGCCAGTTCCATGAAGTCGCGGACATGGTCCTCTATAGGTTGGCCTTCTTGCCTCAGGCTGAGCAGCCGGTAGTTAGCCTGCTGGACCGCTGGATCCATTGGTGGGTCGGTCGTTCTGTTATGCTGGGTGTGGAAGCAGGACAGGACAGACAGAGGTGCGGATCCAAACGCGGTATTTTATTAAGAATAAACAAATAAGAAACAAAAGGTAAACACAAAGAAAAGTCCACGAGGGGAAAACTGGAAACTGATACACAACGAGACAGAAATAAACACGATGAAACAAACTCAACAAACTCTGAACTCGGGTAGGGAACACGGACCAGGCTTGACGGCAAGACACGAAACATTACCAAACAACGACCAACAGAGAGTAAACAAAGAACCAAGGTTTAAATACACAGACAAAGTGGAGACTGAACGAGACACAAGTGAAAACAATGATGAGTGTCGGGAATTGTGGGAAATGTAGTTTAACACACGGACAGTGAGACTCAGGGCGGACAACAGGGAAAATGTGACATGGAGCGGGATCGGTGAAGGGTGAAAAGGAAAACACGGAGCGGACAAGGAAACGTGAAATCAACGTGATAGTGAAACAGAGAACAGAGGGCAGACAACACAGGAACGTAACAATAGCGAAGTCCTTCATTTGGAATGTGTCCTCGATTAAATTTTAATAAGTTACATTGGCCGATTGACAAAGGTGGGCTAGGCCTACCCAAGATTTTGTTTTATTTTTATCCATTCGGTCTCAGACATTTGGATCATTGGTCGCTTCCACATGAGAGATTCCCACCCTTGTTTCCCACAGGAAGTTCTTGCCCCTATTTTGCCATTGCAAAGCCTTTCAATCAAACTAATCAGAGAAGTTAAGTTACACCCCATTATCTCGCATTTGCACTCGGTATGGACAAAAGTGTCCAGAGTATTTAATTCGGACATTTATTTAAATGTTGCCTCAAGAATGTGGCTGAACCCTAAATTATGTATTAATAAGTCCCCTAGCTTGTGAGGGGAGTTAACGCACTCGATGACCTATATGAGAGTGGAGTGCTGAGATCTTTTTAAAATTTGGTTAAACATTTTAGGATTCCCAGATCTCAGTTCTATGGGTATTTACAGCTGCGCCAACTGATCTGTTTTGTTTTTGGGAGTAGAAAACCCAGGCTCTGAATTAGCAGGGATTAGCACCGATGCCTCATTAATCCCCTCTCCCAGAGTATCTGCCACTTAATGAGGCATCGGTGCTAATCCCTGCTAATTCAGAGCTTGGGTGATGGAGTTTTAACTTCTATCAAAAGATTATGTGAGAAATATTTAAACTTGGTATTGGAGGAGGGTGTGTGGGCTAGGATCTAAAAAAGGTCAAGTCTGCATCTAAAGATGCAAGGGTGCTCCTTATCCAATTCAAGATTTTACATGGATTCTATTGGACCCCCTCCAGATTGGATAGGCTTGGTCTTAAAGACACACCCACCTGCTAACAATGCCAATCAGAAGATGGAGACACAATCCATGTTTTGGGTATGTTAAGTTCCAAAAATTTTGGTTGAAGGTTCAGAGTTTTATATGTGATGTTTTGGGCACTCAAATTTCACTTTAGGAGAGGGGTAATTGTGGGGGTTATGTGTGATTCCATGTATATATGTTGTGTTTTGTCTTTTTGATCAATAAAAAAATAATAATTCTGGGAGTCACATGATGCCAGGCAAGGAACAGACATGTAAATGGTGAGCTCTGCGCACATTGCTAGTTTTAAATTATTTGTATGTTATAATCCAGTGAGATTCAATACACCCTGCTACATATCTGTTCTTTGAAGTCAACATGGCAAAGAATTCAAAATCCTTGTGCTCTGGAGATATTAAAAGAACTTACGTGCTCAAGCTGAATCCTCAGACAGGCCCACAGACCAGGGACTCAATTTGGATAGTGCGGCAGAAGAAATCCCGCGTCAACCGGCGAACATGTTTGTGATGGAAACGAAAATGTTTGGTTGGTTACAAGATTGTCGGAGGTCAATAGATGGATTGATTATTTAGAGTCATCGGAGAGGGAATTAGCTGCTACACCGCTAGCGACCAAGATAGACGCAGAATGCATTTTTGAAAAATTGGAAGTCCTTGAGAATCGTAGCCGGTGAAATAACATCCGAATTTTTGGAATTCCTGAGCATGAAGAAGTCAGAGATATGATGAAATTTCTTGACAAGCTCTTCCGAAGTCTGCTCGATATAACAGGCCACAAGTTGGAAATCAAGCGAGCTCACAGAGTTCTGGCTCGCAGATCCGCTGAGGGAGTCAGGCCCTGATCAATTCTGACCAAATTTCTGAGATCATCCGATAAAGATCTTGTGTTATGCAAGGCGAGGAGCAAAGCAAAGCTTTCTTGGAAGAATCACAAAATTTTCTTTTTCATGGACTTTGCGAGTCTGACAAGAGTGAAATGTGATCGATTCAAGGAATGCAAGAAACTCTTACATCAACGGAAGATCGCTATTGCACTGATGTTTCCGGCCAAACTGAGAAAAGGTATTAAGGATGGCCGCAAAGTATTTACGTGTCAGAAGCGATCACTGTCATTCATAGAAACAATATGAGGGTAAACCATTTGGTGTTTCTCATGTGGCCCCTGTGAGGGAAGTCTCGCTGTACATACATTTGGTTGTCCGAAGAAGCTGGGCACCATTTTTTGTTTCTGTTTGTATTGGTTCCGCCTAGCGGCTGGAGTATGCTTTGTGGAATAACACTCCTTCCAGAAACACTTACATTGACAGATCGCTTTTACACTAAAGTTCCCGGCCAGATTGAGAATGATACTAAAGATGGCTGCAAAATATCTACATGCCCACAACAAGCGGTGTCTTTTATAAAGTTGATGGACTGAGGAAGTCATGGTGTGTTTCTAATGTCGCCTCCAAGTTAACTTGACTTGTTAAATATACACTTGACCTTCCGAGGAACAGGGATGCCTGTTTTGTTTCTCTGGGGCTTATTTTGTGGAAAAACACTCCTTTGGGACAGTTGTGGATGACTCTGCTCATAATAATAAGGATTATGTTATCTGCTTCCCTCAGGAACAGCTGGCTCACTGAACACTCATTTGACTGCCTGAAGAAACTGAACGGAATTATTATTTTTTTTGTGCTGGTTCCGCTAGATACTGGAGCTTGTTTTGTGGAGGAACACACCTTCGAGACAGTTCTGTGAATGAATATACACATTATTAGTGTTTATTCTGCCTATTGGCTGGAGTTTGTTCAAAAAAGTATTTTCTGTTCTGTAATTTTGCCTCACAAAATTTGTACAGAAGCACCGGACTTGAGCAATCTGACTGCACATTTGTCACGGGGACTCTCATAGACATACATGGACTTTTTGAGTTTAGAGGGATGGACAACTGTTTGCACTGGGGTAAATGTGCACGTTTTCTTTTTCTGGTGGACGTTCAGGGTTTGATTGCTGCACAAATGGTAAATTTGGTCTTTATAATCTTGTTATTGACACACAAACTATTTTATCAAAATGTCAAATGTTAATATGAGTGGATTATCTCTCTCCATGTGGAATGGGTGGGGCACCCCATAAAACAAAGGAAGGCTATTTCTTTTCTTTAACAAAATACATTTTAAATAATGTTTCATTAAGAAACACATCTTTCCCCACAGGAAGCTGAAAAATTTGGGAAGATATGGGTTGGACATATTTTCTTTAGTGCCGGCCCAAGTAACAGCAAGTGAGTCATTACATTGATAAGTACACATCTACAATTCAAATGTCTCAAACAGATTAAAGATAAATTAAGAAGAGTCATTATTGTTTTAGCAGGAATTCAAGGGCAAAGGTTGATTTTTACTAATATTTACGCACCTAACACTAATGATCAGGGCTTTTTTATAGATCTTGAAGGGATGTGATCAGAGGAATGTACATTCTATCAAGTCTTTCTGCTCTCCTGATCTGGAATTTCTCATGCTTCTGTGTCGACCATTCTGGCTACCAAGGGAATTCACAGTGGTCATTATCACAGCTGTGTACATCCCGCCACAAGCCGATACAGACCAGGCTCTCAAGGAACTGTATGGGAGTATCAGCAAGCAGGAAACCATGCACCCTGAGGCCGCATTCATTGTGACCGGGGAGTTTAACAAATCCAACTTCAAGTCAGTAGCACTGAAATACTACCAACACATCAATTTCAACACACGAGGGGACCGGCTTTTGGACCATTGCTACTCTCCCTTCTGGTACGGCTACAAATTCCTCCCCCATCCACCATTTGGCATATCTGACCACTATTCCGTACTGCTTCTGCTCTCTTACAGGCAGAAACTGAAACAGAAAGCACCCGCCCTAAGAATGATCCAGTGCTGTTCGGACCAATCAGATTCTATGCTTCAAGACTGTTTTGATCACATGGACTGGGAGATATTCCTGTCTGCCTCTGATGACAACATCGAGGTCAACGCTGATAGTGTAACATGTTTAATCAGGAAATGCATAGATGATGTAGTTCCCGACCAAACCTAAACAGATCAATCCTAACCAGAAATGTCTAGGTTACGTATGTAACCTCCATTCCCCGATGGAGGGAACGAGACGTTGTGTCAGAGAAGCGACACTAGGGGTCTCTCTTGAGTGCCGAAATATCCCTCTGACTGATGAAAAAAGGTCAATGAGAAGTTGGCAGACAGTATTTGTAAACCCCACCCCCGGACATACGGGTATTTAAGCGGGCAAATACGGTGAGTTCATTCAGGATTTTTCTGAGGAGCCGGAAATGGTCCAGCCACAACAGTGGCTCGGCTCAGCGACGTGGCGGGGAGGACACAATTTCTCGTTCCCTCCATCGGGGAACGGAGGTTACATACATAACCTAGACATTGCCCTTCTGTCGCTCTCTCGACGTTGTGTCGGAGAAGCGACACTAGGGGTCCCACTTAAATCATGCCATGCGCTGAGCCGTGGACGTGATCTGCTGATACAGAAGTGGGCAGGTATTGTCAAGTGCAAATGTGATCAGCTGTATCAGGCTACATGTACCCTTCCCCAATGCCCCACGCTAGCAGCGGCCCGGGAAAGCATGTTGGTCATCTGCGTGTCGGCCTCAGCCTGGGCAAAGCGGTAGCCCAGGGGAGTCCTCTCCGTCAGAAGCCGCGCTCTCCGATGCAGCGGTGAGCTCATCCACTTCGAGCTCGAGAGGATAGGCAGACTGGCTGTGAGGCGAGCCGCTGTTACCTCGAGCACGGACGGGAATCAATGAGTGTGCCGGGAGGCGGATGGTCCGAGGGGGCATACTCGGCGGAGCTGCAACCGCTGCCATCCCCAGATCGCCTCCAGTGCCAGCCGCATCGTCCTCAATCCCGTGGGAAGAAGGATCAATGCGGGAAGGAGCTTTCTGTTGAAAGCAAGCCGCGACCGCAACGTTGCCATGGTCATGCTCTCGCAGTGGGAGGGTTCCGATCCAGCCCCATGCTAGCGGTCTGGCCGGGAAAGCATGTTGGTCATCTGCGCGTCGGACTCAGCCTGGGTAATGCGGCAGCCCAGGGGAGTCCTCTGCGTCAGAAGCCGTGCTCTCCGATGCAGCGGCGAACTCATCCACTTCGAGCTCGAGAGGATAGGCAGACCAGCCGCATCGTCCTCAATCCCGTGGGAAGAAGGAGCAATGCGGGAAGGAGCTTTCTGTTCAAAGCAAGCCGCGACCGCAATGTTGCCATGGTCATGCTCTCGCAGTGAGGGCATGAACCATCCACAAAAGCAGCCTCGGTGTGATCGCTGCCAAGACACACGAGACAACGCCTGTGGCCGTCTGAAGCGGAGAGCACTCTACCGTATCCAGGAACAACACAGGGGCGGAAAGGCATCTTTATAAAGACGCGTCCTGAAAAGGATGTTCAACGCCGCTGTGTTTTGCTCTTTTAGAGGAAATTAATCGTTTAAATAAAATCACTCTTTTAGGAGAACTCTTTCGAGTTGTCTGCGCTGTCGAAGCGCCCAGGGGCAAAATGCACAGCCGTGCAAGAAGGAGAAAGCCACTGTTATGCGCCGTCAACCCAACAGCATGCAGATCATCAGGAGGAATAAGCAGGAACTGGTGTGTGTGACTCGCAGCAGACTGCATGCACTACCATCGGCTCCGAAGACATTTTCTGAATGAACTCACCGTATTTACCCGCTTAAATACCCATATGTCCGGAGGCGGGGTATGCAAATACTGTCTGCCAACTTCTCATTGGCCTTTTTTCATAAGTCAGAGGCATATTTCTGCGCTCAAGAGAGACCCCTAGTGTTACTTCTCCGACACACCGTCGAGAGAGCAACAGAAGGGGAACCATGGATTAATAGCGATGTTTGTGCAGCACTTCATGTGCGGACCTCTGCTTTTAATTCCTGGAACACAGAGGAGAATATACAAGCCAGTCATGCCTACCTCAAAACTATCAGAGCAGCCAAAAGCCAGGACGGGGACAAGATTGAAGGACAGTTCAACACCACCGACTCTAGAAGCATGTGGCAGGGATTTAATATCATCACAGACTTCAAAGTGAATAAAAACTCCACCGTGAACACCACAGCCTCTCTCCTGGATGAGCTAAATAATTTTTATGCTCGTTATGATGGAAATAACACCACCCAAAAGAGCTCTCGCAGTCGAAGCTACAGAGGTTAGTTAACACTCCATCTCTGTAGTGGAGGTAACCCGATCCTTCTTAAGGTTGAATATCCGTAAAGCTGCGGGTCCAGACGGCATTCCGGGCCACATCATCACAGCGTGCGCAAACCAACTGGCTGGTGTTTTTACGGACATTTCAACCTTTCCCTCTCCTTGTCTGTAGTCCCCACATGCTTTAAAATGTCCACCATTATGCCTGTACCAAAGCAATCCAAAATCACTTGCTTAAATGACTGGTGTCCTGTTGCTCTGACACGCATCATCAGCAAATGCTTTGAGAGACTAATCAGTGATTACATATGCTCTGTGCTGCCTACCTCACTGGACTCACTGGAGTTTGCATATCGCAACAACCGCTCCACTGATAATGCCATTGCATCTACACTACACACTGCTCTCCCACCTGGAAAAAAGGAACATATGTGAGAATGCTGTTTGTAGACTACAGCTCAGCATTCAACACCATAGTGTCCTCCAAGCTTGATGAGAAACTCTGGGGCTTAAACTGCTCGCTGTGCAGCTGGATCGATACATATATCATCTCCGCACTTTATTAGTCTCAGACTAGAAACAGATTTTCTCGTAATAACACACTGGCAACTGACTATCAACCGACAGCTGAATGTCAACACAACTCTTCATATTTATTTCCTCTGATATGGGGGGGTACAGTGTATTTTTATTTTACACAGTCTTCTTTTGTATTTACTGTATATTGTATTTGTAATTTTTTTAATACAGTCTTCTTTTTTTGTGTGTAATGTATATTGTATATTATTAGGTGTATAATGTGTTGTGTAACAGATGTGTAAAGTGTGTTATGTGTAAATCACATGTTTATTGTAATTGTCCTACTGAAGACTTTCACCCACTGTTGCACTTGTGTATATGGACTGTAAGGAATTTTAGGAGTGCCCCCTAAATATCAATTCAGGTCTGCAGTCGCTGTTTCGATCCGGATCCTCATGAGGAGAGAAATGACGCACACCAGAGTATATCATATCATTCTCCAATGTTTATTGTTCAACACATCATTATATATTGTTCAGCAAAGTAACACTTCCACTAGACTAACCATTAAAATAATTATTTATAATGGATGTGACATACATATTTGATATGAGATATGTGAGGGCTTAGGACAGAGAGGACAAGAAACACATTTCTAAAAATGGCAGTTTGTTGACACATCCTGATACGGAACAGGAAACAGCTTGCAACTGTCCTGCAGAACAGGACGAACAAATTGTATTGATTAAGAAGTTGTTGAGAGGCCTTATTATTTTACATTGCCCACTTTTATCCTAAAAGGATCATGTAGCCCTCTCAAAAACTTCAGCAGTAGGAATAGGTACAAAGTGAAAGTGAAGCATGGCAATGTTATGCCTGTTTATCATTGTATTTCATTTTTGCATCAGCAATTGTAGCAAACATGGGCCAAATAGTATCATAAGCAGAATACATACAGCAATCGATATAATGGAGGACATCCAGGGGGCGAACCACCCAAACATACAAAAAAATGTTCCCCATATTCCCTGATGTCCAACATTATCAGCTAGTTGCTTGTTCAACTTATCCATTTCCTTCAACACTTTCATGAATTCACCATCATCATCAGTATGACCTGGGATTTATGTGTGACCTTATGAAACTTTGACCAAATTGAGGCTTAAAGGTTCTTGACTACGCCACCTGGTGCCTCTCACACCAAGATATACTTTCCTGCTAAATACCTAATCTAAGGCAAGCAGGTTCATAGAAATACACCCAAGATAGATTAGACAGAGACGTGCTTCCAAAAAATAACAATACTGTATTAATCAAATATCTAATTAAAAGAGCCACAAAGTCATAATAGCGGCACAGTAGGTGCAAACAAAAAGGCTTGGCCTAAAGGAAGAGACCAAGACTGGTATTGGCTGCTACCAGAGACAATATAATTGACCATACACAACAAGGCAATACTGACTCACTGTCAAGGTAGGCTACCGTACCGGGATAAACGTGAAGTTCACCAACCGTGCTCTGAACTCTGGTGCCTACAAATCAAATACATATACACACCCAGCACACACACACACATAGGCACCGCCACTACAAGCAAGTGATTCAATCAATACTGTGAGGTGTGGTTTACCACTACAATACGCGGTGCAGTGCGCGAAGACAGACCCAGGTACCTCTCCTGTGAGCAGCTACCCTAGTACTCTAGAGGAGGGAGACAGGGACGAAAAGGTTGTTATCTCTAGGAGGGTGGATAAAAGATACAGCTGGGCAAAATCTTAACAGGACTATGTAAAATACTGGAACAGCCAATACCACTTCAGTCAGATGAGGCACTAGGTGAAGGCCACGGCAACATAACCAAACAAAAGAAAGTATAAAAGAAAGGCAAAACTATCGATATTGATAGTTAAGTGTATTTATACTTAACAATAGGCAAGGCAAAGCAGCAGGAGCAATCTGCCCACAAACACAAAATCATTAAAATGAGTGCTTGATATACACATGCACAGATAAGTCACATAGGATAACAAACATTTCATTACAAACATTCTATTTCTTTACCTCAATGTGACATAAAATGACACAGTGGAGAAACAGCCCTTGCACCGGTCTTCACAATCCTACATAACAGTTGTTACACACAGCATATCCATTAAATACATTTCTATTAAGAGTTAACGATTAACACAGTCATACACTACGTCAGGACACACAATCAGACTTATTTTACATGTGTTCAAGGCTATTGGTCTGAACACACTGGTTCTACCCGTAACACAATAAACATTTACCTTTCAGATGTTGCGTCGTAGTCGCGATACAGCTACCTGGCGGGTGCCTTGCCCAAGACCTATGTGCAAATGTGCTCATTAAAATGCATATCATGTTCCATCAATGACACCCACATCATGACTCAAAATAAAATGCACAAAAATACCTTCGGTAGTACACAGTACGACTACCCGGAAGCGTCTGGCAATCGATCGGACACCTATTTTCCAATAGCCTAGTATTAGATAAACAATACAAAATGCTCAGCTTGCTACATCATATAAACATTTACACATACCTTGGTTGCACAAGGGAACCACGTATCGAAACAGTACAAGATTGTAGACTTTATCTGGACACCAGGGAATCTCTCTTAGCCCATTGTAAAAATGGTTTTATAGAAACTGGCCTAGCTGCAAATGAATTGTTAGCCACTCAGCGTCCCGCCAATAAGCTCAATAGATCATAAACCTACCTTCCCAGAGAGAAAAAATAAATAAAATAAAAACAAGAAATGAAAAAAAAACCGCAAAGGGGTACCCTAATACCAAGGATGGAACACAGTTATCACTTTACTGCCAGACCCGAGTACTTGAAAGCTAGTAGCCCCATCTGCCCTACTCACCACTGGCACTGGGAGGTGATGTGGGTTGTCGTGTCGTCCCGCATTGGTCCGAGCTGTCCTCCGGGGTGCCACTGAGCCAGCTGGCATCTCGTCCGTGATGGGGCCGACATGCGGGGAATCAGGCAAAGCCAGCATGGGGGCATCCACTGGGGGAATTGTAGCAAGTGGGATGGGTGGAACATCTTCCCAGGAGTGGACAAGGACCCATTGGCCAGGGGTAACTCCATCTCCTGACTGGCCTGTTTCCCCCTGTAGTTCCACAGGCCTGTCGGATATTTGTGGGTCCTGGTCCACGTGGGCAGGCTTTAGCATGATTCGATGTACTTGTCGTACTTTGCTTAGATCCTGTGTTGAGGCCACAGAGTATACCACCCCACCAGGTGGAGGTGCACGGATGACCTGATGAACCGTGGCACCCCAGGCATCTTGGATGTTCGAACGGCCCCTCGTTGTATGGTCTCTGATGTAGACGTGCTGTCCTTCTGCCAGTGGCTCACTCTGGATTTTCTGGTCATGCCGTTCTTTTCTCTTGGAGGCAGCAGCTTGCAAACGCTCACTGGCATTCTGGAAGGCCACATTAAGGTGCAGCTGGTGTTCTCGGACCCATTCACACACATGCCCGTATTCAGGCTCTTGTACCCTGCCAAGCAGGAAATCCACCGGTAACTGGGGGTCTTGCCCGTACATCAGGTAATACAGAGAGTCACCAGTTGTCTGATGGACAGCAGTATTATAACTAAACACTAATTGGGGTAGGTGCTCTGGCCAGCGGCACTTCAAGTCTATGGGCAGAGTACGAAGCAGATCGTGCATTGTGCGGTTGAAGCGCTCACACTGGCCATTACCCTGAGGGTAGTAAGGGGTTGTCCGGGTCTTCTGGATCCCATACAGGGCACACAGCTGATAAATGATGGCATTCTTGAAGCTGCGTCCCTGATCGGAGTGCAGGTGAGCCGGAACCCCAAAACGGAAGAACCACTCCCGGATGAGCACGTTGGCCACCGTCGTTGCCTTCTGGTCCCTGGTGGGCACGGCCTGTGTGAATTTAGTAAAAATGTCAGTCATGATCAACACTTGCTCCCTACCATCCGTTGCAGGCTCTAAGAAGGTGAAATCCACAGCCAATATCTGGTTTGGGGGAGACGCCAGGAGATGCCCCATGGGCGCATGGGGTCTGGGTTGCGAAGACTTCGTAAGGATACATCGCTCGCAGTTCTGACACCACTGCTTTATATCTTCCCCCATTCCTGGCCAATAGCACTGCAGTCTTATCAGCTCTGTGGTACGTTCGACACCCTGGTGGCCATGGTCATTGTGGAGCTGCTGCAAAACTTCCTCTAGGCATGCAGGCAACAAGAGCTGACGCACCTCTTCACCCCCATCTGGACGGAAAGTTCGGCGGTAGAGCAATCCATCGGCTCCCACGACACGGTCCCATTGTTGCAGCAGTACACGGGTAGCCCCAAGCAATTTCCTCCGCACTGTTGGGTCTGGCGGTCTCTGTGCCAGCCAGAACGGCAGGAAGGCCCCAATAGTGGGATCTGCTGCTTGTAACCTTCTTAACTCCTCGAGGGTGCGGGAGGGGAAGGCCGAGATAGCCATCTGGGTCGCCAGTGGTGGGTCTTGACCTCTGGTCGTTTGTTGTACGAGAACTGGTATAGCTGTCCCTAGTGTGGAGGACTCTGTAGTCTGTCTCGGTGGTCCTGCAGATTGTCGGGAGAGGGCATCTGCATTCCTGTTAGTACGACCAGGCCTATATCGGATGGTATAATTGAAAGCAGCAAGCTCAGCCTCCCACCGCTGTTCAGTCGCTCCCAGCTTGGCAGTCGCTAGATGGCTCAGGGGATTATTGTCCGTCCAGACAGTACATTGTTGGCCCCACAGATATTCCCAAAACTTGTCGGTCATGGCCCACTTCATTCCAAGGAACTCCAGCTTCATCGAACTGTAGTTCTTTTCTGCTGGACTGAGACTGTGACTAGCATACACGATTGGCCGGATCTTTCCTTGCTGCTCCTGTGATAGCACTGCTCCGAGACCCGTGTGGCTGGCATCCACCTCTAGAATAAATGGTAGTTTAAAATCAGCAAACGCCAATGTGGGGGCACTCACCAACCTCTGCTTCAATGCCTGGAAGCTGGTCTCGCAGGCATCTGTCCAGATTCCATCAAGCCGTGGACCTTGGCCCATCCGGGTCTTGGTACCGGCCAGCTCCGCTCCCAGGCGATTTAAAGGAGCTGCCAGCTTGGAAAAACCCTCCACAAATCGCCTGTAATTACCCACAAAACCAAGGAAAGACTTAGCCACTGCAGACACCTTGGCTGGGTCAGTGGATACACCTTCACGGGAGACAAGGTGGCCCAGATACTGGACTTCCTTCTGGAAAAAACAGCATTTCTCTAACTTTGCTTTCAATCCCTCCTTCCGTAGACAGCTCAACACTAGATCCAGGCGGTGTATATGGTCTTCGACACTAGAAGAAAAAACAATTATATCGTCCAAATATAGTAAGAGGGACTGGCAATGTTAGCGCTCCAAACATTCTCTCCATCAGCCGTTGAAAAGTGCTTGGAGCGTTACATAGTCCAAAGGCCATGCGGTTAAATTCAAATAAACCAAAAGGCGTGCAGAAGGCAGTCTTTGGACGGTCTTGTTCGGTCACAGGTACCTGGTTATACCCGCTAGCCAGGTCCAGCGTGGAGAACCACTGAGCCCCTGATAGTGCATCCAAGGACTCCACGATGCGGGGGAGAGGAAAGGCGTCTTTTCTGGTCCTGATGTTGAGCTGCCTATAATCAACACACATACGTAGGCCGCCACATTTCTTCCACATGATCACAATGGGAGAGGCATAGGGACTACGTATGACCTGGCTGTCTAGTAACTGTCGCAGGTGGGCCTTAACAGCATCATAATCAGAAGGGGGGAGACGCCTGTAACGTTGCCTTACTGGTTTGTCGTCCAGCAAAGGTATATCATGGGAAATAAGGTTAGTACAGCCAAGGTCACCCTCAAAAGCCAAGAACACTGACTCGCGTTTAAACAGGAATGCCCTTACCTGTTCTTGCTCAGCCTCCAATAATACTGACAAATCAAGGGCCTGTATCTGTTCCCTCACTAACTTAGGCCTGGCTTCCCTATTAGGAACCTGCATGCTAGCCGCAACAACCTCCATTTCTGGTGGGTCTTCAGAAATCCCCACAGGCAGGCCCTCAACAGTGGCATGAACAAGCCACCCTAGCGAACGGCGGGGTATAACATAGCACGTTTAAACCCCACGTTAACTACAGGGATGAAAGCTGTACCTTGTTCTACATGCACTAACGCGGGTGAAATCAGGAGACCACTAGGTAAAGAGCCGCTAGCCGGTTCAAAGAGGACAGCAGGAGCATCACAAAAGTGAGGAGAGCAGGTGGCTGCCACCAATTTTACAGTGCCTTCTGGTATATGAATGGGCCTTCTACCTCTAACTTTGGCTACACCCGTTTTGGGTGGAGGAGAGCTGAGTTGGACCCAATGACAATGCTGCAAGGCGTGCTGCCATGGAAGTGAGGCATGAACTACCGGGGGGAGATTGAACAAAGAAGACCCATGTTGGCCAAACAGTTCAGCATAGCATTCTCGAATAACATTCATCCCAAGCACACCTGGCATGAGAGGAGGGGCGGGCTGACCTGGAGGATCTTTAACCTCTAGCCAACCTCGTTGGGGAATTACCTTCCCCAGCACTTCAACCGTTAGCTCAGCATACCCAGTATAGGGTATGTCTAGACCATTTGCAGCCCGAAGCTGCAACCAATTACACTGTTGCAGTTTATCCTTGAAGTGTTGCACAAAGAAACTCTCCACCAGGGTAGATACCATAGACCCTGTGTCTAAAAGGCAATTGACAACTACTCCCCCTACTCTCACAGCTACCTTCGGGCACTGAGCGACAAGGGAGGTTACAGGGTGATCAAAAGTGTTCTGATTCTGAGAGCCGCTAAAATAACCCCCTCTGAGCGTGTGGCTCTGCACACTGAAGGGAGCTAGTTTTCCGACTGAGAAACTGAGACAACATTAACCTGAGCTTGGGCCTGGGGGATGTGATTAGGAACTACCAATCTCTCATTGTCACACTCTCGAGCGTAGTGACCTGGCTTTAAGCATCGCTTACAAATGACCGTTGACGGGCGACTAACTGGAGAGGGGCGACTGGAGTAGGCTGGGCGGGCCGCTCTTTGTAAAGTAGTTAAGGCACTAGTTAAATGGTTGATCTGTTCTTGTTGCTTCAGCAACATGGACCGCAGCTCTGCCATTTCTGAACTTGCCATACTAACAGGCGGTGAGGCTTTGCCTGACTGAGTTTTGGAGTACTGCATAGCGCAAATAGAGGGAACTGAATGACTCCTACCTCTATTGAAGTCACTTGGCCTACCCTCACACTCCCACCGGATGGCAGCAGCACGCACTTCCAGCATGGACATCCCTGGGACTTGACGGACAAGCCTCTTCAATTCCCTGCGAAGGTCAGAATCAATAACATGCTCTGTAAACTAGACACGGAGCAGCATGTCAGCCTGGGGCACTGAGTCAGGGGAGACTCGTTTCATTTTATCCATCAGAGAGAAAAGAGCATGTGAATACTCTTGTAAAGATTCACCGTCTAATTGTTTTCTAGAAAAGAAACTTTCTTGTAAGGCAACATAAGACTGGGAACACCCATACAGTTCTATAACAATATTTACAATCCTTTCCGGGTTTTTACGATCTGCCCTTGGCCTATAACGTATCTCATCTTTAGCCTCCCCATCCAGATGATCAAACATAAAGTAAGCTTTGTCCAGTGCACCCAAATGTCTAGTACACACACAAACCTCCACCTCTTCTATCCACTCAACAATGCCAATACCCACCCTACCCTACGGGACACTTCTGTGCTCTAGGGAGATAAACCAACCATTCATGGGAAACAGGGTTAGCATTGTCCGGCTGAAACAGCGGTGGTTGCTGCTGCTGCTGCAGGCGGTTGTTGTCCGCCTGCAGCTGACGGATCTGCTCTCTCAGTTGTTCAACTTCATCCATTACTGTAGCAGAGTAATGTCCCCGTCACTGGAGAGGCGGTGGGCCAGTCAGTGGTTTTCCAACTGCTCCTTTAGGTCCCACGCCGTGCCCACTGCTGCTTTGCCCTTACCCTATTACTATGACTTTCAAATCAAAATATACATAAACAGAAAAAAACAAATAACCCAAAAAAATTAAAGGCACGTCTCTGTATGCAAGGAACCTGCCGACTACGCCACTTTGTGACCTTATGAAACTTTTTTTGGCTTAAAGGTTTTGACTATGCCACCTGGTGCCTCCCACACCAAGATGTACTTTCCTGCTAAATACCTAATCTAAGGCAAGCAGGTTCATAGAAATACACCCAAGATAGACTAGACAGAGACGTGCTTCCAAAAAATAACAATACTTTATTAATCAAATATCTAATTAAAAGAGCCACACAGTCATGATAGCGGCACGGTAGGTGCAAACAAAAAGGCTTGGCCTAAAGAAAGAGACCAAGACTGGTATTGGCTGCTACCAGAGACAATATAATTGACCATACACAACAAGGCAATACTGACTCACTGTCAAGGTAGGCTACCGGTCCGGGATAAACGTGAAGTTCACCAACCGTGCTCTGAACTCTGGTGCCTACAAATCAAATACATATACACACCCAGCACACACACACACATAGGCACCACCACTACAAGCAAGTGATTCAATCAATACTGTGAGGTGCAGTGCGCGAAGACAGACCCAGGAACCTCTCCTGTGAGCAGCTACCCTAGTACTCTAGAGGAGGGAGACAGGGACGAAAAGGTTGTTATCGCTAGGAGGGTGGATAAAAGATACAGATGAGCAAAATCTTAACAGGACTATGTAAAATACTGGAACAGCCAATACCACTTCAGTCAGACGAGGCACTAGGCGAAGGCCACGGCAACATAACCAAACAAAAGAAAGTATAAAAGAAAGGCAAAACTATCGATATTGATAGTTAAGTGTATTTACACTTAACAATAGGCAAGGCAAAGCAGCAGGAGCAATCTGCCCACAGCACTTCAACCGTTAGCTCAGCATACCCAGTATAGGGTATGTCTAGACCATTTGCAGCCCGAAGCTGCAACCAATTACACTGTTGCAGTTTATCCTTGAAGTGTTGCACAAAGAAACTCTCCACCAGGGTAGATACCATAGACCCTGTGTCTAAAAGGCAATTGACAACTACTCCCCCTACTCTCACAGCTACCTTCGGGCACTGAGCGACAAGGGAGGTTACAGGGTGATCAAAAGTGTTCTGATTCTGAGAGCCGCTAAAATAACCCCCTCTGAGCGTGTGGCTCTGCATGCTGAAGGGAGCTAGTTTTCCGACTGAGAAACTGAGACAACATTAACCTGAGCTTGGGCCTGGGGGATGTGATTAGGAACTACCAATCTCTCATTGTCACACTCTCGAGCGTAGTGACCTGGCTTTAAGCATCGCTTACAAATGACCGTTGATGGGCGACTAACTGGAGAGGGGCGACTGGAGTAGGCTGGGCGGGCCGCTCCTTGTAAAGTAGTTAAGGCACTAGTTAAATGGTTGATCTGTTCTTGTTGCTTCAGCAACATGGACCGCAGCTCTGCCATTTCTGAACTTGCCATACTAACAGGCGGTGAGGCTCTGCCTGGCTGAGTTTTGGAGTACTGCATAGCGCAAATATAGGGAACTGAATGACTCCTACCTCTATTGAAGTCACTGGGCCTACCCTCACACTCCCACCGGATGGCAGCAGCACGCACTTCCAGCATGGACATCCCTGGGACCTGACGGACAAGCCTCTTCAATTCCCTGCGAAGGTCAGAATCAATAACATGCTCTGTAAACTGGACACGGAGCAGCATGTCAGCCTGGGGCACTGAGTCAGGGGAGACTCGTTTCACTTTATCCATCAGAGAGAAAAGAGCATGTGAATACTCTTGTAAAGATTCACCGTCTAATTGTTTTCTAGAAAAGAAACTTTCTTGTAAGGCAACATAAGACTGGGAACACCCATACAGTTCTTTAAGAATATTTACAATCCTTTCCGGGTTTTTCCGATCTGCCCTTGGCCTATAACGTATCTCATCTTTAGCCTCCCCATCCAGATGATCAAACATAAAGTAAGCTTTGTCCAGTGCACCCAAATGTCTAGTACGCGTACAAACCTCCACCTCTTCTATCCACTCAACAATGCCAATACCCACCCTACCCTACGGGACACTTCTGTTCTCTAGGGAGATAAACCAACCATTCATGGGAAACAGGGTTAGCATTGTCCGGCTGAAACAGCGGTGGTTGCTGCTGCTGCTGCTGCAGGCGGTTGTTGTCCGCCTGCAGCTGACGGATCTGCTCTCTCAGTTGTTCAACTTCATCCATTACTGTAGCAGAGTAATGTCCCCGTCACTGGAGAGGCGGTGGGCCAGTCAGTGGTTTTCCAACTGCTCCTTTAGGTCCCACGCCATGCCCACTGCTGCTTTGCCCTTACCCTATTACTATGACTTTCAAATCAAAATATACATAAACAGAAAAAAACAAATAACCCAAAAAAATTAAAGGCACGTCTCTGTATGCAAGGAACCTGCCGACTACGCCACTTTGTGACCTTATGAAACTTTTTTTGGCTTAAAGGTTTTTGACTATGCCACCTGGTGCCTCCCACACCAAGATGTACTTTCCTGCTAAATACCTAATCTAAGGCAAGCAGGTTCATAGAAATACACCCAAGATAGACTAGACAGAGACGTGCTTCCAAAAAATAACAAATACTTTATTAATCAAATATCTAATTAAAAGAGCCACACAGTCATGATAGCGGCACGGTAGGTGCAAACAAAAAGGCTTGGCCTAAAGAAAGAGACCAAGACTGGTATTGGCTGCTACCAGAGACAATATAATTGACCATACACAACAAGGCAATACTGACTCACTGTCAAGGTAGGCTACCGGTCCGGGATAAACATGAAGTTCACCAACCGTGCTCTGAACTCTGGTGCCTACAAATCAAATACATATACACACCCAGCACACACACGCATAGGCACCGCCACTACAAGCAAGTGATTCAATCAATACTGTGAGGTGCGGTTTACCACTACAATACGCGGTGCAGTGCGCGAAGACAGACCCATGAACCTCTCCTGTGAGCAGCTACCCTAGTACTCTAGAGGAGGGAGACAGGGACGAAAAGGTTGTTATCGCTAGGAGGGTGGATAAAAGATACAGATGAGCAAAATCTTAACAGGACTATGTAAAATACTGGAACAGCCAATACCACTTCAGTCAGACGAGGCACTAGGCGAAGGCCACGGCAACATAACCAAACAAAAGAAAGTATAAAAGAAAGGCAAAACTATCGATATTGATAGTTAAGTGTATTTACACTTAACAATAGGCAAGGCAAAGCAGCAGGAGCAATCTGCCCACAAACACAAAATCATTAAAATGAGTGCTTGATATACACATGCACAGATAAGTCACATAGGATAACAAACATTTCATTACAAACATTCTATTTCTTTACCTCAATGTGACATAAAATGACACAGTGGAGAAACAGCCCTTGCACCGGTCTTCACAATCCTACATAACAGTTGTTACACACAGCATATTCATTAAATACATTTTTATTAAGAGTTAACGATTAACACAGTCATACACTACGTCAGGACACACAATCAGACTTATTTTACATGTGTTCAAGGCTATTGGTCCGAATACACTGGTTCTACCCGTAACACAATAAACATTTACCTTTCAGATGTTGCGTCGTAATCGCGATACAGCTACCCGGCGGGTGCCTTGCCCAAGACCTATGTGCAAATGTGCTCATTAAAATGCATATCATGTTCCATCAATGACACACACATCATGACTCAAAATAAAATGCACAAAAATACCTTTGGTAGTACACAGCACGACTACCTGGAAGCGTCTGGCAATCGATCGGACACCTATTTTCCAATAGCCTAGTATTAGATAAACAATACAAAATGCTCATCTTGCTACATCATATAAACATTTACACATACCTTGGTTGCACAAGGGAACCACGTATCGAAACAGTACAAGATTGTAGAATTTATCTGGACACCAGGGAATCTCTCTTAGCCCGTTGTAAAAATGGTTTTATAGAAACTGGCCTAGCTGCAAATGAATTGTTAGCCACTCAGCAGCTAGCTGATCACAGTGATGTCAGGGGGCTACCGTAGCTGCGTAGGGACAAACTTCACCGAGACAGTGTCTACTCTTCCGGTTACATATGTACAACATTTGTCACCAAACATTTTACATACACCTCCATCTTTAGCTATGAGGTTATCCAGAGCTATGTGGTTCTGTTTGGCCATTTCACTTGTGGCATACAATTGCTCTTTCACTAAGTTGAATTTTGATAAAGAAGCGTTGCTGATTATAATATAAGTAATTGATCCACTCAGTGTTTTTATTTGGGGTTATCCATAAAAGATGGATTCGAAACCACTAGCAATTTCGTTTTGGGCTTTGAACTGGTTTGGAATACCTCTTGGCTGTTCAACAATGTCTAGATATATTTCAGGGTCACTTGTGGCATCACTTTATAAGTATCTTTGCTTCTGTGTATTTACCCATACCTTCATGACAGAAACATCTTCCTGTAACATTACCATAAAACATAAACCATGAAATGGTGTGTGGGGGTGGGGGGTGATCAGGAGTCCTGAATCATTGCCATGACATACCCACCACATATCTGAAACCGCTCTCATGTTCTGGAATATTTCTGTGGGTACACAGACACTTTGATGTGGGAAATTCTGTTGGCCTAGGTCCACTTCACCTTAGAACAGTATTTGATCCAAAACAATTTTTTATGGAATGATGTTGTTACCATATCAGAGAATTTATAAAATTCAGTCTTCTTGAACTTGATCCATGAAACCAGCATGGGTGGTCAGGAAGCTGGCATTGGCCAGTTGGTACATTTGGAATTATCCAGTGTAGTTTCCTTAACACATCCACTGGCCCTGAAAAGTAAACAATTAAAAGGGCACATTGACTCATTCTGAAACACTGTTATGGCATCATGGTCAGTGCAGTTCTGAGTTGTTTTGTTGGTACTGGATAGTGGTGGATTGATTGCATAGTTCAGACATGGAGGCCTCCTCTTAATAAGCTCCTTCAATTGAGTTAAGCATGTTGTTGTATTCATTGTCATGGGTATGACATAAGAAATCAATGCTGGTGATCAAGAGCACCCTATACATTGTTTGCCACCAGCAGTGTAGTTCATCTACAACCACCATACATTATTTCTAGGGATTGGAATGACAGTTTTTGGCATGGCGTTGTCATGTGTCGGTCTGTGGGGGAGAGAGAGAGCGGTAAGCCTCGTCACCTGGTTCATAATTATCCCAAACACGTGTCTCTCATTATAGTGATGTGGAATGAGACCAAAAGGAATGCCAGAGCATCAGTGGGCAGAGAGAGTGAGAAAGCATGACAGCCAGAGTGTGATACGTGTTGATTTTCTTTATGTTTATAATGACGTTACTGTCGTGTGTACACATCAAATTGCAAATTAAAGTACAGACCTTAAACCTGCTTTGTTGTCTCCTGACTCCTCCAAACTAAGATCTCATTACACACTTGTGAATGTTTGCTGTTGTTTTGGCACTGGGCGGACACGATCGCCTGCCATAAAAGTTCTCATTACACACTTGTGACTGTTTGCTGTTGTTTTGGTACTCAGCATCAGTAAGAATGTTTTTACACTGACTGTTCCGGGTCCCTCCTCAGGTCCTCCTAATTCGCAGATTCCTGGTTAGGCACTAACGCTGTGTGTTCAGCTCCTCCAGTGCTTTTATCGTTCACCCTTGAACCAGTCAGGTCTTTAACAGGTTTCACGCAGCTTGTGTGGATCCACTGCGGTTGAAGGTCAGTCAACACTCCCGTTCTGGTCACTGCCAGCACTGTAGTCCAGCTCAGATACTTTGGTTCACCTAATTTTGTTGGTTTCAGACACTTCATCAGAACCTGTTGATTTGCAACAAATGGATGAGTGGGCTTTTCTGTGGGCATAGAAAGAGAGACATCACCATTTATGCTATTTAATGTTTTAATCAGGTAACCCACTTATTCCTTGATCACCACCTCCATGTCACCTGTGGAGAGAGAGCCAGTGTTGCCTTTGACTCAAGGGGTCGGGAAAGGCCCTACCCATTAGTATTTCAAATGGGGAGAGTTTAACAACAGAGGATGGTGACATTCTGAGTTCAGTTAACACAGCCGGTAGAACATCATCTCATGTTACTCCGGTTTCAGTGCAGGCTTTGTTTAAGTGTTTCTTTGCCCCAATTTTATGCATCAAATCCCGGCCCAGAAGGCAAAAAGGAGAGTCAGGCAACATAACAAAATCGTGCATTTTAAACATAGTGGGGTTGTCTGGAGAGGTTACGGGTAATTTGGGTGTCATCTGACACTTGACGGGAATGCAGTTATCTCCCACAGAGTTTAGAGTGCGTCCTTTAATTGAGCCCTCATAGCAATGAGCTGTAAATGAGCTTTTTGTTTCGCCAGTGACTAGCAGAAATGTATATGGTTTACGATCAACGTTTAATGAATGAAAGGCAAGGTGGATTAATCAAAATGCAATATTGAAGATAGAGAGTAGGGAGAGGACTGTTTGCAGCTCTGTGGGATACAGGGGTGCAGAATGTCCAGAATGATCATTTTGTTTGTTCCGGCGCAGTTGTGGTTGATCTTTTTGGTCACGATGCCTTGTATCATACGTTCTTTTGCAGCACTCTTGTTGAAAAGGTCCCGGTTTACCACAAAAGTGACACACACTCACATTATCTCTGGAACCATCTCCGAGTTGCGTCAACTGTGCCATAGCACAGAACGGTTTTGTAGAACGGCATGTGTCAGATGCGCCAGCAGTGGATAGTTCACAGAGGTGCTTTCCGAGATCATCGATTTGCATAATGGTTAGATTAGGGGTAGTAATTCGAATTAAACGAGCAATTTCAGGATTCATATGTTTGAGGAATGTATTTATAAACAAGATAGCTTTGTCATGGTCTGCAGGTAAGGACGATTTGTCAGTCCAAACCGCATGTGTGAAAGCCATCCATAACGCGGCTAGACTTTGCAAAAACTGCAACACACGTTTCATTAGCATTGATAGCATTTCTAGTTCGTTCCAGACCCACTCCTCCTATGTTTCTTTAAAGGACAGTCATATTTTGAATCCAATAAGGGTATTTATTGTGTAGAATTTTCCTTTCTGGAAATATCCGGACAAGCCCCTAAGAACTGTAAGGAATTTTAGGAGTGTAAAAGTGTGTAAACCTACAAGAGCAACAGTGACGCTTCACAGGATGTGCAGAGCAGGGGAGTCATTACATTGATAAGTAAGCATCTACAATTCAAATGTCTCAAACAGAGCAAAGATAAAATGTCATAATTGTTTTAGAAGTAATTCAGGGGCAAAATCTTATTTTGGCTCATATTTATGCACCTAACACTGATGATCAGGGCTTTTTTATAGATCTTGAAGGGATGTTGCAAGCTGCTGGCACCCCTCATCATTTAATATTGGGAGGAGACATTAATATTTTGATGTACTCAGTCCTTGATCATAGGGAAGCAGAAGTATGTAAGCCCCCTAGAGCAACATTGACGCTTCACAGGAATCTTGGTCTTACAGGTATTTGGAAACTTTTGAACTCATCAATTATAATTTTTTTCATCAGTCCATAAGATTTATTCTAGAATAGATTTTTTTCTTGATATCTAAGTCCCTCATTTAATCTTTTGTTGACTGCTCAATTGGAAACATCTTAGTCTCAGATCACGCCCTGGTGAGTTTAGAGGTGTTGCCACATACAGAGAAAAATAAATCATGTAGTTGGTGGTTTAATGTATCACTTTTGCATAATCCTGATTTCCAACAAATGTTAAAGGCTGAAATCAATGTTTATATGGAGACTAACTGGTCCTCAGTATCTTCTGTGGGCATGGCTTGGGAGGCACTTAAGAAAGTTCTTTGGGTCGGATCATACTGTATGATCCGACCCGAAGAACTTTCCTACGTGCCTCCCAAGCCATGCCCACAGAAGATACTGAGGACCAGTAAATATAGAGGACCAGCATACTGCCTCATTCATCAAAAAATCCAAAGCAACCAGGAGTTATAGACAGTCATATTTTTTGTCGGGGGACAAAGCAGGGAAGCTTTTGGCTAGATGTATAAACCAGAGAGAGTCTTTTTGTACCATTCCCTCAGTGAAATCTGCTGGTGGTAAAATATTTAACTTGGCCAGTGATATTAATAATGCTTTTAAAGAATTATATCTTGATCTCTATACATCCACATCCTTGTCTACTAATGAAGATATTACAAATTTTGTGGAGCCATTAGAACTCCCTAAACTAATGATGAAACATTTTGGGGTCATAGCTCTTCTGATAATATAAGGCATTTCATCAATATCATGTGGTCAGTGGCGAATGATCAGACTCCGGTTGCGGCCATCTCACTTGATGCCAAAAAGGTGTTTGATATGGTAGAATGGGATTATCTTTTTAAGATTTGGAAAATATACAGATTCTGGAATACTTCTATTGGATTAATTAAGTTACATTATAGACACCCAGTAGCAGTGGTACAAACAAATGGATTAATTTCAGATAATTTTACTCTGGATAGAGGCACCCGGCAGGTTTGCTCTCTTTTCTCATTATTGTTCTGTCTTGCCCTGGAAACATTAGCAGCCATAATAAGAAGGGAAGATGATTTTCCAGGGGTGGTGGTGATGGGACATATGGCTCATAAGATTTTTGATTTTGCTGAGTGCAGATAATTTTTTTATCTAGATCAATGCCTTGCCTCAACAGAATTATTAATCCCTTTTCTAATTTTCTCAGGATACAGAGTCAACTAGTCTTGTCTAATCCAAAGTCACTAATCCGAAGCTTTGGCTCTGACAGCATACTGCCCAGTAACGGCTTTCCAGCTGGGTGCCTTCCATTGGCCAAACAGGGCAGTATGCATTTTGGCATTTTATTTCCAGCAAATTTGTCTGATTTAGTTAGAGTTAATTTTAACCCCTTAATTTAAAGTTTTTCGAGCGGTGTGAGCAGGTGGGCTTCATTACATTTGTCTATGATTGTGAAGATAGATTTGTTATTAAAATTAATTGTATTCCAAAATGCAACTACTTGTTACAATCTCTCCCTGTAGATGTCCCCCTCTCTTATTTCAAGCAAATTGATAGTATAGCGAGGTCCTTCATATGGAAGGGTAAACGTCCCAGAATACATTTAAACAATTTAGATTGACAAAGGTGGGCTAGACCTACACAAGATTTTGTTTTATTATTATGCACTCTATCTCAGACTTTGGACTCATTGGTCACTTCCACCTGAGAGAGCCCCTCCCTGCTTTTGTTTTTAACAAGAGGTTCTTGCCCCTATTTTGCCAATAAAAAGCCTTTCTAGACACACCCCATTATCTGGCATTTGCACTTGGGATGGAAAAAAGTGTTCTGAGTGTTTAATTCAGACTTTGGCTTCTATTAACCCTCTGGGGTCTGAGGGTGTTTTGGGCCCTGGAGAAGTTTTGACCTTTGTAATTTGTTTAGAAACATATTAATGGCTAATGTCTGATAAAACTGTATTCAGCACAAACTGGGCTACAATAATATGTGAGCAACATATATGTAGATGTTTGTATTTTTGAGAAAATAACATTTATGCATGGTTTTTGTAAAATAAATTATTGTAAGTAATTCAAATAAGGCCATATAACACATACTAAATATTTTTCCACAAGACTTTTGAGAATTGAATCTTGTAGCCTATAGTTTTTTTGCTACTAAAGTATGTGAAAAACATCCTGATCACTCATTCATACAAAACAATATAGTACTTTAACTTTTGTAAGACACTTTTAGTGTTAGAAATGTCATATGCAAGGAGGCGAGAATATTCGTGTGATTCACACCTGAGGAGACAAAGACCCCTCCCCTGGGCCCATCAATGAGGAATGTGACAGAAGGAGAATGAATGTGAGGAGACTTAATGATCAAAATCAAGTTTTAAGTTAAAAGAAGTAATCAGACTATAAATCTTCTTTACATAAAGACTTTACTAAATTTTAGACCTACATTTCCATTTGAAAGTTTTAGAAGAAGTCTCTTCTGCTCACCAAGGCTGCATTTATTTGATCCAAAATACAATAAAATCATTCATATTGTGAACACTTTTTACAATTTAAAAGAACAGTTTTCTATTTGAATATATTGTAAAATGCAATTTGTGATCAAAGCTGAATTTTCAGCACCATTACTGCAGTCTTCAATGTCACATGATCCTTCGGAAATCATTATAATATGCTGATTTTCTAATATGGGCATATTATAACGAACACATATTTGCAAGCACAAGCTTCATTGATGATAATGAGGCAGCATAAACACTAGTTAAAATATAATCTATACATTCATATTATTTTTATACCATATTACATATCATATTTATATCTTAACTCTTTCCCCGCCAAAACCATACAATTTAAATACCTGCTTTAGCCGAAACAACATTTGAATGTTATTTAAACTTGCTTATTACGAGTTATATTTCAAATTTCAATACTCTGAATCCTGGCTGGCAAGTCTGGAAGCGGTTCCACTAGCAAAATATGTACATGTTTATATAAAATATCAACTAATATGTAAGTAAACCGAAATGACTTATCCGAAATTGTATCCTCGGCTGGATCATCTCACTCTTCAAAATGCAAACGTTCATCAGAGTCCCGTTCTTCTTCTGATGAAAATGTTAACTCTTCATCACTATCCAGGAGTTTCCTCACTTGTGTGTCGTGCTGTCTTTCAAACGTGCAGAAAAGTGATGATAGAGAATTTTATGTTGTTTCCGCTGTAATGACGAAAAAATCCAGCAGGACGCGCTGGTGCATCCGTCGACCCCAGAGGGTTAAATCCCTAAAACCCAGTCTTCTACTTACCACATCCCCAGATGCAGCCACCCTCCCCATTTCCACACACCACCCCAAAAATGAGGGTGCTCCATTTGACTTTCAACCCCTTAAAATTATTTGTCTGCCAATCATGAGACTGGTCATGATTGGACCCAATTTTTACTGTGATTTTCCCCCAAATTTATGACCACCTGATCACACAAAATACAGAGTCTGGGACAAAGTAAAATTTGAATGCTCAAAACATCACACATACAACTCTGAACTTTCAACCAAAATTCTTGAATTTTAGCACATCCCCAAAAAACATGAATTGTGTCTCCATCTTCTGATTGGCATCGCTAGTAGGTAGGTGTGTCTTTAACTCTTTCCCTGCCAAACACGGAATTTTCCGTGTTTTATGAAAAAACGCTTCCCCGCCAAACACGGAATTTTCCGGGTTTCCGTGTTTTAGGTGTTATACGGTAAGGAAGACCCCTCCGCATGTTTTGAAAGAGTACGCAACTCTTTGATCAAAGAAACAGACTGCGATCGTCTCAAACATGAAGAAGTGGCGTATGAGAAGCTCAAAATATCAGACATAAACATGCCTTTTTCTCAGCTTTTTGTCTGAAATGTTGTTTTTTGACAAAACCTACCTCTGTTCAAGTCGCAATAAAAAAAGAACAAATGAAGATAAAATAAAATCAGTTTTTTTGCCTAAAGGCAGAGGCCCAGATCTTTATTTTGATATATAGCATCTTCATATATTCATGGAAGAAAATATTCTGCGGGCCATTAAAATTTAGCGAAAATCGTCAAAAACCCTGGCGGAGGCTGGCAACTTTTTTTTAAAAATGCTGGCGGGGAAAGAGTTAAGACCAAGCCTATATAATCTAGAGATGGTCCAATAGAATCTATGTAAAATCTTAAATTGAACAAGGCGAACCCTTGCATCTCTAGATGCAGACATTATTTAGAATCTTAGCCCACACTTAATCCTCCTACACCAAGTTTAAATCTTTGCACCATAATCTCTTAATTCTTAATTGTTTTTGCAATTATTTAGTTTTTTGGGTGACTCACAGGGAGGGGATGTGGAGAGTGTAGTTTAGCTTAATTATGCATTTTTGTTATTATTATTATTTTTAGGGGGGTTGTGTGTGTGTTATTATGTGGGATCACAGGTGTGTTTGTTGGGGGCCAGGGTGTGATTGTATTGTGGGGTTTGAATGTAATGTTAATGTTGATTCCTTGTAGATTTTACAAAAATGTTAAATTAAGGGGAAAAAGAGTGAAAGTAAGGTGAGTCAAGTGGCGCCATGCGAGGGTCGGAGGTGTGAACTGGTGAGCTCTGTGCACTTTGCTAATTTTTTATACTTTTTGTGTCATAAACTGGTGAGATTCGATACACCATTTTTCATAACTGTTCTATGAAGACAATATGTCAAAGAATTCAAAATCCTTGGGCTGTGGAGTCATTAAAAGACACTTACGTGCTCAAGCTGACACACCTGACAGGGCCGCAGACCAGGGACTCAGTTTGGATGGTGCGGTGGGAGAGATTCAGCGTCATCTGTCAAATATGTCGGCAAAGTTGACAAAGGTAGTTGCTGACTTGGAGGATCAATCACTGCCATGGACACAAAATTCTCTGAGTTGGTTACAAGAGTGGGGGACGTCGTGAAATGGATTGATTATCTGGAGTCATCGGAGAGGGAATTAGCTGCTATCCTGCTTGTAACCAAGACAGACTTGGAGCGCATTTGATAAAAGTTGGAAGACCTTGAGAATCATAACCAGCGAAACAATGTCCAAATTATTGGAATTAATGAGAATGAAGAAGGCCGAGATATGGTGAAATTCCTAGACAAGCTATTTCTGAGTCTGCTCGATATAACAGGCCATAACCTGGAAATCAAGTGAGCTCACAGATTTCTGGCTCAGAAATCCGTGGAGGGAGATTTTCTGAGATCATTCAATAAAGATTATGTGTCACGCAAGGCGAGGAGCAAAGGAATGTTTTTCCAAGAACCACAGCATTTCTTTTTGGTTGGTTGACCGGGGCTGACGAGGGCTCAGGCTCGTTGACCGTGGCTGACGAGGGCTCGGGCTCGCTGACCGTGGCTGACGAGGGCTCAGGCTCGCTGACCGTGGCTGACGAGGGCTCTGGCTCGCAGACCGGGGCAGGCGCAGGCTCTGGCTCGCAGACAGGGGCAGGCGTGGACCGGGAGGCAGAAGCCCGTCTTCTCTTCCTCCTCCGGGCAGACGAAGTGGACCGTGCAGGCTCAAGGGAATTGACTGGTGTGGGGGTTTGTTCGCTGACTGGAGGGGCAGGTGTGATGGAAGAGCCATGGGCGAGTGGAAGGTCGCCACCGCGGGAGGTGAGGTAGGGTCCTCCTCTGCCACGCCCACAGTGAGTGGCGAGCCGCTGACCAGCAGAGTCTCTTCCACCATCTCCTGCAAAGTTCAGCAGTGCGTCACCGTTGGCAACCGCTCCTTCAGCGACGTGTCCAAATTGCCCCTGAAGAAAACCACCAGGGCTGACTCCGGGAAGTCCGAAAAGTGTGCCAGCTCCAGGAAGTCCCGGATGTGGTCTTCAACTGGTCGGTCCCCTTGCTTCAAACCAAGCAGCTGGTAGTTGGTCTGCTGGACCGCTGGATCCATTGTTGGTCGTTCGTTCTGTTATGATGTGTGTAAACAGGAGAAGGCAGACGGGGGTGTGGATCCAAGTGCGGCTTTTATTGACACTACACAAAAGAAACCAAACACGGGAACAAATCAAAACTCCACGATGGGAAAAGGCAAACCAAATACTGGAGGATACAGAGGGCGGAGAACAACAGGGTAACCTTGGACGGAACAGCCACGAGCGAGCGGACAGACTGACAGGGAAGACGAGCAGCGAGAGTGAAACCAGACAAGAGCGTGACATGGAACGTCAACGAACGACAAAGGGAAGAGGAGAAAGCGGGGTTTAAATAAACAGACAAGGTAATGACAAAATAACAGACAGGTGCGGACAATAACACAGTGATCAGGGCTGGGAGTGTGATCCGGGAATTGTGGGAAGTGCAGTTTCACACACGGACAGTGAGACTCAGGGCAGACAACAGGGAAAACGTGACATGGAACAGGATCGGTGACGGGTGAACCGGAAAACACGGAGCAGACAACAAGGAAACGTGACAAGTGAGACAGAGAACACAGGGCAGACAACAAGGGTTCGTAACAAGGGTGCTTTTAGCTTTGTTTGACGTTAACTCATATAATGACATCAACTAAGGTTTTGGTTCAACTTTTCCACGGACTGTTTTTACAACTTTCTCTTGTGAAAAGAGGGTGCTTAGCACCCATCTGTAGAACTGGGCCTAATGGGTTTTTTTTTCCTCATCCATTCAGGGCATGAGAATTAAAGAATTAAAGTTTATTTTTTTATTTTTGATCACCAATTACTTTAAATAACAGAAAGGATACTAAAGAGACATCAAATGATAACTGACTGTGTTGATCTCGTCTTTTGACCCAAAATACACGGAACAAGCCAAAAGGAAACTTTTACTTGTAAAATGTGTATTGACTTGCTTGTAAACATATTTATTGTAAAGTTTTTTAAATTCAAATCTACAAGCTCTTCCAACAGATGTCCAACAGGCACGATACTGGTCTATAGCCATGCTGTAAAACAGTTCATGGAAAAGTTGAACCAAAACCTTAGTTGATGTCATTATATGCAATGTCAATTACATAAAACATCTCGGGTTACGTGGTGTAACCCTTGTTCCCTGAAAAAGCGGAACGAGATGCTGCGCTGAGAAAAGCGCTTTGGGGAACAATCCTACATTGTGACCAGCTGTGAATATGTGTGTAACACGTCAATGAACACTGACCGGAATTTATAGCCTCGGCTGGTGAGATCAATGGATGCACCTGTGGCCAGGCTATAAATAGATGCGTCACCAGCGTGTCGTCAGATATTTTTTTCTGAAGAGCAGTCCTGTGACATCCCAGTGTGGCAAAGAAGAGCAGTATCTCTTTCCGCTTTTTTCAGGGAACAAGGGTTACACCACGTAACCCAAGACGTTCCCTTTACAAAAAGCTTCACTAGGATGCTGCGCTGAGAAAAGCGCTTTGGGAACAAGAATACCCATACTGAGTTCCTACCACGCCCTTCAGAGACCAGGTAGTGAACCTACAAGCGCAGCCCCGGGAAGAGGCAGACCCAGCCCTTTTGTTGCTGTGTCCGGTACGTGCTTTGCGTACCTACTTGGACCACACTCAGAGCTTTAGACGTTCTGAGCAGATCTTTGTCTGCTTTGATGGAAGGCGGAAAGGGAACACTGTCTCCAAACAGAGGCTCTCCCAAACAGAGGCTCTCCCAATGGTGGACGCCATTTCATTGGCCTATCGCACCCAGGCTGTGCCCCCCCTTCCGCGATGCGTGTAAGGTCCCAGCCGTTGACTCTATGTGAGAAACATAGAGAGAAAAGAGGCCCAGCTAGGCTCGGCTCCCAGGTTGGCAAGTGTCACTTCTTCCCCTGTCTAGGGTAACTATAAGGATTTCGATGACTTTATGGGGCAGTGGGGAAGGGTACGTGCAGTCTGATAGAGCTAGTCGTTTTGGCACGTCAAGTCCCTGCCCGTTCCTGTGTCAGCAGTACACGTACATGACTCAGCACATGACGTGATTTAAATTGGACCCCTTTTGCAGTGACTAAACATAACCAACAAACGGCTTCAACAGCGATCGTCAATGACATTTTTTGATGTTCTGTAGCCTACATTCAGAATTTTGACATGAACTTTATTACCACCTGCTGGTGAAATCTCCAAACTGCAAATGCAGGAACTGAATTTGGACTTTGAGCTGAGTTAAGATGTGGTATTGAAACATCATAGAGTAACGACCAAATTCTTAGGAAAATAGCAACTTATTTTAAACTTAATTTGCATACATTAATACATCGAGTTCTATCAAAGGTGCACTCCTTTTTTTTAACCTTATTTACCTGAAAATTACTAACTCTATAAATTTTCTATCTTCACTTCTATAAAAAATTTGCTACAGAAAATTTTTAAATAGTCAAAGTATTAAAATATCTCACATATTGGGGCTATCTGCAGGAATAAAATAATAATTACATGAAATAAAATTTTTAAACATTAGATGGCCCCAGTATTCCTTGCATTGGCTGATCTCTAAACCCAATGCTGTAACACACTTAATTTCTGAGATTATTACAAGTTAGGCATATACATACATATATACACTCACCTAAAGGATAATTAGGAACACCATACTTATACTGTGTTTGACCCCCTTTCGCCTTCAGAACTGCCTTAATTCTACGTGGCATTGATTCAACAAGGTGCTGAAAGCATTCTTTAGAAATGTTGGCCCATATTGATAGGATAGCATTTTGCAGTTGATGGAGATTTGTGGGATGCACATCCAGGGCACGAAGCTCCCGTTCCACCACATCCCAAAGATGCTCTATTGGGTTGAGATCTGGTGACTGTGGGGGCCATTTTAGTACAGTGAACTCATTGTCATGTTCAAGAAACCAATTTGAAATGATTCGAGCTTTGTGACATGGTGCATTATCCTGCTGGAAGTAGCCATCAGAGGATGGGTACATGGTGGCCATAAAGGGATGGACATGGTAAGAAACAATGCTCAGGTAGGCCGTGGCATTTAAACGATGCCCAAATGGCACTAAGGGGCCTAAAGTGTGCCAAGAAAACATCCCCCACACCATTACACCACCACCACCAGCCTGCACAGTGGTAACAAGGCATGATGAATCCATGTTCTCATTCTGTTTACGCCAAATTCTGACTCTACCATCTGAATGTCTCAACAGAAATCGAGACTCATCAGACCAGGCAACATTTTTCCAGTCTTCAACTGTCCAATTTTGGTGAGCTCTTGCAAATTGTAGCCTCTTTTTCCTATTTGTAGTGGAGATGAGTGGTACCCGGTGGGGTCTTCTGCTGTTGTAGCCCATCCGCCTCAAGGTTGTGCGTGTTGTGGCTTCACAAATGCTTTGCTGCATACCTCGGTTGTAACGAGTGGTTATTTCAGGCAAAGTTGTCTTCTATCAGCTTGAATCAGTCGGCCCATTCTCCTCTGACCTCTAGCATCAACAAGGCATTTTCAGCCCACAGGACTGCCGCATACTGGATGTTTTTCCTTTTCACACCATTCTTTGTAAACCCTAGAAATGGTTGTGCGTGAAAATCCCAGTAACTGAGCAGATTGTGAAATACTCAGACCGGCCCGTCTGGCATCAACAACCATGCCACGCTCAAAATTGCTTAAATCACCTTTCTTTCCCATTCTGACATTCAGTTTGGAGTTCAGGAGATTGTCTTGACCAGGACCACACCCCTAAATGCATTGAAGCAACTGCCATGTGATTGGTTGATTAGATAATTGCATTAATGAGAAATTGAACAGGTGTTCCTAATAATCCTTTAGGTGAGTGTATATATTACAAAAAAAAAGGACAATTTTTGATTTTTTTAAACCACTTGTGTTCAAGTGTCATATTTTGCTGTCATAGTCAAATCTGACTGTGTTACAAAGAAAATAAGCAAAGAAAGTAATTGTTTTGTTACCTATCATTTATATCAAACATCCAAATTATATCATAAACTTTTTCACTCAGGGCTCAGACTCAGACTTGTATGGAATGTTTGTTATGTGTGGACAGGTTTGGCTAGATTTGTGAGGGTTAAATGTTACCATAAAAAAATGGGTCAAATTATGTTGATTTTCAAATCTAGTGATGTGCACAGGTTTGTGTGATGGTTAGGTTTAAGTGTAGAGATAGGAATAGAAAATATTACTAATGTAATCAAACAAACCTGTGTGCGTGCGTGTGTGTGAGTGTGTGTAAGTGAGTGGGTGGATTTGGGTGGTTTACGAGGACTCTT
The DNA here is from genome assembly GCF_025860055.1 of Xyrauchen texanus. NCBI lineage: Eukaryota > Metazoa > Chordata > Actinopteri > Cypriniformes > Catostomidae > Xyrauchen > Xyrauchen texanus. The sequence continues at coordinate 27,974,146 of NC_068280.1, read as the reverse complement.
TTTTATGTTACAAACTGTTAATTACAAGGGTTTTATGCTATCAATTTGATTTATGAGGACATTTCTGTAACCCGCACACACACACACAAGACGAGACAGTCACAATGTGAACAAACACTGCTTTTATTTAAAGAGCAGGCGAAGGTACAGTAGGGAAAATCCAGAGGGAGAATCGTCGAGGAAGCGTAATGTCGAGGCCGGGGAATCAGGATAGGGCAAAAAGGGCAAATCTACAAATAGAGTGGTCGAGGAAAGCGAAGGGGTCAGAGCCGGGGTAATCAGAATCAGAACCACGAGGGAATCTAACGAGTATAATAAACAGGGGAGCTAGGGGAACACTAGAGCTGGCAAAGTGAAGGGGTAACTAAACAATAACCAACACCAGTGAAACAAATGTGCTGTGGTATTTATAGAGGCAGGTGCAGGTGTACACAATGAGTGTGGTGATTGAGGCGAGTGCAGGTGTATTCAATACACTGTCCACGGACCCATTATCATCCCCCTGACCCACTATTTTACACAAACTGACCAGTGAGACCCCCTGTGCCACCCTGGGGGGGGCGGGGCTGTCCACGGACCCATTATCATCCCCCTGACCCACTATTTTACCCAAACTGACCAGTGAGACCCCCTGACCACCCTGGGGGGGGGCGGGGCTGTCCATGGACCCATTATCATCCCCCTGACCAACTATTTTTCCAAAAGTGACCAATGAGACACCCAGACCACCCGGGGGGGCGGGGCTGTCCACGGACCCATTATCATCCCCCTGACCAACTGTTTTTCCCAAATAGGTTTTACGCTCTGGGATTTCACAGGCCACGCGTTTGGTGGCCGGGGTGCCCGCCCACACCCTCGAAATGGCATATTTTGAAGGTGAAAAAAAAAGAATGGCAGGAGGTGTCTGCCCTCTTAGTATGTGATAGAGGGGCACCAGGTGTGCAACCGAGTGAAATTTCGGCTCCGTCGGAGCTCGGGGAGCAAAGTTAGAGCATATCCCACGTACGATTTGTACCTTGTATTTACACAGCGGGTCCGTGTACACGACCCTGAAAGGTCCGAACAGCTCCAAATTGACAACAGTAGCTTCTCAGGGGCCCCTGAGCCAGGTCCTAAATTTTGGAGGCCCTTGGGGCTTGCTAAGTATTAAAACATCTGATGAATGTACTGTTGCACACAGGCCTAAAATGCAGCCTGTCTCATTGATTCCTGTGACAGGCAGAGAGATCTGTTGAAAATAATGAAAAATGCTTGTTTACATCCTAGACCTTAGTCCTTTTAGTATGTCGATAAGGGGCTTTTGACGTGTCACCGTGTGAAATTTGGGGTCCGTTGGAGCTCAGGGTGCAATGTTAGAACACGTCCCACTGACCATTTGTACCATTCATTTTCACAGCGGGACCGTGTACACGACTCCGAAAGCTCCAAACGACTCCAAATTGATATCAGTAGCTTCACAGGGACCCCCTAGTCAGTGGGCAAAGTTTCAAGTTCCAATGGCTTCGTTAAGTGCTTAATTGGATAACTAATGAGTGCAATGTGACAAACATTTTCCTCTAATATTTTTCTTGATTTTTTTTAAAGTACTTCCTTAACTCTGAGGGACACACCTTTTTAATATGTTGTTTCTGAGGGCCCAACAATGAAGCATTCGAAGCCCCCAGGTCTGAGCATCAATTTTAACCCCGTACACGAAACCGCTGTAGAATTGCATTGGTTCAATGGTCAAGTGGGATTTCTTGTAAAAAGAGGTGAAAAGGTCGCAGGACCTCGAAATTTGGGATTCTGGAGCCCCAGGGGCCCCCAAATCAATGCCTAAAATTTGGAAGCTCTAGACATTTTCCGAATGCACTCTTTCAGCTCTAGACCTTAAATGAACACCCAAATGACTTTGCACATGCAAGAGGCTCTTTCTGGCTTTGAGAGCAAAAGGCCTGTGAGGTTGATTCTCGCATTCAAGCCAAAAAATAAAATGGAAAAAAAATTTCTTTCTGGAGAGTTGCGCTTTTAATATGATGCGCTTGGGGCCCCGGACTACCAGCACGTGAAGTTTGGGGCCCAGAGGAGCTTTCTAGAAAAAGTCCATCTGCCATTAATTTCATTCATTTTCTACAACGGGTCGATGGACGGGGCACCGAAAGGTCCAAACAACTCCAAAACGACATATGCGCGTCGTCAGGGCGTCCTTAGACAGCGTGGTGAGTTTTGTGACCTTTTGACCTTATTTTCCATTCATTTGGCCCATTTAGGGACGTTGTCCACAAACACGTTGTGAAAAATGCATGGATTCAAAGGGATAGTGGGACGTCTGGAAAAGAGGGGTCAAAAGGTCACAGGCTCTCGAAACTCCCGATCCGCGAGCGTCCGGTCCCCACGAATCAGGAACCAAAGTTTGGGGTCTCTAGAACCTTCCTGAGCTTATATTCAAATCCTAACCCTAGTGGCCTCTCATCCTTCAAGAGGCTCTTTCAAGCTTTAAGTGCAAAAGGATTTTGAGGGAATCTTGCACAAACTCCACCCAAAAACCTTTCCTTTTTTCTAGAGCCACGTGCACTCGGTATGTCTTTCGGGGGACGTCAGGCTACCGCCGTGTGAAATTTGGGGGCTGGGGGAGCTTTCTAGAAAAAGCCCACGCGCCATTCGTTTCATTCATTTTCAACGACAGGTTGGCGGACGGAGCTCCGAAAGGTCCGAACGACTCTAAATCGACATATGCGTATCGTCGGGGTGCCCTTAGACAGCGTGGAGAGTCTCGTGACCTTTTGACCTTATTTTCCATTCATTTGGGCCATTTAGGGACATTGTCCACTAACACGTTGTGAAAAATGCATTGATTGAAAGGGATAGTGGGACGTCTAGAAAAGGGGGTTCCCGAGGTCGCAGGACCTCGAAATTTCAGATATTTGATCGCCAGGGGCCCCCGAGTCAGGTCCTAGAGTTTGGAAGCCCTGGGGGATTGCTGAGTATTAAAGGCTCCGATGAACGGACTGTTGCACACAGGCCCAAAATGAAGCCTGTCTCATTGATTCCTGTGACAGGCAGAGAGATCTGTTGAAATTAATGAAAAATACTTTTTTGCACCCTAGGCCTTAGTCCTCTTAGTATGTCGATAAGGGGCCCTTGACGTGTCACCGTGCGAAATCTGGGGTCTTTGGGACATCAGGAAGAGCAATCCCACTTACCATTTGTACCATTTATTTTCACAGCGGGACCGTGGACATGACTTGGAAAGGTCCAAATGGCTCTAAATTGAAATCTGTAGCTTCTCAGGGGCCCCTTAGTCACTGTGAAAAGGTTCAAGTCTGAATGACTTTGTTAAGTGCTTCACTGGCTGACTAATGTGTGTAATGTGACAATCATTTTTCAGGAATATTTTTCTTGATTTTTTTTAAAGTACTTGCTTAACACCGAGGGACTTGAATTCGTTACATGTTGTATCTGAAGGCCTCAGGAAGAAGTACTCGACGGCTGAAGTTGCTGGCATATGATTCAAGGCTTTTTTCACCGAATCATAAAGGAAGTGCCCACTTCCAACTGGTTTGAATGGCACCAAATGCATGGCTCGTGGGAATTAGTTTTTTATGCTCATTGTGCATGTTTATGAGTTGATAGTTGCATCAGCTTGTTAAATTAGGCTGAGTTGAGTACTATTTCATAAAGGAACATAATAAAGCATACTGTTTCCCCCCACTCCAACCTCAATTGCATGTTTTGGCTTGTATTTGGATCCCCTCCCCCCATCTCCATTTTCAAGCCAGATTCAATGGTTCTCCAACTATAAGCGTATTACAATGGTAATGATTAATCATTGACCTTTGAGTCTCACTCTGTAGCTTATTGTGCATGTTTATGAGTTGATAGTTGCATCAACTTGTTGTATTGTGTATTCTGAGTGCTGCCAAAGGGATTCTGTCAATAAAACTGCATGTAAATGTTAAGTGTTTCAAATGAATAGCCCATAAACCTGCTGTTGAGTCTCCATAGGACAAAATGCTTATGGACACTTTAATTTTTTAGGCAAATGATGCATGTTTATGAGTTGTAAGTTGCATAAACATGTTGTATTTGTGTATTCTGTACAGAATACACAAATTCGAAGGGCTTATGTGTTTCAGGGGGCTTCACAGAGTCACCTAAATGTGATTTTAAGTCAAAAATGTGATCCTGGAGTCCACCAAGTGATGATTTTTGACCCATTCAACTGATTGGAAGTGGGTGTACCCACTTGCCATTTATTTGCATTGGCTGAAATCATCACTTTTTGGACATGGTTTGTTTTAACTCCTGGATCAAATTTATGACTTAAAATCACATTTAGGTGACTCAGTGAAGCCCCCTGATCAACCTGAGCCCTTCAAAACAAAAAACTGTCACTGACCACGAAACCTTTATTTCTCCGAATGGGACTAATTGCATGTGGGATGTCCAGATCTCAGCTCTGGATTGACTTAGGAAGCTGAAACTTGTGTTTCTGTCCTAATCTCAGCCTCCTCTTTCTGTCTTGTAAGTTTCAAGAAAATCTGAGGAAGTCGAAATTTGCGCGCACAAATCCTTAAAGGGGTACGCACGAAATTTTCGACATCCTCCGATCTTAATGAAATTTATACCATAGAAAGAGGAGGCTTGGAGATGAACAGAAATACAAGTTTCAGCTTCCCACGTCTGTCTAGAGCTGAGATATGCACATCCCAAAAATTTTATGTGGGTAGTCCCAATTCCAATCAATTTAATGGGACAAATTGTACATGGGATGTCCAGATCTCAGCTCTCGGGCTACGACCTCGGGACTGACCTCGTTCGAAAGGGCTGTCTGAGACCTTTACAACGAGCCCAGCTTCCTCTCACTATCCCACCAGGAACATAAAAAGGGCCCATGGTGCTGCCTGAGGGGGAGACAGCCTCTAAGTGGTGCTGAAAGGAAAGCATCATTTGCCAATGCATATAAATTGCATGTGGGCAGTCCCACTTCCAATCGATTTAATGGGAAAAATTGTATGTGGGATCACAGCTATCCCCGTCTGTGATTCTGTGCTAAGAATTCCACTTTTTAGCACTTTTGCACAGTGCAGTTCTCAATATGTCCAATATATGTCTATGTATGAATGCATCTATCTGTAGAATGTTTGTCTATCAATCTGTCTGTCTGTCTGTCTGTCTATCCTTTTAGCCCATTACTTTGATTGGAAGTGGGACTACCCACTTCCAATCAATTTAATGGGACAAATTGTATTACTTTGATTGGAAGTGGGTCTACCCAACTGCAATTTAATTGCATTGGCTGAAATCATCACTTTTTGGACATGGTTATTTTTAACTCCTGGATAAAATTTATGACTTAAAATCACATTTAGGTGACTCAGTGAAGTCCCCTGATCAACCTGAGCCCTTCAAAACAAAATTCTGTCACTGACCACGAAACCTTTATTCCTGCGAATGGGACAAATTGTACATGGGATGTCCAGATCTCAGCTCTAGACAGATTTAGGAAGCTGAAACTTGTGTATCTGTCCTAATCTCAGCCTCCTCTATCTATGTTGTGAGTTTCAAGAAGATCAGAGGAAGTCGATAATTTTGCGCAAAAAAACTCAAAACTCAAAAAAAGTTTTTTTGCGCAAAATTATCGACTTCCTCCAATCTTCTTGAAATTTATACCAAAGAAAGAGGAGGCTTGGAGAGGAATATAAACAGAGAATTCAGCTTCCTAAATATGTCTAGAGCTGAGATCTGGACATCCCACTTACAATTTGTCCCATTCGCAGAAATAAAGGTTTCGTGGTCAGTGACAGTTTTTTGTTTTTAAGGGCTCAGGTTGATCAGGGGGCTTCACTGAGTCATATAAATGCATTTTTAAGTCATACATTTTATACTGGAGTTATTAAAATGAAGTCCAACAAGTGATGATTTCAGCCAATGCAAATAAATGGCAAGTGGGTAGACCTCGGATCTCAGCAATCCCCATCTGTGATTCTGTGCTAAGAAATCCACTTTTTAGCACTTTTACACAGTGCAGTTCTCAATATGTCTAATATATGTCTATGTATGAATGCATCTATCTGTAGAATGTTTGTCTATCAATCTGTCTGTCTATCCTTTTAGCCCATTAATTTGAATGGAAGTGGGACTACCCACTTCCAATCAATTTAATGGGACAAATTGTATTACTTTGATTGGAAGTCGGTCTACCCAAATGCCATTTATTTGCATTGGCTGAAATCGTCACTTGGTGTACTGCGTTTTTATAACTCCAGGATAACATTAATGACGTATAATCACATTTAGGTGACTCAGTGAAGCCCCCTGATCAACCTGAGCCCTTCAAAACAAAAAAATTCCACTGACCACGAAAACTTTATTTCTGCGAATGGGACTAATTGTACATGGGATGTCCAGATCTCAGCCTGGATTGACTTTTTGTGCTCAAACCTCTGTTTCTGTGCTTCTCCAAGCCTCCTCTTCCTATCTTGTGAGTTTCAAGAAAATCTGAGGAAGTCGAAATTTGCGCGCACAAATCCTTAAAGGGGCACGCACGAAATTTACGACATCCTCCGATCTTAATGAAATGTATACCATAGAAAGAGTAGGCTTGGAGAAGAACAGAAATACAAGTTTCAGCTTCCCAAGTCTCTCCAGAGCTGAGATCTGCATATCCCAACTCCAATTTGTCCCATTCACAGAAATGAAGGTTTCATGGTCAGTGGAATTTTTATGTTTTGAAGGGCTTATGATGTTCATGGGGAGTCCTACAGTCACCTAAATGTGATTTTAAGTCAAAAATTTGATCCAGGAGGTTAAAAAACCATGTCCAAAAAGTGATGATTTCAGACAATGCAAATAAATTGCATGTGGGATGTCCAGATCTCAGCTCTGGGCAGACTTGGTGTGCTCAAACCTCTGTTTCTGTGCTTCTCCAAGCCTCCTCTTTCTATCTTGTGAGTTTCAAGAAAATCTGAGGAAGTCCAAATTTGCGCGCACAAATCGTTAAAGGGGTACACACTACATTTTCGACATCCTCCGATCTTAATGAAATGTATACCATAGAAAGAGGAGGCTTGGAGATGAACAGAAATACAAGTTTCAGCTTCCCAAGTCTGTCTAGAGCTGAGATACACATCCCACAAATTTAATGTGGGTAGTCCCAATTACAATCAATTTAATGGGACAAATTGTATGTGGGATCTCAGCAATCCCTGTCTGTGATTCTTTGCTAAGAATTCCACTTTTTAGCACTTTTGCACAGTGCAGTTCTCAATATGTCCAATATATGTCTATGTATGTATGTATCTATCTGTAGGATGTTTGTCTGTCTATCTGTCTGTCTGTCTGTCTATCCTTTTAGCCCATTACTTTGATTGGAAGTGGGACTACCCACTTCCAATCAGTTTAATGGACCCAAAATCATCACTTGGTGTACTGCATTTTTATAACTTCTGGATCAAATTCAATGATTTCATCCAATGCAAATAAATTGCATGTGTGTAGTCCCATATACAGTCAAATGAATGGGCAGTGGTCTATTGGGGGACATATATCTATACAATCAATTGCTAATGGGCAGATAGCCTGTTGAATAAATTGTTCGTGGGTGGTCCCACTTACAGTCAAATGAATGGGCAGTTAGTCTGTTGGTGGACATACAGCTATACAATCAATTGCTAATGCGCAGATAGCCTGTTGAATAATTGTACGTGGATGGTCCCACTTACAGTCAAATGAATGGACAGTTAGTGTGTTGGTGGACTCAGTTTGTGTGCAGAATAGATGGTTAGTGGGCATATAGCAGGTCCGTGGACAGCCCCGCCCTCTCAGGGTGGTCAAGGGGTCTCATTGGTCACTTTTGGAAAAATAGTGGGTCAGGGGGATGATAATGGGTCCGTGGACAGCCCCCCCCCCGGTTGGTCTGGGGGTCTCATTGGTCACTTTTGGAAAAATAGTGGGTCAGGGGGATGATAATGGGTCTGTGGACAGCCCCGCCCCCCCCAGGGTGGTCAGGGGGTCTCACTGGTCACTTTTGGAAAAATAGTGGGTCAGGGGGATGATAATGGGTCCGTGGACATCCCCGCCCCCCCAGGGTGGTCAGGGGGTCTCACTGGTCAGTTTGGGTAAAATAGTGGGTCAGGGGATGATAATGGGTCCGTGGACAGCCCGCCCCCAGGGTGGTCAGGGAGTCTCACTGGTCAGTTTGGGTAAAATAGTGGGTCAGGGGAGGATAATGGGTCCGTGGACAGCCCCCCCCAGGGTGGTCAGGGGGTCTCACTGGTCAGTTTGGGTAAAATAGTGGGTCAGGGGCATGATAATGGGTCCGTGGACAGCCCCGCCCCCCCAGGGTGGCACAGGGGTCCGTGGGGGTCTTCAGGGGGCATTGCGTCCCACTCTCCCATTAAAAGAACACATTGCAACAAATGGAATGAGGGAGAGCCCTGCCCCGAGAGGCGCCCGATTGCCATCGATATGAATGGAGAAGGCGCCCATTCATTAGAGCCAGAGGTGGGACGTGAGGCCACCCTCACGTGGGTAAAGGCTGAACTGCACTGGAGAGGCTATATTTGGGGGTCTTCCTTTAAACGCCCGTGACGGGGGTCCACTGCGCCCGAGGCGGTCCTCCACATCACAGACGTTCCCCGTCGGACCCCCCGAACGAACGGGCGCCTGCCCCGGGGCCACGAAAAATTTTCTGAGGCTGGCGCGCAGGGTACAGGGACCCTCGGACACATTCCCATATCGCAATGGGCTATTAACCACCTATTTGATGAGGTTTTTGGATTTTTCACTTGGTTTGACTTGGCTTCCCTTAAGCAGGTAGTCCAGTTTAAGAGCTGGATCCAGGACATCTCTCGATCGTACCCACGACTGCTCCTCCGGTCCGTAGCCTTCCCAGTCAACCAGGTACTGCAGCTTGCCTCCCCGACGTCGGGAGTCTAGCAGAGCCCGGACCGTGTAGGCGGGCTGACCACCAACATCGAGTGGTTGTGGGGGTGTCTGGGCTGCCGTGGGTGGAAACATGGGGCTGTAGTGCACTGGTTTGAGAAGGGACACATGAAAAACAGGACAAATTCTGTAGCGGGGTGGTAAAAGTATGTAACAGGGTTAATACGTGACATGATTTTAAAAGGGCCGATGTATTTGGGACTTAACTTCTTAGACGGGAGCCGGAGGCGGATGTCTCGGGTGGAGAGCCAAACCCTTTGGCCCGGATTGAACAGGGGGGCAGGACGGCGTCGGCGGTCTGCCTTAGCCTTCTGGGTTTGGACGGAGCGTTATATCCGGTCATGGGTGGCTCTCCAGACCTGGGCACTTCTCTGGGCCCAGGCATCCACCGCCGGAACGTCACTGGGGTCAGCTTCCCACGGGAATAGAGGTGGTTGGTAGCCAGGACACATTGGAAGGGGGTGAGGTGTGTCAACGAGCTGACAAGGCTGTTCTGGGCGTACTCGGCCCAGGGGAGGTAGGTGTGCCAACTGCCTTGGTTTTGGGCGCAGTAGGCCCTCAGGTACCTGCCTATCTCTTGGTTGAGACACTTGGTTTGGCCATTGGTTTGGGGGTGGTATCCCGAGGAGAAGTTGAATTGGATACCCAGCCTGTCGCTGAAAGCTCACCAGAAGCGAGACGTGAACTGGGTACCCCGATCAGAGGTGATCTCCTCGGGAATACCGAAGTTATGGAAGACGTGGGTGATCACCAGGTCGGCCAGTTGTGTTGTGTTGGGCAACCCGGGTAGAGGGATCAGGTGGCACATTTTGGAGAAACGGTCTATGACCACTAGGATCTCGGTCCGGCCGTCGGAGGGGGGCAAGTCCGTGATGGAGTCCATGGCAATATGGGACCACGGTTGGTCAGGTACTGGCAACGGCTGGAGGAGACCTGCAGGTAGATGACGGGGCGTTTTGGACTGGGCACAGACTGGACACGAGAGGACAAAGTCATAAATGTCGTCTTTGAGTGAGGGCCACCAATATCTCCTAGCGAGCAGCTGGGTAGACCGGGTAATTCCCGGGTGGCCAGAACAAAGTGAGGTATGCACCCACTGCATGAGTTGAGGGCGGATAATGGTGGGGACATATACCTTGTTGGGGGGTCTGAGGAGGTGCGGGCTGTTCGCATTGAGCCTGTAGGATGGCCTCCGTCGGTTCCCATTGAACAGGTGCTACGACTCATGACGTGGGGAGAATGGTTTCTGACTCGGGGGGTTCGGAGCCATGGTCGAACAGGCGAGACAGAGCGTCCGCCTTGAGGTTCTGGGAGCCCGGCCGAAAGGTTAGGGTGAAATTGAATCGGGTGAAGAACATAGCCCACCTGGCCTGTCGAGGGTTTAACCTCTTGGCCGCGCGGAGGTACTCTAAGTTCTTGTGATCGGTGAAAACGACAAAGGGGAACCTAGAGCCCTCCAGCCAATGGCGCCATTCTTCCAGGGCCAGCTTGATGGCCAGTAGCTCTCTATTCCCGACGTCGTAGTTCTGTTCGGGGGGGACAGCTTGTGGGAGTAGAAGGCACATGGGTATAACTTGGCAGGAGTCCCGTGTGGCTGGGAGAGTACAGCCCCCACCCCTATCTCAGAGGCATTTACCTCCACCACGAACGGGATAGTGGGATCGGGCTGCTGAAGGACTGGTGGGGTCGTGAAGGCCTCCTTAAGGGCATGGAAGGCTTGTTGGGCGGGTGTGTTCCAGGTGAGGAACTTCGGGTTGCCTCGTGTGAGGGATGTGAGGGGTGCGGCAATTTTGCCGAAGTCCCTAATAAAACGCCGGTAGTAGTTGGCGAAGCCCAGGAACCGCTGGAGTTCCTTGAGCGTGCTCGGTTCGGGCCAAGACAGAACCGCAGCAACCTTGTCGGTCTCCATCTCCATGGTTCCTGCTGACAGGACGTAACCTAAGAATGAGATGGAGGGGCGGTGAAAGGCACACTTTTCAGCCTTCACAAATAGATCATGCTCCCGTAGTCTCTGCAGCACCCTCGAGACATGGACGGTGTGCTCAGAGAGCGTGGCGGAGTATATCAACAGGTCGTCGATGTAGACGATGTGAAAGAGGTCCCGCATGTTTCGGAAGACGTCGTTCATGAATGACTGGAATACCGACGGGGATTGGCGAGGCCGTACGGCATCACCAAATACTCATAGTGCCCCCTGGTGGTGATGAACGCCGTCTTCCATTCGTCCCCCTTGCGGATGCGCACGAGGTTGTACGCACTCCTGAGGTCAAGTTTAGTAAATACCCTCGCCTTACTGACCTGCTCGAGGGACGGTTGGATGAGAGGGAGGGGGTAGGCGAACTTCACGGTGGCCTTGTTTAGGGCCCAGTAATCGATGCAGGGGCGAAGTCCGCCGTTTTTTTTGCCCACGAAGAAGAAACCGGACGCCACCGGGGAGGTGGACGGCCGGATGATGCCCAGCTTGAGTGCCTCGTCGACATAGTCCTCCATGGCTTTGGTTTCAGGTAATGTTAGGGGGTAGGCTTGGCTCTTGGGGAGTGGGGACCCCGGAAGGAGCTCGATGGCGCAGTCCACGCTGCGGTGGGGGGGGAAGACTGACCTGGGTCTTCTCGAACACATCGGCAAACGAAGAGTATTCAGGAGGGATAGTGACGGAGGATCTCACTTCGGGGCTCTCTACAGAGTTGGAGGACACAGGAAGGGAAATGCAGTGGGATAGGCAGTGGTCAGTCCAGCGCAACAGCTCCCCCGTGCGCCAGGAAATGTGGGGGTCATGAAGCGCTAACCAGGGGTGGCCTAAAACCACAGGGTCTCTGGGGAGTGCACAATAAAAAACTGGATTACCTCCGTGTGAAACAAGCCCACTTGGAGGGACAATGGCATGGTCCGGAAGGAGATGAGACCCGATCCGAGGGGTGCCCCATCCAGAGAGTTAACACTGAGGGGTGGCACGACCGGACAGAGGGGGATGGACAGCTTCTGGACCAAGCCATCGTCTAAAAAATTTCCCGCTGCCCCGGAATCCACTAGGGCTGGGGTAGAAAAAGAGACATCGTTAAAAGTCAACATTACTGGGAGGCAGACTTGTTTCTGGGTAACGCTGAGGAAAACAGACGTTCTCACCTGGCTTCTGGAGAGGGTACGCCGAGGGCCGAGTGGGCAGGAATCGATGCGGTGCCCCGGGTTGCCGCAGTACAGGCAGAGGTTCAGGGTTAACCTTCTGGTTCGCTCTACCTGGGTTAGTGGAGCGCGACCAAGGTGCATGGGCTCGGCTGTGGGAGAGCGCTCGGGAGTTATGGGTTTAGGTGGGCTGTGAGCCGTCGGAGGCTCGTGGACGACGGGGGGGCTCCGATAAGCACGGTCCCGAAGCAGATTGTCAACAGTAATGGAGAGCTGAATGTAGTCCTCCAGTGACAGTGATTCCCCTCGGCACGCTAGCTCTATTTGGAGCCGGTCATTCAACCCCAGGCGGTATACAGTCAATAGAGCCGGGTCGCTCCACCCGCTACCCGCGGCAAGGGTGCGAAAGTCAAGTGCATAGGCAGCAGCAGTGCGAGACGCCTGCTTTAAAAACATGAGGCAGCTGCCAATATCTCTGCCAGCTGCCGGGTGATTAAAAACCACGGCAATCTGGTGACAAAATTGGCTGTATGACAACAAAAGAGGGCTATTCGTGGTCCACAATGCGGTGGCCCATTGCCGTGCTTTGCCCGAGAGCAGGGAGATAACAAATTGCACTTTCTCACAGTCAGTTTGCAAAAGGGGGTGATAAGTCATGTACACAGTGCATTGCATCAAAAACCCCTGACAAGCATCCGACGAACCGTCAAACCGCTCGGGGGCTTGAAAGCTCGCGGCGCTGTGAGACACAGTGGGAACATCAACGGACACAGGGACAGACACAAGCGGAACAGGTAAAAACTGATCAGAAATCGCACGTACCGTTTGCAGAATCTCTTGTATCTGCTGTCCCTGTGCCGCGAGTGTTTGGTCGTGTTGGCCAACCGTAGATCCCTGGGCGGAAAGTGCCGTGTAAATCCGCTCTAATGAGCTGCGGAAATCATCAGCGGCTTCCATTGTGACTGTCTACGGTGAGGTTGGTTATTCTGTAACCCGCACACACACACACACAAGACGAGACAGTCACAATGTGAACAAACACTGCTTTTATTTAAAGAGCAGGCGAAGGTACAGTAGGGAAAATCCAGAGGGAGAATCGTCGAGGAAGCGTAAGGTCGAGGCCGGGGAATCAGGATAGGGCAAAAAGGGCAAATCTACAAATAGAGTGGTCGAGGAAAGCGAAGGGGTCAGAGCTGGGGTAATCAGAATCAGAACAACGAGGGAATCTAACGAGTAGAATAAACAGGGGAGCTAGGGGAACACTAGAGCTGGCAAAGTGAAGGGGTAACTAAACAATAACCAACACCAGTGAAACGAATGTGCTGTGGTATTTATAGCGGCGGGTGCAGGTGTATACAATGAGTGTGGTGATTGAGGCGAGTGCAGGTGTATTCAATACTCTGGCGATTGGGAGCGGGCATGTGAGCCCGAGGGGGGAGATTGAGAACGGGCATGAGATTTCGAGGAATTGGAACGAGCGAGTGCGCTCGAGGGAGCGGGGCGAACCGAAGAAGCGGGGTTCGTTACAATTTCTAGTGTCCCCATAACTCCAAATCACTTAAAAATCATACTAAACAATGTTTTTATATATATTTTGTATTTTATTTTAAAATGCAGAAAGTTTTTTGTTGGGATTAGGGGAAGGGTTAGGGGATAGAACCTATAGTTAGTACAGTCTAAAAACCATTATATCTATGGAGAGTCCTCATAAGGATAGCCGTACCAATGTGTGTGTGTTTTGCATTGTGTCCGAGTTATTGTTTTTATTTTATTTTTAAATATATAAAAAATGGATCTATTTTATTGCTCTGTTCACCAATTGACTTCCTATGGTGGGTTATATTTTATAAGAACATGATAAGTATTGCACTTTTTTTTTTAAACACTTAGAATTATAGAATACAAGTCAAATTTTTTGTTGTGTGTTCAGATGGCAATTGTTGGAAAAGTCCCCAAGCCTACCACTTAGATAAGTGAAGCTATTTTTATTAACAAAACAAAAATTCATATTATGGATTAAAAGCTTTATTTAATGTATATTTTATTATGTTTCTTGATATGTCTGTGCTAAGAAGTGAATTCAATCTTTCATTTTAAATAAACTGAGTGCCATACTTCAAAACCACTGTAATTATTTTTTATTTTTAAGAAGATTTTGGTTGAAATGCTTAAAAACATTTAAGACACTGAGTCAATCTTTATCTTTAGCATATGACATGCGAAAGAAAGAAAGAAAGACAGACATACAGACATGTTAGTTCCAAAGAATTGAAATCTTTATTTTTCATGTGACAGGGGACAGAGGCATTCAAAGGACTGTTACTTGGTAGACAGGGCTTAAGTTTCTTTTTCAAGTGTGTATCCGATTGTGGAATTTCCATGGAAAGTTTTCACATTAATGTATACCACTTTTGCTAATAGGTTGCTGACCCATGTTTACTGAACAAATGGGGAACACATGTCACCTGTGTTTTTGTATTATATAATAGGTTTAACTGACCATCTAAAAAGGACATTTTGTAATAGTGGAAATTCCACCCCTGTTCTGACCAGCTCTGTCAGTAAATTGCGTCATGTTTACCAAAGGATATCTGCTCACATAGCGTATCAATATTTATTGCATCCACCCACTGAGAAAGCCTGTATAAATGTCTGTTGCAGCCCATATTTCCCTGCCTTTGACTGAGTTTGGCTAACCTGGATCAAGTGGACAGCTCATAATGAAAGTGCTCTTTCTTTCCCAGTATGTGTGCTTGGCTCTTTCTCTGAACCATGTGGCTCCAGTGTGAGTATTTGATACATTTGATAGTATAGTCACTCTCTTTCTAAAACAGACTGTAAATATATCCAAAACAGCCTTTCTTCATATCTTTCTAAGGATCTTCTAATGCAGTGGCACAAATATAGTAAACCATAGTTTAGCAACAACTCTTCTTTACATTTTGGACTGAAACCTTAGGGGGTTATGTCTGTTGGAAACCTTTTTTGTTTATGATCTAGTGTGTTTTGCTTTTATATACATTGCTTTCTTCTTTATAGAGGAAACTACTACAAAGGCTATTAGGCTATTCACTTTCTTGTCAGTCACCTTGTAAAGAAAGATTCTGCCAAAAAATTGAATGTAAATGTATAGATGTCATGACTATATATACAGTATATATATATATATATATATATATATATATATATATATATATATATTAGTAATCTAATTTAAATTGAAAAATTATACAATACTATGTGTCATGGCATCTATACATTTACATAGTGTATATGTTACAGGTACCGGGCAGCGGCACCCATAGGCAGCTATATGTGTCCTGAAATACAGGAAAAATTGTGAGACAGAGAGAAGTGGTGTTTCCCAGCTGAAATCTCCGCAGTTATTTATTAATTTACATTTCCTTTATACCATCAGCATTGTTTCAATTTACCAGTTATTTATCAGTACTGTACATGTCTTGTCTTCCTAGACACAGTGTTCATGCTATTAACATAACATGCAATAAAACCCCAAACCCAAAATTATACATATTTTACATCCTTCATTTCCATACGTACATTCATTTGTCCAAATACTTTTGGCTATTACTGCAGTGCAAAATACACTGATACATTGACGCCATGAAATTTGACTCTGAATCGCTGACAGTATAAAAGTATTCATCACTAAAACATATAAAAATGTGTACAATTAAAGCATTGTCAATAGTTTTAAACATAACACAATTTCAACATGTTACATCGTTTATGGAGCCAGACAGTATATTATACTAAACCAACAGTGGAGAAGTGTGGCCCACGCTAGCATTTTACGCTAACATGCTAACATGTAAACGAGTGTACCACGCCGCTATCGTTACTCTCGGCGGCCCTCATGTGAAACCATATATCCAGCAACTGCTCATTTTACTCTTGTGCTTTAACTCAACTTGTCTCTTAAAATTAACTAATGAACTACAACGATTTATGTTTCCCTGCTGAAATCTCTGCAGTTATTGAGGGAAAACAGCGGAGCGTGCGCTCATGATCAGGGTCCCTGAGGGTAAACCACAGTCTCAAACCGCCACCTACTGCCGGAAGGCTGCTACAGCAGGCCAACCATTCACACACAAGCCATTTTACAGTACATAAAATCCTCTTCAAATAAAGGAAATTAAATACAGATATCACTTTAGATGATCTTAAACCATAAAATCAAACACAAATGTGATCACACTCGAGTGGGCATCACATATACATATACACCGATCAGCCACAACATTAAAACCACCTGCCTAATATTGTGCCGCCAAAACAGTGCCAACCCGCATCTCAGAATAGCATTCTGATATGCTATTCTTCTTTCCACAATTGTACAGAGCAGTTATCTGAGTTACCATAGACTTTGTCAGTTAAAAACCAGTCTGGCCATTCTCTGCTGACCTCTCTCATCAACAAGGCTTTTCCATCCCCAGAATTGCCCCTCTGGCACCAACAATCATCCATGTGATTATCTAATCAGCCAATCATGTGGCAGCAGTGCAGTGCATAAAATCCTTCAGATACGGGTCAGGTGCTTCAGTTAATGTTAACATCAACCATCAGATTGAGGAAAACAAATTTGATCTCAGAATGCTTTTCTGAGATGCGGATTGGCACTGTTTTGACAACACAAGGGGGGACCTACACAATATTAAGCAGGTGGGTTTAATATGGTTGCTGATCGGTGTGTGTGTTATATATATATATATATATATAATAGTGTATAGTTAGCCAATATGTTTACATCATTGATTGCTTGCTTTTTTAGTTTAAATTGAGTCTAGTAGAGATTGCAACATTGAACAACAAAGAGCAGGGTCAATAACATAAATACAGACTGGTTAAAGTTCATATCAACATCTTTGATTTAGTTCGATCATGCTTAGTTTTTCAACATGTTTGATCGGTGGATCACAATAAACTAAAGATTTTCCAGGCTTAATTCATATTTGTTTTAGTGCTATCAATGAAATAGGTTTATGTTTCTAGCTGTAAGTTTCTCAAAGCTAAATATTTTTTTTAATTGTTTCTCTTTATTTCAGCCACCATGCTGTCAACATGGCAGGTAGGCATGAAAATCCATCTCTGTTTTTTGTGATTTTAATAATTCAATATTATTACTCATCAATACTATCAATAAAATGTGTCAAGTTTGACAATCACCTAAAGCAACAGCAATATAATGATCTTGATCTACTGCATGCTCTATATGACATTAATGATAAATTAATGTAATCATTTCCTAGCAGATAAACCTGAGGGCCATTCACATTCTAAAGTGTGGAACGAACAAGATGCAAAACTTGACCGCTGTGAAGGAATTGAGTTTGATGCCATTACCCCAGATGAAAAAGGAAACACTTTCTTTTTTAAAGGTCTACAGACATTCCTCATTTTATTATTCATCAGTATATAAAAAAATACAAGCTACAGCTATTATTGTGAATATTTTTTAATATTTGTATTTTATTATTTAGGTGACCATCTATGGAAAGGTTTCTCTGGGCCAGCTGAGCTCTTAAATAGCACATTCCAAGAACTGTATGACTATCATCACCTGGGTCATGTTGATGCAGCCTTTCGCATACACCATCAGGATGATCCTAAAGCTCATGACCACATCTTCTTTTTCCTGGTGCTCTTAATTAAATTACTTTACATATTTCTTTGCATAGTAAATAAGAACTTTAAATATTGGTTTTCGGTGTGCAAACCCACACCTTTATATCACAAAACACTTGCAACTGAATACTGCTGAATATTTACTTTTCTTCTTTTTTTTTTAAGGATGACAAAGTGTTTAGCTATTACAACTATACTCTAGAAAAAGGCTATCCTGTAAATATCCAGCAGGAATTTCCTGGTGTCCCCAGCCACTTAAATGCTGCTGTTGAGTGCCCAACTGGCGAATGCGTCACCGATTCAGTGCTGTTCTTCAAAGGTATGTAAGTAAATAATATGCTCTACATTCATGTCAATTGCAACTAAAAGTGCACTGTTTAAAGGGATCATGAAATGAAGATTCTAAATTTCCTTGATATTATGACATATAGTATGAGTATCTACATGTTAGTACGGTTAGTACTGTGTACTGTTAATTTCATGACTACCCGATCATTCTAATTCATCCAGGTACTAAAAGTGAAATGTTTTTCATTTTGGTTAATTCTGAATGGAAACAATATTTTGTTTTGCTCTGGCTCTGGTGTTCCACAGCCTCCATTCCAAAGGTAACCAGTTAGAACTAAATAAAAGAATGGTTACTAATGTTCTTTTTAAAATGCCAGTACTCAGTGCTAAGGGTGGGTAATATGCCAGTTGAAGTGTAGCCAGTTCTCGCAAAACACACACAAGCAACCTGGTCTGGAAAAATAAGCCTAAAATAAGTGACTTGCCTCACCAAAATAAGCAATCACATTTTTACAGAGTCGGGATTGATCAACATAGAAATCATAAAATGCATTGTACACAGTAGCCTAAGTAATATAACGTATTTTCAATAAATGTATCCTTCATATTAAATATACTGTATCTCCTAGTGTTTGTGCGGTCAAACAAATGCGGACAATGTTAAATCAGTTGAACCATGAACTCTAGTATTTACACCACAATACAGGTAAAATATATCTCTTTTCTCCACTCTCTTAAAGGGGACATAACATAATAATAAGGGTATGTGAATTCTGCTTATGTATATAATGCCCTCCCAAGAATTCACAAAAATACTGAGCGGATAGTTTTGGCATTGAGCCTATTTGTGCCATGCTGAACTTAGTGCCTCTGGGTGCAGTAGAAAACGTCATAGCTATTGTGTAACCTCTATTCCTGGATGGAAGGAATGAGACATTGTGTCGATTGTAGTGACACAAGGTGTGTCTTCTGAGAGCCTTGCATACCTCTGAACTTGAGAAAAGGCCAATGTCATGTTGGCAGACAGAATTTGCATAAAGGGGAGCGGGGGAGCGAATGTCAGACAGGTTTTCACCGAGGAGCCGAGAATACGGTTACGGTGCATTACAGTGGTAGGGATAGTGACATGGCAAGGGGAACACAACGTCTCGTATCTGCAATGGGGAATGGAGGTTACAACAGTAACCATGACGTTCCCCTTCTGTCACTCACTTGACGTTTTGTCGATTGTAGTGACACAAGTCCCACTTCAAAATGCCATGCACTACCCATGTTACGTGACTGCCGAGCCAGGTGTAAGCAGGCTGCTGCATGCTAGAAGCATCTGGGTCGGCTGTACGTAGCTGTAGGGTTTCTTGGTTCAGGTTTGGGGAATGTACAATTAATATTAATGATTGTAATCAATGATTAATCATACGGTTTGAACGAGATACCAATACATTCTAAATTGCCCCAAAACAGGGGTTATATAGCCCAAAAGTCTGCTTCAGATATATATAGATAATTAACACAACAAATTATAATTAATTAGGAATATACATCATATGCAGACAGGCTGTATTAATTTTCAGAACACCTTAATGGAATTAACCCGTACCGCAACCAATCAGTTCGTCCACCGAACCACTTTGCTCAACACGCTTGATCAATTCTCCAGAAGGTTTATTTTTAGTATAAGCTTACTCAATCAAAGCACATTAACTTACTTTGATAATATCAGCTCGTAGCTTTAGATCGCACATTAAAGAGGCTTTGCTTTATGACCAACAAACACAGACAATCAAGCGTATAATTGGGTTTAATACAAGGAACTAGGATATATCACTACACTTAAACAAACATAGAACACATTTAACAACAAACATTTAACATAGAACAAACAAAGTAAAACAGGAAGGAAAATAAAGAGGTTTTAGAGATAGCAAACTTGTTACAACAGTTAAACCTTAAGAGCCAGCAAGGGAATTAGACACTTTAACGTATTTTAATTTAGATGGAATAATACTTGCAAAATGGACCTTTGTGTCGCTGAGCAAGACTGCATGTGTGCGTGAATGTCCTCGTTGCGTCCGTGAGCTGGAGGATATCTGTTGGTGCTTCCGGAGCGTGGATCGCTCGCGGGAAGTGCAAAGCATCTTAGGAGTAATAGTTGAAACTGAGAGAGAGTCCTTTCACCCGGAGGATATCGGACTGCTCCAAAAACGAGTGTTGAGCTTTGTCCGAAGACAAGGAAAAGACTGAGATAAACGCCAAATAAAACAAAAGACATGTCTGACGAGAGTAACACAAAAAGAGAAGAAGCAAGAGAGCTTGAAGAGAGATAAAAGCGAGGAGAGAAGACAAAAGAGGACGATTCAACACCAGATCCGGACTTTTAAGGTAGGCAGGTCACACCTCCTTTGGGAGGAATGACCCAATGAGGCACCTCAGTTTTGGCGCGAGAAGGTTCCCTTTGTCTTGTCAAGGCTACTCATTTGCCTAATTTATGACAGTGTCCTGGATGTGGTTTGAATCACTCAAAAGATGGTAAAACATAGCAGAATACTTTTTAATGTAACCTTATATATATATTCAGCTAGGGCGAGTCGTAAGGTTTAATTTGATACCAAGATCAACTTGAGTGTATAGATTTTCAGTGTGTAGATCGCGATATCACGAGTGTCTCTAGAGAGGCTCTTTGGGTTGTAAAAACGTCAAGAAGCATTCTAACTCCCAGACTTGCTGGCACTACCTGGTGATTTAGATGGAGAGTCACAGGGTGTAGGGGTTTTAGAACCCTTGGTAAAAATGTGCGCCTTGCATTCAGAATTAATGAGTTCATGATCTTCCGTTCATACTCTACATAGCCCTCCCCAATGCCCCCAATGAAGGTGTCATATACCACTCTTAGGTTCTCAGTACCCATATGTGAACAGTCGATATTCTTCTAAAAAGCTTAATTTGTGTTCAGCATACGAAAGAAAGAAATACACATCTGGGATAGAAAGAGGGTGAGTAAATGATGAGAGAAATATATTTTTGAGGTAAACTAATTTTATTTGAAAGACTATCTAGGCACATAATAACACTGCATAGCTGTGACTGTTTATAACTATTTCAAACTGTACAATCTCACACTTTAAATGGTCAGTGCTTTGTTTTTAAATCATTAAAATAGCAACAGATCCAGTGAAAAAAATGGAGATTGAGTAATTGTTTTTACATTTTACATGCCATTCAAAAACATGGCATTTTACAACGTAAGAGAGAAATAAAAAAAAATTAAAATAATACCATTTGTACTTTTCATTTACTTGGGATGTCAATGCTCAGAGCGAAGGCTAAATTGTTACTGTCTCTTTAAGAGGCTTTTATCGCATGATATGATATTCAAGGCACAGTTCAGTTTAATCTTTTGAGAACTGAGAAGTATCATTATTTTCGTTCTGTGCCATGCTTGTTGCATCTGTATTCATTTCAGAGATTATGGGTGTGAGATGATAAAATACAGACTGCGTGAATGGTTGATTTGGTTCACTTGAATTTTGTGGTGTGTTTCAGAAAAATAATCGCGAAGACAGAGACGGCGCAAACGGTTTATTTTCTTTATTTTACAAAAGCACAAGGTTTTGTTGTTATCGTAAGTGTACACAAATAAAGTACACATTTCATAGTTCGTAATGATGTCTCGCATGTTTCTGTATGGGGAGAAATGACGCAGTAATTTATTTAAGTTGTTTCCGCTGTTTCGAGAGAAAAATATAGCAGGACGCAGAGAGGTTACCAGGATATCATGTTTGGGGGGCATTTGGCTTGTTTGGGGGGGCAACATAAACAATTGAAAAAATCGGCAAAAAAATTAAGCTATACTACACACAATCTGTTTTAGTGCATATCTTTTTCTAAGCCAGGAACCAAGAGATAGGCACAGGGCCCCTATTAGACTATAGGGTTTAAACTGGATTTTCGTTGTGTCAGACCTCACTCATCTGCTAGCGATGGAAAACTATGCACAAAACAATCCACTTTTAAATTGTAATTTATCATCAGATGCAGAGGCGTTTCCAGCATTGAAGGACATCCGGGGCTTAGCCCAGACAATTTTATTTTCACACTAGCAACCACTTCCCTGTAGTCCAAAGCTGGTGAGAGGGTATTCTTTGAGTTATGCTCTGGCTGGGCCTGTTTCTACAGTTCCTAAATCTTCCACTCTAGTACTATCCTCAACATCCTCTCTCCTCCCTGAATCGTCTGTGATGCAAAAGTGATGTCATCTTGAAGCATGTTAGGTTTGAAAAACCATCAGTCAAAATTACATTTGATTTATTGCCACGTATATATTGTTAAAATTTGGACATTTACATAAACACGCCCCTTTCAGCCATTTTGTATCATATTCATTTTTCCTAAGTAACGTTTTCAAAAACTTCAATTCTACACATGTGTACCAAATTTCAAGTCAATTGGAGCTACAGTTCAGGAGAAGAAGAGTTTTGTAGGTTTTCGCAAATTTTCAACGTACGGAAAAATCCATCATGGCGGAAGTTATGGGTTCTTGAGGCTTTTTTGTTTCCCATGAGAAATGAGGCATGTACACCAAGTTTCAGAAGATTTGGACAAATGGCGTGGAAATGGTATCACTTTGAAAATATATTTTTTGGGCATGGCCTGTAGCGCCACCTATGTGCGAATGAAGACCATTCTTGGTTTGGGGGTACCCGTTGGCATGGAGTATCAATGTGCCAATTTAGAAAACTTGTGACCAGTGACTTTTTGAGATATTGGGGCTCAAGAAGAATAATAATAATAATAATAAATATAGCTGCAAGCAGCAATGCGGATTCCTCCTCAAAATGGCAAATCATTTAAAATTGATCAGTAGATGGTTGGGGATAAACCCTCCCAATTAAGGAATTCAAAAAAACATGTCTTTGTCTGAATCCTAAACGAAACATTTTCAATGTAAAGGAAAATCCATACCGGACCTTATGGATCCTTGAGGCTTTTTTGTTCCCAATGAGAAATGAGGCATGTACACCAAGTTTCAGAAGAATTGGACAAATGGCGTGGAAATGGTATCACTTTGAAAATATTTTTTGGGGGCGTGGCCTGTAGCGCCACCTATGGTCGAATGTGGGCCATTCTTGGTTTGTGGGTTCCTGTTGGCCTGTAGTATCAATGTACAAAATTAGAAAATATTTGGCCAGAAAATGGGAATTTTGGAGTGGCCTGTAGCGCCCCCTAGGGGCGAATGTGGGCCATTCTTGGTTTGTGGGTTCCTGTCGGCCTGTAGTATCAATGTACCAAATTAGAAAATGTTTGACCAGAAAACGGGAATTTTGGCGTGGCCTTTAGCGCCCCATAGTGGCGAATGTCGGCCATTAATGGTTTGTGGGTTCCTGTTGGCCTGTAGTATCAATGTACCAAATAAGAAAATTTTTGAACAGAAAAAGAGGTAATTTCAGCTTGGCCTGTATCCCCTAGGGGCGAATGTCGACAATTCTTGGTTTGTGGATTCCTGTTGGCCTCTAGTATCAATGTACCAAATTAGAAAATGTTTGACCAGAAAATGGGACTTTTGGGAATTACCTGTAGCGCCCTCTATTGGCGAATGTGGGCCATTCTTGGTTTGTGGGTTCCTGTTGACTTGTAATATCAATGTACTAAATTAGAACATTTTAGACCAGAAAATGGGAATTTCGGCATGGCCTGTAGCGCCCCTTAGGGGCGAATGTTGGCCATTCTTTGCGCAGTACTTCAGAGTGATGTCACGCATGCACGATGAGCATGTTAGGTTTGAAAAACCATCAGTCAAAATTACATTTGGTTTATTTACACGTATATATTGTTAAAATTTGGACATTTACATAAACACGCCCCTTTCAGCCATTTTGTATCGTATTCATTTTTCCTAAGTAATGTTTTCAAAGACTTCAATTCTACACATGTGTACCAAATTTCAAGTCAATTGGAGCTACGTTTCAGATGAAGAAGAGTTTTGTAGGTTTTCGCAAATTTTCAACGTACAGGAAAATCCGTCATGGCGGAAGTTATGGGTTCTTGAGGCTTTTTTGTTCCCCATGAGAAATGAGGCATGTACACCAAGTTTCAGAAGATTTGGACAAATGGCGTGGAAATGGTATCACTTTGAAAATATTTTTTTTGGGCATGGCCTGTAGCGCCACCTATGGGCGAATGTTGACCATTTTTGTTTTGGGGGTACCCGTTGGCATGGAGTATCAATGTGCCAATTTAGAAAATTTTTGACCAGTGACTTTTTGAGCTATTGGGGCTCAAGGAGAATAATAATAATAATAATAATAAAACTGTCAATTACAATAGATTCCCTCCTTACGGAGGAATCTAATAATAAAACTGTCAGTTAGAATAGATTCCCTCCTTACGGAGGAATCTAATAATAAAACTGTCAATTAGAATAGATTCCCTCCTTACGGAGGAATCTAATAAAACTGTCAATTACAATAGATTCCCTCCTACCGGAGGAATCTAATAAATCTGTCAATTACAATAGATTCCCTCCTACCGGAGGAATCTAATAATCTGTCAATAACAATAGATTTCCTCCTACCGGAGGAATCTAAATAGTACTGTCAATTACAATAGATTCCCTCCTACTGGAGGAATCTAAAAATGCCAAGACAACCAAGAAATACAATGTTCTCAAAGCCACAAGTCTAAAGAAGTTATTTTCAAATTTGAAGATAATCTAACAAAAAATTAGGTTCCTGCGAGCTTTTATCTCTGTAAAATGACTGGGTGGAGTACAGAGTAAAATTAAGGCTCCGCCTTTCAAGACGACACAGAATTTGACTGCACTTCCTGGCTATTATAAAAACTATGCCGCATTTTTGGAGAGGGTGGAAAACAGTAGTGTATTACAAAATTATAAAATGTTTGCTGCACCACAGGGATACAATGTTTTTTTTTTCTAAGCAGTTTTTTCTGCTTAGAACTTGTGACATTGCATGATAATGGGCCTTTAATTTAATGTTACACTGTACTCATATTGATATTACACAATAAACCTCCTCAGGAAAAGAAGTTTATAACTTTGACATCAAGACAAAGTCAGTCAAGAAGAAGGTGTGGAGTCACTTGCCAAACTGCACATCTGCCTTCCGCTGGCTAGAGCACTATTACTGTTTCCATGGTCACCACTTCACCAGATTCCATCCTGTTTCTGGAGAAGTGACAGGAACATATCCAAAGGATGCACGAAAATATTTTATGAGGTGTGGCGAAGGATTTGGTGAGAGATTCACTCAGTATTAATGAACGTCCAGAAGGATTGACTAACTAATATGATATGACTAATTAATATATAGCCAATTTAATTAATCCATAGGTCATGAAGCTGGTTTCAGAAAGCTGCCCTGCAATGAGACCAAGCTAAATGCCATCACCACAGATGATAAAGGGAGATCTTATGCATTCATTGGTAATTACCGTTTTCCATGATATAATTATATGACAGTGTAATCTGCTTACATTTATATCAATATACCCTTTTCATTTTTTATAATGTTTTAATTTTACTCCTACAGATTCAAATTATATTCGTTTGGACACCCACCGTGATGGCAATCACCCTTTCCCTATTGCCAGGTCATGGAAGGAAATTGCTGGTGGAGTGGATGCAGTTTTTTCTTATGGTGATAATATGTACATCATCCAGGTAAAATCAACAGACATGACCAGGTTGACATGTATATAAAAAAATTACATGGTATTATTTTAGGTGGCCTTATATTTTTATTCTTAGTTTTAATTATATTTCTGATATTTAGCTGTCGTGTTTACTGTAACAGTACATAAAAAGTAAACAGAAGTTTTTACTTAGATCATATATTTTTCTGACTGTGTTGATGAGTTTAAAGACAAGGCTTCTATTTATGAGACTACAACTAAAGAATGTTGACCCAAGTGTGACTTGATGACTTCAACAATGTTTAAACAAATTTACAGAAGAGTCTTGTCTTGCAAAGAGAAACAAACCAGCAAAATGTCAATCAGAACTAAACAGTGAAGTGAAGGTAATGATCAGATAAACCTAAAGAAAGTGTACTAATTGACACAGAGAAATGCCACAAGAAAAAAAAGGAAACTGGGTCTGTTCAGTGGCTTCTCATGAAAGTCACCAAGAAGTCTTCAGAAAATCTAATTTTCTCTGACTTTTAAAACTTTATATCTGTCACTCACTTGATGTCGTGTCAATGAAGTGACACTAGGGGTCACTCTTGGGAGCCCAAGACACCTCTGATCTTTGATAAAAGGCCAATTGGAATTGACGAATGTTATTTGCATTCTCATTAAGAGCGGTCGATGTCCACTAAGCTGAATTCCCACGGCTTTCCATTCATCTCTGTTGGATCTCTGACGGCGCATTACTGCAGCTTTCTCCCCTCTCTGCACTGGTGCACTGCAGAGATCGCCACTGGGTGCTTCGGCAGAACAAAACTAAAAGAGTATATTCTGAAAGAGTATTTTTTTCCTGAAAGAGTATATTCTAAAAGAGCAGCACACACAGAACGTCTTTAAAGACATGTCTTTTTAAAGATGCCCTTCTGCTTGTGTGTTATTCCTGGGTGCGGTATGATACCTCTTGCCTTGCGACGGCCATGATCGCTGCCTCTTGTGTCTGGGCACTGCTCACATGGAGACAGCTTTCGTGGATGAGTCATGTCCTCACTAAGAGGGCATGACCATGGTAACATTACGGTCGTGGCATGCTTTCATAAGGAAGCAAGCCACCCCAGTGGCTCCCCACCTTGGTCCTTCTACCTACGGGTATGAGGCCAGCGCGGCTAACACTGGGGGCATTTTGGGGACCCCAATGGGACCACCTCTGCCGGGTAAATCCCCACGGACCTCCCATTCCCCGGCATGCTCTTTTGCCCCTGTAAGGCTTCCTGATGAGTGCGCCGGCTCGTCTCAGGGTGAGTTCGACCTCTTGTTTGGGGCCCATGAATGTGATGAGCTTTCGAGCGCTGCATCGGAGAGTGGAAGTCAGATGCAGAAGCCTCAGCTGGGCTGCCCCCCTCGTGTAAGGTCAGGCCGATGCTGAAATGACGGACATGCTTTACCGGGCAGCCTAGAGTGAAACCCTCCGCTCTCCCCTTAACCCTTGCGGCTCGATGATTGGTTCCTGGGCCCGTGGCAGTGTTCACAGCCAAGACCCGTCTCAGTTCCTTTCTTTCTGGTGATGCACGAGGATAGACAAGGTTGTGGGAGGCACCTTTTACTGCCCGGATCCCGATCTTTCAGCTCCCCACCCTCACTACCCTTGATGGTGGGGCGGCCAGGGGCTGATTGCCGATGCCCCCAGTGGATAAGCTCCTGAAGCTCCCGTCCAGGGCCTGTAGGTGTCCATCCGCCCTACACGTGATGGCTCTCTTGCAAGTCCACCAAGCCAAGGCACTCAAAGAGCTGCATGAGGGTAGTTACACCTTGAGATTGATGCAGGAGCTGCGCTCGGCGACTGACCGCACACTCCGGGCGGTGACCTCGCACTCCGGACCGCTCCTGTGGCCCCGCCCGCCGCATCGAGCCCCCCCGCAGGAAGCAGATGTCACCCCTGGCCGGCTGCTAAGAAGAAGACCTCGAAACGCTCCTGAGACGCGCGATCCAGGGTCTCTCGGGCGGGTGCTGTCCACTTTGTTGGTCCAGGAGTGCCATCTTTGTCTCAACCTTGTCGAAATGCGAGAGGCCGACAAGGCACGATTCCTTAAGGCCCTCATTTCCCTGGCTGGCTCCGCCGCGGCCCACCCCTGTGGCCCCGCCCCGGCGCCGAGCCCCCCGCAGGATGCAGATGCCACCCGTCTCATGGCCGGCTGCTAAGAAGAAGACCTCGAAGCGCTCCTGAGATGGGCGATCCAGGGACGAGGATACCTTCTGTTGAGGAGCTGGTAGACAGACCAGGAGCGCCACCATTGGCTCAACCTGGTCGAGATGTGAGAGGCCGAAAAGGCACGATTCCTTAAGGCTCCCTTTTCCCTGGCTGATCTATCCGGCGACATGTTTGAGGACTTTGCCCAGAGTTCTCGGCAGTGAAGCAGCACACGGAGGCCATTCAACACATTCTGCCCCGGCGTGGCTCAAGATACTGCACCCCGTCTGCTCGTTGCCTAGGGCCTAAAAAATTTGGGGAGTTTGTGCAAGATTCTCTCACAAAAGCCTCTTGCACTGATAGCTTGACAGAGCCTCATGAATGATTAGAGAAAACTAGGTTTAGGGTCTGAATATATGCTAAGGAAGTTTCTAGAGACCCCAAATTTTGGTTCCTGATTTGGGGGGCCCTTTTGCTCGAGTTTCGGACATTACACATATGTACATTTCGAGGCCCCATCCATCAACCCGTTGTAGAAAATTAATGAAATAAATTGCAGATGGACTTTTTACAGAAAGCTCCTCTGGGCCCCAAACTTCACGTGCCAGTAGTCCCTAGTGTGTCATAATAATTTTGTTTTTGCTTTAATGCAAGAATCAACCTCACAGGCCTCTTGCTCTCAAAGCCAGAGAGAGCCTCTTGCATGTGCAAAGTCATTTGGGTGTTAATTGAAGGACTCGAGCTGAAAGAGTGCATTCAGAAAATGTCTAGAGCCTCCAAATTTTAGGCCCTGATTTGGGGGTCCCTAGGGGGTCCTGTGACCTTTTGATCCCTTTTTGTAAGAAATACCACTTGCCCATTAAAGCAATGCAATTCCACAGCAGTTTCGTGGATGGGGTTAAATTTAGTGTTACGACCTGGGGGCTTCGAATACTTCATCAATGGGCCCTCAGAAACAGGGTATTAAAAAGCTGTGTCCCTCATGGATTGAAGTGGATTAAATTTTTTTTTTTAGATTCTAGAAAAATTATTGTTACATTACACCTCACAGGTCAGCCAATGAAGTACTTAATGAAGTCATTGGGACTTGAAACTTTGCACACTGACTAGGGGTTCCTGAGAAGTAATATATTTAAATTCAGAGTTGTTTGGACCTTTCGGAGTTGTGAAATGGTAAGTGGGACGTGCTCTAACTTTGCTCCCTGAGCTCCAACGGACCCCAAATTTTACACGGTGACACGTCAAGTGCCCCTTATTGACATACTAAGAGAACTAAGTCCTAGGATGCAAAAATATATTTTTTATTATTTTCAACATATCTCTCTGCCTGTCATAGTAATCAATGAAAAAGGCTCAAATGTAGGCCCATGTGCAACAGTGTATTCATCGGAGGCTTTAATACTTAGCAAGTCCTCAGGGCCTCCAAAATTTAGGACCTGCCTCAGCGGCCCCTGAGAATCTATAGTTGTCAGTTTGGAGATGTTTGGACCTTTCGGAGTCGTGTCCACAGACCCGCTGTGAAAATACATGGTAAAAATCATACATGGGATGTGCTCTAGCTTTGCTCCCTGAGCTCCAACGGAGCCAAAATTTCAGAAAAATAGGGCTGACTTCTCCTGTAATTATAATTTTTTTCACTTTCAAAATATGCCTTTTTAAGGGTGTGGGCGGGTACAGCGGCCACCAAACATGTGGTCTGTGAATTTACACAGCTTAAATACCTATTTTGGAAAAATAGTTGGTTAGGGGGCAGATAACGGGTCTGTGGGACTCTGTGGGCATGGCACGAGCGGTCAGGGGGTCTCAGGGGTCATTTGGGAAAAACAGTTGGTTAGGGGGCTGATAGTAGACAGCCCTGCCTCCTCAGGGTGGCCATTGGGCATGATAGTTGGTTAGGGGGTAGATAATGGTATCGGGGGACTCTGGGGGTCTCAGTGAGCAGTGATCAGGTGCTCCGCAGCTAAAGGTTGCCCCCTATTTGCGTCCATTTGCCCATTAAATCGGACCTCGTGCCCATGAAGTGTACCCAGGAGGAGGCAGACCCAGCCTTGATGTTGCTGTGTCTGGTGCACACTTTACGACTCTATTTGGATTGCACACAGAGCTTTAGAGTCTCTGGGCAGCTCTGTGTCTACTTTGGTGGAGAGCGGAAAGGATCCGCTGTCTCCAAGCAGAGGATCGGCCACTGGATCTTCAACGCCATAGCTATGGCATACCACGGGCAGCATGTGCCGCCTCCCGCAGGGCTACGAGTCCATTCTACCAGAAGTGTGGTGGCTCCTTGGCCCTGACCAGTTGTGCCTCTCTAACAGACATTTTCAGAACAGCAGTCTAGGCAACACCCAACACCTTTGAAAGGTTCTACGATCTCTGGGTTGAGCCGGTTTCGTCCTGTGTCTTAGCAGGACTGAACAGGTAAGTCCAGGACTGTTGACCGGGTGTATCGCTTGCGCATTTCGCCTTTCACCTCCACTGAGCTGAAGACGTATGCTGTTGACTCCCAGTAGTTTTCACAAGATGTGTTCCCTGGATGACTTCCTCCTAGTCTTTGGCGGACGAGTTTGCAGAGAAAATCGCTGCCGCCTGAGTACACGTGCTAACTAAGCCCTGTACTGTGATAGATAACCCCATGTGACATATATCTTCCCTGTTGGTAAACTGCATCTTCCTTGGGCAGAGAGCCCTCTACCCCAGTAACTATGTTTGTAGAAACTTCTCCCCCCTTGGGTAGGACCTACCATGGGATTTCTCCAAATGACTCACTTCCGACGAAAAAGAGTCGGCAAGACCATGTGACGTATTTCAACTCAAAATACCTGCCCATCCTGGTGAGGTGTGATCTCTGCTGTGTCTTCCCCTTGACAACTTGTCCACCAATGACCCCCCCCCACCCCGAACGTGGACACTGGCAGTCTCAGTTAGTTGAAAAATGTTCAATCTTTTCGGGGAGAAAAATGAATAAAAGCAAAAGGGTAAGACTGGGCTAGCCTGCCCCTATTCTTTCCTTGGGCAGTCGACTTGTCCCCAAAGGGCTGTCCGATGCTCATAACAGCATCGGGGGAGGTTACTTGTCGGCCTGATGCGCTGGCTACGATGCACACAGTAGTCTGCCCATTTCGCTCTGCCACAATGCTGGACAACCCTCTGAAATGGCCAGGACATTCTTTCTCTGCTTCTCATCACAAAATTTTAATGAGCGGTTCGCACACCAGCTCCTTTATACCCTTATGTCCGGGGGAGTGGTATGCAAATACCACTCACCAATTCCCATTGGCCTTTTATCAAAGATCAGAGGTGTCTCGGGCTCCCAAGGGTGACCCCTAGTGTCACTTCCTCAACACAAATTCTCTTTCCCTCCATCAGGGAATGTAGGTTATGGAAGAATCATAATGTTTCGGTGAACATTCACAGCATGGTAACAGATATATTTGTGTGTTTTTCAGAGTGATCAAATCTATATCTATAAGTCAGCAGCCCATTATACTCTCATAGAGGGCTACCCTAAACCTCTGAAGGAAGAGCTGGGCATTGAGGGTCCTGTGGATGCAGCATTTTTGTGTGCAAATCAGCACATTGCACACATCATAAAAGGTAGGAATGATATGTAATTTCCATTTAAATAAAAAAAAATATATACCTTATTTACACATTAAGGTGGGTCAATTACTTGTGTTTACAACAATTAATATTACAATGAAGCATAATTTAAACCATTACTAATTAAACATAAAAAATATATATTTGCTGTCTCATTCACTGTTGTGAGCAATTCCTAATTAGGCAAATTCCTATGAATAATTACTTTTCCTCCTCAGGTCAAAAGATGTATGACATCGATCTTGCAGCAACTCCTCGAGCTGTTAAACAGGAGAGGTTTATTCCTTTTCCAGAAGTTGATGCAGGCCTTTGTGATGCTGATGGTATAAAGGTGTTTATTGGTTCAGAATACTATGTGTATAAAAGTCAGATGATTCTGGCTCTGAGCAAGTTCAGACCTCAACCGCAAAAGATCTCACCAGATCAATTTGGCTGTGAAGAAAAAAGACTCCTAAGACTACAACAAGGCCACAGCTTCTGATTACCAACAATGTAATTTTCTGCTTCTCATGTTTAATAAAAAAGAATGCTTGATTAGCATGTTTTTAAGTCTGCATTGTCAACTTAGGATACTGGTATAGTCAACAACATCACAAAACAAGAATAAAATATATTTTTTAGCATTCAGCTAAGATATGTCCTCTTCTTGATTAGCCTCCTCATCCTGTAGTCTGGAGACAGATGATAACTTGGAATATTCTTGAAGAATACCAAAATGAAAACATATTTTTTTCTTATCTACAATGGATCTCTCACTTTCCAGAGGGTAGCGACTTGTCACACAGATGGTTTTGTGTCTACTATAATGCCATGAAAAGTATTATACATGAATATCCATTTGACTGGTTCAAAATTCCTGTGATGCAGGCACAACCTCCAACCCTGCTCACCTTCCAGCTGAGGCAACAGCTCTCTCATGACCCACAATTCATCATGGTGTTACATGAAATAAAAAGCATCATACTGGAAACCATTAGGCTTTCTCTCTTTCTGCTGTTTGCTATCATAGAGAAAAGCAAAAGGGAGATAGTATGCATTAATTAATGCAGGAATTAACCTCAGGGTATGCAAAAACCTGACCAAGTAAAGAAGTGCACCCTGTCTAGGTTGGTCTGGGGGAATGCTCACTTGGGAGATTTGTATAAAAAAAAAGATTGGCTTTCAATTCTGCTATCGTTGAGAGAAGCATGTTTTTATTTTCTTGAGTATGTGTAGCATTCATGTAACTATTGGCTAAAACATTTCTAAAAGACAAATAGTGCAGAATGCAGGTGTCTCAAGAGGCAATTTAACTGTTGAAGTTCTGTTTAACTTAACACTGCATCTAAAAACTTCTGTGCTCCTGTGATAGATGCTAAAAACAGAGCAAAATATGTCTCAGTTTTCAAAGACATCTGTCTAGCACATGTTTACATAGGAAAATAATAAAAAAAAAGCAGCCCAGGTGATGCAAAAACATGTTCAGTGTGAATGGTCCCTCATTCATGTAGGGAATAAAGGAAATGTGACATTTAGAAGTGAACTTTAAATTGCCCTCATTCTCACTCCATAATATGTAAGGATATTTGGTATGCTAAATTTAGAAGGGAATTTAGGGTCTTGAAATATGTGAGCTATGAACTAAATTAAACTGTCCTTATTGCACCTTATTAGGTAATGAAATGTATAATGGAATTAGTCGCGTTCAACACCCATTATAAATTAGATACATTTCAGTACAGTGAAAATGAACTTTATGGATGTTGACAATAACATAAGAACCACTTATACTTCTTTGAGTCTACATCAATTCGGATTACCCAAATTATTTAATTAATACACCAGCACTTTGAGCACAATATTGGAGAGGTACTTGCATGTCTTTGGTGTTTCCTTGCTTTCTTTGTGTTGCTTGGTTCTTGGTTGAAGGTTCGTTCCATCAATGTTTTGGATCTCTGTATGAATTATGACGTTAGTTTGAAGCGAGGCCCTAGAGAGTGATGAATTTTCTCGGGACGTCGAGTCCCGAGCTTCCTTGGACCTCACATGACCCGGCCGTCAGCGGAGCGACCAGATGAAGCATTTGCAGGCAGAAGAGCGGAGAGCCGAAGAGCCTCAAGAGCCATGAGAAGAGAGGATGAAGAGTCAGAGCGATGTCTGAACAGTCAGGAGATGCCAGGCGATAGACGACTACAGAAGAGCAGAGAAGGAAGAGAGCAAGTTCTTCCTGTTTGGAAATATTTGAACAGAAATTGGCTGCATGCCTAAAGGTGTCTTGTGCCAATCAGAAGTGACTTTTCATAGTCACATGGTCGACTGGGCTGTCTTTTCTGATAGTTGATTTATAAGTCATTGTTAGAGATTCTCACTATTTTCCCGCTCAAAAACAGTGCATATTTAATCATGAACTTTATATCTTGCAAATGGTACAAGAGACATGATATTCGTTATCATCAGCTTTCTCTATGTAACCAAACAAATGCTTGCATACCAAATATGACATTTTTTTCATGAATATTATACATGTAGGTAACAAAACGTGAAAATCCCTGATTACAAAATCATATTGGTTTTACACATCATTGTATTTTATCAAGTTAAGCCTTATAGTTACCATTCTTAGTAGAATTAGATGAATCATACAAAATTAAAGATTATATTTATCAATTGTAGTTGATTGCACATCGTTAAACACATTTTAAAGAGGTCCATCATTCTATAATCATTAATTTGTCAGGTACAAACATTACCACAGTTCAAAGCGATTTTCAGCATTATCTAGCAAGGCTAGACTAAGATGAAATGTCTTAGAGTTGTGCAAATCTGATGGTCCTTGTAACCTTACACAGAACAGCTTTGTTAAACTGTGTGGGGGTTCCGGCTGAAGGCCGGTAATTTATGACGTTGCAACATTCCAAACTGAAAGGCTGTGTGTAATGTTTCAAATCATGTTGCTGGAATTCTTCTGCATATATAATCTTACATATCCCCCTTTCGATTGAAGATGTTTGAAGTGGAAGCAAACCTCTGCAATCACTGGAAAACAAGCAGAAGAAGACCAACACAAACAACATCAAGACAACACCTCCATCGAAGATAAAGCACTGGTGCAGAATGACTAATTATTCAGTAAGCATTCTAGCATTGAGGATTCTTGGGATGTTTTGGTACTCGTGGACTCTTCTACGATTGTTCGTGTTTTGGAGTCATCCTTCATTATCTTAAGTGGTTCAGAAACCTTTAAAGGGACAATTGTTTTTTATTGGGGTGAATTATTGTGAAATCAAGCGATTGTTTGTAAAATGAAACCGATTAGAGTCAGTTACGTTAGGTGAATTCCTTCCGCCTTGTTTCTGTCATGATTCAGAACCAAAGGTAGAGTACCCATTTAAAACCAGGAGGATTTAGTTTCATTTGACACTCTTCACTTGGGACGTAGCGAAGGCTAAGTCATAACATGAAGGCTTGTGTTCTTTTGGAAATTCATCCGCATGGTGCTATTGTTCAGTCTAACTTGTTAAGTTCTTTCTAATTGCGATGGTTTCTTTTGTACACAATATCATGGCATATCACGGATAAATGTCTTATTCGCACAAGGCTTTCTGAATGCTCTATGAACTCATGGTGGCTCGTGAACAAAAAGCATAATGAGTCAATCCTGATATAATGCCCTTGACTGTCTTGCTAGTGTAGTAGTTTCTTGTGCCAATTTTGTGAAAAATCACTCAACATTTTTGGGGTTTTGATTTCAGAAGAATAGACTTTATTATCACACAATAAAGCTGAGTTGCCTACGGTGAAACCACAGTAACAACAACTCAACCATCTCCTCAAACAAGGTGGGGTTACATGCATTATCTATCATGCTCTTCATTGACTCTGGTCTTGACCATATTAAGAAGTAACAGAACGTCCTTTGGAAGAGATCAATTCTCCCCCCTAAGTAATGCTATTTATGTTTCTGCACACACAGTCAAATAGTCACACATATGTTGAGCACAAATTCCAACAGTCCACAGGCCTTTACACACAGTAAACTGCATGTTTGCCCATCAGACATAACTGTGGTACAAATCAACAATGTTTTCATTGATTACTCCTGATTAACTTGATAAAAATATACTACACTAGCTAAATTGAATTAGCTTTAGCATTTTGCCTATTTGAGTGTGTTTCTTATTGTAATGTGTAAGTTACATAACCAATGTTGAGTGGTTAGGGTGACCTTATATGTACTAGTAGTAGGTAGCGTTTCTGAGTACCTTAAAGTAATGTTGGGTGCCTTGTCTATAAGGAAAATAGTTGGTTATTTCCCTATATTGTTTGGATGTGTTAAGGGACTGTTGTAAACTGTGTCAGACTATGTCAACCTGTGTCAGACTGTTTCAAACTCCCCCCTTTTCTGGTCTTGGAGCTTGTTTCTGTCGACTTGTTTCGGTGAACCCATTTGGAGATTGCCGCTTTGTGTCTTGGCTAATCTGGATCCTCTAGGTGACTGTGGGTGCTGATGAAGCCACAGTTCATTGAAGTCTTTTTCACAGTTCTTGCTGTATGTATAAAACTCGTCAGGAGTTTCTGCTCTGGCGCCTATATTCCTGTCGTTGAGTGTGACAGGAGCATGACCTTTATGGTCGGCCTTGTGTGGATTCTGCTTGAAGTACGCTGTGAATAGCTTCAGCAGTTATGGTGAGTTTTCTGCAGGTGGCTCATCTGGATCGTGAGAAGGTTTTGTTATGTGTTAATGTGTCTGTCACTCAATTCTGTGTCTGTCTGCATGGTATTGCAATGGCTTTCATCATCGGTTGCCTTTACGTGTCCATCTGGGTTCTCATGTTGTCCTTTCTTTTGGACTGCTTGAGGGACGTGGTCTATTCCACGGTTTCTATTCCAGTGGTTGGACATGCATATGGGTCTGTGCACAGATGTGGGGGTCACGCTCTTGAACACCACGTTTTACTTCACTCTATCCTGGAGAAACTGGCTTTGCATTGTAGGCTTGTATGGTTTCTTTTCGTCCCTGTTTGGTGTTCAGGGCAATAAACAGTTCTTGTCCAGACTCTGGGTCTGAAATTTCTTTAACCAGGACTTGTCTTAGACGTTGGTAGTCAGACTTTGTGTGGTTAGATTGTCTGTCAAAAAAACGTTTTACCTCCTGGCAGGATGTTAGCCATAGTAGGTAAAAAGTGTCTCTGTTGGTCATCTGAGGCCTCATATGTAGGTGGAAATCTATGTCAAGCAGGTAAGCATGGATCCTGTGACCCTCAGCAGGATCTGGTGTGAACTTGTCAATGTTCTTTGCCAGCTTGTCGAGGTCCTTAAGATCCATTCCACGTACTGCTTCAGGGTTTGTTGGGATGTTTACCCTTTCACTGCGGTTGTAGAATGCTGCTTTGTAGACCAGGGGTGCTGCTGTGGGATGCCCGTCCATCATAAACTGTCGCATTAATTAGTAAGAGTGTTTCAGTTAATCTCTGACCATGTCAAGCTCGTCCAAGTTGCTGGGTCAGGGTTTTAATTTCTGTTCTGGACATGTCATCTGTTTCAAATCAAACATTACCTTTTCCAGTTGCGCCTTGGTCTGCTGGAGTTTCTTTTCCAGGTCCTCTTGGGCGGCTTTAGCCTGCTGCTTTCTGTGCTTGGCAGCTGTCAGGGCTTCCTGGGGCCATTCGATTTCTCTCGTTGACACTTGTTCAAGTTGTTTGGACATCTTACATTGTTCATGGGCTTCAGATTCTAGCTGGTCTAGGTGGCACATGGCATGTGTTAGCACCTTTTGGGTATGTTTGGACTGCAGCTTTAGGTCATTTATTTCCTGTGTCAGATGGGTGGCATCGATCTAATTCATCTGGCCAATGAGGTTGTGGGCCAGGTAGTTGGTGACTTTTCCCAGCATGTCACTCACTATCGCCTTCAAGTCTTTCCAGTGGGCTGTGGTGTCGGTTTTCAGCCACATGTTGACACACAATAGTGGAAGGCCTGGGAGAGAAAGCTGACAAAGATCTACACTGGGTTAAGGGCCTAAGTGTGGTGTTACAACTAGATGTTGGATTCAATATGTGGGGACACAAATGAATGTTAGTAACAGCTAAAGTTTGTTTTCAGTGAATGTGAACAAATATCCATGCATCGATCTTCAACAGCTTATCTGAAGTCGGGTCACGGGGGCAGCAGCTCCAACAGGGGGACCCAAACATCCCTATCCTGAGCCACATTAACCAGCTCTGATTGGGGAACCCTGAGGCCTCCTCCCAGCTGGACCTGCCTGAAACTCCTCCCCAGGGAGGTGTCCAGGGGGCATCCTTACCAGATGCCCAAACCACATCATCTGGCTCCTTTCAACGCAAAGGAGCAGCGGCTCTACTCCGAGCTCCTCACGTAAGACAGAGCTCCTCTCCGTATCTCTAAGAGAGAAGCCCACCACCCTTCTGAGAAAACCCATTTCGGCCGCTTGTACTCGCGACCTAGTTCTTTTGGTCATGACCAAAATGGAATGGAAATTTACTGGTAGATCGAGAGCGTTGCTTTCCGGCTCTGCTCTCTTTTCGTGACAACGGTGTGATAGAGCGAGTACAATACCGCCCCCGCTGACCCGATTGGCAAGCCAACCTCCCGCTCCATTGTACTTCAACTCCTTCACTTGGGGCAATACCTCCTTCCCTACCAGGAGTATGCACTCCATCGTTTTCCTACTGAGAACCATGGCCTCAGATTTAGAGGTGATAATCCTCATCCCAGCCACTTCACACTTGACTGCCAAGTGATCCAGTGAGAGCTGAAGGTCATGGACCGATGATGACATGAAGACTACATCATCTGCAAAAAGCAGTGATGAGATCCTCAGCCCACCGAACCACACACATTCCCCACCCCGACTACGTCTCGATATCCTGTCCATGAATATCACAAACAGGATTGGTGACAAACCGCAGCCATGGCGGAGACCAACCCCCACATGGAACAAACTCAACTTCGTGCAGAGGACCCAGACACAGCTCTCACTTAGGACGTACAGGGATTGGATCGCCCTAAGAAGGGAGCCCCCCACCTCATCCTCCCGCAGCACCTCCTACAGTCTCTCCCGGGGGACCCGGTCATACGCCTTCTCCAGATCCACAAAACACATGTAGGATCCTTGTGAGAGTAAAGATCTGGTCCGTCGTTTCAAGTTCAGGACAGAACCTGCATTGTTCAATCCAAGGTTCGACAATCAGACGAACCCTTCTCTCCAGCACCTTGGAGTAAACTTTACCAGGGAGGCTGAAAAGTGTGATACCTCTGATGAGATGGGGAGATGACAGCTTCACTATAACACTTTTTGTTTCGGCTTTATAAAATAATCTCTCGTGTTCACAGAACCCTCTCTGATCCAGACTCTCTCTCTCGATCTGATGGCTATGTCGCTTTTTTATGCCGCTCTCCCCGTGTTCACTGTAATCATAAACAGGTGTTAGGCATAATTTAGCTCAGATGTAAGTGCCCTTACCGCTCTTTCTCTATCCAGGCAGACACTTGACCATGCCCCAGCTGCGACACCCTGTAGTTGGCACACACTATCTGATCCCTCTTTTTGAGGAGGGGAACCACCACACCATTCTGCCACTCCTTAGTTACTGACCACGCAATGTTGAAGAGGCATGTCATCCATGACACCCCCTCCACATCCAAAGCTTTCAGCATTTCTGGTCGGACCTCATCAATCCCCAGGGTTTTGCCACTGCGAAGTCTTTTGACTACCTCAGTGACCTCCCACAAGGAAATTGAATCTGATCCCCCATCAGCCTCTGGCTCTGCCTCTAGTATAGTGTTGGGATTTAGGATTTCTTCAAAGTGTTCCTTCCAGACGCAATTGGTGCTGACCGAAAGTCCTTCTCCATGTCTTCTCCAAACTTTTCTCCCACACCCACTGCTTTGCCTCCATCATGGCAGAGGCCGCAGCCCTTTGGGCCTGTCGGTACCTTGCAACTGCCTCCGGAGACCTCCGGGACAACAAATCCCGGAAGGCCTCTTTCTTCAGTTAGACGGCTTCCCTGACCATCAGTGTCCACCATGGTGTTTGAGGGTTACCCTTTAGGTGCCCCTTGAGGCACCTAAATCCTCGAGTCCGCATTTCTCCATCGCAGCTTTGGCAATGGAAGCTTTGAACATTGCCCACTCCGGTTCAATGTCCCCAACCTCCGCAGGGATGCCTGAAAAGCTCCACCTGAGGTGTGAGTTGCCTCCTCCAAACGTTCCCAGTTCACCCACACTACTCGCTTGGGCTTCCCAGGTCTGTCCAGAGTCTTTCCCCACCCCCTGACCCAACTCACCACCAGATGGTGACACACCCAAGTGTGCAAAACCCATGGCCTCAGATCCAACGACATGATTAAAAAAAATCTATCATCAAACTTCGGCCTAGGGTGCCCTGATACCACGTACAATTATGAGCATCCTTATGTTCGAACATGGTGTTTGTTATAGATAATCCATGACTAGCACAGAAGTCTAATAACAAACATCCACTAAGGTTCAGATCGGGGAGGCTGTTCCTCCCAATCACGCCTTTCCAGGTGTTCCTGTCATTTCCCACGTGCTTGTTGAAGTCACACAGATTAAAAGACCTGCTTGACCATCAGAAATAATTGTAGAATAAAATGGCATTGATTACACCTGATTAATGTATACTTAACTTGATAAAAATACACCACATATTCCCACTCTATGACTTTTTCAGAGTCACACCTTCACATATTTAAGCATGTGCGTGCTCCTGGTTCATCCTTGTTTTTGGTTGTCACAGTTATGTAGAGTGTATCAAACAAAATATTCATCATAATTTTAAGAGTTCTTGCTTGTAGTGTAGATGTCGTCAACCCAGATACTTTGTGCATCGTAGAGGGTCACCCTTTGGGGAGAGGTTAGCCAGCACTTACACCCAGGGCGTGGTTCTTCATATCTTCATATATATTCATTGGAGGAATCAATTTCCTCCCAATTTGGTCTTTCTGTCCATTCAGGGTAGTTGTCATTGCATTGGGCATTCACATTGATCAATGTCATCTGTTTCACTGTTGCTCGAATAAAAAATGATTTTACCAATGGTAACACACAACAGAATATTATTCCTTCCACAATGTTGTTATTCCAAACATTATATTAATTTTAGCTAATTGTGCACCCTATTTCTTTAAGCGATCTATTTAAATTGCTATAAACAAGCCAGGCCATGTTAATTTTTAGTCACCACCAGGTTTTCTTTTTCCCTTCTTCATTATTATTAAAATGTACATAAGTTAAATAAAAGCATAAAGAAAAATGCATTTTCAATCTTAATCTTTCATTATAAAAACAGTCCCAGGTTTGCTTAATACTTCTTTAATAATTTAGGCACTTCTTTGTATGCAACGGTTCTCAAAGCTTTACCTCCAAAATCAATCTATAATTGATCTTCTACACAGGGTGTGATCCCCTGATAACACAATGATAGAATGCTTGGTATTCATCGCTGTGATAAAATATTTTAATAAAGCGGTTATTAAAACACAGTCGGGTTGAGTGGAACTCACAACTTCGGGCAGGTTTCTTCTAGACCTCCCTTTTGATGCTTCTAACATAAAAGAATCCATCCACTTCCTTAAACCCATTTCACCCTTCTTGGGCATGTTTCCACTTCACTAATTTCCATTCAAGTGCTAAAACTAAAGTTTTCTACTTTAGCAAAGGTCACAAAAGACCTTGTCTCTTGGTGAAGACTAACCATCAGAACAAAACTTAATACAGGGTAACCTCTGTCAAGCTTCTAAGATGCTTAATTTAAAACATCACTTTAATTTAATAATAATTACTAGGTAGTTCTAGAACCTACATTTATTCTTTCAGATGTACATTCAACCAAATCTCTTATCTTTAGTATGAACACTTCACTTCAAATTGCCCTCTGAATATCTAAAATCTTTAATCATGATGAGGAAAGCTGTTTGAACCTTTCCTTCATATCACTGTATCTAACATTATTGTCAAATCACACCATTTTCCATAAAAAATCTAATCAAATCAAAAGAAAATAAAACAATTTAGAGATATGCCTTTAGCCCACTTCAAAAACTTAAACTGAGAGCGAGAAGGAAAGAATTTAGAGGGAGAGATTCCACTCCTTCACACTGTTGTTACAGTTATTACTTTTTCTCATTTTAGAATCTCACAAATTTACTTAAAAAACAAACAGTGAGAATAGTGATAAATGTAATCTAATTAAATAATATAATCAAATATATTTCATTATATAATCTGCTTTAACCTTTCCCATTTTAAACCATCTTCCAGAAAACTTCTTCTAGAATTTCTACTTCTCTTATCCCTTCCCCTCTCCCGCTATGAAAATAATGCGCATCTGTATTCAGACCATTGAGAAATATACATTTTTGTTTTTTAAGCCAATAAACTTCCTTATGATTACTTTCTCCCTTTTCTTACTCTTTCTCAGGAGAAGGAACTTTCATTATGTCTAATAAACCAACATAAATCACCTTTTTAAACTACCGTAATTTCCGGACTATTGAGCGCACCTGAATATAAGCCGCACCCACTGAATTTTAAAAAAAATATTATTTTGAACATAAATAAGCCGCACCTGTCTATAAGCCGCAGGTGCCTACCGGTACATTGAAACAAATGAACTTTACACAGGCTTTAACGAAACACGGCTTGTAACACAAATAAATAGGCCTTAACGAAACACGGTGTGGCAGCGGGGGCGTGGTCAAGCGCCCGTCCGGGAGAGAAAAGCGGTAAGGGCGCTTACATCAAGTGCTGAAAACTGTCACACTGGTGCCAGTGTCATACTGGCACCAGTGTGACAGTTTTCCCAAGAAGGACACGTGAAGCAGGGCACTTGACGTTCCAGGTAAGGCTTTTAATGGCCACAGCAATGTTTACAATCAATTTTATAAAGTTTCTCAATTCTTGGTCTTCTATGCGCCAACACTAGACTGACGTGTGTCTTTCTGTCACTCACTCACTCTCTCTCACACTCTCTCTGCTGCCTTTTTATGCCGCTCTCCCCACGCTTACTGAAATTAGACACAGGTGTTAGACATTAGCTCAGGTGTAAGCCCCCTTACCGCTTTTCTCTCCCGGACGGGTACTTGACCACGCCCCCGCTGCCACACACGGCTTGTAACAAAAAATAAAAAATTAGCAGTAAATAGTAGCCTAGCAAGAAAGTCATTGGTCACTATCTTCCTCCTCTTGTGCACATGAAACCATTGAAGTCATCTCCTTCGGTGTCGGAGTTGAATAGCCTCAGCTTTAGTTGTCTTTTTGCACTGAGTCAATTCATCACGCTGCTGTTTCCAACGTCTCCCGTGCAGCAGCTCTATTTCCTTTTCCAACAGCCAGATCAATCGCCTTCAACTTGAAAGCTGCATCATATGCATTTCTCCGTGTCTTGAGGGTGACAAAATGACTTCCGTAATCAGAATGCTGGGAAATTTGAGCGCGCTCGATTTAATCTAAACAGTAAACAAAAAAGTTGTTTGACCTTAACCCGTTCGGCAATTTCATTGGTCTAATGAAAGCTTCATGCCGCCAAAAAACTGAGCACGTCACAGAATGTTTTTTTTTTTTTTTACATAAAATTTGAAAGCGGGAAAAATCCATATATTAGCCGCATCATGGTTTAAGCCGCGAGGTTCAAAGCGTGGGAAAAAAGTTGCGGCTTATAGTCCGGAAATTACGGTAACAGAAAATAAATTAAAGATTTTAAACAAAATAAAGTAGTAAAGAGCCACAATGGAAGTTCAGACAAATCGCTTGTGTTTTGCAATAATTGATCAGTAATACACATTAAACTCTTATGTTTCCATTAAGTTTTAATATTTAACCTTCACATCAACAAATTAGCGGTTAGATGCTGGATTTAAATTTAGACCCTCAGAACAATTTAGACATGGCTATTGAACCCATGGATGGCAGTTGGAGAATCAAACATCCAATTAGTCATATATGACTGAAATCAACTTATCAAGAGAAATTTTAATCCAAAATTGAAATGTTAATTCAGTAATGATTACCAGCATTCATGATAGTAGGAGGGCCAATCATATAACAGCCCACATACTGTATTTCTCAGTCTTTTTTCTTTTCTCCGGACTTTCTCCTGCAATATAAGCATCTTCGATAAATCATCTGGCCCAGCAATCTGCAATGGTGAGAGACTGGTTTCAGAATGAGTTATTGAAATGACTTAAACAATGCTGACAACAGAAAGGGTAAAACATAGTTAGCATCAACGGCACACACAGAATAGACACATTAACATGAAGTTACTTCTGATATTCAGTTGAATCTTAATGTTTCTCCGTGGTTTTCACCCAGTACCAATTACCAGTTTTTCCTTAGCATTATCAATATTTTTACAATCAAATACACCACATATTGGGACTTATTTCAATCTTATCTAGCATGATTGGTCACAGAACAAACCCAAGAAAAAACCTCTCTAAGCAAATTTGAAAAGTAGAGAACATGAAATGATCTAAATCATTCTTAAATTAATTTTCTTTAATTCTAGTCTCAGTGACAGCTCTCAGTGTACCCATGATCAACCAATGCCTACACTGTATATATAAAACAAGAAATAAAAGAAAAATATCTAATCTTGAAAGAATCTGCCCTATCTTTTCTAAATTCGGGGTGCCCCTTTGTTTGAGTGGAGACATCAGGAGAGACGAGATTTTTTTTTAGTACAGGGTACAACCCCTCCTCCTCGCTCTCCTTACAGAGCCTCACAGGTCTCACTCAATCTCTCCATTCAGACATTCCCTAGCAAAAAAATAAACACTACCTGTCTTATTTTTGTTGGTTGATCAAGTTTATGTAACGCTTCTCATCCGACTGCACTCAAATCACAGACGGACACGGAGAACTGCATTTCATGCGTTGTTTACTGTAACACAAGGAAAAATATATATCCTCTAGCGACAGTAGGCATTCACACATACATGCATCACCATCTTCAGCATCGAT
The DNA here is from genome assembly GCF_025860055.1 of Xyrauchen texanus. NCBI lineage: Eukaryota > Metazoa > Chordata > Actinopteri > Cypriniformes > Catostomidae > Xyrauchen > Xyrauchen texanus. The sequence goes on along the minus strand of NC_068280.1, from coordinate 27,929,760 downwards.
AAACTTCTCTGCTGTTGTTTTAAACATCTGAATGCGATGCAGCACAAATTTGTCTCAATAGAACAGTTTTAACAGTCAAGAATCAACACAAAAACATACCTGTAACACAAGGAAAAATATATATCCTCTGGCGACAGTAGGCATTCACACATACATGCGTCTACAAAAGCAAACAAAGATGATGGCGTCAGCCATGCAACGCACATTTAGAAAATTGCATCTAAAGTTCACAAAGTTCGTCACATAGAATCAACATAATTTTACATATTGTTACATAACATCCACAAACTCCATTCTTAATATTATTCGTGAAATTAACAAATGTTTAGTTACAAAAACACTAATGTCCCCGGAGCACATTTTACCTACCACCATCTTCAGCATCGATAAACTTCTCTGCTGGAGATGGGGGTGTGGTCTCACAGGTGAAAGGGCAAATGTCCATTACTCATGTCACCACAAGGGGTCACCAAACAGTTATTGAATAAAACAAAACAGGAATTTTGGTGAAAGGAATTTTTTTTTCCAACCCTGTTACATCTACACCAATAAAGTTGCACTCACATGTACATTGTTCTCCAGATATATTTAAACACATCAAAAAACAAAACATGTAATCATGGGTTCTTATGTTTAAATATCAAGGCTTTATAGTGTTTACTTTAATATTGTTAAAAATGTTATTCTCTCATATTGGACTAGACAGAACATAAAACAGACACATGAATGTGAAATTTTCACATTTAAGATTTACTTTTCATATTCAAGTTACAAAATCCTTCTTTTAAATTTTTCTTTCCCATTTTCTTGACGTGTTATCATTTCCATTGTGGCTTTGATAACTACTAGCCTCAATACGAGAAGTACATAACAAAACAATGACTTTCATAACAATCTAAAGACAGGTTTCTCTCATTTTTCCTATGCTGTCTTTTTATAAGTCCACCATCCACCTTCTTCTAAAGTATTGGGAGCTGACCTTTGGGAGCTGACGTTTGGGGTCACATAGGGAGGTATTTGTAAAAAGGACCTTGCCATTTAACCCTCCTCTGCATCCCTCAGTTTTTTTCTGGCATGTCTCAGTGAATTTTATCCTTTTTTTCCTGTTTTTAGTTTTTACTCTTATCTTTTTATTTATTTATTTATTAATCAAAAATGTATTTCTAAAATGATTTCCTTATCTTCTTCTATAACATGCTTTTTAAATATATGAATTATTATACCCCATACATGAATACATTTCCTATATGTTTGTCAATTTACTTTTAGGATCAGTCTTCATCTAGATCTTAGTTTTTATTTCTTCACTGTTTGTTTCTTAATTTTTACTTGGCATATAAAAATGAAAAATTATTTTAGCACCATTAATTTAGATCAATACATTTAGAGAATAAATGAACCTCTTATTTTTTAAATGTATTTCCTTCTACACTAATCTTCAATGACAATATCTTGAAGCAATTTTTCCAATTTCTTTCACATTTACTTTTTAATACGCAAAGTTATTTCAAGTCACTTTATTATTTATTTATTTTAATTTCTATTTTTTATTTTTTTTTATTTTATTTTACACAGTGGACTTCTAGATTTTAGTATTTCCACTGAGTTTTTACCTTTTGTAATATAACAACACTTATGTTAAATACAACCTTTGTTTAAATTCCAATTACTAAGCTGTCTTCAGTTTATTGCAATACACTGGACACAAAGCTGTATTATTTGTCCAGATAATGTGATTTCCCAAATGGAATTAAGTCACTTTACAGCTCTTTATCATTTAAATATTCTTACTCGTCACTTTAATATAAATTTTATCTCTAAGCACAGTTATACCTCTTGAATGTATAGATTCTCTGTATGAAGTCAAATACATTTCTATGCTACAGTCTAGTTTAGGAGTTATGATCCAGTCCAGTCAACAGCTGCTAGACTAAGAACAGCCAAGACTAAATTTTTTCCAGCCAGTTAAGAGTTAACTTTTAGATTTTTTTTTTTTTTTTTTTTTTTGCTAATTTTGTTTTACAGCTATGTTGTCTCTCTCTGTTTTTATTATTTTTCTTATTGTTAGTTTATACTCTATTATATGTATCCTTCTATATATATCTTTATCATTGGTTTTAACTCCACTATACAACCAGAATATTTATTAAGTGCCTGTAATTATTAGACCTCTTTGCCTCATATATTGATGGAAGGTTGAAAATATACTAAATAGATTTTCTTTGCTGTAAATTGCATATATAGTCCTCATTGATTGAGCAGCAAAAGCTGAGTCTTTATCTGAATCACAAATTCAACAATTTGGAAAATATTTAGTTTTCTCTGTGTTAACAAAGGAAACTCCTTTCCAAAGTTTCACGAGACATGCTTTCATTTCCAACATTCATTCAACATATAAATGACAAACTTTCTTTATTGGACAACTTTACTCCATTCATCTTGTCCCTTATAAATTTTTAGGGCTTATATTCATACTTCTCCCCTTATTTATAGGGCTCATATAACATACAATCTTCCTTTTATGGTTAAGGATTCTTCATGCATTCCAATCCCTGTACTGGGCTTATATCTGTACTCAGTCATACTTTTCCATTTTCAAACACAGACTCAAATACACTCACAACCACAGAAATGTCACACTTATTACAAACACAAGGCCTTTATATAAACACAGAGCTCTCAAAAAATGCAATACAATTTTAAAACACAATTATTATTATTCCTATCCGAAGTAACCTGCAGGATTTATTTATTTTATTTATTTTTTATTCTTTTGCCGACCCATGCAACCCATGCAGTCCTCTTATTGCTATTCAATAGAGCAGTATCTGTAGTACTTACATTTACATTTATGCATTTGGCAGACGCTTTTATCCAAAGCAACTTACAGTGCAGTTATTACAGGGACAATCCCCCCAGAGCAGCCTGGAGTTAAGTGCCTTGCTCAAGGGCCCAACAGTGGCATTTGGTGGTGCTGGGGCTTGAACCCACAATCTTCTGGTCAGTAACCCTGAGCCTCAACCACTGAGCCACCACTGCAGTCCTCTTATTGCTATTCAATAGAGTGGTATCCGTTGTACTACCCGTGCAGTCCTCTTATTGCTATTCAATAGAGCGTTATCCATAGTACTACCCGTGCAGTCCTCTTATTGCTTTTCAATAGAGCAGAATCCGTAGTACTAACCGTGCAGTCCTCTTATTGCTATTCAATAGAGCGGTAATCGTAGTACTACCCGTGCAGTCCTCTTATTCCATGAGCTAGCCTTTGCCTGCAGATGAGCCCTACGTCTGGTCCTGGCTCCAGACGGGGGCCCGAGCTTCCTCCAGGCAGGGTAAATCCTCCTCTTGCTGTTTTTTCCATGGAGTCTTTGTGAACCATTCTTAGTCTGGCCCATCACCTGAGACCACTTTGCCTTAGGAGACCCTACCAAGGCACCTGACTCCAGACAATTCAGCCCTCAGGTTCATAATGGCGCACAAACCTCTCCACCACGATAAGGTGATGGTTCCCGGAGAGGAAAAACAAATAGTGAAGTGTAATTAAATGTTTATTTCTTTTCAGTCTGGCATGATTGACACCATACAACTGTTTATGCAGTACAGTTGAACTGATTTCCACAGATGCCTCAGAGGCACAATTGGGGGCTTGCTGACGGTTACCTGGCGCTTCTCTCTGCAATTAATTTCCGGACATGGCTGCGTTTGGATACCAGAATTTGGACTGCATTGATAAACACAAAGAAAGTAGTTGCGTGAGGTTCAGACTAGGGAGAACACACAAATTTTGGTTAATGATTTGACATTTCAAGATGACTGTTCACAAACAATCTGTATTCAAATGTTACAGGCTGCAGGATGCTAATCACTAGCTTTTGGTGCTAGGGTTGTTATAGACTTTCAATGAAGATTGCCAACTTGTTAGTTTAGCGGTGCTGTGCTATGCTATTAGCTTTAGCTGTGTTTTGCTAATAGTATAGCTGCACTTTGTTTACAATGAGCATCGGCGTTTGCACATGCATGGTAAGTTGCCCTGGAAGAGTCTCTTTAGGATTTCCCGTGAACTTTCGTCATCATAGCAACACACACCAGTGATTTGTGTTCTTGGTTTATGCAAATAAACAGTAAACTTAGCAGTTTGCAGCGTGGTAGTATCACTCTAGATCTTTTAAAAGAGCAATTCCAGCAATGCCAGTTCCAGACAACTCACGTGATAATTTCATGGAGTGGCGCTTGTACTTTCAACACGTTCAGAGCGAGATTAATCTATATTTAAGCAGCAAGTTAACTGCAGATGTTTAAACAACGAAATTTGATCAGAGAGGATTTTGTGTCAGATTCTGGATAAACAACAGGGTCTTTCCCTGAAGTTAAACCAGATTTACTGCAAATCCTTAGCGATCAAACATTTACATTCCCATTAAAAAATTACCATCTGAAAACTATGCACATTACACAAGTTATTTCCAAATTCGCTCAGCAGACACAAAAATATTAACCTCAACTTCAAAGATTAACCACAGACAGTTACAAATAGTCTAGTTTAATGGAGGTAAATACAAGTTCTTTCTCGTTGTCATGACAACAATCTTGCAAATAATATATAAGTGACAGGTGCGGAACTTTGTAGTTTCTATGTTATGTTTCTGGTTCAAAGAAAATAACTGTGTATAAAATGACAAATAACTCATTTAGATTCTTGCCTGCATTCCAAAAGTGATGCGGACAGGATTAGATATGTGTTATGATCCAGCTGGGGTCTGTGCAGTAAGTGTGCAAGAGACAGACCGCTCCACCACTGGAGAAGGTGAAACCAAAATGCAGAGGAATAAGGAACAATTAGATTCCAAAAATCTTGAGTTTAATCCTTTGCTCTTTATTTCAGATGGAAAAACAAAAACATTAACTACATTCTTGGGCAGCACTTTAGGTTAACATGCCACAGAGTGACTCAAACATCTCTCCTTGAGAGGCAAAGCAAAGGATGAATCCAGACGTCCACAATCCACTAAAAGTAACAGAAACTGATTATCCAAGAACAAAGCAGAAGACTCACAAAATCACAAACCTCAGAACATCCTTATGCTGCGTTCACACCGGACGCGAATAGCACGTAAAATTCGCGCCTACCGCGTCTAGTTATACGCTTGACCACTTTGAATCCATTCGCGCGTCAAGAACGAAATTGACGCGCGTAAAAATCAAAAGTTTGAAGCGAAATTTACTCACGTGACGCGCGTCGGAGGCGAAATCCGATGAAACTCCGGAGGCGAAACCCGTTGATGGCCATCTTTTTACAAGATGGCTGATGTTGATCGAGCATTCGTGGAGAGAGTCACCGCTCTGTATTTGCTCTGGAGAGCAGAACAGCGGCGTATGGGTCGTCGTCGCCGTACTTGGGTCCACCAGACCCTCGGAGGCGTTCCCAGTTCGGCGAATTTCATCATTTGCTCCAGGAGCTGCGCCTGGATGACGGCCGCTTTCAGCGGTACTTCCACTTGTCCCGCGCCCAGTTTGATGACCTGTTGTCCCGCATCGGAGCGAGGATCACCCTTCAGGACACCAACTACAGGCGCTCTATCCCAGCTGCGGAGCGCCTGTCCATCTGTCTTCGGTTAGTAAATGTATATAAAATGTTAAATACAGTATAATAAATATATGTTAATTTACGCTATGCTAGCAATGTTTTTCAAACTGTGTGGTACGGATACCACTGTTGGTGCTCTTTCTAGTGATACTCAGTTAACTGCTGTAATGTTAACCTAAAAAATAAAATATTATTTTGGCAGACACGTAACGCGTCTTTGCATTGACTTAATATTCGCGTCCGGTGTGAACGCAGCATTAGGAATGGCAAAGCTAAGGAAAACATCAGGACTGAACAAAAACAAAAGGGCAATGAGGCCATAAATAGGGTCTATCATTAGGAGTGATTCAACACAGGTGAGAGCATTGCAATTAATTAACAAGGTAGTAATCTAAGTTGAAATTATGCCATCTAGTGGTGAAATCAAGGAGCTTCAGTCAAAAACATTACAGTTATGTAGGGTAATTTGCCCACATTCTTCACCATTATATGTAGGGAATAAAGGAAATGTGACATTTATAAGTGAACTTTATATTGCCCTCATTCTCACACCATTATATGTAAAGATATTTGGTATGCTAAATTTAGAAGGGAATTTAGGGTCTCGAAATATGTGATCTATGAACTAAATTAAACTGTCTTTATTGTACCTTATCAGGTAATGAAATGTATAATGGAATTAGTCATGTTTGACAACCATTATAACTTAGATAAATGACAAATAACTAGATTATTTGCTTTACTAGATTCACTACCATTGAAATTGTAATACAACGTCTAGTTGTATCAGCTCACAATTTCTACTGTAAGGAATTAGCTTTAATAAGTGAATTATGATTAATTCACTAATTGGAGTGATATTATTCTCATGGCTTATAGAAAATAATATCACATGTATTTAGGTACAGCTTTGAAGCGAAATCTTTTAGAAACAGGGATGAGATTATTTATAAAAAAATACCACAGTCACGTCGTCTTTGAACACAGACACATTTTATTACTATTTTAAACATAAATCTAATCTAACACATATATTCATAATAGAGATTGGTGAACAGAGTGACAGAATGTGAAATAAATGTTCAGTACAGTGAAAATGAACTTTATGGAGTCTGTTGACAATACCTTAAGAGCAATTTATCCTTCTTTGAGTCTACATCGATTTGCTATCGGATTACCCAAATTATTTAGTTAATACACCAGCACTTTGTGCACAATATTGGAGATGTACTTGCGTGTCTTTGGTGTTTCCTTGCGTACTTTGTGTTGCTTGGTTCTTGGCACTTGGTTGAAAGTTTGTTCCGTCTATGTTTTGGACCTCTGTAAGATCGAAGTTATTGTCTGTATGAATGATTATTTTGGCTTTGAAGCGAGGCCTTCTCATGGGTTTGTGAACCGTAGAGAGTGTCGAGCTTACTCGGGACGTCGAGTCCCGAGCATCCTTGGGCCTCACATGGCATGGACCTGGCAGTCAGCGGAGTGACTAGACAAAGCACATGGAGGACGAAGAGAAACTGTTCTTCCTGTTTGGAAATATTTGAACTGAAATTGGCCGCATCCTCAAAGGTGTCCTGCACCAATCAGAAGTGACTTTTCAGAGTCACATGGTCGGCTGGGCTGTCCTTTCCGAAAGTTGATTTTATGGTCCTTTGTTCCAGAGTCTTACAAATCTCCCGCTCAAAATAGTGCCTGAACTTTTATATCTTAAGAATGGTACAGGAGACATGATGTTCTTTGTCATCAGCTTTCTCTGCATATGCCAGCGAACGCTTACAAACTAAACATGACATTGTTTTCATGGATATTATGTGTGTAGGTAACAAAACATGAAAATCCCTGGTTACAAAATAATACTGGTTAATTCATGGGTTATACTACATTGATGAAATATTACACACATTTTAAAGAGGTACATTATGCTATAATCATTAATTTGTCAGTTATACAAGTTACCACAGTTCAAAGCAATTGTCAGGATTACCTAGCAAAACTAGGTCTAAGGCTAACTCAGTAAAATACTGTGACTGTAAAAATTTACTGGATTAAGATGAAATGTCTTAGTATTCGAGTAGTGCAAATCTGATGGTCTATTGGAAACCTTTCAAAGAGAAGTCTGCTTTAATTCTGTGTGGAAGATCAGGAGGTCAAGCTGCGGAGGGGCCATTCTGACCAATGAGGATGCCTGAGCCGTTTGATTTATGATGGTGAAGAATTCCAGGATTGCAAAGGTTGGAAATCCTAGAATCACATAATTTCAATTCTTCTGCATGTATAATACATTTATATTTATATTTATGCATTTGGCAGAAGCTTTTATCCAAAGCGACTTACAGAGCCCTTATTACAGGGACAACCTGGAGTTAAGTGCCTTGCTCAAGGACACAATGGTGGTGGCTGTGGGGCTCGAACCAGCATCCTTCTGATCACCAGATTACCAGTTATGTGCTTAGACCACTACACCACCACTCCAATACTACTAATACTACAGTTATGACCAAAGAACAGCAAAGCATTGTGTTATAGTTACTGCTGTGCCTACCTATAACATGGAATGTTTGTCTATATGTGTGATGAATGTAGTTTTAGACTTAGCTAGAAGTTCTATTCCCAGATGTGCCTCAATCTCTGAAAAGACGATTAAGCCTCTGTGAACTCTTTGAATGAACTATGTAACAGTTTTCTTTTCTATCAGGAAGACATGGATGGCATAACCCACAGGTTATTGTGAACCTACAAGAACTGTTCAGCCCTTTGGTTGCTCTAAAGATGCTGGACAACAACCAACTCTTCAGACCAAAAGGAGGGAATGTGGGCCTCATATACTCAGATATAAGACAAAGGCAGGCTTACATACATTCATAAAGCCTGACTGAGGCCTATATACAGCCTGATAACAACCACGTCAAAATCAAACAAAGGGAGTCCTTGCTCACTTTACACCTATGTGTGAAATTATAAAGGATCGAACTCTCAACTCATATTAGATGAGGTGCAAGACAGTACACATCTCTCAACCACGATGTCATCGGGAGTTTAACCACCTCAGAGATCTTTCTGGCCATTGCTTTCAGCCACATTATTTGCATCTAGATGCAGCTCTGCTGCTCCCTGTTGTAGCCTCGTTTCCCTAGGAAGTAACGTGCGTAATTGAAACTTTGGCCATACAGTCTCCATCTCGCTGGACGAGTTGAGATTTCTCAGTGTTCCTCCGAGCACGCTAATGGATCCAAAGGAGATAGTCCGCTCATTGCTGCTAATAATACTCAAAGAATTACTGTAAAATACTGTTACCATGAAGGAGATTTGCTGTGTGACAGACAGATATGACAGAGAGAGGGAGAAAAAAGGATGAATAGAAATAAATAGTTAGAGAGAGATATATAAACATTGTATTGCCATAGCAATATTGTAAAAACAGTTTTTTAAATAAAGTTTGATTGAATTTGTTAGAAATGAAGATTGAATAGAGTGGCCCTCATCACTTTAAGAGACAGATAGAAATAGAGATTTGAAAGAAAAGCAGCCTAAAGCATGTTAATGCCTTCTGTTGGTGGCTAATATTTGAATTTTGATAGTTGGTGTTGGCTCATCTGAACGTTCCATCAATGTAAGAGAATGGGATTTTTGATCATCCGCTGTGGGAATACTGTAAGTCGGATCAGTTAGAAAAGATATAGCACACTATTCGGTATAAGTCTGAAGGATAAGAAGTTTGGTGCTTGTAGCTTAAAAGCTCTAGGAGGAGTTAATCTTGATAATTTTAGTCTCAGAATAATAATAATAACTAGATAGGTACATTTCCTGAAGAAAATGTGAGTGGTGCTTGCCGTGGCAAAACTCATCAAATAGCATTTCCTAACTTGTTGCTAAGCACTAAAATAATGGTCATAGAATGTTGCTAGAATGTGTTTTTCATGATGGTAGCATGGAGGTGTTATGTTTGTGTTAGCATGATGTTAATACATTTTTAGAATGTTTTAGCACTTCACTAGGTAATACTAGCATGTAATAGCATGATATGATCACGTTTTAGCATGTTTAAGCACTTTTATGTGTTTCTAGCATGTGTTAACATGATGCTAGCACTTTTTTAGCATGTTTTAGCACTTTGCTAGGCAATGCTAATATGTGTTAGCATGATGTTAGCATGTTTTTATCATGTTTTAGCACTTTGCTGGGTGATGCTAGCATGTGTTAGCATGATGCTAATACGTTTTTAGCATGTTGTATCACTTCGCTAGGCGATGCTAACATTTGTTAGCATTATGCTAACAAGTTTGTAGCATGTTTTAAAACTTCACTAGGTGATACTAGCATGATGCTAGCACATTTTTAGCATGTTTTAACACTTCGCTAGGTGATGCTAGCATGTGTTAACACTACGCTAGACAATGCTAACATGTGTTAGCATGATGTTAGCACGTTTTTGGCATGTTTTAGCACTATGCTAGGTGATGCTAGCATGTGTTAACACTACGCTAGACAATGCTAACATGTGTTAGCATGATGTTAGCACGTTTTAGCATGTTTCATCACTTCGCTAGGCGATGCTAACATTTGTTAGCATTATGCTAACAAGTTTGTAGCATGTTTTAAAACTTCACTAGGTGATACTAGCATGATGCTAGCACGTTTTTAGCATGTTTGAACACTTTGCTGGGTGATGCTAGCATGTGTTAGCATGATGCTAGCACATTTTTAGCATGTTTTAGCACTTCGCTAGGTGATGCTAGCATGATGCTAGCACATTTTTAGCATGTTTTAGGGGTGTGGCCTTTGGCAAGCACTAACTAACTAGATTAAAAAGTTTGAGTACAAACTTTAGGTTGGCTTGAGAAAGCCTAGCATGACAGATAGATATATAGATAGATATTGACTCTCAAATAGATAGATAGATAGATAGATAGATAGATAGATAGATAGATAGATAGATAGATAGATAGATAGATAGATAGATAGCACTTTTAACACTTCGCTAGGGGATGCTTGAATGTGTTAACATGATGATAACAAGTTTTTAGCATGATTTAGCACTTCGCTAGGCGATGCTATTATGTGTTAGCATTATGCCAGCACGTTTTTAGCATGTTTTAACACTCTGCTAGTCGATGCTAGCATGTGTTAACATGAAGCTAGCATGTTTTTAGCATGTTTTAGCACTTCGCTAGGCGATGCTAGCATGTGTTAGCATGATGCTAGCACGTTTTTGGCATGTTGTAGTACTTCGCTAGGCAATGCTAACATGTGTTAGCATCATGCTATCACGTTTTTAGCGTGTTTTAGGGTGTGGCTATGAAGATTTTAGGTCATTACTTATTGGCTGCTTGATAACATAAATCCTCTGAGGGAGAGAGAGAGGAAGAGACGCAGGGCTGTCAGGCCCTTTTGTGCCTGTGTGTGTGAAAACTTCGATTTAGATTAAAATTTCTGAACATTCCGCAATGTTAAGTCAAGAGGATTTTTCCAGTTTTTGATCATCTGCTGTGGGAAAACCGTAAGTCTGATCAGTTAGAAAAGATATAGCATACTATTCGAGATTAGTCTGAAGGTCTGTGCTGAGTTTGGTGCTTGTAGCTTAAAAGCTCTAGGAGTTAGTCTTGGTAATTTTAGTCTAAAATTATAAGAATAATAACTAGAAAAAAAAGTTCGTCGAGACAAACTTTAAGTTGGCTTGTGAAAGTTTGGACCAGAAAGTTTGAAGAAGTATAAAGTAGTTTATAGTTTAAAGTAGTTTATAGTTTAAAGTAGTTTGAAGTTTAAAGTAGTTTGAAGTTTAAAGTAGTTCAAAGTTTAACTTAGTTGCTAGATAGATAGATAGATAGATAGATAGATATTTACCCTCAGATAGATATAGATAGATAGATATTTACCCTCAGATAGATAGATAGATAAATAGAGAGAGAGAGATAGTGATTTACCTTTCAGATAGATAGATAGATAGATATTGACCCTCAGATAGATAGATGCTAGCATGTTTAGCATGATGCTAGCACGTTTTTAGCATGTTTTACCACTTCGCTAGGCGATGCTAGCATGTGTTAGCATGATGCTAGCACATTTTTAGCATGTTTTAGCACTTCGCTAGGCGATGCTAGCATGTGTTAGCATGATGCTACCACATATTTAGCATTTTTTAGCACTTCGCTAGGCGATGCTAGCACGTTTTTAGCATGTTTTAGCACTTCGCTAGGCGATGCTAACATGTGTTAGCTTGATGCTAGCACCTTTTTAGCATGTTTTAACACTTCGCTAGGCAATGCTAGCATGTGTTAGCATGATGCTAGCACGTTTTTAGCATGTTTTAGCACTTCGCTAGGCGATGCTATCATGTGTTAGCATGATGCTAGCACGTTTTTAGCATTTTTTTGCACTTCGCTAGGCGATGCTAGCATGTGTTAGCATGATGCTAGCACGTTTTTAACATGTTTTAGCACTTCGCTAGGTGATGCTAACATGTGTTAGCATGATGCTAGCATGTTTTTAGCATTTTTTAGCACTTCGCTAGGAGATGCTAACATGTATTAGCATGATGCTAGCACGTTTTTAGCATTATTTAGCACTTTGCTAGGCGATGCTAGCATGTGTTAGCATGATGCTAGCACGTTTTTAGCATTTTTTAGCACTTCGCTAGGCGATGCTAGCATGTGTTTGCATGATGCTAGCACGTTTTTAGCATGTTTTAGCACTTTGCTAGTCAATGCTAAAATGTCTTAGCATGCTGCTAGCATGTTTTTAGCATGTTTTAGCGTGTGGCTATGAAGATTTTAGGTCATTACTTTTTGGCTGCTTGATAAAATAAATCTTCTGAGGGAGAGATAGAGGGAGAGATGCAGGGCTGACAGGCCCTTTTTTTGTCTGTGTGTGTGAAAATGTCAGTTGGGATTTAAATTTCTGAACATTCCGCAATGTTATGTCAGTGGGAGTTTTTTCCGAGTTTGATCGTCATTTTTAGGAAAACTGTAAGTCCGATCAGTTAGAAAAGATATAGCAACTCGAGTCAGAACAGTTTGAGTGTCTGAGCCGAGTTTGGAGTATGTGGAGTTAAAGCTCTAGGAGGAGTTAGATATAGAAATTTCAGAGTAAGAATAATAATAATAATAATAATAATAATAAGTTTAAATAGGATTTCAGTAAGTTGGCTCTCACAAGCCAACTTAATAACAAGAATGTACATTTCCTGAAGAAAATGTGAGTGGTGCTTGCAGTGGCAAAACTCGTCAAATAGCATGTTATAACTTGAAAAGAAGTACTAGCACGTTTTTAGCATGTTGTAATACTACGCTAGGCGATGCTAGCAAGTGTTAGCATGATGCTAGCATGTGTTAGCATGATGCTAGCACATTTTTAGCATGTTAGAACACCTCCCTAGGCGATGCTAACATGTGTTAGCATGATGCTAGCATGTTTTAGCATGTTTTAGCACTTCGCTAGGCGATGCTAGCATGTGTTAACATGATGCTATCAAGTTTTTAGCATGTTTTAGCACTTTGCTAGGCGATGCTAGCATGTGTTAGCATGATGCTAGCATGTTTTTAGCATGTTTTAGGGTGTGGCTATGAAGATTTTAGGTCATTACTTATTGGCTGCTTGATAATATAAATCCTCTGAGGGAGAGAGAGAGGGAGAGATACAGGGCTGTCAGGCCCTTTTTGTCTGTGTGTGTGAAAACGTCAGTTGGGATTTAAATTTCTGCACATTCCGCAATGTTAAGTCAAAGGGACTTTTTTGGCCGCTTTTTCGTCCGCTTTGTGAACATCGTACACCCGATCGCTTAGAAAAGATAAGGCTCACCTCTCCTCAATGAGCCGCACGATTTGACACCTCACTCAGGGATCTGTGACAAAAGCTGCGGGAGGAGTAGCGCGCCAAACTTTGTGTGGAATAATAATAATAACTACAATGTACATTTACTGAAGAAAATGTGAGTGGTGCTTGCCATGGCAAAACTTGTCAAATAGCATTTTATAACTGCTGAGATATGTTTTTTTTACTCGGTTGCTAGGGTAACCCCATCTGGTTGCTAGGCAGTTACCATAGTGATACTTATCAAGTCTCCTTGCTATCCTGAGTAAAATCAGTCAACCCGGAAGTGTCTACGATGTTCTGATCCAGAGATATGTGATTTGTTACTTGGTTGCTAGGGTAACCCCTCCTTGTTGCTAGGCAGTTACCATAGTGATTCTAATCAAGTGTCTTTGCCATCCTGATTGAAATAAACCAACCCAGAAGTCTCTACGTTTTTCTGATGAAGAGATATGTGATTTGTTACTCGGTTGCTAGGGTAACCCCATCTGGTTGCTAGGCAGTTACCATAGTGATACTTATCAAGTCACCTTGCCATCCTGATTAAAATAAATCAACCCTGAAGTCTCTTCGATTTTCTGGTGCAGAGATATGTGATTTGTTACTTGGTTGCTAGGGTAATCCCATGTGGTTGCTAGGCAGTTACCATAGTGATACTTATCAAGTTCACTTGCCATCCTGATTGAAATAAACCAACCCAGAAGTCTCTACGTTTTTCTGATGCAGAGATATGTGATTTGTTACTCGGTTGCTAGGGTAACCCCATCTGGTTGCTAGGCAGTTACCATAGTGATACATATCAAGTCTACTTGCTATCCAGAGTAAAATAAGTCAACCAGGAAGTCTCTACGATGTTCTGATGCAGAGATATGTGATTTGTTACTCGGTTGCTAGGGTAACCCCATCTGGTTGCTAGGCAGTTACCATAGTGATACTAATCAAGTCTCCTTGCCATCGTGATTGAAATAAGTCAACCCGGAAGTCTCTACGTTTTTGTGATGCAGAGATATGTGATTTGTTACTCGGTTGCTAGGGTAACCCCATCTGGTTGCTAGGCAGTTACCATAGTGATACTAATCAAGTCTCCTTGCCATCCTGATTGAAATAAGTCAACCCGGAAATCTCTACGTTTTTCTGATGCAGAGATATGTGATTTGTTACTTGGTTGCTAGGGTAAGCCCATATGGTTGCTAGGAAGTTACCATAGTGATACTAATCAAGTGTCCTTGCCATCCTGATTGAAATAAGTCAACCCGGAAGTCTGTACTATTTTCTGGGGCAGAGATATGTTGTTTGATAGTCGGTTGCTAGGGTAACCCCATCTGGTTGCTAGGCAGTTACCATAGTGATACTAATCAAGTCTCCTTGCCATCGTGATTGAAATAAGTCAACCCGGAAGTCTCTACGTTTTTCTGATGCAGAGATATGTGATTTGTTACTCTGTTGCCAGGGCAACCCCATCTGGTTGCTAGGTTGTTACCCTAGTGATACTTATGAAGTCTCTTTGCCATCCTGATTGAAATAAATTAAGCCAGAAGTCTCTCTGATTTTATGGTGCAGAGATATAGTTACTGCTAAACGGTTGCTAGGGTACTCTGTTTAGTTGCTAGGGAGTGGCTTGGCAGCTGCCAATCATGAATCTCCAAAGGCTGCTTGTCAGTATGAATGATATAAACCAACTCCCATGCCTCTGTGACATTCAGAATGGAAGATATCCCTCTATGGATTTTGTTGCTAAGGTGCTCGACAATGGTTGCTAGGGAGGGGCTAGGAAGTGTTGACGTGATTCATGATTGGCTGTTTGCTGTCCCGAGTCAAACGAGACCACACTTGTGTTTCTATGACACTTCTATCCGGAGATATCCCTTTGATCTGTTTCAATAGAAGTCTATGGGACTTGTTGCTAAGGTGCTCTAAATGGTTGCTAGGGCGTGGCTTGATAGCTTCACAATGATCCTGAGAGACTGATTGGTCGTCTGAGTAAAATGAGCCCGCCCCCTCATCTCTATGACACTGTGATCCAGAGCTATGTTCAATAAAATATCCCTATGCCATTTCATTTCATGGGCCGCACTACACCATTATAAGTCAATTTGGGCATTTTTGGGCAGCTCCTGCCCCCCAGGGCTGCAACTTTTACCCCATATTGAGGTATGCTCTTACAGAGCCTGCCAGCCTCTTCAAATGTGGCAAATCACACGTTTCTGTGAAATCCTCGATCGGAGCTGTGACGCGTCAAAGTTTGTCGCAATGTTAAGTCTATGGGATTTTTCGGCCGCTTTTTTGCCCCTGGGGCAAATACCGTACCCCCGATCGCTTATAAAAGTCATAGCACACGTGTCATCAATAGGCCGTTCGATTTGACACCTCATTCGTGGGTCTACACCAAACGGTGCGGGACGAGTTAGGTGCCGAAGTTTTGTACGGAGATATAAAATAAAAATAAAAATAAGTATGTGAGATTACAATAGTGATGCTTTGCAAGCACCACTAACTAGATAGGTACATTTCCTGAAGAAAATGTGAGTGGTGCTTGCCGTGGCAAAACTCGTCAAATAGCATGCTTGAAAAGAACAAAAATTATGGTCATATATAAATCAACCCAGAAGTCTGTATGATTTTCTGGTGCAGAAATATGTGATTTTTTACTCGGTTGCTAGGGTAAGCCCATGTGGTTGCTATGCAGTTACCAAGGTAATACAATACATAGCTCCTTTCCATCCTGAGTCAAATAAGTCAACCTGGAAGTCTCTACAATTTTCTGATGCAGAGATATGTGATATGTTACTCTGTTGCTAGGGTAACCCCATGTGGTTGCTAGGCAGTTACCATAGTGATACTTATCAAGTCTCCTTGCTATCCAGAGTAAAATCAGTCAACTAGGAAGTCTCTACGATGTTCTGATCCAGAGATATGTGATTTGTTATTTGGTTGCTAGGGTAACCCCTCCTTGTTGCTAGGCAGTTACCATAGTGATTATAATCAAGTGTCCTT